>NW_006399796.1:12538569-12589944 GCF_000299155.1 Elephantulus edwardii | reverse complement strand
GGAAGACCCTCTATGAGATGGATTGATTCGGTGACTGGGGTAATCGGGATGGGTGTGTCAGAGGCGGTGTGGTTGTCGCAGGATAGAGCAGGGTTTAGAGCTGTTGTGCATAGGGTCGCTATGAGTCGGAAAGGACTCGATGGCACATAACAACAACAATATAGTCTTTTATCTTCAGTACACGCTTCAAATCTTTACTTTCAGCAAGTAAGGTTATGCTATCTGTATGTCACAAGTTTTGCATGCGTCTTCTTGACAAATCCTTCTTCCTGTAGTTCATATTCTTAGATTATTTGCCCATCACACAAATTAATATGATAAGGAGATACACACTGATGCACGTTTTCTTAATGTTTTCTCGTGAGTCAGGGATATTCATTTCTTTTAATATTTTTTTAATATTTATTTGAAGCGGGGACATTCAATTATTTGTGCCTTTAAATGGTTATCATTCTTTGTACCTTTATTTGAAAGAATAAAAACTTGAAGTTTTATTTATGTTACACTACAGGCCTTCTTTGATTTGATACCTTTTCATTGTGCCACAATTGATGAAAAAATACATTTAGAAGGCTAAACAGATGTTGTCTTATAATTTAAATTTTAGCAAACATCACATTTAGTAAAAAGTCTATTTTTTTTCCCTTAGAGCATTTGCAGTAGAAGGTTATGGAAAGTTGGTATATGTATACAGATGTGTGAAAGTTAGTGTATATTCGTAGGGCACTGTAGGGGGTTGTTACATCTTTGTTGTAAGAATACTAATAGACAAATTCTGCCTGAAAACCAGGAGGTGATGCTTTGTAAACCTGAAAGAGCCAACGGGCTTTCCAAGAGAGGGCAGTTCTTTATTAGGGAGATGATAAGGCTCAGTTGCCATTTCATTGCTACCGATGACATTTTGCGAATTGAAAGCAAATTTGGACAAGCAATTTTTGTTTGTTTGTTTACAAGTGCTTTTCAGGGTTAAAAGAGATTCCAGTACCCACGAACCTTCTTAATTGAATAGAAGAGCATTTCCATTCATTTATCACATGAAAAGTTTTGACGGCTGAATTGAAGTGAGCTGACTTTGATAATTTTTGTGTTCAGCTTTTAATGCTTGCTGTTCTTTTACAGAGAAACTTAAAGATCATTTAAGCATATTATACTAGTTTGGAATTGTATAGCATTTAACTAAAATCCTGAAAGCAATAATGCTTTTCAAGAATGGAAAAGAGGTATAATAGTCCATTAGAAGTGGATTATTTGTATCATCAAGGAGAACTGTTATGTGCTTTTGAATGAGAAAACACTGTAGAAGCGGAATTTGATAGTGAATGAACATTTGGATAATAGTTATGCAGCATACATTGAAGGAACAAAGATATGTATATTTCACTAATAGACAAAAGAATGTGAAAAAAGTTGCATAACTATCATGAAAACACAGCTATTTGTGAAAAACCAGTATGAAGATCTTGCATTAATTCATATCACCACAATAACACGACATTTTGCAAAGATACCATTTTGAAATATAATATGCCATTTTCTCTACTATTAAAAAGTTAAATTGCTGCCACGGAAGGATTTATATACCTGCCAGATGTTGCACAATTCTTCAGTCAAAATACAAGTGTCTCAATCACCATCCATATGCACTCCCTCTTCAGCATTATGAACTATGATTTTATTGCCATTCTCAACCAACCATGAGACTTGAAACATAGCCTTCCAATTAGACAGAAATATACAAAATTGTCCATGAGACTGGAGATTTCTGGCAGCATTTGGGACAAGTTACACATCCTTCTAGGCGCGTACATATGAACAAAGAACACAAGCTTCTTTCCCCCTCCATGATCAGTTAAACAGCAACTGAAATCCTCAAGAGCACCTCTGTCTTAAATAAGGAATAGGTTTTCATACCAAGGTAAGACTGCAGGTCTTTATTTTCTAGATTAAAACTTAACATGTCATTTGCATTAAACCTCTCAGTGTGAACTTAATAGTAGAATAGAAAGATAGCTTTCCTTTTAATATTTTAAAAAAAGAAAATAGCCAAATAAGCTTATTTCCTTGATCTTTGTTGGTATTATCTTAAAAGCCCCGAGGAAGAAAATTTTCACCACTCACCTTTCTTACTCTCTTTCTCTCCCTCTCTTACACACACATACACACACAATTATCTGAGACACTACAGATTTGCATTATGAAATAAAGGATTCTACAATGTTTATCTGTTCTCTGGGTTGAAGTGTTATCAAGAGACCAATTTTAATCCAGATTACACTAATTTTCACATAGTAGGCTTGAAATTTCATCGTGTGTTCTAATATTTCAAAACATCTGAATGTTAAATCTTTAGAAACCTTCCTTCAGTCTCTCATTTGTAGCTTCTGACCTCTTATGAGAAGAGACATCATATAACGCATCTTGCTTTAATTGTGTCTGAGGTTAGGTAAAAAGGAAGATTTGGAATAGTGACTTAGAGGATGTTGTGAGCCTCTAATGAACTCTGTAACAGTTCTTTGTATAACTGGTTCCTTAAACTTTGAATTTCAATTTTTTCATCTGTAAAATAGACATTGCACTAAACTCCCTTGACAGTCCTGGTGCCTGTTTTGTTCTCCAGGGCCTTTTTTTTGTTCAGTTCTTTTCTGAGTCTTAATTTCCCTACTCAGTTTGCCAAGTTAATTCATCTCCTTTGAAGCGTTAGTGTATTTAATTTTGTCAATTATTTATTGTAAGCTCGTTCCTTGGACTTCAAATAGAAAATGGAGCTCAATATATAGATTATATAAGTCAACATTTTGTGGTGTTTTAAAACATTCTATATGGGTCAATATAAAGATTTACAATGACATCTTTGCATTACCTGAGAAATTCTCATGAAATCATCAATATATGTTTGTTACTGGATGAGTGATTCTGAACACAGAATCACAAATGCTAGGCCAACAGGATTTAAATTTTAACAGCTTTTCCTATCATTTTTCATTAACTTTGTTTTTTATTTATCAAGTATAAACTGCTCTTTCCTTACTAATTTAAGTGTAAATAATGTTTTACGGTCTATGAGGACAGAGAGTAATTATTTTGATAGAAGTGATTCTGTGTTAATTTAGTTGTTAACTGGTTTTCACTGAATCTCCCATAATTAATAATTTAGGTGACATACAGCCATCATGGCAAATCTTGTGTGTGTGTGTGTGTGTGTGTACGCATATGAGTAAGGAAAAAGCTTCATTCATCTGTGTGTGTATATATATCAAATATGAGTGAAGAAATGGTTTTCAATGATTAGTTGTTTATTGAAAGGATTATTTTTTATTAAGTAGCTGAGTGCAGTGAATCTAATATTTTTTTTACAACTTCCTCTTCTATTACAGGCTGTTAAACTCGGAGCCTAGATCAGCTAAGCAGCAGATTCAGTAACAGTAAATGAAGTGCTGTGAGCTTACATCAGACTAATTAGTCTGTGAGATAAAAAAAAAATGGGTGGGGGAAGGGCTACGGAGGACTTTTCAGGTTGCTTTGTGAAAGGCAGTTTGCTTAATTAAGCCAACCACTAATTGTTAAATATTTTTCAGGCATTAACAGAGCTACTCTAAGCGTAATTAAATTTTTATTTTAGTGGTATTTGCAGGGATTAAAGTCACAATCTGCTGAGGCACTGGGGTTAGTTAATATTCACTTCACTGCCACAGCTGTCCTCCATTATAATACAAAGGACAGGAAAAGAGACAGCAGAATGGGGGTGAAGTAATGAGAAAGCTATTCATTCATCTGAACCAGTCACTCCACAGCCTTCTACAAATGGATCTGATCTGCATGACACACAACCAGGCTTTAAATACCATTTAATTTGCTACAATAAAGGAAAGCCAAAGCCCTTAAACATTTTTTAGTTTTGTACATGAGACTATGCAATAGATTAAAAAAATAAAAATATAATCATCTGATTAGCGTATGTTTCCATCCACGTAGTGTATCTGCACTGAGCTCTGCATAAGTCTGCCAGGATTGTAAACCAATTCCTGCTAAGCCATTATTTGTCCCAAGTGAGAGTAAACGGACCTTGTGGAAGACAGTGGTGACTTTAAATCCTTGGATCTAACTACATAGGATCAAAGTTTTTTGTTTTTGTGTTTTGGGTTTGTTTTTTTTTTAACTGAGACTGCAAGGGGAAAATGGCCTAATGGGGTCATATACACACAAGATGAATGAAAATCAACATCTTGTGACCAACAAAGAAAATTCTTAATGCTGACTCATAACATTTCTGAGGTTTTATGTGCTGGTTTGCTCTTTTGATTATAAATCTGTAAGCAATGCCTTCCACTTATTACATCCTCTGGGAAGAAAAAAGGCATGAGACGAAATTGTCTTATACTCTCTTTCAAGACCACTCCTAAAATTGGGCTACAAACTAGCAGTCTGTTTTCAATCATTACCTCAGCTATTGACAGCAGTGAAAATATTTTCAGGATAACCTAATTCCAGGATCCCTGTACCAAATCAGACAGCCTCAGTGCTATTATTGGTGTTGTATACCTCTGAGTCAAAACAGACCCATACTTAACTCTCCAGCTGGTTTTCAGAGGCCATCCTTCTCCCATGGAGCTGCTGGTAGATTTGAACCCATGTCTTTGGGACTGCAGTGCAGCTTCTTACCACTAGACCACTAGAGCTTCCCACAGTGGTATTAGAATCTGAGTATATATTAAATACCAGCCTTGAAATTGGATATTCAATAGAAACTGGGTGAGATGTATTAATGAAGGAAATGTATTCATTTACATACTTTCTTGGCAAAAATTATTTTTAAAAATATCATTAAAAACTAAGTGCTCCTAGTATTCACCTTCACGTTAAAATAACATTTTTAAGAGAGTGAAAAAGAAAAAGATCAAGCTAGAAAAATTGTATTTCAAGGAGTTTGTTTCAAATGTTGTTTGTATTATTACAAGTCCATTTCTGAGAATTTTCTAAATTATTATGTGGTGAATTCTACAATAACATATACAAGTGTAACAAAAGTTATTATGGCTATTTCTGCAGACAAAGTGAACTATAGAAATGAGTGAATTATATAAGAGAATCAGCTTGAATCTCAATTAATATTATTGCTAGTATAAAAGTGATCCTGGCTCTAAAGAATTGAGGTTAGTTTTCGTAAGGTGCTTTCATTCTCATTCCACAGAAAGTTGCGCTCAGCAATAAGGAAGCCCTTCTTAATGAGTAAGCCCAAACCCTATTTGAAGGAGTAGAATGCAATACTTTAGGGGGGGAAATTATCAGTCATTACCTGTGCAATCAAATATGCTAAATGTCTGGCTGTGTTCCAATCTCTTGGATCTCCAAGTGATTGGAAACGTTAGAGAACATTCTCCATGTTCCAGTGCTACACACTGACACATGAGGGCTGCACACTGTATGGGACCTTTTCTCATATCTTCTAGCTAGGAAACCTTAGTAATTACCCCTCTGGTCACTTCAGTTTGGTGTTCTTCATTAGTTTTTTAGACAGCTGCAATGTTTCCTTTAAAAATCTTAACAGAGGAGACAACTCTTACATACTGTGACTATCTTACATAACAAATGAAAGAATTAAAAGAAAACTAAAATTCACTCTCAGGCAAGACATTTTTCTCTTCAGTTTCCCTTTTCTTGTGAGTTATATATACTAAGTCACACATCTCTAGTGAAACAGCTATTTTTGTTATTATTTTGAAAGCTGGTCTTGAGATATGGCTTACATTTCTTCTTCCCGCCCCCCTTTTTCTTTTAAAAGCCTAAGGTGCAAGAAATACATAATGTTACTGGCACCTTCCTCTGAAAGTAGTATATTATTCAAATAAGGATCAGAGGATAAGAAAGAGAATCTCCAGTAGCGTGCATGAACAATCCTCATAAAGTGCCCATCCTTTATCCCCCAATTTCCCTAGAGATAAAGCTTCAAACTCATCATCAGTAGAGAGCTCTGATGGTGTAGACTGTAGAGAGTTTTAACACCAACCCAAAGGTCGTGGCTAACCAGTCGTGGCTAACCAGGGGTTCAAACCCACCAGATGTTACATGATAAAAAGAGGGGCAATCTCCTCCTCTGTGATTTATATCCTCCAAAAACTGAAGACTTAGCTGCAAATCTGTTTCAATTCAATAGCAATGAATGGAGCATCTAATAATGAAAAAAAAATCCAATTCAAATTCAGACTCTGTTAAGAAGTTTTTACATGATTTTGATCTAAAATGTAGTATGTTATCTACTTGATATAAAAATCTTTAATTTCAATGCTTCCTAAATATTCTTATGTCATCTGATAAATATGAATACCTACAGAAACTGCTTTATTCTAGTCCTATATTTTTGTATTACAGAACTTTAAAAAGAATCAGCTAAGTATATGTCTAAAAAAAATAGTAGGAATGTTCTCTGAGTACAAACCAAGTATTTTGAAATTGTATAGAATAGTAATTCAGATGTTGCTAACCAAAACTTCTGATTCAAAAGAACTTTCCAATTTATTTCTAGGGCTACGTATTTTTATGAGAGCAGACTACCCATATTTATCCTGCAAATTTGGTGCATTCAAACCCCTGGCCTTTCATTTAACAGTACAATAAATAATGTTTAAGCCTATTAAATAAAGAGAAAATAAAAATGACTGATAATGTAGAAGAAAATGGGAGAATTTAAAGGAAACTCTAGAAAAGAGTACAAGTTTAAAAATGAAATTAGTCTTTTTTGATTCTTTGAGTTTGTTTGCTAGCTAAATTGACATTAAAATAAACATTTCTTCAAGTTAATCTTACAGTAATAAACCACTTATATGATGCTGAAACTGAGGAGGATCTGAAGCGCTTGCTGCAGAAGGTCAAGGACTGCAGCCTTAAATATGGATTGATGCTCAATATCAAGAAAACAAAGATTCTCACCACTGGGCTAATTGGCATCATCATGATAGATGGTGAAGAGATTGACATTGTTCATAGCTTTAGTTTACTTGGCTCCAAATTCAACAGTATTGGCACCAGCAGTCAGAAAATTAAAAGACGTATTTATTGCAATCAGCAAGTCTACTGTTAAACACCTTTCCAAGGTACGGAAAAGTAATGATGTCAGTTTGGAGACTAAGGTGCACCTGATACAGGCCATGTTCTTTGCAATCACTTGCTATTCATCAGAGCTGGACAATTACTAGGGATGATGGAAGGAGAATTGAGGCTTTTGAGCTGTGGTGTTGGAGAAGAGTATTGAATATACCATGGACTGCTAAGAGAATTAATAGATTCATTCTGGAGAGGGTTAAACCGGACTGCTCTTTGAATACAAAGATTTTGAAGCTTTGTCTGACACACTTCGGACATTTTGCAAGGAGGGACTGGTCCCTGGAGAGGGTCATCAATGCATGGGAGGGAGGAGGGACAGCACAGGAGAAGAAGGCCCTTTATGAGATTTGGTGACTGGGGTAATGCGGGTAGGTGTGTCAGAGACAATAAGATTGGCTCAGGATAGAGCAGAGTTTAGGGCTGTTGTACATTGGATTGCTATGAGTCCCAGCTGACTACATAGTACATAACAGCAATAATAACAACAAACCACTACCTTGTCTTAGAATTTAGGGATTAGGGTTAGAGAAAAAGTGAGGTTATTTATGATGTTTTTAATGTGGGAAAATTTTTCTTGGATGCTTAAGATTCTAAACACATTTCAATTAAAAAGAAATAGTAAGTGCACGAACTGTGATTGATTATTGCCTTGAATTAGTTACCAATTAAGTTGATTTCAACTCATGGTGACTCCATGTGTTACACAGTATAATGATGCACTATGGAGTTTTCAAAAACTGAGCTTTGAAAGTTTTGGAGGCATATTACACTTGGGTGGACTTGAACCCCTAACCTTTCAGTTATTAGCTGCATGCTTTAATTATTTGTGCCACCAGCTATAAAGATATTACTTTGGATAGGATAGATTTAGAGATCTCAAGAAAATTGTACTTGGAAAACTTAATACTCATAATAACTTGATAATAACTGCAGGTTCTTGATTAGATGGCCATATCTTTCCAAAAGACACATTTGTTTTTCTCATAAATGTGGACAGTATTCACCATTGTTAATTCAAACTTAACAATGCACAGATAGCTTACTTCTCTAGAGCATGATTTTCTAGTGGTCGCTGTTGTTGTTATGTGCCATCGAGTCGCCTGTGACCCACAGCTCTGAAGACTGCCCTGTTCTGAGTCAGTCTCACTGATTCTGACGTGCAAACTGTCATTATCCAAGTTACTATATTAATCCATCTCATCCAGAATCTTCCTCTTCGGCACTGTTCCTCCACCCTTCCAAACATGTCCTTCTCCAAGGATCAGTCTCTCCTGGCCACATGACCAAAGTATGTGAGATGGAGCTTCAAAATCCTAGTGTCCAAGAAGAAACTTGGTTTTACGCTCTAAGACAGACTTATTTGTTTTCTCAGCAGTCCATAGTATGTTTAAGACTCTTCTCCAGCACCACAAGTTGAAGGCATTGATTCTTATTCTGTCATCCTAACTCATTGCCCAACTCTCTGATGCATAGCAAGTAATTGTGAAGACCATGGCCCGGATCAGGCACATTTTAGTCTCTAGGCTAACATTCTTGCATTGCAGTACTCTGGAGAGGTCCCTGACACATATTTTTCCAGTGAAATTTGTCTTTTGATTTCCTGACTGCTGCTGCCAAGAGTGTTGACTGTGGAGCTGATGGTAGCTGTAAAGTCAGTGTAATATACTGTAAAGGTTTCTGGTAGGAACAGGATATTCCACCCATAAGTCACCTTTACTCAAAATTGTCCCATTACTCTTTGCAAGGAACTGGAGAAGAATTAAATAGTAAAGCCTACTAGGCTTCTATCATTTGTTGCATAGTATTTCATTGTATGAATGTAACACAACTTCTCAATCCATTCATTTGTATTTGTACATCTGGGCTGTTTCTATGTTCTTCACTGGCAATAGGAGAGTTGTAAATCAAAACCACAATGAGATACCATCTTACTCCAGTAGCAGTGGCAAGGTTTAACAGGACAACAAGTAATAAATGTTGGATAGGATGTGGTGAGATAGGAACTCTTATACACTGTTGGTGGGACTGTAAAATGGTACAACAACTCTGGAACACAGTTTGGCCATGCCTAAAAAAGCTCAACATAGAAATTCCATATGACCCAGCTATTCTCTCTGTAGTTTAACTAGAAATGCCTCTATTGTTTTGACAGTAACACATGTTACATTACTTTTCTTTTGTATATGGGAAGATATGGGAATACCCAAAGTCATGCAGTGACCTGTGTCAGCAATGTTGTATGTTTGCCTTGCTACTTGTATAACACAATTATTTATGGTTTGCAAAAATTTTGCCTTCCTAACTCAGTATTCTGTACTTAAAAGACCATACCATTAAAAGTCAATGTAGAAACTGTAATTTGAACCTTATAACCACCCTGGAAGAGTAAGTTTAAAAAGAATTTATACTATAAAAAAGAAAATATGTTGCATTTTTAAACACACACACACACATTATTAAAAGGCTGTAGGGGAATTATTCAAAACATAAGCATCAAATAGACTTTCTAACAAGTATTAAAAAACTCTTTTTCAAATAAAAGCTTCTTGTGCATTCTAACAGATCACACTTGAAAATACAGGAGGAGGGAAGTAAGAGACTATAATTCATTGTAGAACTATATAACATAAGTAAATGAACAATAAAAATGATAAATTGGGCAATAAAAAAGATTACAGAAATAATGCTTTCACATATTGGGCATTCATTAAATTGACTTCTCAATGTAATTACTTTAACATTCTTACTTCTGATTCAGCACAGATTTTTGGATCATTAAATAAGATGGTAAATATTATACATTTTTCAAGGAGATATTTTATTTCATCACAATTTTCCAACATAAAGTGAAAATGACTAGCAATCTGACCAGAATTTTCTGTAGTAAATTTTTGAACTTAAGATCACTTTTTAAAAGCTATTGCAACAAATGTACGTAGTATACCTGTTATGCCCCAGTCATTATGTAGTACTCGCACAGTCAATTGACAAAAGCAACTGTTATGTAAACATTTGAATTCTCATAGGATTTTGTGAATGCTGTACTCAATTTAATATTACATTGTGTAATTATTAGTTTGGACATGAGTTTTTATTTCAGTTAAATTACAAAGGTATGTTTCTGTCCCCCAGGAATTTAGAGTAAGCTATGACTAAACAAATATCAACAAAGTGCTATAACAGAACAGATAAAATCTCAATTACTTCTTCCTGGAGGAGATGCAAAGAAAGATTTCAATAAAATGACATTTGATATAAGTACAGAAATTTACCAGACAGATAAGTGGGAAAAGGAAATTTTGGGCAAATGGAATAAAATAAAGCACTCAAAAAACCCTCAAACTCATCGCCGTTGGGCCAGAATTGGCTCGTATCTGACCATCTAGCAGGTTTTCAGAGTTTATACATTGCACAGGAAGAGATTGCCCGTCCTCCCAGTGAACACCTGGTAACTTCAAAGTGCTCATGTTGGAGTTGGAAGCACAACTTCCTATTGACTTGGTCACAAGAGCTTCCTAAATAAGGCACATGGTTTATACAATCAATGATAGAACTTTGGTACTTTAAGAGACATTTGAGAATAAGTATGTGGACCTGCTGTTTTTAAACTTCCATTGCCATCAAGTTGGAAATGAGTCAAAGCTGACCCTCCAGCAGATTTTTAAGGCTGTACATTGCACAAGAATAGATTGCACATCTTTTTCTGAGCAGGTTCTGCTGTTGTTTTTAATTGCTGTTGAGTGGAGTGCAACTCATAGTAACTCTATGAACAAAAGACCTAATGCCTTTCTATAACTATTGTCATTTCTCCGAGGTCATAGAGTTTACAGAGGCATGTGGTTTAGGAAGTGGATGCCACTCCTGCTTCCAAACCTATTTTACAACTGGGAGCTCCACCAAACACTGTCCACATTGGGAAACCATTCTGGTATTTGATACCTCAATGGTACAGCAACCCAGCTTATGTCATACTGCACATTGACAAAGAGTGATATACAAAGCTGAAGAATATTCCTCCAGATATAATAGCACTAGTTTCACTTAAGTGTCATCAAGTCAAATACAACTGAGAGGAAGTTTTGCACAAAAGACCTAAACTCTGTTTTATAACTAACATCATTTCTGTACAGAACTCTGTCCTATAAATACCAACATTTCTGTGCATTTATAGAGTTTAGAGAGTTTGCAGTTTAGATAATTTCTAGAGTTTCCAGAGACATCTAGTTTAAGAAGTGGATGCCACTCCTGCTTCCCAGCATAAATCAGTCTGGAAGCTCATCCAAATACTGTGCATAATGGGTAACCATTAAGGTATTTGACCAGACTATGGAACAGTGTGCAGCATCACAGCAACACCAAGTTGTTCAGTTCAGCAAATAGACAAAAGACTGCTGTGTCAATCAAGGAATATTCATTTGAAAATTAATAAATTTGTGGCCTGAGAGCCATGGAAGTTTTTAAAGCCACATCTTTGAACAGAATTCCACTCTATGCAGAGGCTCAAGGACACCCACTCTTGGGAGGAAAAGAGCAGTAATATGCATCAAACTTGACCCCCAAAATATATGACCCCCAAAACTTCCCTTTACTTGCCCATCAGGACCACCAACACAAAGCAGTAAAAAGCCACAACTAGTGGATTTAGATGCTAGAGTGTTGCCATTATTGAATTACCAATATAACTCCCTTTAAACTAGGCCATCAGAGCTTTCATTTTGGATAAATGTAACAGATAAGGCACAAATATGGTATATATGGTTGCACATGGCATATACATTTAACAATTGAATCTTACTGCTCTAAGAAAAAATTGGGTAAAGATTTGAAAAGTTTCCAAAAAAGAGTTTTTAAAAAGTTTCAAAGGTTTTGACTAAAGTACATCCTGGTAACTTGCAATAAATGCAATTTTTTAAACTCAATCATTGACCTTCTAAAACAGAAGCTATAATTTAACATTGTTGTTGTTGTTGTGGTGGTGTGCCATTGAGTCAACTGTGACTCATAGCCATGCTAACTATAACAACTCTGAAGCTTGTCCTATCCTGAGCCAATCTCATTGACTCTGCCACACCTAACCTCATTACCCCAGGTACTGTGTCAAACCATCTCATCTGGAGTCTTCCTTTATTGTGCTGTCCTTTCACCCTTCCAAGCATGATGTCCTTCTCCAAGGACTGATTCCTCCTGGCCACATGGCTAAAATATATGAGATAGAACTTCAAAATCATAGCCTCCAAAAATAAACTTGATTTCACTCTCTCTAAGACAGATTTATTTGTTTTCTTGGTGGTCCACACTATGTTAAAACTCTTCTCCAGCACCACAACTCAAAGGCATTGATTCTTTCTTCTTCAGTCTCCCTTAGTCATTTCTAGCTCTCTGATGCATAGCAAGTAATTGTGAAGACCATGGCCTGGGTAAGGCTCACCTTAGCCTCTAGACTGACAACTTTGCTTCTCAGTACTTTGGAGAGATCTCTGACAGATTTTCCCAGAGTAATTCATCTTTTGGTTTCCTTGCAAATTGTGCCAAGAGTGTTGAAGCTGAGCAACTGTAATTACTAACAATCTCTGTCTCTTCACCATTTATTATGGTGCTGCTGATTGTTCCAGTGGTAGGGATCTTTGTCTTCTTGATGTTGAGCTTTAATCCATATTAAAGACTACAGTTCTTGACCTTTTGCAGCTAGCATTTCAGGTCCTCCCCATTTTCATCAAGCAAGGTTGTGTCATCTGCATAACAATCCTGATGCTACATTCTTCCTCATAAAGCCCAGCCTCCCAGATGGTCTCTTCTGCATATAAATTGAAAAGTTATGGAGACAGAACACATCCCTAGAGCACTTCTTTTCTGATTTTGAACCACACAGTGTTTCCTTTCTTTGTTCTGAGGACTGCTTCCTGGTCAGATTATAGGCTTCACATGAGTACAGTTACCCCCAAGTAACATAGACTGAGATGCATCCTCAATATCTAGTGAGCCAACTTGCAAATTTAGAAAGTTTATTATATTGAAGTTTTGAAAGCTCATGATGCTAGGAAAAGTGGACAGAAACCAGATATCCAAATAGGCTACAATATTTCTTCCTTTCAGCTTTCAGTACCATCAAGTTGAAATTTATTTATAGTTGACCATTCAGTGGTTTTCAGAGGCTGTAAATCATGTGAGAGGAGATTGCCCATCTTTCTTCTATATTACAGAGGGTGGATTTGAACAAACTGCCTTTGAGTTATGAACAAAACTCCCTACTCACTAGGTCACGAGAGCTTCCTCTGTCCTATTCAGAAGACTGCAACTTATCCTATAGGTATAAGTGAACCATCCAAAGTTTTCTGAAGAGCAGAGTAACATCTAAGTTCTGGAACTATTACGTTTTGGAAGAACGGTGGAAAATATAATTAGATATTGTGCATTTGTAATAGTTTACACCGTGAATTACTGGTCTGAGAGAATAGTAATAAGAACTGAAAGAAAGGGATATATTTAGAGAGGACCAGTTATTAGAGTTAATACTCAAAGAAAAACTAGAAAAGGAACTACTCTAGGAGGTGACTAGTTTGAGGATGATCTCCACTGTATGTTGCTGAATTAAATAATGAATGAAAGTTATTAGTGCCATAAATATCAAGAAATTGCAAAATTAGGGTGCCAGAGGACTCAATGGCAGAGCCATATCTGCCAATTACATACTCATGTTTATTAAATCAAAACAGTTTGTTAAATGTCTAGTAAACATATAAGCTAAAATTATAATCACTGAGAAAACTGTGAATCCCTGTCCACATAAAACACATATTTTAGCGGAAACAGAAAATAGTAGGTCAACAATTCAATATGCAATATAGCATCATGTGGAAAATGATTGTTGAAAAAAGACAGGAGGTTTAACATGTCAGAGGACATATTAGAACTGGAACTCGGGAAAGGGCTCTTTGAGAACATGATATTCTCAACAAAGGAAAAGGAACAGTATATGGAGCTATTTTGATGTATTCAGTTGATTGAAAGAAGAATTCCATTGTTTCATTCTTTTTCAGAAGTAATTGAATCATCATATTAATGGTAACCAAGTTCTTATTTTTCAGTTATATTTTTAAATATTTCATATGTTATCACAGCTTGTTTTGAACCATTTAGTGTCTCCTTGCTATGTTCTGATGAATGCCTTCTAGTCCAGGTATAAGTTTCGCATTAGCACAATCAAATGTTCTGGGATTCTCATTCTTCTCAGAGTCAGCCATAGCTTGTTGTGATCCACACAGTCAAATACTTTTGTATAGTCAATGAAGCACAGATATACATTCTTCTGGTATTCTTGGCTTTCTGCCAAGATCCATCTAACATTAGCTATAATATCCCTAGTAGCACAACCTCTTCTAAATCCAGCCTGCACATTTGGCAGTTCTCTGACGACATATTGTGTCAAATGTTTTTGGATAATTTTCAGCAGAATCTTGATTGCATGTGATATTAATAATATTGTTTTATAATTTCCACACTCTGTTGGGTCACCCTGCTTTAGAATGTGAACAAATACCATACTTTTCCAGTCAGTTGGTCAGCTGGCTGTCCTCCAGATTTCTTGGCACAACTTAGCATATCCAGGGCAGCGTCTGTGTTGAAATAAATCAATTGGTATGCTGTCAACTCCTGGAGTCTTGTTTTTTGCCAATTCCTTTAGAGCAACTTTAATTTCCTCCTTCATCACCATAGGTTCTTGCTCATATGTTATTTCATGAAATTCCTCTGTGTCAGCCAATTCTCTCTGATACAGTGACTCTGTGTACTCCTTCCATCTTCTTTTGATACTTCCTGGATCATTCAACATTCTACCCAAACTACCCTTAAGTATTTCCACCCATGGCTTGAATTTGTTTTTCAACTCCTTCAGCTTAAGAAATGCTGAGCGAGTTTGGCCCTTTTGGTTTTCTGATTCTAGCTCTCTGCACATTTCATTATAGTATCTTGCTTTGTTGTCCCGAGCTGCCTTTTGAAATTTTCTGTTCAGCTCTTTGATTTCTTGGTTTCTTCCTTTAGCATTGGCTTCTCAGTGCTCTAATGCAATACTCAGAGTCTCATCTGACATCTATCTTGGTCTTTTCTTCTTCTTTAGCCTTTGGAATGATCTTTTGTATTCTTCATGGACGACGATTTTCTTGATATCCTCCCAGGGCTCATTTGTTTGAGATGGCGAGCTTGGTACAGGATAGAATGGCATTTAGGGCTCTTGTACATAGGGTCACTATGAGGCGCAAGTGACTCGATGGCACATAACAACAACAGCATCACAGCTAATCTCTATAATCTTTCTGGTAAAGGGAAAAGGTAGGTAGGATGTACTCATGGGAAATCTATATTTTGAACAGATGAGGTGGTGATTTGATCAAGATAACTAGTCTAAAATTTATGAGATCACTCTATTTTGACTAGATAAAGATTTTAAAATGGAAACTTTGTTTTAGTTAATTACTTCTTGTTGTGTGCCATTGAATTGGAACCAAGCCATCGCTGACCCTCCAACAGATTTCGCGAGGCAGGAAATCACAAGGGAGGAGCTTGTCCATCCTTCTTCCTTAGAACAGCTGATGAATTTAAACTTCATGTCTTTGAAATTACAGCTCAGTTTCTTACCATTTACAGATGGATAAAATGTTTTTCTACTCCTTGTATTTTGAATCCAGGAAGGAACCCTGGATTCATAGTAGTTTAAACATGGGATCCTAATCTCATATACATGTTCAAATTGAAGCCAAAGATAGTTTAAAAAGAACCAAGATATGTTATTGAATCAATTCTGTCTGAATTTCATTATAATCTTAAGAATAAGTTTGAGGCATTGAACATCAAAGATTGAAGACTAGATGAGTTGTGAGATTATTTGAAGGATATCTTTCACAAAGAAGGCCAAAGAGCATGGGGGGAAAAACAAAGAAGAAAGAAAAAATCAAAATGGATATCAGAAGAGATGCTAAAGATTGCACTCAAGTGAGAGAAATCAAAACTAAAGGAAAACATGTTGAAGTGAAAGAGCTACACAGAAAATTTTATAGGGCAGATCAGGAGGACAAAGCAAAGTATTATAACAGAGTGTTCAGAGAGCTGGAATTGGAGAATAAAAAGGGAAGAATTTGCTCTGCATTTATTAAGGTGAAAGAACAATGAACAAATTTACGCCTCATGTCGCAATATTGAAAGATGTTGTGGGCAATAGAAAGCATCAAAAGAAGATGGAGGGAATACACAGTCACTGTACTATAAAGACTTTATTGACTTTGAGAAAATTCAGGGAAAAGTTTATGAAAAGAAGACAATGGTGATTAAAAAGGAAGTAGAAACTGTATTGCAAAAAAAAAAAAAAAGACCCCAGGAATTGATTAGATACAAATAAACTTATTTCAGTTAATAGATGCGGGCTTGGATGCACTCACCAGTCTATGCCAGGAAATTTAGAGGATGGCTGTCTGGCCAATAAATTAGAAGAGCTCTATATTTGTTCCCATACCCAAGAAAGGTGATCCAATTGGATGTGGAAGTTATCAAGCAATAGATACAGGTTATTTCTAAAATTGGGAAAATGTCTTTCATCTGCTCCTTTCTGTAAAATGTTTGTCTGTCAGATACTGTTCTAAATCTGAGTATTGAAATTACGATAGACGAGGAAGGAGGATTGGCCACCCAGTTCTGAATAAAAGGCTTTCGAAAACCCTAAGTACAAGAGAACACATTTATGCTAGCAGACAAAGAAACTGAGGTTGAAGCTTCAAATATGGAAACACAAAGAAGGAGGAACAGTTAAAAGAAGATACTAGTGATTGGAACGTAGAATGTGAGAAGAATAAATGTAGGAAAATTGCACATTGTTAAGAAAGAAATGGAATGCATAAATATCGGCATAATTGGCATTGGTGAAATGAGATGAATTGGCATGGGACATATTGAACGAGAGGCTCATATGATCTACTATGCTGGAGATGAAAAGGTGAGGAAAAATGGGTTGCTTTTGTAATGTAAAAAGTCATTTCTAGATCCACCTTGAAATACAATGTTGTGAGTGACATAGTATCATATACATACAAGGATGTCCAGTAAATACCACTATCATTCAAATATATCCACCAACAACTAAAGCCAAAGAGGAGGAAATAGAAGAGTTCTACCAACTTTTGAAGTCAGAAATGATCAAACATGCAATCAAGAGTAAATACCACTATCATTCAAATATATCCGCCAACAACTAAAGCCAAAGAGGAGGAAATAGAAGAGTTCTACCAACTTTTGCAGTCAGAAATGATCAAACATGCAATCAAGCTGCATTAACAATTAATTATGGGTGACTGGAATGCAAAAGTTGAGAACAGAGAAGAAGGATCAGTGGAAAACATGGAGTTGGTAACAGAAATGAAGCTGGAAATCTAATTATAAAATTTTGTACATTCAATTATTTATTCATTGCAAATACTTTTTATAAGAAACACATATGTAGGCTATACACATGGATTTCACCTGATGGTGTGCATAGGAATCAAATAAATTACATCTTTGGAAAGAATCAGTGGAAAAGCTCAATATCAACTGTGAAAATTAGGCAAGGTACCAATTGTGGAACAGACCACCAACTACTAATATACAAGTTCAAGTTGAAGTTGAAGACAATTAAATCAAATACACAGGAGCCCAAATTTGACCTTGATTTTATCCCACTCAAATTTCAAAACCATCTCAGGAACAGACTTGAGCTCTTAAACATGAATAAGCGAAGACTAGATGAACTTTGGGAGGATATTGAGAATATCTCCATAAAGAATGCAAAAGGTCATTACAAAGGCAGAAGAGGAAGATAAGACAAATATGGATGTCAGAAGAGACTCTAAATATTGTACTTAAGCACCAAGAAGCCAAAGCAAAGGGAAGGAATTAAGGAGCTTAACAGAAGATTTCAAAGGGCAGTGCTGGAAGACAAAGCAAACTATTGTAATGAAATATGCAGAAAACTAGAGCCAGAAAATTAAAAGGTTCAAACTTGCTGAGCATTTCTTAAGGTGAAGAATTAAAAAAAAAAAACAAACAAATGCAAGCCTTGGATTGCAATACTTAAAGAGGCTTTGTGCAGAATACTAAATGATCCAGGAAACAGTAAAATAAGATGGAAAGATTATACAGAGTTACTGATTGTATAAAAAAGAATTGGCTGACATAGAAGAATTTCATGAAATGACTGTGGTGATAAAACAAGGCCTCAGGAATTGGTGGCATACCAATTGACATATTTCAACAAACAGATGCTGTCCTGGACACACTCACCAAGTTGTGCCAAGTAATGTGGAGGACAACCACCCGGTCAACTGGAAGAAGTCTATATTTGTTCCCACTCCAAGGAAAGGTGACCCTACAAATTGCAGAAATTATTGAACAATATCATTAATGTCACATGCAAGAAAGATTTGGCTGAAAATTATCCAAAAACAAGTGTAATAGCACATCAACAGAGAACTGCCAGATGTGCTGACTGGGTTTAGAAGAGGCCATGGCACTATGAATATTATAGCTAATGTTAAATGCGTCTTGGCTGAAAGCAGAGAGTACTGGAGGAATGTCTATCTGTGTTTAATTAACTATGCAAAGGCATTTGACTGTGTAGATCACAACAAACTGTAGCTAACTCTGAGAAGAATGGGAATCCCAGAACAGTTGAATGTGTTCTTGCAGAACCTATACATGGATGAGGAAGCTGTTGTGCGAACAGAGCAAGGGAGCACTACATGGTTTGAAATTTAGAAGGGAGTGCACCATGGTTGTATTCTCTCTCCATACCTATTCAATCTGTATGCTAAGCAAATTATCTGAGAACCTGGACTCTACGAGGAGTAATGTGATATCAGGATTGAAGTGAGACTCTTCAATAACCTACATTATGCAGATGTCACAATCTTTTTTGCTGAAAGTGAGGAGGGCTTGAAACACTTTTTGCAGAAGATCAAGGAATGCAGCCTTTGGTATGGATTGAATCGTAATATCAGAAAAACAAAGATCTTTACCACTGGATCGACAAGCAGCATCATGATGGTGGATGGAGAAGAGTTTGAAACTGTTAACAGATTCATCTTGCCTGGATCCACAGTTGGTATGAGCAGTCAAGAAATAAGGAAATGCATTGCACTGGGAAAATCTGAAAATAGGGACCTTTTCAAATTACTGAAGAGTAGTGATGTCAATGTGAAGACCAAATTGCTTCTGATTCAGTCCATAGTCTTTCCTATTATTAGCTATGCATCCTAGAACTGGACAATAAATAAAGACAACAGAAAAAGAATTGAGCTGTGGTGTTGGAGAAGAACACTGAACATCCCATAGACGGTCAAGAGAAATAACAGATCTTGGAGAGGGTGAACCCAGTGTACTCTTTGAGGACGAAAATGTGAAGTTTGGTTTTACGTACTTTGAACATGTTGCTAGGAGGAGGTACTTGGACTACTTGCAGAAGGACATGATGCTGGGAAGAGTGGAGGGTCAGTGAAGAAGAGGAAGACCCTTAAGCAGGTGGATTGATATGGTGACTGGGGCTATGGGCTCTTGTGTGTTAGGTGTGTGAGGATGGTGCAGGATAGAACAGGATTCAAATCTTTTCATAGGTAGGGCAGCTATTAATTGTGCTTGACTCAATGGCACCTAACAACAACAGCAATTCAAAGGTCAGAAATTCGAACCTGCTATCCACACTGTGCAATTATTAGAGTCTCTTCTGAAATCTCTTTTGGTTTTGTTCTTTCTCCTATGTCTTTGTAATTACCTTTTTCTCTCTCCATGTATGATATTCTTGTTGACATCCCACAGCTCCTCTGGTCCTCAATCATAGGTGATTAATAACTCAAACCTGTTCTTACGATGATTTTTGAATTAATATGGGATAAACTCAAGGTCATAGTTTGGTCCTTTTGGATTTATTTTCATCTTCTTTGCCTTCCACATAAGTAGTTAAGGTTTATTCCATAGTCTGCAATTGGCATTATTTTGACTGCCAATATTGATCTGCTTCTTCTTGAATTCCCATTCTTCTCAATGTTAGCCACAATTTGTTAATGCCTTTGCAAAGTGAATGTTTTCATAAATCGACATCAGGAGGCTAGACTTCATGCAGAAGAATGTGGCATCAAGATTGGAGAAAGACTCATCAATAACCTGGTGTCTAAAGAGAAAGAAACAGTACATAGGTGTACTGGACCATGAGCATCTCTCTAAAAGTCCCAGAGGGAGTAAGAATAGCACTGTCAAAGTGTAGAAAGCAGATAAATGGCCTGTAGATGTTGCCTTTAGAGCCACTCCAACTGCAAAAGGTTTGCTTATTCATTGCTGACTCAGAATTGTGGTACTAAGAATGATGCTTATTGAGGAAATAAGTTAGAGAGTGGGAAGACAAAGAATACCTCGCAGTTGTTGTTGTTGTTATGTGCCGTTGAGTCATTTGCGACTCATAGCGACCCTATGTACAACAGCCCTAAACTGTGCTCCATCCTGTGCCAATCTCATTTCCTCTGACACACCCATCCCGATTACCCCAATCACTGAATCAATCCACCTCATAGAGGGTCTTCCCCTCCTGCGCTGTCTCTGTACTCTACCCAGCATGATGTTCCTCTCTAAAGACCTGTCTCTCCTTGCAACATGTCCAAAGTATGTCAGACGAAGCCCCAGAATCCTTGCCTCCAAGGAGTAGCCTGGTTTAACCCTCTCTACACACAGTACAAGTTCAAATTTACCCCACCCATCCTAAGGCACACTTTTTCTAGTAGTCCAAGCTCTGGTTTTAGTTCAACAGTCCAATCCAAATTATCCAGCAAGGTTTGCCTCAGAGTAGTCATAACCAAATAATCTAACAAGGTTTGCCTCAGAGCAGTTATAAGTCAGCTTCTTAGGTCACATATTGCCATCATTTTTCCACAGCAATGTCACAGTCTCTCCACCACCAGGATCTCATTCTCATCATGGTCGTGACATCACTGCCTTGCTCACCTCAAGTCTTGCTCCCCAGTGTGAAAAACCCTCTTCTCTTATCCTAGTCCCACAGCTGTTGATGATTTGCAAGACCATGTGTCTGCAGTTAACTGGAGACCAGATGCAGCTAACTGTAATGGCTAACAAAAGTGCCTATTTTTAGGGCAACACCACATTTATATTATGAAGATGACACAACCTTGTTTGTTGAAACTGAGGAAGACTTGAAGCATTTGCTACAGAAGACCAAAGACTGAAGTCTTCAATGAGACAACTGCACTTCAGTATCAATGGTATTGCATCCCATCATTAAGAAGAACAAAGATTCTCACCAATGGGCCAATTGGCAGCATCATGATAGAAGGAGAAGAGACTGAGTTTGCAAATAAGTTTATCTTATTCAGGTCCACAACCAACATTCTTGGCACCAGGAGATGAAAAGACAAGTTGCTTTCAGAAAATCTGTTGTCAGGAACCTCTCCAGAATGATAAGAAGCAACAAAGTCAGTCTAGAGACTAAGGTGTACCTATTCCAAATCATGGTCTTCACAATTACTTGTTGCACGTCTGAGATCATGACAATGACTTAAGTTCACAGAAGAAGAACTGATGCCTTTGTGTTGTGATGCTAGAGATAAGTATTGAACAAACCATTGACTGCCAAGAGAACAAACAGTTATGTCCTGGAAAGGGTGAACACAGGTTGCTCCTTGGAGGCAAGGATTTTGAAATGCTTTCTCACTTACTTTGGGCATATAGCTAGAGAGAACCAATCCTTGTAGAATGATATCGTGCTAGGAAATATGGAGGGTTAGCGCAGAAGAGGAAGCCTGGATGAAATGGATTGATACAGTGACTGCAGCAATGGAAGCAGGTATGTCAGAGACAGTGAGATTGGCTCAAGACAAGGCAGGGTCCAGAGCTAATGACCATAGGGTACGAGGAGTTGTAGTTGATTTCATGGCACATAACAACAATCATTTTATAGAAGATCACAATTTTGTATTATTCTTTTAACTGCTGCTGGTATATGTTGTTGTTGTTGTTGTTGTTAAGTGCCATCAAGTCATAGATGACTCATAGCAACCCTATGAATGAAAGGCCCGAACAGTTGTATATCTTTCATCCTTTCTCTAAGTTCATAGTGTTTCCAGAGGCAATCTATTTCCAAAGTGGATGCCACTCCGTCTTCAAAGCTTATTTTTATCAGTGAGCTCCACAAGACACTGCACCATGAGTAACCATTATTACACTTGACACATCAGTTGCCACAGTGTTCAGCGTCACAGCAACCATGAGTTACCTCTGTACAGCAAATGGATAGACCAGTGCTATACCAATTAGAAAAATGATTGACCAAAAACAATTAAAACCAGACCTGAGGGCCACAGATTAAAATCAGCCACCTTTGGCTTGATAGCATCACTTTCTATCCACTAGGCCAGCAGAGCTCTGTCTATGTTGTTATTGCTGTTGTTGTTGTTAGGTACTGTCAAGTCATAGACAACTCATAGTGACCCTATGAACAAAAGACCTTAACACTTGTATAACTTTCATCTTTTCTCTAAGTTTATATTTATATAATAAAGAATCAATCAACAGCGTAATCACAATCAACTCAACAGCACATAACAAAATAAAAATTTTGAGCTTTTCCAGTGATGCCTTCCACAGATGTAGTCAATCTAATGGTATGCATAGGAATCAGATCGATTACATCTGGGGGGGGGGGGAAACCGCTGGAGAAGCTCAATATCAGCTGTGAAAACTAGGCTAGGAGCTGATTGTGGAACAGACCACCAACTACTCATAGGCAAGTTCAAGCTGAAGCTGAGGAAAATTAAACCAAATACACAGGAGCCAAAATATGACTTTGAGTTCATCCCACCTGAATTTCAGAATCATCTCAGGAACAGATTTGAGGCCTTGAACACTAATGAGTGAAGACCAGATGAGTTGTGGGAGGATGTTAAATGTACCATCCAGGAAGAGTGTAAACGGTCACTACAAAGACAGAAGAGAAAGCAAAGGCCAAAATGGATGTCAGAAGAAACTCTGAAGATTGCACTGGAGCATAGAGAAGCCAAGCACAAGAAAGAATTCAAGACACTAGGGAGAGGAACAGAAGATTCCAAAAGGCAGCACGGAATGACAAAGCAAAATATTACACTGAAATGGGCAAGGAGCTAGAGTTGGAAAATCAAAAGGGCTGAACTCGTTCAGCATTTCTTAAGCTCAAGGAACTGAAGAACAAATTCAAAACTCGAGTTGCTATAATCAAGGATTCTTTAGGCAGAATGTTAAATGATCCAGGAGGTATCAAAAGAAGATGGAAGGAATATACTGAGTCATTGTATCGAAAGGAATTGGCAGATACAGAAGAATTTAATGAAATAACATTTGAGTAAGAGCCTATGGTGATGAAGGCAGGAGTTCAAGCTGCTTTGAAGGAAATAGCAAAAAATAAGGCCCAGGAATAGATGGTATACCAATTGACATATTTCAGCTAACAGATGCTGCACTGGACATGCTCACCAAGTTGTGCCAAGAAATCTGGAGGACAACCACTTGGTCAACTGACTGGAAGAGATCTGTATTTGTTCCCATCCCAAAGAAGGGTGACCCAACAGAGTGTGGAAACTACAGAATAGTATCATTGATTTCACATGCAAGCAAGATTCTACTGAAGATTATCCAAAAACGACTGAAACAGTACATCAGCAGAGAACTGCCAGAAGTTCAGGCTGGGTTTAGAAGGGGTTGTGGTACTAGGGATATTGTAGCTGATGTTAGATTGACCTTAGCTGAAAACAGGGAATACCCGAAGAATGTCTATCTGTGTTTCATTGATTATGCAAAGGCATTGGACTATGTGGATCATAACAAACTGTGGCTGACTCTGAGAAGAATGGGAATCCCAGAACATTTAATCGTGCTAATGCGAAACCTGTACTTGGACCAAGAGGCAGTAGTCAGAACAGAGCAGGACAACACTGCATGGTTCAAAATTGGGAAGGGTATATGCCAGGGATGTGTCCTATCTCCATATCTTTTCAACCTGTATGCAGAGCAGATTATCTGAGAGGCTGGGATCTATGAGGAGAAGTGTGGCATTAGGATTAGTGGAAGATCTACCAACAATCTGCGTTATGCAGATGAAACAACCCTGCTTGCTGAAACTGAGGAGGACCTCATGAACTTGCTGCGAAGGGTCAAGGACTGCAGCCTTCAGTGTGGACTGAGGCTCAATGTCAAGAAGACAAAGATTCTCACCACTGGACCACTTGGTAGCAACAGGATGGATGGTGAAGAGATTGAGATCGTTCACAGCTTGTTTGCTCGGCTCCACGGTCAACACTCTCTTGGCACCAGCAGTCAAGAAATCAAAAAGCATATTGCGATGGGAAAGTCTGTGGTTAGGGACCTCTCTAAAGTACTCAAGAGCAACGGTGTCTCTCTGGAGACTAAGGTGCGCCTTATACAGGCCATGGTTTTTGCAATCACTTGTTATGCATCAGAGAGTTGGACAATGACTAGGGAGGATAGAAGGAGAATTGACGCCTTTGAGCTGTGGTGCTGGAGAAGAGTATTGAAGGTACCGTGGACTGCTAAGAAAACAGATTCATTCTAGAGAGGGTTAAACCAAGTTTCTCCTTGGAGGCAAGGATTCTGGGGCTTCATCTGACATTCTTTGGACATATTGTAAGGAGAGACAGGTCCTCGGAGAGGGACATCATGCTTGGTAGGGTAGAGGGACAGCGCAGGAGGGGAAGACCCTCTATGAGGTGGATTGATTCAGTGACTGGGGTAATTGGGATGGGTGTGCCAGAGGCAATGCGATTGGCACGGGAGAACAGGGTTTAGGGCTGTTGTACATAGGGTCGCTATGAGTCGCAAATGACTCCACGGCACATAACAACAAACAACAACAATTCATATGTGGTCCATCAGGTGAGGACCCGGTGTAAATTCGTCATCTGTGCTTGTGTTTTTTAAATCAGAGATACTGAAATAAAAGAGCTGAAAATAAGATTTCAAGGGCAGTTTGAGAAGAAAAACAAAGTAATGTAATGAAATATGTAAAGAGCTAGATTGGAAAATGAAATGGGGAGAACTCATTCTGCTTTTCTAAACTTGAAAGAAGTAAGAATTAAATTCAAGCCTCAGTTTAGAATCTGAGAGACACTATGGGCCAAATCTTGTCTAGGACACATCAAAAGAAAATGAAGGGATTATAGAGTCATTGAACTGAAAAGAATTGGCCAACAGTGAAATAGCCGAGGAAGTAAGTGCTAGCTTGTCAAGAGATAATAGTAATGAAAAAAAGAAGTTCAACCTGCGTTGAAGGCATTGGGAAAAAGTAAGGTCCCAGGTATCAGTATGATACAAGTTGACATATTTCAGCTGACAGATACAGCCTTGTACAAACTCACCAGTCTGTGTCCAAAAATTTGGAGGACAGCTATCTAGCTGACTAACTGGAAGAGATCCATATTTGTTCTAATTTTCAAGAAAGGCTATCCAACAGAATGTGAAAATTATCAAATAATATCATTAATATCACATGCAGGCAAAATATTGCTAAAGGTTATTCAAAACTAGCTGGAAGAGTATATTGATAGAGAACTGCCAGAAGTCCAAGCTGGGTTCAGAAGATGCAGTGGCACCAGGGATATCTTTGCTGATGTCAGATGTATCTTGGCTGAAAACAAACAATATAAGAAGAATGTCTATTAGTACTTTATTTTCCATGCAAATGGATTTGACTTTGTGGATCACAGCAAATTATGGCTAACATTGAGAAGAATGGAAATCCCAGAACACTTAAGTATGTTCATATGAAACCTAGACCAAGAAGCCACTGTGTGAACAGAGGAAAGGAACACTACATAATTTAAAATTAAGAAAGATATGTTTCAGGGTTGTATCTTGTCTGTATACTTATTTAATATGCATAATGACAAATTATTTGCGAAGACATATTTATGAAGAAGAATGTGCAGATGATATAACCTTTTTTCCTGAAAATGAAGAGGACTTGAAGCACTTATTTCAAAAGATCAAAGAATATAGCCTTAAATAAGGATTTCACCTCAATGTAAAAATAAAAAAATCCTAACACTGGACCAATAAGCAACATCACGATAGATGGACAAACGATTGAAACCGTGAACCACTTCATCTTGCTTGGATCCACAATCAACACCCTTGGTATCAGCAGCCAGGAGATTAATTGCTCTGGGAACGTCTGCAGTCAAGGACTGCTCCAAATTATTGATAAGCAGTGATGCCACTTTGAGGACTTAATTGTACCCGATTCAAACCATGATCTGTTCAGTCACTTGCTGTGCAACTGAGAGATGGACAATATGTAAAGATAACAGAAAAAAAATCATCACTTTAAGCTGTTGTGTTGGAAAAGAGCACAGATATACCATATACTACCAAAGGAACAAATATGACTTTGATATGATGCAGCCAGAGTGCCCCTTGGAGACAAGTATCATAAAGCTCTGCTTCACATGGCTTATTGCTAAGTAAGAGAGGCTTTTCTTTGGAGAAAGCCATCATTATCAGAAAGATGGAGAGACAATGAAAGAGAAAAAGACCTTCTACAGATGTATTGACACAGTGACTACTGACATGAATTTGAATGTGTCAGAAATTATGTGGATGGCACAGGATAGGACTGGATTCAGAATTGTTGTTCATTTTGTCACTATGGGTGGTGCTTCACTAGATGATTCCTAACAACAGTCCTTATGATTGTTAAACCTGAAAGTTGCCTTCCCTAGAGGCCATTTGTCCAAGTTTTTCAATTTGTGTATGAGAGATGAGGGAAGAGGGAGAATATCAGAGAGAGAGAGAGAGAGAGAGAGAGAGAGAGAGAGACTTGTAGAAATTGACACCAGCTTATTAATAACATGTAGAAATCCCATGTCTCTAGACTAATTTTTACTTCCCTCAGAGAATATTTTTAAAATAAATCTTTCAGCAGATGATAAAATATGTATACTATTATTTGACTACTAGATTACATTTTATATTATCAGATGAACCCAAGTTTGTATAAATTAAATTTAAAACTTCAATCCAAAATGAGCACTGTTTGTTTTTCTCATATACTAGAAATCTATTGCTTGATAAATTAAAAGAAAGTGTTCGCAGTAAAACTAAGCTATGGAGACAGTCATCTGGAGAAGGTGATTACCTCTGACTGAGGTAGGGAGGATTACATTGAACATGAGAAAACTTTCTGGAGTGATGGAAATGATATATATCTTGATTAGTTTGTAATAAAAGTGCATATATTTATTAAAATTCATTGAACTGTACTCTGTGTTCTTAATATCAGAAGTTTCTTGCATATAAATTTTTTCTTGATTTAAAAAATAAAGAACTAGGAAAAGTTTTTCTCTGTTCACCTAAGAAAATAACATACGAGTAGGGTTTTTTTCCAAGAATGGAGATGATTTGGACTCATTCAATTGCCTTTTTTTCCTCTATTCTTTGACTATAAAATGAAATGTTGAGGTCAAGGGTACGTAGATCTGTGGTCATAAAACAACTGTGGTTGGTAAAGCCAACAGAATCACTCACAAGCTAGACATACGTGGCCAAAGATTAGTGTTAGGATTGCTCTAATAAATAATTGAATTCAACATTGATCCATTTTATGGATAACCTTGGCCTTGATAACAAATTCAATAAATATCTGTATTACCTTAAAATTTTATGGCAAATGAATATGTTGTAATTGTTTATAGAGTGTAACCTTGTTTACACAGAGGAATCAAGTTTACAAATAAAAGTAGGGTAAAGCTGCACTCATAAGAACAAGTTGTTTTGGGTTTTTTGTTTGCTTGTTTGTTTTTGTTAAGTGCCATCAAGTTGTAGATAACTCATAGCGACCCTGTGAACAAAAGACCTGATCACTTGTATAACTTTGGTCATTTCTCCATGTTCATAGAGTTCGCAGAGGCAAGTCATTTTTTTTTTATTGGGAAAAACTTATTTATATTTGTTCCCATCCCAAAGAAGGGCGACCCAATTGAGTGTGGAAACTACAGAACAATATCATTGATTTCACATGCAGGCAAGATTCTACTGAAGATTATTCAAAAACAACTGGAACAGTACATCAGCAGAGAACTGCCAGAAGTCCAGGCTGGGTTTAGAAAGGGTCGTGGTACTAGGGATATTGTAGCTGGTGTTAGATGGATCTTAGCTGAAAGCAGAGAATACTAGAAGAAAGTCTATCTGTGTTTCATTGATTATGCAAAGACATTTGACTGCATGGATCATAACAAACTGTGGCTGACTCTGAGAAGAATGGGAATCCCAGAACATTTAATCGTGCTAATGAGAAACCTATACTTGGACGAAGAGGCAGTCATCAGAGCAGAGCGGGGCAACACTGCATTGTTCAAAATTGGGAAGGGTGTACGCCAGGGATGTGTCCTGTCTCCATACCTTTTCAACCTGTATGCAGAGCAGATTATCCAGAGGCTGGGCTCTATGAGGAGAAGCGTGGCGTTAGGATTGGTGGACCATCTATCAACAATCTGCGTTATGTAGATGACACAACCCTGCTCGCTGAAACTGAGGAGGACCTCATGCGTTTGCTGCAGAGGGTCAAGGACTGCAGCCTTCAATATGGACTGAGGCTCAATGTTAAGAAAACAAAAATTCTCACCGCTGGACCAATCCATAGCATCAGGATGGATGGTGAAGAGATTGAGATTGTACACAGCTTTAGTTTGATTGACTCCACAGTCAACAGTATTGGCACCAGCAGCCAGGAAATCAAAAAACGTATTGCAATGGGAAAGTCTGCGGTTAGGGACTTCTCTAAAGTACTCAAGAGCAAAGGTGTATCTCTGGAGACTAAGGTGCGCCTGATACAGGCCATGGGTTTTGCAATCACTTGTTACGCATCAGAGAGTTGGACAATGACTAGGGAGGATAGAAGGATAATTGATGCCTTTGAGCTGTGGTGCTGGAGAAGAGTATTGAATGTACCATGGACTGCCAAGAAAACAAACAGATTCATCCTAGAGAGGGTTAAACCAGGCTACTCCTTGGAGGCAAGGATTCTGGGCCTTCATCTGACATACTTTGGACATGTTGTAAGGAGGGAAAGGTCTGTAGAGAGGGACATCATGCTGGTTAGAGTGGAGGGACAGCACAGGAGAGGAAGATTGGGGTAATCCGGATGGGTGTGTTAGAGGCAATGAGATTGGCACGGGATAGAGCAGGGTTTAGGGCTGTTGTACATAGGGTTGCTATGAGTCGCAAACAACTTGACGGCACATAACAACAACAACAACAGCATTGGGAAAAACATATTGGGAGTCAAAGGAGGCAAGGGTTGAGGGTGGAAGGGTGAGAATGGGCAGGGATGCAGTTCCAGAGCTGCAGAAATTGGTTGGTGGGGGGAGCAGGTGAAGGAAATGAAAAGGATTCAGTGGGAACCAGATACTACAGGGGAATGATAAGCATTTTCCAATGGTATTTAAACCACTGTCTTATTGATTTGGGAACTAGATGCAGACTCTCTGGCTTCTTCATGCTGAACAGGGGTGTTGATGTGAAGGGGAAAAGGGAGGACACTTTATCACCTTACTGGTGATCTTGGGTTAAGGCTGCTTGCCTTCTTGTTCTGTTAGAAGATATTTTCCTGTCATTTGCGCCCCTCTGGACTGCAAAGTGTTTTCCCAGGTGGGTCCAGTGGGGATGGCTGGTTGAACCCAGAGGCTCCATCCTCCTTTTCTTCTTTAGCTGGCAGTTGTATTTCCTTTTTATCACTGGCACTGGGTTCAGGGTTAGGTCTGAAGTAAAACTCAGTGTTAAAGTTACCTATAGGAAAGGGAGCAAACCTAGAGAGAACAAACTTGTGAGTTACAAATAGAGGGGTTTTGGGGGTGTTTCTTTCAGGTTTACTGGGGGAGAGCGTGGTGAAAAGTAGCCTAGAAAAAATTCTCTGGATACCCTAGGCATTTTTTCCCCTACCCAGGGGTCAGATGGCACAATGTGGGGACTGAGGAGCTCACCCTGAGGGCCATGACAGCTCGCCCCGAGCCAAGAGCCGAAGACAGCCCGCCCCAGGCAGAGGGCCGTGCCACTTTGCTCCAGGCTGGGGGCCAAAGACAGCCCGTCCTGAGCAGGGCAACAGCCCCCAAGTGCTGGCTTGTACACTCCCCCTCTAATTGGCCCCACCCCAATCTGGTCTCCTCGCCTGACTGAGGACTGTGTGGCCCGAGACAGCATCTCCAATTCCAGCACCTCCACTTTGAATCCTCCATAAGTGGTCATACTATAATTTGAAGTAGGTGCCCTCCCCCTTTATACATGGCAAAGGGAACCTGAGAATTGTGAACAGGCTCCCCCCAGGTCTAAAGCGCTTTTGGCAGAAGCATTCAACAGATCAGAATATGTGGTGCATTTAGGATGTCGGTCCTCTTGGACATGCTGCCACTGTTAAGTGTCATCAAGTAGACAACTCACAGTGACTTTCAACAATCCATTGTATTGGTGATCATCTTCTCTGGCTGTCCAAGGAAACCCAAACCTGCAAGCAGTAGGGCGCACACCCCCAGTGTAGGCAGCCGGCGGTCGTGCACCATCTCCCACACATCATCTCCCGCGTGGACGACCAGCGGGCACATGTCATCTCGTGTGCCCGGGCAACCGGTGGGCGCGTGCCATCCCCCTGCACGGGCGGCCGGGAGGTGCACACCATCTCCCATGTGGGTGGCAGTGGTCGCGGGCCATCTCCCTCAAGTAATCTCCCACACGGCGCGGCACACTTCATTTTGCATGCATGAGGCCAGTGGCCGCCCACTTCCTCTGCCGCTGTCATCTTGGTTCCAAGAATTCTCCCCAGAACAAGTCCACTTTGCAGCAGTATGGCGGCTCCGCAGTACCAGTCTTGGGGAGGCCCGGTGCCTACCATCCATCCTGGGTGAGGGACTTCATAGGTTCCGGCTGTGGGAGCCTCATGGAGTTGCTTCAGTGGTGCGGCGCGGTGTGAGCTCTGCAGGAGGGGGTTGGGAGCTGCAGGACTCACCCATTCCTCCTTGGGAATCCTTGAATTCCTGTTGTTGAGCCTCAATCTTCACTGAAGACCAGTCATCAAGTGTTTAACTGTTCAATTATCAATAAACAGAAGTCTGTAGAAGACCATAGTGGCCGTGTTCCAATTGGTCCACTGTTCCCACAGCTCACCACGTTGTCTCTGCCTCCACTGCCATCTTTAATGTCCAGAGGCAAGTCATTTTGGAAGTGGATGCCACTCCTGCTCTAAGCTTCCACCAAACATTGTCCGGCATGGGAAACCATTATCACATTTGACACATCAGCAACCATGAGTCACCTCTGTACAACAATGCACAGAGCAGTGCTGTATAAGAACAAGAGAAATCTTAAAATGTAAGTTATTTTTGTTTAACTAAAAGAGGAACTGGGCTTAAACAGTCTTCATTCTTTTTAATGAAGGGCTGTAGCTATTTATTTACTAATTTTTTCCCTTTCTATGTGCCCAGTCTGCTAATTGTATAGCTATATAGCCTATCACAAAAAGAGTGGCAGGTATTCCTGCAGGAAGAACATGGGTTCTACACAAACTACCTGGGTTCTTATTCTCAGCTTTGTTCCGTGGTAGCTGTGGGATTTTGGGAAGTTGCATCACTGCTCTATGCCTCAGTATCCACTTAGGTTATTTGAGATTCTCTTTTGGAATAAGTGAGCTAGTATTTCTAAAGCACTTGGATCACTAACTGACACCTTGAAAATGCTATGTACAGATTTATTAAAGAAAATTAATAACTCCCATAATGTAATATCTTTGATTACCAAAGAGGAACAAAAATAATATAATTTTATTCCTCTTGGAAAAAAACCCCACACACCTAATATCTAGTCCACTTATTCACTAGCTTTTAACGTAGTATTTGTTTATGTTTATTTATTTATAAATTGACTTGATTGAATCCAGAGCATTAAATTTCTTTCCACTTATGCTTAATAATCTGTCTTTATTATGTTTGGTTGTTTGATATAATATTTATTATATAAAATAAGAACAGTATAACATAAAACTACTGTTGTATGAACATAATAAAAGTTTGCTTAGTACCAATTTAACAAATGAGGACAAAAGCACAGTCTCACTAGGCCACTGTCCAGGGATTCAGGGCACAATGGGCTTTAGTCACTATTTTATAGTAAGAACACGGAGTTTTGGTTAATCCAATAAAGTAAACAGAGTGCCATGAAACCGTCTTCTTAAAAACACTTAAGAGCTTTGTGCTGTTTCCTTCTTTAACTCGAAGTATGTGTTTGATCATTTATAAAATATTTCTAACTTCTGCTGAATCTCTTATTTTTCAAGAATTATTAATAGTACTATATATTTTAAGAGGGAAACGAAGGGGGAAAAAGTCTCAATTCAAAACATGTATATTATATTTATATTGTCAGATGAATCTAAGTGTTCTAGAAAATAAGACTTAAGACTTCCACTTCAAAACTACTGTTATTTGTTATTGGGAAATGTTATGTTACACAGCACTGCTTGACAATTTAAAGTGAATATGCTCACAGGAAAAACTAATATATGAAGATCAGTAGAGTGGTAACTTCAGGGGGGAAAAGATATCAACTGGTATGAAGGATAAGAGGTGAAAATACTGTAATTCTTAACCAGGGTTTGATTTACATAGGGAGCTGACTTGTGAACTAGATACCCATTCTACCACTCCTCTGTCTCTCCAGTGTTGAGGAGACCCCCTGCCTTTTACTTCCTTTTCCTTCCTGCTATTTATGTCCTGAGAATGGTTAAATAATAGCATGTCTATGAAACTCTGAGAAAGAAAAATGAGTACTCTAGAGGACTCCTCTTCCCCTTTCTCTGTTTTCTCCACCCCCTACCCCTGTGTCATTTATTGCTTCTGAATATTTACTCAGCTATGAGTCAGTTCTGGCTCATAACAACAACAACACACCCCCCCCACCATGGAAGCAGTCAGATTCTCCCCACAATATGCAGATACAATCAAAAGAATATGGGAACTAAATCTTTAATAAAATTTGTTTTAGAAATTGATATGAGCTGGGATTCTGTTTTAAAAGCTTCTGTTGGTCTACTTCATGCCAACTGAGGGTTAAGAAGTCACATTGCATTCCATTTGTTCCATCCTATCAGGGAAAATGGTAGACCACATAAGGACAAGACAATTACACATCATGTGGCTTCAGGGGCTAAATATGTATCCCAAAGACAAACACAAAAATCTCTAACCAGTGCAGAAAACCCTGCAGTTTCGTCATAGACACAGTGATTACAGCCTCACCAGCAGAGCTGAAAGTAGATCCTCATTCAGCAACACTTTGGACACTTTTGTTCCAGTATTTTCCAGGGGAGGAAACATAATTGAGAAGAAAATGCCAAATGACAGTTCTCTGTTTCTCTCTCTCTCTCTTTTTTTTAAATCTATAGGAGAAAAAGTATTATGAAAGAGGAAAATAAAGCAAGTAGTAGTATACAATGAAACAGAGATGATTGAATAAGCAAATTTCAATCACCTAAAAAGATCTAAAAAGGAAGGAATATTCACAAATATTTTGTGGTTTAATTTCCTTTAAAGGAAATGTACGATAATCCTTCTCCCTTATAGCAGCTTATGGCCTTGAACCACGTGCCTTTGAAACTGTGGCACAGCTTCTTGCCACTGGACCACCAGAGCTTTTTAAACAATTATATATATGAATAACAGCAACTGGTACTAGGTGTGAAAAAATATTTTAGCCTTGAAATTTGCCTCCCAATGTGGCATAAGCAGCTCTTATGGGAAATCAGTTATAAGGGTATAGTTACGAATATATCACAACTACTTTCAAGACTGCTTAATAATAAAACTACACTTTTAGAAGAATAAAGACACGTTTTACTCCATTTCCAAAGAATAATCCTATGGTAGGCAGACATAATTTGAGGCTTTATATGTCAGTCGGTATAAAAAAAAAAGCAAGTTAGCTCAAATACAGTATTATCATTTTCCCCATGGCTGCCATTCTTAATACCAGAGATGTGATGCCTTATTCAGGCCGTCTTCTGCTCTGTTGGCTTCCTCAACACTGGACCCCTCTCTGTCATGCGTGGGAAATTCACAAAAATACTAAATGCAAGCACTCTGGTCATCACTGAATTCCAGATGCAAATTGCATATTTTTTTTCTTTTTTACTTGAGACAAGTCAGCACATTTCAAACAAGGTCTTATTTTCATTTCTAAATTGGACTAAAAGCCACAGCTTTTAGTGTGCCTCCCCAGTGCTCTATGTGGCACAGATTGGCGGTTGAACTGTCACAGTGAGTGAGAAGGCTCTCAGAGAAAGAGAGGTGGAATCCGAAGCCAACACCAGTTCCCCTGGGGTCTGTTGTAATCAGGAGACAAATGGTCTGTACTCAGTAGCATGTATTCATTCTGTCGCAAGAGGCTGCCAACGCAAGCTTTTTCTACGCTTTTGTGGAAATACAGTACCAGCCTTTTTCCCTTTCAGTTGCTTTAGAACAAGAAGAATAAAAAGTCCACTGCTGACAAACACTGCTTTGGGCATTTGACACCGGTCTTTGATCTAGTTACTCAGACAGTTCAAAATGAACAAATTAGGTGTTTACAACAAAAGACATTCTGTTTCAGACCATTCAAGTGCCAAGCAGGGTGGATAGCTTCCTCAAACCAAACAGGGAAGGGTCTCCCTGCCCAGCTTCAGGATGTGCGTTAGGAGCTAATTCCCCGACTAAAATTATTGAACTATGACAATACATAATTTAAAAAAATTAGAAAAGAAATGGAATGTGGAACTGGGAGTCAACAGAGTAAAATTTAAACCATCTGCAGTTAGAGTCTAGGAGCTCTGGTGGTAAGGAGCTGCACTGCAATCCCAAGGGTAGAAGGTTCAAATCCATCTGATACTCCACAGGAGGATGTGCAATCTCTTCCTGGGGGCTTAACTACCTCTGGAAACCTACTAGAGGGTCAGCTACGAGTAGGTTCTGACTCAAAGACACATAACATTAAAGCAGCTGAGTCAGAACCCGACATACCTCAATTTAGAATACATGAAGTTATAGACGGGAGGCTTTCAGTGGTTTGATTATGAGGCCACAAGGCGGTGGAGGGTGAGGATAATTTTCATGCTTTTCTTGGAAACTTGATCTCTATCTAGCCTATACACAAAACATATAAATGGGCACAATTTTTATGCTTTTATTGGCCCTTACTGAGTTGCCCTACTAACCCAAAAGTGGCACCTCTCATTCAAATCCAGTATCTGTAATCTCCTTTGGTGTAATTTAAAGTCTCTGAAAACAGGCTAAATGATCTGGTATGGAAGAGTTCTCGACTGGACCTCAAGGAAACTCCATTTTCAAATGTATTGCAACAGTAGGCTTAAGAAGAGGAGAAAAATGAGGTATCTCAGTGTGGTCTATTAAGTCTGTAAAAAAAAGAAAAGAGTAAATAACAGAAATGGACTCTGCCTCAGTTCCTCCTTTATCAACTGAAGGGTTTCCTCTTAGATAATTTGTTAAAAGCCATAGCAGCCTGTGAAAGACTGTGAATGGAGTATGTCATTTTCTCCAGGTTATGTCTATCAGAGGACACCTCAGCTCTTTTCGAATACTGTTTTATATTATTTAGAGAGCAGACCTCATCTCAGCAATGGCACACAGCAGTTGCGGGCTTTGAGGTCTGTCATGTGATGATGTGATGACTTCACCGAAAGGATTCTGAAAAGCCAGGCCTTCAAAATCCATTTCATTTTCAGCAGGCCGTGGGGAGTGAGAAAAAGAAAGTGAATAGAGAAAAGGGGGTGTGGGGGGGAATCCACACACACAACCTGTAGTACACAACAAAAAACCTTGTTGGCCCAGATCCAAAGGTTCCCTAGAATTCAGATAAGTCAGACTCAAAAATACAGAGTGAACCAGCCTGCCTAATATGTGACCATCCTGGCTTATAATTACCGGAAAGTGGTTATTTATCTGTTGTGTTCAGCTCTCCTGTCAGTACTCCAGAATTTAATTATCAGACTTCATGGAAAGTTCAGTTTCCTCTGCTCCCTCCTCTTCTATTGCAACAGCATAAATCCAAATTTTCTCATAATTTCTGTTAACTGTTTTGGCACACCTTGCAGAGCCTGTTCTTGCTGATGGGGGTAGGGTGGGTGGAGGCTCCTCTTTTAGCCTCTCCCAGAAGTAAAGGAGGCAGCTGTTCGGTGCATTTTCAACTCTCAGGAGCAGAACCATTCCCTGTATCAAAGTTCACAGCCGCTTGTCCATCAAATCGGTGAAAACGAGAAGCCTCAGAGGAGGTTGTTTGCTGGTTTCACCTCCACTGAGCACAAGGGCTTCAAACATCTGCCTGTAATGGGGCAGCCAAGCCAGGAAACTCAACACTGCTCCAAATGAGGGGCCAGAGGAAATAAAACAAACAGTTCTTGCTATGCCCTGCCCCTTAGCCTCCCTGGCAAGGGATCATTTCTGTAAAAAGGATCTTGTTCAGGGTGTGATTCTTTCATACAAGGCATTTGTAGAAACAGAGCCTTGATTGTCAAGAACAAGTGCTAAGAACTTTGGGGACTTGGGCATACATGATTTAAAGGGGGGGAAAGAAAAATAGAATTGATGCTGTATTTCTCTACTGTCTCCTCAGTTTTACACTTAATGAACCCAGCTCTGAGAAGAAACACATTTAGTACAAGATATTATTACAAGACTTGCTAAGAATTTAGTCTGACCCTTCAGAAATTGCTCTACCTGGAAGTAAGTAATCAGGTGGAAATGATTTTTATTGGAGTTGATTTGTCACTGAGTTCAGAGGCAATTAAAAGCTCTCTTGTTGATTACTCTCCTCTGAGGAATGATTATCTCCATCACACACTCATATATCAAGTTTAGTGGCAGTCATTCTAGGCTTTGACTCCAACTCTCCCACTTACTGCCTCCTTTGGGACCTTGAGCAAGTCACCTGGTCTCCCAGTGTCTCCACATTCTTGTATAGAAGGACAATGAATGTTCCAGCCTTATGAGGATGTTGTGAAGGTTAAGTGTATTGTGTATAAAGCAATTAGAACAATGGTTGGCATACAGTGAAAGCTAAATAAATGCTAAATATTATTGCTATTTTTACTATTTCATTTTCTTCACTGCTTTTGTCTTTAGTTTCCAACATATTGATATGATTCATGCAGAGAATGCCTAAAGAAATGCCAATTGATTAACAATGTGAAGTGTAATATTATTTTTGTTGTTACGTGTTATAGAGTCGCTTGGGATTCATCGTGACTCCACGTACAATAGCTCTGAACCCTGCTCTATCCTTTGCCAACCTTACTGTCTCTGACACACCTACTCCCATTAACCCAGTCATTAAGTCAATCCATCTCATAGAGGGTCTTCCTCTTTTGTGTTGTCCCTCCATCCTCCAAAGCATGACGTCCCTTTCTAAGGACTGGACCCTCCTTGCAACCTGCACAAAGAATGTCAGACAAAGTTTCAGAATCCTTGCCTCCAAGGAGCAGCCGGGTTTCACCCTCTCCAGGACAAACCTGTTTGTTCTCTTAGCAGTCCTTGGTATATTCAATACTCTTCTCCAGCACCACAGCTCAAAGACATCAATTCTCCTTTTATCATCCTAGTCATTGTCCAGCTTTCTGATGCATAGCAAGTAATTGTGAAGGTCATGGCCTGAATCAAGCACAGTTTTGTTTCTAGGTGATATTGTTGCTCCGCAGTAGTCTGGACATGTTCGTGACAGCAGATTTTCCCAATGAAATTCATCTTTTGATTTCCCGACTGCTGCTATGAAGAGTGCTGATTAAGGAGCTGTTGATCATCTCAATCTCTTCACCATCTGTCATGATGCTGCCAGTAAGCCCAGTAGTGAAAATCTTTGTTTTCTTGATGTTGAACTTCATTCCATATTGAAAGCTGCAGTCCTTGACCTCATGAAGCAAGTGCTTCAGATCCTCCTCAGTTTCAGCAAGCAAGGTTGTATCATCTGCATAATACAGTTATATATATATATATATGTTTAAGGAGAACAAACAACATCGACGACCTAACAACAACATTATGTTGCTTTTAAAGAATGTTGACCATACCATGGGCTTCCAGAAGAATGAATATATTCATTGTGAAAGTGCAGCTGAAACACTCCATAGAAGCAAAGGTGGTTGCAAGACTTGATCTTACGTATTATGGGCATGTTTTCAAGAAGAATCAATCCTCCCTCAGAGAAGGATTTCGTGCTTGTTAAAAGCAGAGAGTGATGGTGATTGTTATTAGGGGGTGAGGGAAATTGGAAGAATCTGGTCTGGAAAACAATGTATTTGAATTTTGTCAATAAACTAGTATAATATAAAAAAGAAGCAGAGAGTGAGCTAAAAGAAGATACTGACTGACATGGTGGACACAGTGACAACAACAATGGGTTCAAACAGGAAAAAATAATGAAAATGGTGCAAGATCAGTTTTTTTCTATTGTATAAAGGGTCACTATGAGTTAGCTCTATCTCTATAATCCCTAAAAGCAACAACAACTCATTGAGAAATCATTTCCTTGGTCAAGTTTAACTTCTAATAAAGTAGTAGGAATCCTCTGTTGATAAATCTAAAATCAACAGAGATTTGTATTTTTTACACAAATTTAAAATCCAAAGGTTGTTGTCTATTAACAAAAAAACTGAAATTGTAACTGATTTATTTTAATCTATTGCTTTATTGTTGTTAGATGTTGTGAAGTTAAGTAGAACTCATAGTGACTCCACAAACAACACATCTAAAACTTGCCTTTGTGGCATATCTTCGTGATCTCTAACATGCCCATTGTTACAGACATTGTGTTAATCTATCTTGTTGAGAGTCTGTCTCTTTGGCTGACTCTTCTCCATTCCTAGCATGATGTCTATTACAAAGGGCTGACACCATTCCCAATGTAAGTGAGATGAGGTTTCACCAACGTTGTCTTTAAGGAGCACTTTGTTTGCACTTCCTCCAAGATAGATTGTTTGTTCTTTTAGCAGTCCATGAAATATTCAGTATTTTTCTTCAATACCACAATTCAAAATTTCTTTTGAATTTCTTATTCATTGTCCAACTTTTAGATGTTGTTGTTGTTGTTGTTGTGTGCTGTCGAGTCGTTTGCGACTCATAGCGACCCTATGCACAACAGCCCTAAACCCTGCTCTATCCTGCGCCAACCGCACTGCCTCTGACACACCCATCCCGATTACCCCAGTCACCGAATCAATCCATCTCATAGAGGGTCTTCCCCTCCTGCGCTGTCCCTCCACCCTCCTAAGCATGATGTCCCTCTAAAAGGACCCATCCCTCCTTGCAACGTGTCCAAAGTATGTCAGACGAAGCCCCAGAATCCTTGCCTCCAAGGAGTAGCTTGGTTTAATCCTCTCCAAGATGAATCTGTTTGTTTTTGTGGCAGTCACTGGTACATTCAGTACTCTTCTCCAGCACCACAACTCAAAAGCATCCACTCTCCTTCTGTACTCCCTCATCATTGTCCAACTCTCTGATGCATAACAAGCGATTGCAAAGACCATGGCCTGTATCAGGCGCACCTTAGTCTCCACAGAGACACCGTCATTCTTGAGTACTTTAGAGTGGTCCCTAACAGCAGACTTTCCCATCGCTATACGGTTTTTGATTTCCTGACTGCTGGTACCAAGAGTGTTGACTGTGGAGTTGAGCAAACTGAAGCTGTGAACAATCTCAATCTCTTCGCCATCCATCCTGACGCTGCCAATTGGTCCAGTGGTGAGAATCCTTGTCTTCTTGACATTGAGCCTCAGTCCATACTGAAGGCTGCAGTCCTTGACCCTTCGCAGCAAGTGCATGAGGTCCTCCTCAGTTTCAGCAAGCAGGGTTGTGTCATCTGCGTAACACAGATTGTTAATAGATCTTCCACCAATCCTGATGCCACAATTCCCCTCATAGAGCCCAGCTTCTCGGATAATCTGCTCTGCATACATGTTGAAAAGGTATGGAGACAGGATGCATCCCTGGCGTACACCCTTCCCAATTTTGAACCATGCAGTGTTACCCTGCTCTGTTCTGACTACTGCCTCTTGGTCCAAGATGCAATTGAAAATATGGTGGCTTGTCTCTAGCACACCTTATTCTTTAAACTGATATCTTTGTTCTCTTGCACGTTGGTAAGGTTCTTGACAGCAAATTTTCCTAATGCATGTGTTTTGATTTTCTTGATTATTGTTACCATGAGTGTTGATTGTGGATCCAAGTAAAATCAAATCATCAACAACTTTAATCTTTTTTCTCTCATGCTGCTGCCTTTTGGTTCAGTGGTGAGGCTTTTGGTTTTCTTGATATTACACTTAGTCCATATTGAGAGCAGCAGTTTTGATCTTCTGTGTATCAAATCCTCTTTTCTACTTCTATAAAAGGTGTTTTATGTAGGTTACTACTGAAAACTACACATACACATGCACACACATAAACATACTAGTTTTATTCCATTAGAATGGTGAAAATTTTTGTTTTGTAACTGAGAGGAAAGACATTCCATTATCCAGATGTTCAGGATGAACAGCCAAAGGAAACAAAATGGAAGGAAAGAAGTCAAGAATGAGGCAATATTCTCATACTATAACTTGTGAATTAATTGGCTTTCGTGGTTTTTTTCCTAAGAGATGGCACAAAGCAGAAGACAATGAAAGAATTTCATAAAACTCTGGTGTCCTAGCTGGTAAGGTGTTTCACTGCCAATCCAAAAGAATTTGGATAGAATCCACAAGCTTCTCTGCCAGAGAAGAATGGACATTCTCCTCCCATGATATTTACAGCCTCTGAAAGCCTACTGATGGATCAATTCTGACTGGGCTCTGACTCAATGGCCACAAGGCTTTTTATTTTGTCTTTCTCCTCAAAAGTAGAAGTTATTGTGTGAGATGCCAGACACACAGAAAGCTGCTTTGGACTCCATGTGAGCATCGTGCCAAGATAACAAGGAGACTGTTTCTGCAGGCCTTTTTGCAAAGCCAATACACATTCAGCACTCAGAATTTCAAAGTTGTATGAGCATCCACCAACAACTTTGTTGTCTTTGACTTGAATGAACTGTGGAGATACTGGAGTTTAGGCAAAGCAGGGAAGGGAGAAAGTAGAATTGAAAAAATACAGACAAAGTGGAATGAAGACCAGAGAAACACCTTTCTTGGAGACCTCCGGAAAGAACTGAAGATTAATGTGTTGAAGGTTATCATGGGAGTTAACCTTTTTTATTGTAAACATTCCCTTAATTAAAGAAAATAATGTAAATGTAGAAAAACTAGTAAACTCTAGTGAAAAAAAGTTCTAGAAAAACTGGTTCTATTACTTTTCTATAATTATCCTAGTGCACTGCATATAGCTGTCTAAACCAAAGCTTGAAACCCATCTCTATTAAATCAGTTCCACACCTAGCAACCGTAACTATGGGGTTTCCAAAGCTAAAATTGCCACCTATTTTTACTACAAGCTGCTGGCAGGTTTAATCATTAGTCTTTCAGTTAGCAGTTTAACCAATACACTACTAGCACTCATTTAAGACTTAAGATAATACTTATTTATCTTACATATTAATGTTACATATTTATTAGATCAAAAGACAAGGTGTGACTAAACTGATTTGTCTTGAGTCTCACAAAAATAGTTTCATTTATTTATGAAGTTTTTGGGTAAAAAAATATTTCGTAGATCATTAGGCTTGTCCACCTTAATTCAGTTCCTTATGACTGAGGGACTGAGATCCATATATCCTTGTTAGATGAGGCTATAGTGGCCACTCTGAATCTCTGGTTTGTGGTCCCTTCATTCAAATGAAAATCCAATTAATCTGCTTTTAATTGCTTTGACTTGAGCCTCAAGTTGAAATGCTGAATGATTCTATGGGCAAAAACTTGAATGATGCAGGAGACATCAAAAGGATACACAGTCAGTGCACCAAAAATAATTGGTTGACACTGAATCATATTAGGAACTAACAAATGACTAAGAAGCAATGGTAATGAAGAAATTCAAGCTACACAAAAGACATTGGCAAAAAATTTTGTTGTTGTTGCTATGTATTGTCAAGTAGAACTCATATCAACCCTATGAACAACAGATCTGAGCCTTGTCCTATCCTGTGCCGTCCTCATTGTCTGTAATACAGTTAAACCCATTGCTGCCATTATTAATTTCTCTCATTGAGGGTATTCCTCTCTTTCATAGATCCTCGACCTTTCCAAGTATAAAGATCACCAAGGAAGAATCAATTCCTTTGAGTTGTTATCTTGGAAAAATTACTAAATATCCCATATTGTTGCTGTATACGGTCCAGTAAAAATCAACTCATAACTGACATGCCAGTGGATTTTCAGAGGCAGAAATTGCATAGGAAGACACTTCTCATTATTCTCCTGGGCAACAGCTGGTGGAATTGAACCTTGTTCTTTTTGAGATTGCAGTGCAGCTTCTTACCACCAGGCCGCAAGAGAACTGAGCATAACCCATGTTGTTATGTTGTGTTATGTTATGTTATGTTATGCGTTATGTGTTATGTTTTATGCTATGTGCGGTCAAGTAGACTCTGACCCCATAGAAACCCTATGAACAATGGCTACAGACCTTGATCATTCCTGAGTCAACCTCACCATCTCTGAAAAACCTGACCTCTTTGCGTTAGTCATTGTTTCAGTCCATCTCACACAAGGTCTTCCTATTTTGTGCTGAATCTCAACCCTTCCAAGCATGATATTCTTCTTCAAGGACTGATGCCTCCTGGCAGCATGCCGAAAGGATGTGAGACAGAATTTAAAAATCCTTCCCTTAAAGAAGTAACCCTCTCCAAGACAGACCTGTTTGTTCTCTTGGCAGTTCATTCTATGTCCAATACTCTTCTCCAGCCCCACAATTCAAGGACATCAATCCTTCCTATCCTCAGTCTTTGTCCAGCTCTCAGATGCATAACAAACAATTGAGAAGCCAGCCCCATGGCCTAGATCAGGTGCACCTTAGACTCTAGACTGGCATAGTTAGTCTTTGGAACTTTGGAGGGATCTTTGACAACATATTTTCCCAGTGAAACTTGATTTCCTGATTGCTTGTGCCAAGCAATTGTGGATCCAAGCAGGATGATATCATAAATAAGCTCAATCCATTCTCCATCTATTGACCTGATAGGGAAGATCTTTGTGTTCTTCATGTTGAGATGCAATCCATATTGAAGACTGCAGTCCTTGAACTTCTACAGCAAGTGCTTCAATTCCTCCTCACTTTCTGTGAGCAAAGTTGTGCCACCCGCATAATGAAGGCAATTGATAAATCTTCCTCTACTCCTGATACCACCTTCTTCTTCATGAAGTTCAGCCTCCCAAATTATCTTATCTGTTTTCTGTGTGTGTGTGTATATATATATATATATATATAGTATGGAAAAGAACAGGCAGATACATCTTGGAGAAATTGTGGCCAGAATGCTCTTTGGAACCAAAAATGGGGAAGCTTCATCTCAAAGACTTTGGTTATATAGTTGGAAGGGTCTATTCTTAAGACAGGGACATAATTTGTGAAAAAGATGACCCTCGAATGTGCTGGAATACCAACTGGCATATTTCAACAACAACAAAAAAAAGGCAACCCTAGACATGCTGACTAGTTTTTGTCAGCAAATTTGGAAGACCAATTAGATGAACAACACCCATATTTGTTCTGGTTAAAAAAGAAAGAGATCCAACAGAATCTGAAAATTATTGAACAACATGATTAATACTGTTGTTGTTATGTGCCATTGAGTCTCCTGCTACTCATAGCAACCCTATGTACAACAGCCCAAAACCCTGCTATATCCTATGCCAACCTCATTGTCTTTGATACACCCACCCCAATTACCCCAGTCACTGAATCAATCCACCTTATAAAGAGTCTTCCTCTCCTGTGCTGTCCCTCCACCCTCCCAAACATGACACCCTACTCCAAAAACTGGTCCTTCCTTGCAACATGTCCAAGGTATGTCAGTTGAAGCTTCAGAATCCTAACCGTCAAGGAACAGCCTGGTTAACCCTCTTTAGGGTGAACCTGTTTGTTTTCTTTGCAGTCCATGGTATATTCAATACTCTTCTCCAGCACCACAGCTCAAAGACATCAATTCTCTTCCTATCCTACCTAGTCATTGTCAAGCTTTCTGACGCATAGCAAGTGATTGCAAATATCAGGCACACTGTAGCCTCCAGAGTGACACCATTGCTCTTCAGTACTTTGGAGAGGTCTCTAACAGCTGACTTTCCCATCACAATGAATCTTTTAATTTTCTGGCTGTTCATGCCAAGAATGTTGACTGTGGAGCCAAGAAAACTAAAGTGGTGATCAATATCAATCTCCTCACCATCCATCTTGATGCTGTCGATTAGTCCAGTGATGAGAATCTTTGTCTTCTTGATATTAAGCATCAAAACATATTGAAGGCTGCAGTCCTTGGCCTTCTCCAGCAAGCACTTCAGGTCCTCCTCAGTTTCAGCAAACACAGCTTTGTCATCTGAATAACTCAGAGTGTTGATGAAACTTCCTCCAATCCTGATGCCACACTTCTCCTCATACAGCCCAGCCTCCCAGATAATCTATTCTGTGTTAGATTTAAGAGGTATGGAGGTAAGACACATCCCTGGTATACACCCTTCTCAATTTTGAACCATGCAGTGTTTCCTTGCTCTGTTTTGATGACTGCCTCCTGGTCCAAATATTGGGTTTGCATTAGCATGATCAAGTGTTCTGGGGTTCCCATCCTTCTCAGAATCAGTCATAGTTTGTTGTAATCAACACAGTCAAGTGCTTTTGCATAATCAATGGAACACAGATAAACATTCCTCTGGTATTCCCTGCTTCCAGCCAAGATCCATCTAATGTTAGCTACAGTATCCCTAGTACCACAACCCCTTCTAAACCCAGCCTGGACTTCTGGCAGTTCTCTGTTGATTTATATTATCAGAAAGTATTAAAAGAAGATGGAAAGAGTATACAGAATCATTGTACTTGAAAGAATTGGCAGACACAGAACAATTTCATGAAACAACTTGTGAACAAGTGCCTATGGAGATGAAGAATTTTGAATGGTGTCACTCTGGAGACTATGGTGTAAGCTGCTTTGAAGGAATTGGCAAAAAATAAGACCCCAGGAATTGATGGTATATCAACTGACATATTTCAACTAACAGATGCTGTTCTACATGTGCTCACCAAGTTGTGTCAAGAAACATGGAGGACAACCACTTGACCACCTGACTGGAGGAGATCTATATTTGTTCCCATTCCAAAGGAAGGAGATCCAACAGAGTGTGGAAATTATCAAACAATATCATTGGTATCACATTCAAGCAAGAACCTGCTGAAGATTATCCACAAACAACTAAACAGCACATCATTAATATTACATACAAGTAAAATCTTGATGAAGATAATTTAAAAATGAATGGTACAGTACATCAACAAAGAACTGCCAGAAACTCAAGTTGGATTCTCAACAGGCCATAGAAGAAAGGAGATCATTTGTAATATCAGATGGATCTTGACTAGAAGCAAAGAATACCAGAAAGATGCTTACTTATGTATTTTTAGCTATTCAAAAATATTTGACCTTGTGGATTATAAAAAATTATGGATAACATTGAGAAAATTGAGAATCCCAAGAACACGTCATTGTGCTCGTGTGAAACCTAGACCTAGACTAAGAATCTATCCTCCAAAGGAACACTGTATGATTTAAAATTTTAAAAAAAGAAGTGTGCATCAGAATTATATACTTTCTTCTTTCTCCTGCTTGCTGACAAATCCAGAAAGCTGAACTATATGAAGAAGAATGTGGAATAAAGTTTGGGCGAAGACTCCTCAACAACCTGCATTACGCAGGTGAAGCAAACTTGCTTCAGAAAGTGAAGAGGACTTGAAGCACTTACTGAAGAAGATCAAAGTATCCAGCCTTCAATATTAATTACTTCTCAACATAAAAAAAAAAAACAAAAAACAACAACACAACAATTCTCCCCAGGGAACCAATAGGCAATGTCTTTGTAGATGGACAAAAAGATAGAATTTGCTGTGGATTTCATTTTGGTTGAACTCACAATCAATACACATAGGAGTTGTTGTTAGGTGTCTACCAGCCAAGTATGACTCATAGTAACTCTATGCAAAAGAGATCTGAATGCTGTCCTCTACCTTCCTCATATTTTCCAATACACTTGAGCCCATTGCTGTAGTTACAATGTCAATTTATCTTATTGAGAGTCTTCGTCTCTTTCCCACGAGTCTCCTTTCCAAGCACGACATACCTTTCCAAAGAATAGCCTAACCTAGAAACATGCTCAAATTATGTGTCATGATATTTTGCCATCCCTGTCTTTTAAAAGAGCATTCTGGCTGCACTTTTTCCAAGACGTATCTGTTTTTCTTTTGTCAGCTCATGAGATAGTCCATAGTCTTCTCCAATACAACAGCTCATAGCTATCAATTCTTCTGTCATCCTTACTCATTTTCCAGCTCTCAGATGCATAGCAAGTGATTGAAAAGACCATGGCCTGAATCAAGTGCACCTTAGTCTTCAAACTGAAATCATTGTTCCTCAGTAATTTGAGGATGTCCAGTAAACTTGCCCAATGCAGTCAAGAAATCAAAAGACGCATTGGGGAAAATCTGCTCTCAAAGACTTCTTGAAAGTGCTAAAGAGCAACAAAATAAGTTAAAGTACTAAAGAGTGCCAGATACGAGCTATGATATTTTTAATTCTTTCTATGCAAATGAAAGTTGGACATAAAATAAGATTGGCAGAAGAATTAATGCCTTTAAATTGTGGCGTTGGAGAAGAATGTTAAGTATCCTATGGACTGTCAAAAGAACAAACAAAACTCTCTTGGAAGAAGGGAAATCAAATTGCTCCTTAGAGGCAAAGATTTTGTAACTTTGTCTCGAATATTTTGGGCATTTTGTTAAGAAGAGCTAGTCCTTGGGAAAAATAAGTATTTTGCTGAGAAAGGTGAAGGGTCAGAGAAAGAGAAGACAAACAGATGGACTAACACGGTGACTGTCACAACATCATGTCAGAGATCATGTGGAGAGAGAATGACAGGGCAAATTTCCAATCTGTTTTTCATAGGTTACCATGAATTGCTGTTGACTCAATGACACCTAACAACAACACGATTACATTGTGCACATCTTGAATAATCCACCTATTAAAATTTGTTAAGACGGTGGCAGGGAAAATATGGAAAGTTTCCATCTATTTTTATTTACAACCTCTGAAACTCAGTGAAGGATATCTATGAGTTAGAGCCAACTTGATGTCAGTGATAAAGGGGTTAGTCTGTGACATATCTTGCTGCTAACAAAAATATACCATGTATGTCCAGTGTTTCAGATCCATCAGAGGTCCAAATCCCCCAGTGGCTCTGTGGGAGAAAGATGGACTCTGTTTCCTCCCATTAAGATTTACAGACTCAGAAGCCCAATGGTCGGTTGTTATGAGTCTAAATCGACTCAATAGTAAATGATTTGGTATTTGACATTTTAATTAGTAGCTTTAAGGACATCTTCAGAGTCCCTGTCATTATGTAATTTAATATACCTGTGACTTAAACACTAGAAAGTGAAGGCCATGGGATCAGAATCTTACCCACCACATTGGTGACTCATGAAGCTCACGTTAGTGAGCTTCTCTCGCCCTTAAAAAAAGATAACTGAACTCACAGTCAGGAAAGAGTGCTACAGTGTCACCTCTACTGACATCTTATTTGTTAATGAACTTGATGGCCACTGCTTTGATCTATTTGTACTTATGTGTAACATGAATTTGAATAACATTTATCACTACTCCTAAATGCCAGTTCTGTTTCTTCACTAGTGAAAGGATACAATTCATTATCAAAAGCCACAGTGCAAAATTTATCTTGTGGGTTTTCAGCCAATTATTGAATGATTGTCAGCCCCATCACTGGGTTCACAGCAGTGTGAATGCTGCCAATTTATATATGAGCTATTCTATCAAAATAGAAGACATTTGGTGTATGATAAGCATACCAAATAGCTTTCTTCAGGAAATCACCAACTATGCATTCAATTGAGTCATTCCACATAAGACTTGACCTATATGAATCTAATGTTATCAACTGACATTACTTTTGAGCAAATGATTTTATGTGAAGTTTAAATACAGCCAAGTATTCAGAATGAAAGACAGAGAGGGCTTCTAATGCCTAACACAATTTAAGTGAAATCTACAAGGAATGTAATCTGTACCATCCAACTTTTTCATAAATATCTCCCAGTTGCCCAGGCTCAGACAGCATTTCTAAAGGAATTGTAAATTTAGCAAGCCTTATCACAATCCAAGGTCTTAAGTATTACCTTAAATCTACTGACTTCCAGCTAGGATTAGAAATAACTATCAAATTTTCTATTTTGTATGAACCATACTAATTAGATCATTTAATCAATTTTGTTTTGAGACACGAAACAATACAGTATTCATATGTAAAATTGTTTAAAAGAATTCAGATTCCATCTTTCAGATTATTTTACCTTCTTAGTTTTTCTCTTTCAATTGCTGTGTTCTTGAATACTCTTTTGTTCTACATCTATATCAGAAATAATATTCAAAACCCAAACAAAGTACTATTTTCATAAGTTTTCCAAAAGTTTAATACGAGTTTTTGAAAATTAGCCACTCAAATTTCATAAGACAAAAAAGAAATGGTACCTAAAACTTTCTTTTATTTTGGGTCTATAACTAAATTAAATTCATTCATTCAACAAATATAACTCTGATCTAACAGATTCTTTTATATGTGCCAGGGATAAAATGTTAAATAAAACAGTAATTTTCACAATCTTGTAAAAGAAAAACAATGGGAACATAAAAAAATATACAAATACTGTGAAATGGAATCAGTCTCAAAGAAAAGAGTGAAACTAAGAATTTTTTATTAGTTTTTTTTCTTGTATACTGTTGAGTTGGATCCAACTGGCACAGAAGGAGATTGCCCCTCGTCCAGCAGAGCATCTTGTGAATTCAAACTGCAAATGTTCTTAATGTTGTTGTTGTTCAATGCCATCGAGTTGTAGGTGATTCATAGTGACCCTAGGTATAAGACCTGAACACTTGTATAACTTTCATCATTTCCCCAGGTTCATAGGGTTTCTGGAGGCAGCCTATTACGGAAGTGGATCCCTCTCTTGCTTCCAAGCTTTTTTTTAAATTGGGGTGCACCACCAAACATTGTCCGCCATGGGTAAACATTATCACATTTGACACATCAGTGTCACAGTGTTCAGCTTCACAGCAACCACAAGTGAACACTGTACAGCAAGTGGACACACCAGGGCTATACAACCTAGAAGACTGTTTGAACAAAAACGAAAAACAGGCCTGAAGGCTGTGGATTAAAAGTCACCCACATTTGGCTTGGTAGCATCACTTTCTGTCCACTGGACCAAATGATCTCTCACTATGTTGATGTTATTGTTGTTAAGTGCCAACTCATAGTGACCCTATGAATGAAAGTCCTCAACACAAATAATAAAATTAATAGTAAATTATAATAATAAAATGAATAATAAATAAAATAATAAATAATAAAATTAATTTTATTACTAAAAAATAACGAATGGCCTAGTGAAAAAAGCTGCACTGACAATCTACCGGAACACAGTTCAAACCCACCAGCTTCTCTGAAGGAGGACAATGGGCAGTTTCCTCCAGTGCGATTTACATCCTCAGTAAACCCACTGGAGGGTCAGTTATAAGTCAGTTCCAACTCAATAGAGTTGACTGTTTTCTAGTCATATAGAGAATTTTGAAGTCATCACGCCCATACCCATAATAAGAAACACCAAATCTTTATTTTTAAATTTATTATTACTTTCAATTAGTGAGTTCTGAAGTAGAGGTGGATACTGAATATTCTGGGGACAGAAGCCCCACTGGTAGCCCCAGTAATGGAATGAAAAACTGCAAACTTGAAACTCTATTTAAGGAGAGATCTCTATGGAAATCAAAAGGCAAGCAAGGAGATTTAAAAAAAAAAGGACAGTAGAGGAAATCTTAAGCCTCTTTAGCCTACAGCTTCAGCAAGAAGCAGTATAATTCCATATCAGAGAAACATAAAACTTCTCCCTGAAGGGACTATGTGTCAGTTCTTTTAATTGAGGCATAGTCCTTTTTTTTTATTCCTTTAACTGTCAAAAGAATAATTATTTTTTAAAATTTTAGTTTATTAATTTTAATAATACATAGACTAACAAAAAGGGCAACCTAGGCAGAACTATCAAGTATGGAAATACAAAGGAGGAGGAAGTGTTGTAAGCAGACTCTAGTGGTTGGAACATGGAATTTGAGAACCATGAATGTAGGAGAATTAGAAATTGTTAAGAAAGAAGTGGAACATAAATATTGACATACTAGGCATTGGAGAGATGAGATGGACTGGCATGGAGCATTTTGAGTCAGATGATCATATGATATATTACTCTGGAGATGAAAAGATGAGAAAAAATGGGGTTGCTTTCAGAGTTAAAAAAGTAATTTCTAGATCCGTCTTAAAGTACGACATTGTGAGCGACAGGATTCTATCCCTACACTTACAAGGAAGTCCAGTGAATACTACTATCATTCAGATATATGCACCAACAACCAGAGCCAAAGAAGAAGAAATAGATGATTTCTACCAGCTCTTACCATTGGAGATCGATCAAACATGCAACCAAGATGCATTGATAATAATGCATTACTGGAACGCAAAAGTTGGGAACAGAGAAGAAGAATCAGTAGTTGGAAAACATGGGCTTGATGAAAGAAATGAAGCTGGAGATAGAATGATTGAATTTTGTACAATCAATGACATATTCATTACAAATACATTGTATAAGAAACATAAATGCAGGTTATACACGTGGATTTCACCTGATGGTATGCATAGGAATCAGATCGATTACATCTGTGGAAAAAACTGCTGGAGAAGCTGATTGTGGAACAAACCACCGACTACTCACATGCAAATTCAAGCTGAAGCTGAGGAAAATTAAACCAAATCCACAGGAGCCAAAATATGACTTTGATTTCATCCCACCTGAATTTCAGAATCATCTCAGGAGCAGGTTTGAGCCTTGAAAACTAATGAGCAAAGACCAGATGAGTTGTGGGAGGATGTCAAAGATATCATCCAGGAAGAGAGCAAACAGTCAT
>NW_006399796.1:12535711-12537584 GCF_000299155.1 Elephantulus edwardii | reverse complement strand
CATGGTTCAAAACTGGAAAGGGTGTATGCCAGGGATGTGCCCTGTCTCCATACCTTTTCAACATGTATGCAGAGCAGATTATCCGAGAGGCTGGGCTGTATGAGGAGAATTGTGGCATCAGGATTGGTGGAAGATCTATTAACAATCTACGTTATGCAGATGACACAACCCAGCTTGCCGAAACTGAGGAGGACCTCATGCACTTGCTGCAGAGGGTCAAGGACTGCAATCTTCAGTATGGACTGAAGCTCAATGTCAAGAAGACAAAGATTCTCACCACTGGACCAATTGGTAGCATAAGGATGGGCAACAAAGAGATTGAGATTGTTCATAGCTTCAGTTTGCTCGGTTCCATGGTCAACAGTCTTGGCACCAGCAGTCAGGAAATCAAAAAGTGTACCGCGATGGGAAAGTCTGCTGTTAGGGACCTCTCTAATGTACTCAAGAGCCACAGTATCTCTCTGGAGACTAAGGTGCGCCTGATACAGGTCATGGTCTTTGCAATCACTTGTTATGCATCAGAGAGTTGGACAATGACTAGGGAGGATAGAAGGATAATTGATGCCTTTGAGCTGTGGTGCTGGAGAAGAGTATTGAATGTACCATGGACTGCCAAGAAAACAGATTTATCCTGGAGAGGGTTAAACCAGGCTACTCCTTGGAGGCAAGGAATCTGGGGCTTTGTCTGACATACTTTGGGCATGTTGCAAGGAGAGACAGGTCCTTGGAGAGGGACATCATGCTGGGGAGAGTAGAGGGACAGCGCAGGAGGGGAAAACCCTCTATGAGGCGGATTGATTCAGTGGGCTATTCAGGATGGGTGTGTGGGAGATGGTGCGATTGGCACATGATAGAGCAGGGTTTCGGGCTGTTGTACATAGGGTCGTTATAGTCGCAAACGAGTCAATGGCACTTAACAACAACAGCAACAACAATTTTAATGAGCATTTACAGAGATTTTGGATTTCCATTCACTCATTGTTGCACTTTTCTCCTTGTTCACACCTCCCCCCCCCAGTTTGTTTTTCTCCTGAAAAGTAAAAGAAAAAATCTTTCATTGGTATTCAATCCCCTGTCCCAAACTTACTACACTATGCAACCTTCATTCTGGACTTTTGTCATAACCATAATACCCAATCATATATCCATTTGGAAATGTTCTCTCCCTCCTCTGTTTCAATGCAGTGTACATAATTTATCCAATTTTTCTCAGTCTCACCCCAACCCTGATGTCAGTCCATTCAACAACAGTGACACTATGCAGTATTTGTCCTTTTGTGACTGAGATATTCCACTCTACATAATGTCCTCCAGGGTCACCCATTTTGAATAATATTTCATGAATTCCTTGTTTTTCAGGGCAGCATGTATTACATTGTGTGACTATACCAGAGCTTCTCTATCCTCTTGTTTGTTGATGGACACTTGAGTTGTTTCCACCTCTTTGCTATTGTGAACAAAGCTGCAATAAATATGGGTTTACGTATATCTGCCTGTGTGGCAGTTATGGTTTCTTTAGGATATATTTCCCAAATCTCTGGAAACGTTCATTAAAATTAATAAAATAAAATTGAAAAGAAAAAATATCCAATGGTAACGAAGAAAAACTGCACTGAAGGCATCAGCAAAAAAATAAGGCTCCAGGAATTGATGGAATACCAATTGATATGTTTCAAATAACAGATGCCAAACTGGACATGCTCACCAATTTGTACTAGGAAATTTGGAATACAGCTACCTGGTAAACTGACTGGAATGTAATTTTTACCTACAGATGTAAGTTCGCATACTTTTCTTTTGAAGAAAATATATACATATTTGTTGTTGTTGTTATCTGCCATCGAGTCGTTTGCGACTCATAGCGACCCTATGC
>NW_006399796.1:12523524-12534541 GCF_000299155.1 Elephantulus edwardii | reverse complement strand
CTTCAGTAGAATCTTGCTTGCATGTGAAATCAATGATATTGTTCTGTAGTTTCCACACTCAGTTGGGTCGCCCTTCTGTGGGATGGGAACAAATACTGACCTCTTCTATTATGTATATTTTATTCTTTATACATATGTCTAAACACTACCAATAAGCGTGTTTGTTTTGTATCTGCTACAGAACATAATTTTGGGGGTGGGGGGAAGTAGCATATGGAAGGTTAAAGCTGATGTATATCCATTCTCTGTGGCTCAAATAAACCAGCTTGAGAAAGGGTGATTTCTTATCTTGGCATGTCATGAATGATTCTAGTAACTCATACCTCTGATTACCACATAACTAAGCAGCAGAGATGGCACTCTCAGAACAAATTCTGCAAGCTTCTAGTGAAGTTACTCATATAACCCAATCTAGGTCTTTCACATGTCAGGATAACTCCTTCTACTACAGTGCTGAGAATCTTTGAATGAAAGAGAAAGTTATGATTTATAAATGAGTTTCTCATTCCTTTATCTATTTTTGACCTGTTAAGAAAACATCAATATGAAATATATAAAAAAAGAATTCTGAAAAATAAGGGAGAAGTAGACAAAAGTGCATAATCTAAGAAACAAAAGGAAAAGACACCACAGTTCTAATAAGGCGATGAAATATTAGAACAAGAATTAGACATGGCAGAGATTTCTAGAATACCAGGGCTAAAATCTAAAACATTCGTGATTAATATGCATAGGAATCAAATAGATTACATTTGTGGAAAGACTCGGTGGAGAAGCTCAATATCAAGAGTGAAAACCAGGCTGGGTGCTGACTGTGGAACAGACCACTAACTACTCATATGCAAGTTCAAGCTATAATTGAGGAAAATTAAATCAAGTCCATGGGAATCAAAATTTGATCTTAAGTCTATCCCACTTAAATTTCCAAACCATCTCAGAAACAGGTTTAAGGCCGTGAGCACCAATGAGTGTAGGCCAAATGATCTCTGGGAGGATATCAGTAAAATTGTACATGAAGAATGCAAAAGATCATTACAAAGGCTGAAAAAGAAGAAAAGACCAAGATGGATGTCAGATGAGACTCTGAATATTATATTAGAGGACCAAGAAGCCAAAGCTAAAGGAAGAAACCAAGAAATCAAAGAGCTAAACAGAAAATTTCAGAAGGCAGCCCGGGATGACGAAGCAAGATACTATAATGAAATGTGCAGAGACATGGAGTCAGAAAATCAAAAGGGCCAATCTCGCTCAGCGTTTCTTAAGGTGAAGAAGCTGAAAAACAAATTCAAGCCACGGGTGCAATACTTAAGGATACTTTGGGTAGAACGTTAAATGATCCAGGAAGTATCAAGAGAAGATGGAAGGAATACACAAAGTGACTTTATTGGAAGGAACTGGCTGACACAGAAGAATTTCATGAAATGACATATGAGCAAGAGCCTATGGTGATGAAGGAGGAAGTTAAAATTGTTCTAAAGGAACTGGCAGAAAACAAGGCTCCAGGAGTTGATGGCATACCAATTGACATATTTCAACAGACAGACACTGCCCTGGATGTGCTCACTAAGTTGTTCCAAGAAATGTGGAGAACAGTCAGCTGGCCCACTGACTGAAAAAGATTGATATTTGTTCCCATTCCAAAGAAAGGTGATCCAACAGAGTGTGGAAATTATCGAACAATACCATTAATATCACATACAAGCAAAATTCTGCTGAAAATTTTCCAAAAACGACTGGAGGAATATGTCAACAGAGAACTGCCAGATGTACAGGCTGGATTTAGAAGAGGTTGTAGTACTAGGGATATTATAACTAATGTTAGATGGATCTTGGCAGAAAGCAAAGAATACCAGAAGAATGTCTATCTGTGCTTCATTGACTATGCAAAGGATTTTGACTGTGTGGATCACAACAAGTTGTGGCTGACTCTGAGAAGAATGGGAATCCCAGAACATTTGATTGTGCTAATGCGAAACCTATACTTGGACCAAGAGGCAGTCATCAGAACAGAGCAGGGAGACACTACATGGTTCAAAATCAAGAAGGGGGTCCATCAGGGATGTATTTTGTCTCCATACATTTTCAATCTGTATGCAGAACAGATCATCTGAGACACTGGGCTATACAAAGAGGAATGTGGCATCAAGATTGGTTGAAGAATCATCAACAACCTGCGTTATGCAGATGACACAACCCTGCTTGCTGAAACTGAGGAGGACCTGAAGCGCTTGCTGCAGAAGTTCAAGGACTGCAGCCTTCTGTATGGATTGAAGCTCAACATTAAGAAAACAAAGATTCTCACCACTGGGCCAATTGGCAGCATCAGTATTGACGGTGAAGAGATTGAGATCGTTTTAGTTTGCTTGGCTCCACAATCAACACTATTGGAAACAGCAGCCAGGAAATCAGGAGACGAATCCCATTGGGACAGTTGACTGTGAGGGACCTTTTAGGAGTACTGAAGAGCAACGACCTCAGGCTGGAGACTAACGTGCACCTGATCCGGGCTATAGTCTTCGCAATTACGTGCTTTGCATCAGAGAGTTGGACAGTGAATAGGGTTGATAGAAAGAGAAGTGATGCCTTTGACTGCTAGGAGAACAAACAGGTTTGTCCTGGAGAAGGTGAAGCCTGAATGCTCCTTGGAGTCAAGTATTCTGAAGCATTGTCTGACACACTTTGGGCATATTGCAAGGAGGAACTTGTCCTTGAAGACGGACATCATGTTTGGCAGAGTGGAGGGGCAGCAAAAGAGAGGAAGACCTTCGATGAGATAGATTGATTCTGTCACTGGAGCGGTGGGAATAAGTGTGTTTGAGATGGCTAGGTTGACACAGGATAGAACAGCATTTAGAGCTCTTGTACATAGGGTCACTAGGAGTCACAAACGACTTGATTGCACATAACAACAACAACAACATACTAACTACTTTAATAGATTATATAAATTAATAAGAAAGAGAGAATGGGTTACATAAAGAGAAAGGTGAAAATTCTAGGTAAAAATTCAAAGGAAATTCCAGAAGATGAAAAACCCTAAAATAGAAATGGAGAATGCCTTTAAGAAGTTCATCAAATACAAATTCTATAGATACTGTCAATAGAAATTTTCAAACTAAAAATAAAAATTAATCAAAGAAACAGTATTTATAAAAATTGTGAGCAATTACAAATGATATAACTTACGTAACATTGAAAATAATAGGAGCAAAAAAGGGGAAAGAGAAAATATATAAATGACTGAGTTATAAAATGAATGACACACAATATAAAAAAATTACTGTATTCAAAATTAAAAAGTTAAAAGATAATGAATGGCAGACACTAAATCATGGATCCAGGAATCTCAGAGAGCACTAAGCAGAATAAGTATTAAAAAAAACAACAACAAACAACTAGACAGTTTAGATTCATACTGTAGAAACTCAAAGACAAACAGAAAATCTTGAAAGAAGCCAGGGGACACACAAAAAAATAAGTTCAGAAATTGTTTTATATTATATTTGAATCTAGATATATAGATTCATTTACATTTTTTTCACTCTCATGCCATCATCAAGAGTCAAGATTTTACTTAATCCAATATCATAAATCAGTATGAAGTTCTTCCTATACACCACACTCGGTTGAATCTAGGAAGGATGACAGATGTGAACATTGTGTGGGCCCCATCTGACAAGAAAGAAAGAAGCACAAGTAAATATATGTATTAGTATATGGTGTCAAAATAATAGATAAACTATAATGAACAAGCAACAAATGGGTCGAATTATAGGTAAAACTTCATAGATAGCTGACATTTGAGTTGCAACATTTAAAGTCATTGCAAAAGGAAAAATAGAAAACAATAAAAAGTAATGTCCCAGTTACTTGTTGATGGTCAATAGAATTAGGGACTAAGATAATGTAGCCGTGGTCAAGAGTCAGATAACCCCTATTTTAGTCCTATTTCTATCATTTACCCTCTCTGGAGGTTGAAATCCACTAGCTTTGAGGAAGAAAAATGGCCAATTTCCTTCTAAGCAATCAATAGCCTTGGAAATCTAACAGAGGGTCAGCTATAAGTTGGTTCTGAGTTGGCTTCGATGAGTTTCCATTTTATCATTTATTCTGGGTAAACTACTTACTTCCTTGTGCTTCAATTTTCTGAAGTATACCATTATAATGACAATCTCACAAAAGATTAACTAATTTAACATGTAATATTTTTCTTAAGTAAAACATTTAGTATGCAGGAAGATCTATGTGATGATTGCTGTAATCATTGCAATAAAAAGGAGGCTAATGATTTTCTTATTTGAAGCAGGTTAATTAAGAGGGCAGGGCATATTTTATAGAATGATTTAGACTTAAAAACATTATTATTTTCAACTCCCTTGATCCTAAAGGTTAAGACTGGATTTGCCAAGATGAGAACTTTACTTTCCAAAGAATGTGTTGGTCGTTAGTTAACTCTAATAAGACTGAAGTAATAGATTTAATGTTCAAATGAGTCACATGTTTCCATCTTGTACTTGGGCTATTTTACTGTTCTCTCAGTACTGGACAACTATAAGGCAAATGGATCCTGAAGGAGGCAGACCACACAGTGGTAATGTTTCTACGTTAGTCATAAATTAAAGTTCATGGGCTAATGAGAGTTAGGTACTGCTGCAATTTTAATAAATACATTTAATGCTTTAAAGATTATAAACTGAGCTACACTTCAATGTTCTTGTGCCTGCAAATGAGGTCTAATTTGAACTGTAAGTGCTAAACTCTGATTCAAATTCGAGCATGCTTACAAGCTTACAGCTTGGTAACACCTCATATTTGTGTGGCAATTGATATCTCATTAAAAGCTTTCCCTTGGCCTTATCATACTCTAATTTCCAAGATGAGAAAATACCAAGATTGAGAATTTTAAGCAAGACTTCATGTGATCTATGTGCAAGGAAATGGTCCAGCTACTGAGGACAGGAAAGAGATAAATTACTAGCTTTTTGTCCTGTGAAAGCCAGCTTGATAATGGGACCAGTGAGAATGAAAAAACAAAGGAAAAGGAACTCACTTTAACTGATCATTGGACACCTTCTTCATCTACTCTTTTCTTTTTTTGCCTGGCAACCATTAAAGAGTCTGTTGTTGCCAAAGCAGAAACACAGCCAGCGTGTTCCTGTGCCAAGGATCTATTCAAATGACAATGCACCACTTGTTAAGGAAAACTTCCCAGTAAACTGGAGATGTCTTGCCTCCTACAACTGCTTTGCTGTGTTTAAACCATCCTTTGTGCATCATTTATTCTGAACACACTTGAGGGCAGCTGAGAGCGAACTGATGAGTGAGTCTGAATATTGAGAGAGGTGAGGGAATGACATTTTAAAGGCAAACATTGAGACTTTTCAACCAGGAGAAGCAGCAGCTGTTACAGATGCTGATGTAGCTGATGGCACTGGGAGTGGGGAGTGGGGTGGAAAGTCAGTTCAAGATGAGAGGCTGCCATACAGAGAAAGCAATCAACTAATCATGAATGTCGCAGCTTCTAGGCAGTGCAGAGGGGCCCTAGTCCTCCTCTTAGCAAGATGACTGGCTAAAAGATCAGCTGAGCACCAAAGGGAAATTATTATAGGACAGGGAGAGAGCAAAAAATGAGAGAGATTGGTTTAGAATGCAGCTGCCTCTGTGGCAGAAGAGACATTTTTGAACTAGCATTTGGAGCTTGAAGAGCATTATCCTAGCCTGCTTCTTTCTTCAGAGCAAGCTGTGCACACCTCATTTGGAAGCTAAAGACTTTGCTTTATGTTCAGTGACCTTAAAGAAACTCTACTTTGATACCTTTGATTCAAGAATTCTTTGGCAACCATTCTGGCTTTAAATCATTCCCAGTGATGAGAACTACTGCCAAAACATTCGACAAAGTGTCCAAAGCATTTGAGAGTTTAGACATAGTCTTGTAGGTTGGGGGGGAAAATGCCATTTAGATGCCAGTTAACCTTGAGGTCCTTCCGACCTGTATCTTCTAGAAGAGTTCATGAAAATAGAAACAAAAAGAATCAAAATGCACCTGACTCAGTATCTGAAAACCCCATGAAATAGCAAATCAAAGGGTTGGCTCCTACTCAGTCTGACATTTGAAGAGCAGCAGGGCTTACATCAGGTGTGATATCAAAGGAAACAAAAAAGGGAGCCAGGCAGATGCAGCCTTACCTGGCCTTTGCTGGGGAAGAAAGACTGAAAAATCTAAGGCATTTATTTCTCAATGTATTCACAGAAACTCACATACTTTCATTTACTCAGATGTTATAGAGGCCTCATTTCCATGTGGTCATTCAAAAGGCACTTACTGAAGGACTATTATGTGTAAAAGCTCATATAGGGGATTAGAGAAACAATTACATAAGACATAGTATAGTGCCTGATAACAGGCTGGAAAAAGTAAGGTAAAATTCATGATTTCAAAGGAATATGTACATACTCTAAAAAAATGTGATATAATGCTTTTAGAACAATACAGAACAATTTGAAAAGAATCACTCAAAGAAGAATGTAATAGCTATTAATAATATGGAAAGATGTTCAGGTTTTGGTAAGATAAAAAGTAAACTGAACCGCTAATTGAAAGAACTTCGAAGAATAAGAATAAATTTCAGAAAGAATATAGTGAATTCAGCTTGGAATATGCCTCTCAGATTTGCACAGCAGTGCCAGAACAAGCAAATGATGGAAATGGAGTTTCCTTTCTTGCAAGACCACTATCACCAACTCTATTATCATAAGTAAATGAACAGAAAAAGAAAAAAAAGTGACTTGCTTAGTAAACAAAAACGTTTAGACATTCAAGAATTCACTTCCTCCATTTTGTTTATTTTATTTCATATTCTTTATTATGCCTAGTGGATAGTTTTGTTGTCAAACCAAAGAAAGGTGGTTTGAATCCTCCAATTATTTCTTGAGAGAAAATTGAGCAGTCTATTCCCTTGTGATTTACAATCTAGAGGGTCAGCTATGAGTCAGTTCCAACTTGATCACAGTAAGTTAAGAGTCAATATTTGTTAAAACTCTGAGTACTGGAATGAAAGTGCATAGGTTCAGATTCTTAGTTTACTACATACTGGTTGTGTAACTGAAAATTTACATAGTCTTCTTAAGACCCTGTTTCCTCTTCTATAAAACAAATTTCTCTCACTACTGCTACTCACTACCATGTAGTACGTTCTAGCTCACAATGATCTTCCAGCAAAGAGACCTGCCTCCTGAGGTTTCTGTGGCTGGAAAACCTATCTATACTCTCTTTCTGCCGTAGAATGGCTGGCGGATTGAATTACTGATTTTTCTGTACCAGCCCAGTGTTTAACCCACTGTGCCACCAGATTTTCTGAAATGAGGCTCTAAATCTTTAGATGAGGAGCCTCTTTGCCTTCCTCCCACAGACCAACTGGTGTCTTTTCGTTAGCTTCTCAACACACTATACACACCAGGCAACTATTACATGCCATCAAGTACACTATCATTCACAGTGACACAATGAGCCATGTGCCATCTTCATCTCTGACATACTGAAGTCCACATTACAGTCACCATGTCAAAATACTTAATTGAGAGTCTTCTCTTTTGCTGACCCTTCTCCATTGCAAACATGAGATCTCTTTTCAATGACTGGCTCCTCCTAAAAACATGCCCAAAATAGGAGACAAAGTTTTACTATCCTTGCCTCCAGGGAACATCCTGATTGCACCTTTTCCAAAACATTTGTGTTTGTCCCTTTGGCAGTCCATGGGATATTCAATATTCTTCTCCAACACCAAAATTCAAAGGCATAAATTCTTCTTCTGTCAAACTTACTCATTTGTCTAACTTTAAGCTGCATAGCAAGTAATTGAAAATATTATGGTTTGGATCAAGTTCCCCTTAGCCTTCAAGTTGATAGCTTTACTTTTCAGCATTTTGGAGGAATACCTGACAGCAGACTTTCCCTATACAAAATGTCTTTAGATTTCCTACCTGCTGGGGTGTTGATTGTGGATACAAACAAGATAGAGTAATGGATAATTTCTATCTCTTCTCCATCTATCATGATGTTGCCTACTAGCCCAGTGGTGAGGGTGAGGAATTTTGTTTTCTTGATGTTGAGATTTAAGCCGTATTGGCTGTAGCAATTCTAAATCATTGGTAACTATGGATTTATTGAAAAGCATAAACAGATTATATATATAAAGGGCTACGAAAAATACTTAGGACATAGACAATGCTCCATCTGATTCAGCTCCTTGGGTTTTTCATTTATACATCCCCAGAAATTATTACTTTCCTTTAAAAAAGTCCCATGGGAGAAATTTAGAGAAACAATAAAAAATAGGAAGGGAACTATGAATGAGAAGGTCTGAGTCTCCCTCTCAGTGTTGCCAGGTAACTTCCTGCAAAATTTTCTTGACCCTCTGAACTTAAGTTCCTAGAACCACTGATTACAGAAATTAGTAATATCTATTTTTTTTAAAAATAATATGATGAAGAGTTAACAGTATGTCTTACATGTTAGATATTCTCCATTTCTCCCACCAAATCCAGTCTCATCTTCTATACCCTATCCGCCCTGCTAGACAGCATTTATCGACTTAAGCAGTGGATTTTTACCCTCTGGCTTCTGACTTGGCTTTTGGATCCATTGAGGGTACCCTATAAAATTTGACAGGAGAGAAAAGTGAGGTCAAGGTTTTTATTTCTCTGGTCCCCTTGTTAGTAAACCTCCACAGATGGACTTCTTTAATCCATCAATGGTCACAATTCTTGTCAAGAGTAAGCTCTTCTTACTCTGAATTCTGCTAGCTGTCCTTGGGTGGTAACTGACACATTGCCATGGAGCCAGGACTGACTCATAGCTAACCCTCTAGTGCACTTTCGAGGCTGTATATCACAAAAGAGGAGATTGTAGCTCGTGGATTTCAACCACTATGTATGTGCCACCTTTGAATTTGCAGAGACAATTTCTTGAAAAAACGCTACATACACCTTTGTAAATAAGGCCCCCTTATTAAATTCTCTTCATTTACCCTGTTGTGTGTACCATCTGTTTCTCAGATCCTGACTGCTACAAGCATGTAAAGTCCCTGGCAGTGTGCCTGCCTTCTAACACATGATCGTTTCTCTCTAAAAACAATAATGCCTGCCAATGACTTCCTCAGGCATGGTCTGGCTATTAGAATGGTGTTTGCTTTAATAGGGAAGAGTGTTGACCTTGATAACTGGAATTTGGACAACGATGGAAAAATATTCCTCAAAGTAGAAAATCTTTGCTCATATCATTCTTGTTAGGGTCAGACACCACCCTCCTCGCCTGCCAAAATCAAACAGAAATAAAGAGAGAGGATGAATGGAGGGAATGTGAAAGGCAAAACTTAACCTTACATAGTCAATTTAAGAGGAACATGGCAGGCCCAAAGAAGGAAATGGAAAATAAGACTATGACACCAGCTAGCCAAACGAGCCACCACCTTCTAACAGCACAGCCAACCAAATGGCCAGTCTCAGTTTCATGAAACTTTGGTCAGATAGAAATATACGGGTCAGAGGGAAAGAGTGGGTCTTTCCGCCCTCTCATCTCTGAGAACACATCTCTCTAATCTCTCATTTCTCTCCTTTCTGCCTTTAAATGTCTTTCTGCCAGGATCTTTGCTATCAAAGAAGGACTACCTAGGCCTGGGAACGTATTAGAATCCTAATGAGAGATTCTTTGCTTTAATAAACTTGTTTGCAGGCTAACTGCTGCCTTCACTTCTTTATCCTGTTGTGGTTGCCCTACTGCCATACTCTTGGGGAATCTATCTGGCATTCTCTCTAGGCAGTGTAGAAATCCCTGGGACCAACATCTCTGGCACATGTCAATTCTTACAGTTTCAGCCCTGAAACAAGACCTGTAATAAGTACATTAGTTATATCCATCCGTCATCACCTAGCTGGCTGCAACACTGCCCCAGATTGCATCATTCTGTCCTTTGCAAAATTGCAGAGCCCTCCAAACATGAGAAAAAAATGGCACATCAAGAGATATGGGCAGAAATCTACATAGATTGTTTAAAACAGATATGCAAAAATGTCTTTCCAAAGGAATTAGCCATTACTCCTGGTAAGATGACCCAGAGGAAACATTGCAAGAACAACTGAAAGTAGATTGCTGTTGTTGTTATGTGCCCTCGAGTCACTTGCAACTCATAGAGACCCTATGTATGTTGTTGTTGTTGTGTGCTGTTGAGTCGCTTGTGACTCTATGTACAACAGCCCTAAACCCTGCTCTGTCCTGTGCCAATCTCACTGCCTCTGACACACCAATTCCGATTACCCCAGTCACTGAATCAATCCACCTCATAGAGGGTCTTCCCCTTTTGTGCCGTCCCTCCATCCTCCCAAGCATGATGTCCCTCTCCAAGGACCTCTCCCTTCTTACAACATGTCCAAAGAATGTCAGACGAAGCCTCAGAATCCTTGCCTCCAAGGAGCAGCCTGGTTTAACGGTCCCTAGGATGAATCTGTTTGTTTTCCTAGCAGTCCATGGTACATTCAATACTCTTCTCCGGCACCACAGCTCAAAGGTATCTATTCTCCTTCTATCCTCCTTGGTCATTGTCCAACCCTTTGATGCATAATAAGTGATTGCGAAGACCATAGCCTGTATCAGATGCACCTTAGTCTCCAGAGAGACACCATTGCTCTTCAGTACCCTGGAGAGGTCCCTAACAGCAGACTTTCCCATGGCAATACCCCTTTTAATTTCCTGGCTGCAGGTGCCAAGAGTGTTTACCGTGGAGCCAAGCAGACTGAAGTTGTTAACAATCTCAATAACTTCACAATTCATCCTGATGCTGCCAATTGGTCCAGTGGTGAGAATCTTTGTCTTCTTGACATTGAGCTTCAATCCATACTGAAGGCTTCAGTCCTTGACCCTCTGCAGCAAGCATTTCAGGTCCTCTTCAGTTTTGGCAAGCAGGGTTGTGTCATCTGCATAACACAGATTGTTAATAGATCTTCCACCAATCCTGATGCCACA
>NW_006399796.1:12511277-12512180 GCF_000299155.1 Elephantulus edwardii | reverse complement strand
AATTGGTCCAGTGGTGAGAATCTTTGTCTTCTTGATATTGAGCCTCAATCCATATTGGAGGTTCAGTCCTTGATCCTCTGCAGCAAGCTAAGCGCTTCAGGTCCTACTCAGTTACTTCCAAAGCCAATGTCTTCTGTCCTTCATTATCAGAGGTATAACCTTGTTTAACTTCATAGCTCCCATGGGGGGGGGGGAGGGGAGAAAGATGGAGAGAGGTAGTAGCAATACTTGTATGATGAACAATATGATTCTTTGGAACTTGTTTGTACTGAAATAGCAAAGCAGAGTACAGTGTCAAAGAAATGGACTGTTTGAAGGCACTCAACATTATGTGCAAATGGTTTTCTCCAACAAATGGCATGTTTGGAGCATGAATAATGCTGTCTAATTTCCGCATGCCTTCTTCTTTACTGAAGAAAGACTTTTGTTTGTCTTTGTCAGTAAAGAAGAAGGCATGCCATATTGTTCAGTGGAAGCAATTCTGACCTCCTTTATTACCTTTGAGTGGCACTGTTTATGAGTAAGATTCCCTTTTCCTGACACAGGCCCTAAACTGGCAGCAATAGCTGCCCCAATAATTTTGGTCATTCTCTGGTCTTTTCTCTTCCCTCTAGATACCAGTTATTAAAAGAGGGAAAAATTTAAACAAACATATAACAAATAATTTTGAACGTTATAATCTTTTAAACTTAAGGCTAGAAATATTAACAATATGATAGTTTCCAATCCAGAGATACATGTTCCAATGCAGTTCCTATTTTCCATAAATGGTTTTGGTAAGAAGAATATTTTAAATGTGGATACAGTTCCACTATTCCTCCTCCATGCCATGATATAGTGTTATTAGGAGGAGCAGTAATAAATCCATTGCCATCCTTGCTCTAACTTATTTTTTTTAATTTA
>NW_006399796.1:12502083-12511177 GCF_000299155.1 Elephantulus edwardii | reverse complement strand
ATAACACAGATTGTTAATAGATCTTCCACCAATCCTGATGCCACACTTTTCCTCATAGAGCCCAGCCTCTCAGATAATCTGTTCTGAATACAGGTTGAAAAGGTATGGAGATAGGACACATCCCTGGCGTATGCCTTTCCCAATTTTGAACCATGGAGTGTTTCCTTGCTCTGTTCTGACGACTGCCTCTTAATCCAATATAGGTTTCGCATTAGAACGACCAAGTGTTCTGGAATTCCCATTTTTCTCAGAGTCAGCCACAGTTTGTTATGATCCACACAGTCAAACGCCTTTGCATAATCCATGAAACACAGGTAGACATTCTTCTGGTATTCCCTGCTTTCAGCTAAGTTCCATCTAACTTCAGAATCCTGGAAGTTGATTAAATCCTTTAAATGCTACCAAACTTTACAGTGTCATGATAAAATATGGTTTTAAATTCTCATTCTACCAACATTTAGTTTGGAATAAAAGATCCATATTATGACCTACAAAAACAAAAACAGAGTCTTGATTATGCAATAATTGCAGGATTATCAGAGAGTTTTATGTTTTGTCTTGATCTGCAAATCCAATTTTATTTTCTTTTGATCTGTCTTTGTTCTGGCTTTTTTGTATCTTCATTGGCTTCAGTCTAGTGTTCATTCTTTGTATTTGATAATGCTTTTCCTAAGCTTCGAATTAGCCTCTTTCAAATACCAAATATTTTCCATTTTTACCCTTAAATGTATTCAAGATATTATCTTTGTAATGCTGTTTCCATAACCCTTGACACTACATATTTAACAAGAATGTAAGAAATTCTCTAGTAATTGTTTCTGGTTTGAGAAAATATGTGCTTACAGGACAGGCACTTAAAGTGTAAGTAATATTTCAAGCCATTAGTGCTAACACAAGTCAGAATGATATTTCTTTTATATGTTAATATTAGCAATCTCTTTGGATGTTTCTCAGTTGTCTTTATCTGCTTCACAAATGTTTTTTGCTTGCATATTTTAAGAATTGTAAATCTCACTGATGTGCAGATAATAAATACTAATGTCTTCATTTTGTTTAAAGTCTATAAACTCTGATTCTTTATTCTCTCTCCTCAAGTCCCTTGTGGCAGAAGGCCTTAATCTTCTGAATGCTTCTTGTGAAGCAAGATGCTTCATGTTCCTTGATAACAAAATTGACACACAATAATAATTAAAAGACAGTTTCGTTCTCCTTAAAGAGTTGAAAGCATCTAATTTGCCCAGAGGAGCCAGTTACTTGCATCTATAAGGTTGCTCTGATGTTTTAGTTACTTGCATCTATAAGGTTGCTCTGATGTTTTTGCCTCCTATGAAGGAAAGAATAAAATGCTGACAAATGAAGTGGGTGATGAGAAAAGCAACAACATCTTTCAGTTTGGTGCCCAGTTTTCTTTACCATTATATATATATATATATATATATATATATATGAAACCTGACAATGTCTAAGGCAATCAGACCCCAAACCAGACCAGAAAATAAATCCTGATAAGCCTCTGACCTTGTCCCTTCAGACATTATCAGGTTTCTTCTAGGTGTGATCAGGCCTGGAGGCAACTGTGACATTCTTCCTCCAGAAAGTAAGCAACAACAACATATACATATACATATACATATACATATACATATACATATACATATACATATACAGGAAACTCTGATGGCTTAGTGGTAAGAAGCTGCACTGCAATCACAAAGGCATGAGTCTCTTTCCATATGAACTGCCTTTGAAAACCTTGCTGAAGGGTCAGTTGTGAGTCAGTTTTGTGGCACACAACAGCAGCTACGCCAGATATTGTTGTGTACCATGGAGTCAGAACCAACCCATAGCTGACCATCCAGTGTGGGTTTTCAGAAGCGGTTGATCACCTAGGAGGAGATTGCCCATCCTACTGAGCAGCTGGTGGCCTCAAATCACGTGCCTTTGAGACTGCAGTGCAGTTTCTTGCCACTAGGCCACCAGAGCTCCCTGAAACAAGAATAACAATCCCAGATATGTTGTTGTTGTTATGTGCCATCGAGTCGCTTGTGACTCATCATGACCCGATGTACAAGAGCCCTAAATGCTCTTCTGTCCTGTGCCAGTCTCGCCATCTCAAACACACTCGTTCCCACCACTCCACTCACAGAATCGATCCATCTCATCGAGGGTCTTCCTCTCGTGTGCTGTCCCTCCACACTCCCAAACATGATGTCCCTCTCCAAGGACCAGTCCTTCCTTGCAACATGCCCAAAATATGTCAGACTAAGCTTCAGAATCCTTTACTCCAAGAAACATTCTGGCTTCACCCTCTCCGGGACAAACCTGTTTGTTCTTCTAGCAGTCCCTGGTATATTCAACATTCTTCTCCAGCACCACAGCTCAAAGGCATCAATTCTCTTTTTATCAACCCTATTCACTGTCCAACTCTGCAATGCATAGCACATAATTGCTAAGACTATAGCCTGGATCAGGCGCACCTTAGTCTCCAGCCTGACGTCGTTGCTCTTCAGTACTCTTGAGAGATCCCTCACAGCTGACTTTCCCAATCCAATTCATCTCCTGATTTCCTGGTTGCTGTTGCCAAGAGTGTTGACTGTGAAACCAAGCAAACTAAAACTGTTAAGTATCTCAACCTCTTTACCATTTGTACTGATGCTGCCAATTGGCCCAATGGTGAGAATCTTTGGTTTCTTGATGTTGAGCTTCAATCCATATTGAAGACGCTGCCCCTGGATGTGCTCACTAAGTTGTGCCAAGAAATATGGAGGACAACCAGCTGGCCAACTGAATAGAAGAGATCAATATTTGTTCCCATTCCAAAGAAAGGTAACCCAACGGTGTGGAAATTATTGAACAGTATCATTAATATCACATGCAAGCAAGATTCTGCTGAAAATTTTCCAAAGACAACTGAAGGAATATGTCAGCAGAGAACTGTCAGATGTGCAGGCTGGGTTTAGAAGAGGTCGTGGTATTAGGGATATTATAGATAATGTTAGATGGATCTTGGCAGAAAGGAGAGAATATCAGAAGAATGTCTATCTGTGCTTCATTGACTATGCAAAGGCTTTTGACTGTGTGGATCACAACAAGCCATGGCTGACTCTGAGAAGAATGGGAATCCCAGAACAGGATTGTGCTAATGCAAAACCTATACTTGGATTAAGAGGCAGTAGTCAGAACAGAGCAAGGAGACTCTATATGGTTCAAAATCAAGAAAGGGGTCCATCAGGGATGTATTTTTGTCTTCACACCTTTTCAATCTGTATGTAGAACAGATCATCCAAGATGCTGGGCTGTACGAGGAGGAATGTGGCATCAGGATTGGTGGAAGAATCAACAACCTGCATTATGCAGATGACACAACCTTGCTTGCTGAAACTGAGGAGGACCTGAAGTGCTTGCTGCAGAAAGTGAAGGACTGCAGTCTTCAATATGGATTGAACCCCAGATATACTGAAGCAAAATCTACATTTTATCGAGATCTAGATTGAGATTATATGGTGTTGTATGATGAAAGTGAAGAGGACTTGAAATATTTGGAAGGATTATGCAGAGCACTGTATCAAAAGGAATTGGTGAACACAGAAGAATTTCATGAAACAAGGTATAAGCAAGAGCCCATGGTGATGAAAGAAAAAGTTCAAGCTGCTCTGAAAGGATTGCTAAAAAACGAGGTTTTAGGAATTGGCATAGTTTAACAAACATGCTGTCCTGAATGTGCTAACCAAGTTGTGCCAAGAAATCTGGAAGACAATCACTTGGTCTGGAAGAGATCTATTATTTGTTCCCATTCCAAAGATAGGTGACCTGACAGAGTGTAGAAATTATTGAACAATATCACTAATATCACACGCAAGCAAGATTCTGCTGAAAATTATCCAAAAATGACTGTAACAACACATCAACAGAGAACTGCCAGATGTGCAGGCTGGGGTTAGAAGAGTTTATGGTACTAGGAATATTATATCTAATATTATATGGATCTTGGCTGAAAGCAGAGAGTACCAGAGGAATGTCTATCTGTGCTTCATTGACTATGCAAAGACATTTGATTATGTGGATCACCATAAACTGTGGCTGATTCTGAGAAGAATGGGAATCCCAGAACACTTGATTGTGCTTATGTGAAACCTATAATTAGACCAGGAGGAAGTAGTCAGAACAGAGCAAAGAAACAAACACTGAATGACTTATAATCAGAAAGAGTGTACTCCAGAGATGTGTCCTATATCCATACCTTTTATATATATATATGAAACAGATCATCAAGGAGGCTGGGCTGTATGAGGACATCAGGATTGGAGGAAGATTCATCAACAATCTGATTATGCAGATGACACAACCCTGCTTGCTGAAACTGAGGAGGACCTGAGGCACTTGCTACAGAAGGTCAATAACTGCAGCTTTCAATATGAATTGAGGCTTAATATCAAGAAAACAAAGATTCTCACCACAGGGCCAATTGGCAGAATCATAGTGGACGGTGAAGAGATTGAGACTGTTAATAGCTTTAGTTTGCATGGCTCCACAATCAATATTATTGTTACCAGAAACCAGGAAATCAAAAGACAAATTTCAGTGGGAAACTCTGTTGTCAGGGATCTCTCCAGATTACTGAGGGAGGCACAATGAAGTCAGTCTGGCAACTAAGGTGCACCTGATTCAGGCCATAGTCTTTGCAATTACATACTATGCATCAGCAATCTAGTCAATGACTAGGGACTATAGAAAGATAATTGATTCCTTTGAGCTGTGGTGCTGGAGAAGAGTATTGAATATACCATGGACTGTTAAAAGAGCAAACAGATTCATCTTGGAGTGGGTGAAACCAGATACTCCTTAGAAGCAAGGATTCTGAAGCTTTGTCTGAGATACTTTGGCCATGTTGTGAGGAGAGACCAGACCTTGGAGAGAAATATGATGCATAGAAGGGTAGAGAAGCAGAGGAAGAGAGAAAAACCCTTATTGAGCTAGATTGACTCAGTGACTAGAATAAAGGGGATAGAAGTGTCAGAGACAATATTGACTCAGGGTAGAACAGGGTTTAGAGCTGTTGTACATTGGATCACTATGAGTTGCAGGCAACTTGATGGCACATAACAACAATGACAACAACATAGCTTTCAATATGGACTACATCTCAGTATAAAGAAAACACAATCCTCATAACTGGACCAATAAGCAACATCAACATAAATGGAGACAAGACTGAATAAGTTGGGTTGTTTTTGTTTTAGGTGTTTTTGTTTTGTTTTGTTTTTCATTTTATTTTGCTTGCACCCACAATCAAACACCAAGGAAGGAAGTAGCAAATAAGAAATCCAAAGACTTCTTGCATTGGGCAAATGAGCTCCCAAGGACCTCTTTAAAGTGATAAAGGGTAAGATATTTCTCTAAAGACCAAGGTGGTGTTGTTGTTGTTGTTGTTGATTGCTGTTGAGTTGAGCACAATTCATAGAGACCCTATGAACAAAAGACCTGAAACTTTTCTACAACTATCATTGTTTCTCAAATTTCATAGAATATCTAGAGGCATGTTGTTTAGGAAGTAGATGATGGTCATTTGCTTCATCTGCTTGTGAAAGGTGAACGATGGACAAGGAAGATCAAAGGAGAAGCATTAATGTCCTGAAACTGCGGTGTTAGCAAAAAATATTGATTATATCATGGGACTGCAAAGGAACAGGAAGTGAGAACTCGAAGGATGGAAGATATGCATTGCTGAATAAGGAGAGTGCAAAAAAAACTAGTCAAAAAGTTTCTGATGTTACTGTTGAGTCAGCTCTGATACACGGAGATTTCATGTGCTATAAAACAAAACGTTGCCTGGTCTTGTGTGTCTTCAAAATCATTAGTATGCTAGACTCCATTGTGATGTCCATTTAGTGTTTTGAGTATCTTCCAATTTTGGGACGTCATCTTCCAGGTATGCTCTGTGTGATTCATTGTGGGGGTTTTCATTGGATAATTTTTGAAAATAAAATGCTAGGCCTTTCTTCATAGTCTACATTTGTTTAGAAACTCCTTTGACATTGTCCACAATGGACATAGTAACTGTAACAATGTGCTTAAGCACAGGAGAGATTTTGAAGATGGCACGGGACAGGGCATGCTTTTGTCCTGTTGTACATAAGGCTTGAAGGCATCTAACAACAGTTTTGGAAGTGGAAGTACAAATTCTCAGCAGAGAATAGAACAAAAATAAACCTTGTTGAAGTATTTTTTTCTTACTCTAACTTTTTTTCCTTTCACACTTATGGAGTTAAATGAAGGGAAGAAATGCCGACAGCATGAAGCCCCCTCAGCATTCCCTCTTTTGTACTCTGAGCATTGACCAATGCCTCAAATGCGTTACTGGGGAGCAGCCCTAATAGGTTTTCAATTACGGGCAATCAAGGAATTCCTCTGTAGGCTGGGCCAGGCCTTCACAGACAACTCCTTGAGCTTTGCATCAAGACCGATGCCTTTTAAAAATTATTAAAAAGACATAGTATAAAAGGCTATAATCAAATGTTACTGGAGTTATTCTAACATATTTCTAACTTATTTTAACTATTATTTCCTTATTCTAACATAATTCTAAATTATTTTAACATACTTCAGTGGAAGACTATTAAAAAGTCCATTGATATAGTCCATTCGAACTCAGAGTAACCTTCTAAAAGGTCTATTGACCCGATAAATTGTTGGTACAAAATTTTCTTTTTACATTTTCAAAGTATGCATTTTATCATTTTTGAGGAAAATATTACTCAAGACCTGAATAAGACAGAAGCTAGTGAACTGCTTAATTGTCAGCTGCTATTCTCTATACTCAAAACTCAAGTTCAAATTTACTGGTCCAGTTGCCTCCAACTCTTCGTAACTATCCATCAGGTTCCCAAGGCTGTAAATCACTACTTGAACAGACACCTTTCTTCTGTAGAAAAATGGTGGATTCAAACCACTGGAGCCAAGCATCCCCTGGGTTAGCTGTATGACTCACTCTGTCAGTATAGTTCTATTAAAGAGGAGGAAAATTACAATTTTAGATAATCTTCTCTAATGACAAATTATATGCAAGCATGTTAAATGAAAATGAGCCATGGTAATTTTGTGACATATGATGATAATAGACTCAATTCCCCAATGTCAACAAAACTCTATTTATTTTGATAGAAAACTATTTTTATCTATTTAAATATTTAGGGTTAAATATAAATGGATGTGACTAGGAACTAGATACAGAAATAGAAGAAGCTAGAGAATAGATATGGGGTATCTTATTGGTTCAATGCATTCAATACAACAATGGAGTAGAACAGGGTACTTCAGGGGAGACAAGGTTGATTTTACAACAGAAAGGAGCCTCAAATCTTGACTGAGCACTACAGCAGTTGTACCATCGTGAGTTACTTAACTTGATTCTCTGCTCCTTTTTGGAAACATTAAAAAAAAAATACATGTGAAGATTAACACTATGCCTACAAAACCAGTCAGAAATTGGTAAGTCCTCCTTACGAAGTAGCTCTAGTTAAGAATATTTTGTTTGGCTTCTATCATAGTGTATATGAAAGTAGGAAAAGGGTCTAAAACCAGAATTATGTTCAGCCTAGCCAACATAAAACCTGCTTATCTTACTTTGAGTTTCTCTATGCTTGTGTTTTTTCAAACTTTCAACTCCAGTCTTCCAGATAATTCTTCTTTGTTTATAAGAAAGGCTTAATTTTCTCTGCCAATTTAACACCTTCAAAGTGACTAAGAGTTTCCTTGAATTGTTCCCTTAACACAGGAAAGACAACACTATTTCCCACAGTGAGAATTATGCTTGTCCTTTTGCTCTTAGTGTTTGTAGGGCATCCTTATTTCCTGGCTAAAAACAATCTAAGAAAATTCAAGGCAGAGAGAACTTGGTGACCTTATTATTCTTCTAGTCAACTAAACTCAATATTTTTTACTTTTGAGTTGCAGTTGATTTTATTTCACAATTTAGCTAATTGCAGAATGAAAGAACAGATACACTCTTACCCTAGTCATTGTCTCAGACTTTTTGGTCACGCTGCTTGGGATCCATGTTTATTGGCTGCTTGAACATGGGAAAATAATTCATTCTTCTTTTCTTCCATTTCCTCACTTAAAGAAATATATTAAAAAAGAAAAATGTAAAAATAGTACCCTTAGAGTTGGGATAAGTTTATATGCACAAAGACACTAGAAGAATACACAATAAAAGTTATATAAATTTCTCTATAATTTTTTTTATATTTCCCCAGTATTACTTCACAGTTGACTTTCATAAAAAACATTATATTTATATATGTTGTTGCTGTGTACCATAGAATTGGAACTGATCCATAGCAGACCTTTCAGAGGGTCTTCAGAAGCAGTTAATTACATGGGAGGAGATTCCATCATTCCATAAATATAAATGTTATTGTTGTTGTTATATGCCCTTGAGTTCCTTGCGACTCATAGTGACCCTATGTACAACACCCCTAGACTGCTCTGTCCTGTGCCAATTGCACTATCTCTGACACTCCCATCCCGATTACCCCAGTCACTGAATCAATCCACCTCATAGAGGGCCTTCCCCTCCTGCGCTGTCCCTCCATTGTCTCAAGCATGATGTCCTTCTCCAAGGACCAGTCTCTCCTTACAACATGTCCAAAGTCAGTTAGATGGAGCCTCAGAATCCTTGCCTTCAAGGACCCACCCTGTTTAACCCTTTCCAGGATGAATCTGTTTGTTTTCCTAGCAGTCCATGGTACCCTCAATACTCTTCTACAGTACCACAGCTCAAAGTCATCAATTCTCCTTCTATCCTCCTTGATCATTGTCCAACTCTCTGATGCATAACACGTGATAGCAAAGACCATGGCTTGTGTCAGATACACCTTAGTCACCAGAGAGACACCATTGCTCTTCAGTACTTTGGAGAGGTCGCTAACAGCAGACTTTCCCACGGCAATACGCCTTTTAATTTCCTGGCTACTGGTGCCAAGAGTGATGACTGTGGAGCCAAGCAAGTTAAAGCTGTGAACAATCTCAATCTCTTCACCATCCATCCTGATGCTGCCAATTGGTCCAGTGGTGAGAATCTTTGTCTTCTTGA
>NW_006399796.1:12480362-12501222 GCF_000299155.1 Elephantulus edwardii | reverse complement strand
CTTTGGATTTCCATTCATTCATTGATGCACATTTCTCCCCTCCCAAGCCTCACCCCCCCGAACACTACCCTTTTGGAAAAGTAAAAGAAAAATTCTTTCACTGTTTTACAAACCCTCCCCCAGGTCTACTCCACCATGTAGCCATCACTCTAGACTCCTGTCATGACAGAAATACCTAATCACATATCTCTTTTAAACAGTTTTCACCCTCCTCTGTTTCAGTGCAGTGTACATTATTGAACCCATCTTACTCAGTCTCTCCCCAACTCCAAGGTCAATCCTCTTTTGCAACAGTGGCACCATGCAATATTTGTCCTTTTGTGACTGGGATATTTCACTCAGTATAATGTTCTCCAGAGTCAACCATTTTGAATAATATTGCATGAGTTCCTTGTTTTTCAATGCAGCATAGAAATCCATAGTGTGACTATACCACAGTTTCTCTATCCATTCGTTTGTTGATGGGCACTTGGGTTGTTTCCAACTCCTCACAATTGTGAATAAATCGGCAATAAACATGGGTGTGCATATATCTGCTTGGATGTCAGTTATGATCTTTTCGGGGTATATTCCCAGTAGTAGAATTGCTGGGTCAAATGGAATCTCTATTTGCAACTTTTTGAGAAAGTTCCATACCACTTTCCACAGGGGTTGCACCATTTTACACTCCCACCAACAGTGAATAAGGGTTCCAGTTTCTCCACAACCTCACCGGCATTTGTTGCTTGTTGTTCTGTTAAATTTCGCTATTCTGACTGGCGTAAGATGATATCTCACAGTTGTTTAATATGCATTATTAAGGTAGCTTTTGAGAATTTTAATTTTTTTGGATTTTTAAAAACATGTAATAAGGGAACATTCATATTTTAAGCATTAGAATTATTTAGATTCACAACTTTTTCATCAGGCTTTAATAGTTTTTTGGGTGAGAAATATTAAGTTTCAGGTTTTATATTTGGTTATATTTAGTTTATATATATTATTTGTTTAAAAAGTGTACAAGTTTTTTTAAAATTAGGATATGCAATATACTGGTTCCACTCTCAGTTAATATTTATTTTTTAAAATAAATTTAGATTTCTTTTTTATTGTACTTTTAAGTTGTACCTTGGTATTTTTTGCTGAAATAATTACTCAAATAATTTTCTTACCTCAGCTCCCTTTAAGTTGTGGTGCTGGAGAAGAGTGTTGAATATACCATTGACTGCTAGGAGACCAAACAAGTTTGTTTGTCCTGGAGAGGGTGAAGCCAGAATTTTCCCTAGAGTCAAGGATTCTGAAGCTTCGTCTGACATACTTTGGGCATTTTGCAAGGATGGAATGGTCCTTGGAGAGGGACATCATGTCTGGGAAAGTGGAGGGACGGCACAGGAGAGGAAGACCCTCGATGAGATGGATTGATTCTGTGAGTGGAGTGGTGGGGATAAATGTGTTTGAGACAGGGAGATTGGCACAGGATAGAACGGCATTTAGGGCTCTTGTATATAGGGTGGCTATGAGTCGCAAATGACTCGATGGCACAAAACAACAACAGCTCCCTTCAAAGAAATCCAGTTGTACAGAAGGAAGGATAAATGGATAAACTACTTTCATTAATATTATATTTGCAATTGAGATCAAAAGTTATTTAAGGTTAAGCTCAAATTTTTTTCTTTGAGATACTGTTAAGGAGGATCATAATATTTGAAAATATAATGGTTCAGTTTATTATGTAATCCTGTGTAATTGAAGATCCCATGTAATTTGCTTCATATTTATTTAAAGAAAAGTAAAATATTGACCTTCCTATATATTCTATAGACTGTTAACCTTGACTGAAAGAGGGTGATGATTTTTAGAGTTATGATTGTTAATGGCCTTTGAATGCAGCCTGCACAGGCCTTTAACTCCCCAGTGTACAGTAAGGTTCAGCCCTTTCTAGATGGGAAAATGATAAGGATACTAAGAAGATAGCAGGTCATTCTTGGGAAACTGCCAGAAACTTGAAGCAAAATGAATCATGTAGGACTGTGGTGCTTTTGCCAGCATTTTTCTGTTTTAATTTATCAAGCCAAAGCTTGTTGACATGAAAGTGAATGAAATTGTTATACAGTGGGCTCTAAAAAGCCAGCTCAAGGGTTTAGTGGAAAGGAGCTTGGACTATAAATAACAGCGAAAATAAAGGGGAGGTTTTTTCCTACTAGCACCTGCTCTGTTGTTTGAGATACATCAGCAATTAACTGAAATCCTAATATCAGCATTATCTGGATAAAGGCCAATTCTTTGAAATATTGCAGACTCCATAATCTGTTGAAGGTGGTTTTCAAAGGGGCAACTCTTGTACTAGTCATTTTAGTTTTTTGATAGGTTGGACTGTATTTATTTGTTTATCAAATGTAATAAAACAACTGACAGAAATAATAAAGTAATATTAATACCTCTACAAGAGTGCCTTTGCAGTTGCAAAAGGTTAACATCAGATTACTTATAAAAATTATTCAGCAATGGCTTGCCCCAAAGGAAAACAATGAAATAAATCTCTACAAAGCATTCATAACTGAAGTTTATGCATTTAGTAAAACATATAAACCAGGCTTTACAAGAAAAACTAAGATGTCTGCAATGTTCACTACAAGTGAAAAATGAATTGCCGATAGTTGTAGAATTTAATTCAAATGAATTACAGGAAATAAAACCTTCCTTGATGAAAGAATATTTAACACTTTAAACTTCAACTCCATGTTTAATATATAGTTGATCCTGATTGTCTTTATCTATTGGAGAATGTTACGTACATAACGCTTGATGCTTTCCCTTATCTTCTGAGCATAGGCTAACCAAAATATTTCCATTGCTTATACTTGGGTCCTATAGAACAAAACAAAACACACAGTGTTTTGATGAATCCACTTTTTATTCACCATAGAGTTTATTTATTGATACATCCAAAGGGCATGTTTATTGAATGTTTACTTTGGACAAGAGATGGTCCTAGATTCTGTCTATTGTTCAGATTAACCATGAAGATGAAACAACTGAAAATGATGCCTAACTTTTCCATCAGGAAAGATAGAACAAGTAAGTAAATATCTGTGGTAAAATATAGACTGATAAATACTTGCATTAAAATTGAGTAAAACGAAGACTAAAATGTTCCACTATCAGCACTACTTTTTAATTTAATTTTAGCTCATAAAGTTTTAGCTCATAAGTATCATTAGGTTCCATAATAAGTCTTTGTCTATTAAAAAGAATAAAATTACACATATTGTGGACTAGAAAGCTCTAGACAATGTGTTTATATGCTATAACATATATTCTAAGTGGCAGACCTTTAAATTCTTCTACTAATTAACTACGAAAACTGTTACAAAAGCTCTTCTCTTACTTTTGTATAGAGTTGCTATTTCTTTGGAGAAAGATGGGCATTTTCCTCTCATATGATTTACAGCAAATGAAAATTGCCAAGAGTCAGTAGTGAGTTCATTTTGATTCTACAGAAATGAGTTTATTTTCTACTTAATATTAAATAATTATATTTTATATGTTATCAAAATTTATAATTAGAAACATTTACATGATATAAATTTTGAGAAAAATAAGAATCATTAATGTTTTTCAGCACTTATTATGCTCAAAAATGTGCTAATAGTTTCACATGCACAACTAATTAAATTTTAACATTATACTAATAGGGTAAGTTCTACAATTCTTTGTATATTGCAGATGGGGGACCTGTAAAACACAATATAGCTGGTTAGAGTTATTCTTAGGAAGAATAGTAATGATAGAAGGGCTATCTTACCAGTTAATAAAGCATGCTAAACCTCTTGCTCATAAACTGGTTATAGAGTACACAGAAATATCCATGAATAAAATAAATTAAAATGAAACCCAAATACATATGGGAATTAGCATAAGGACAACATTTCAAATAAGTAGGGGTAAAATACTCTTTAAAATAAATCTTTGTTAACTATATAATCATCTGGAAAAAATAGAGCCTTATCTAAAAATCACTACTTACAGGAAAATAAACAACAGATGGATTAAAGATTTAAAGTCAACAATGAAGTCATGTAAGTGCTAGCTGACCAACTCTATTTATAACCTCAGAGTGAGGATGATTTTCTAAGTAGACACAAAATTCAGAAACCACACATTGGATAACTTTGACAATATTTTCAGAATTCCTTTCAGAAGCTTTAAAGAATTATTTCTTTTAAAAAATTGACAATAAAGAAGAAATATTTGAAAACATTTTAATGTAAGGAAAAATTACAAATTTATTTTGAAAATGGATATCTAATAAAAAATAGGCACAACATTCGAGAAAAACCAAGAGGAGATCCTTTATAAGAAGAAAATCAACATATGAAGTCTGAAATTTTCTTATTGTTGAAAAATGTTAAAATTAAAATAATAATTTTATATACATATACGTGTGTGTGTGTGTGTTGTTGTTGTTGTTGTTGTTAAGTACCGTCGAGTCTCAGGCAACTCACAGCGACCCTATGAAAGAGAGTCCTTGACGCTTGGGTGCCTTTCATCCTCTCTCCAGGTTCATAGGGTTTCCGGAGGCAAGCTATTATGGAAGTGGATGCCACTCCTCCTTCCAAGCTTGTTCAAACGGGGAGCTCCACCCCACTCTCTGTCCGCGTTGGGCAGCCAACCATTAACGCATTTGACACATCCGTTTTCAGCCTCACAGCAACCACAACTGACCGCTGTACGGCAACTTGTACAGTAGGGCTATACGACTTAGAGGAATGTCTGAACAAAAACAATGAAAAGACCGGCCTGAGGGCCGCGAACTATAAGTCACCCACCTTTGTCTTGGTCGCATCGTTTTCTCTTCACTGGGCCAGCGGATCTCTCTCTCTCTCTCTTTCTCTCTCTGTTGGTGTTATTGTTGTTAAGTGCCATCGAGTCGTAGGAGACACATAGCAACCCTATGAAGGAGGAGTCCTTGACGCTTGGGTGCCTTTCATCTTCTCTCCAAGTTGATAGGGTTTCCGGAGGCAAGCTATTATGAAAGTGGACGCCACTCCTCCTTCTACACTTTTTCAATCGGGGACATATATATGATTCTTACTATTTTTTCACTTATATTTTATATTAATTTACTTACAAGTTTTATACATTCTGTTTCATACTATTCTTCACATCGTTTTTCACATAATCATTCCCATGATTTATACTTTCTAAAATTAATCACCATTTGACTACGTCTATCACTACCCTGTCTTTTCAGGTCCAAAGGAGTTTCTCATTTTCTTTACTCCTTCCCTCCACCCACCAAATTACACAACCGTGTGATTTTGCCCCTTTGTGTGTGTGTGTTTTTAATGTGTACAGGGATTAAACTTTAGACAGTTCATCAATTTTATCCTCTCCATATTGTGCATTTCTGGTTATATTTGACAGCCTCCTTTTAATGTAGATGACAATCTAAGCTTGATTCCAGTTTGTCTCTGATGAACTTTATGATTTTAGGCTTTATTCACAGGTCTCTGATCCACCTTGAGTTGATTTTTGTGTATGGTGTGAGATGTGGATCCTGTTTCAGCTTTCTGCAGATGGAAGTCCACTATGTGTTGGAGAGGTGGTCACTTTCCCATTTGATAGGTTTTATTTCCTTGTTGAATATCAGTTGACCATTTGATGGTTGTCATACTATAGTCTATTTTATCAAAGATTAGTATTGTCACTCCTGCTTTTTTGTGGACGCTTTTGATTTTGAGTCTATCTGTTTCTTAGATGCGTGTCTTGTAAACAACATATTGACGACCTTTTATTTTTTTAATTTTTTTATCCATCCCACTCTTTTTCACTTGATTGGTGCATTTAGTCCATTCACATTAAATGTGATTATTTACAGGCCAGGTTTTATCACTGACTTTTTGCTGTGTTTCTTTTTCGTTGTTGCTGATTATTATGGTTCAATTAATTTCCTTTAGTCTCTGTTTGAAGGACTTGCCTTAAAAGTTCTCGTAGATTTGGTCTTGTTTTCACAAATTCCATATGTTTCTTAATTTCTGAAAAGGATCTGATTTCTTCTTCGTATTTGATGGAGAGCTTTTCTGTGTGCAGGATCCTTGGCTAACAATTCTTTTCTTTCAGCTTTATGTATATGTCATGTCATTTTCTTCTAACTTGCATAGTTTCTGCTGAAAAATCAGAGCTAAATCTAATTGTTTTTCCTTTGTAGGTGAATATTTGCTTTTCTCATGTGGCTTTTAGTATTCTATCATCTTTTATTTTGGAAAATTTTACTGTGATGTATCTTGATGTTTTTCTTTTTGGGTCTATTGGTGCTCACTGAGCTTTTTGAAAGGTGGATTTCCTCATTCATCATAATAACTGCAAAGATTCTCTAGTACCTCTTCCACAGTTTTCTCAGTGATTTTCCTGTCCTTCTCATATTCTGGAATTCCAATCATATGTATTTTGTTCCTTTTTATATCATCACACATTATTCTAATATTTCCTTCATTTTCTTTATGTCACATCTCTGAGTTTTCTCCTAGGCTTTTTCCATTGAGATGCTTGTCTTTCAGCTCATGGACTCTCTGCTACATTTCATACATATATATTATAATGAGAGTTTACAAAGACTTTGGGTTTTCATTCATTCATTGTTGCACTTTTCTCTCTGCCCACCTCTGCCCCCCCAATTAGTTTTTCTCTTTGAAAACTAAAAGAAAAATTCTTTCATTGTTATACAATCCCTCACTCCAAGTCCACTCCACTATGCAGCCTTCGTTCTGTACTCCTGTCATGACAATAATACCTAATCATATATCCCATTTTTTTATCATATATCCCATTTAAACAATTCTCTCCCTCATCTGTTTCAATGCAGTATACATTATTTATTCCCTCTTTCCCAGTCTCCCCTCAACCCCAATGTCAGTCCTGTTTTACAACAGTGGCACTATGCAGTATTTGTCCTTTTGTGACTGAGATATTTCACTCAATATAATGTCCTCCAGAGTCACCCATTTTGTATAATATTTTATGACTTCTTTATTTTTCAATGCAGCCTAGTGTTCCATGTGTGAGTATACCCTCTCCATGACAAACCTGTTTGTTTTCCTAACAGTCCCGGGTACCCTCAAAACTCTTCTCCAACACCATAGCTCAAAGGCATTAATTCTCCTTCTATCATTCCTAGTGACTTTCCAGCTCTCTGATGCATAACAAGTAATTGCAAAGACCATGGCATGTATCAGGCACACCTTAGTCCCCAGACGGACATCTTTGCACTTCAGCACTTTAGAAAGGTCTCTAACCATAGACTTTCCCATCGCAATACGTCTTTTAATTTCCTGGCTGCTGGTGTCAAGTGTGTTGACTGTGGATCCAAGGAAATGAAAACTGTAAACAATCTCAATCTCTTCACCATCCATCATGGCGCTGCCAATCTGCTCAGTGGTGAGAATCTTTGTCTTCTTGATATTGAGCCTTAATCTATACTGAAGACTGCAGTCCCTGACCTTTCACAGCAAATGCTTCATTTCCTCTCCAGTTTCAGCAAGCAAGGTTGTATCATGAACTAGATATATTTCAATATAAACAAAAGCTAAAAGAAACTGTTGCCAGTATACTTGCCTGAAGAAATGCTATACCAAATTCTTGGGGATAAAAGGAAACAATACCAGAAGTATAGTAAAGTATATGAAAATAATTTTAGCTTCCATTTTTTAAAAAGAAAACAATTATCACACATGATTAAAACAAAGCACCAACACTAAAAGTACTCTTTTTAATAAAATTTTTATCTTTTACTAGTTTGTTTACAAAATTCATATACTTTGTTTTCCACCAGAGATCTTTTCTATTTCCTTTGTCTACCCTTCCTCTACCCATCAAGTTGTGCAACCCTATGATTTTTGCCCTGACCATCCTCATCTCATGAATCCTCAGACACATTTCACTAGTTCTTTTTCTATAACAAATACTCTCTTAGCCAAATGTAAATAATTATTTCTTCAATCTGATGAATTAATTTTATCATTCTCATTCCTATCAGCTTGGAATCAATTCACAATTGACATTCAGTGGGTTTCTGAGGTTGTTAATCACATGGCAGCTTACCCATCTTTCTTTGCAGAGTTGTTTGTCTATTTTAAGTGCTTTTGGGTAAGTAGTGCAACTCCCTATGGTCTATGGGACCTGTATCACAACAAACTGTGGCTAATGTTGAAAAGAATGAGAATCAGAAAACCTGATAGTACTCATGAGAAACCTCTATCTGTACCAGGAAACAGTCATTAGAACATAGCAAGGAAACACTGCACGGTTCAAAATCAAGAAAGAAGGGTGTCAAGAATGCATCCTGTCTCCTAGATTTTTCAGTCTCTATGCAGAACAGATCATCTGGGGGGTTGGACTTTATAAAGAGGAATGTAGCATCAGGATTGGAGGAAGACTCATCAAGAACTTGCATTATACAGATGACTAAATCTAGCTTGTGCAAACTGAGGAGAGCAGGAATCAAAAGATCAAGGACTTCAGTCTTCAGTATAGATTGAAACTCAATGTCAAGAAGACAAAGATTTTATCACTGCACCAATTAGCAGCACCATGATAAATGGAGAGGAAATTGAGGTTGTTAACAATTTTTGCTTTCTTTGCTCTTGGCACCAGCAGTCAGAAAATCAAAAGATGAATTGTAATAGGAAAATCTGCTGTCAGAAACCTCTGTTGGGTAATAAAAAGCAACAATGGCAGTGTAGAGACCAAGGGATGCACCTGATTCAGGCCATTGTTTTCACAATCACTTGCTATGCATCAGGGAGCTGAGCAATGACAGAAGGATGACAGAAAAAATAATCAATGCCTTTGAGTTGTGATGTTGGAGAAGAGTATTGAACATACCATGGACTACCAAGAGAACAAATAGGTTCATGCTAGGAAGAATGAAACCAAGTTGTGTATAGGATCATTATGAGTTGTAGTTGACTCAACGACATGTAATAATAACAACCAATTAAGAAGGAGAATGTCCTCAAATTTCTTCTAGCATGAACTCAGTTAGGTGCAGTAGCTTCCCAATGGAACTTTCAGATGGAACAAAACATGTATAAAGGGAAAAGTGATGGCATCATAAACCTGAGGAGAACCTACGATAACTTCTGTTGCTAGCTCAGGCCATTGATACCATTTAAAACTTAGCTTGTATCAGAATCATATACTCCACAAACAGTGACAGACTAATGCTAGAGTTTGATACTACCGCTAGAGCCACTCCTGTCGGTGATTATTTCACTCATGGAACCCTCATTCACCAGATGAAGGCAGCTTTTCAAGAGCCAGTTTTCTGGTAGTTACTGTGTGGAAGATTGACCACCAGATATCTTATATTCACTTGCCAGGATTCTCCTCTGTGTATGTACATTATTACTGCATGTAGCAACAAAGGGTGCTCACTTAGTGGTCTGATGTGGTCGATACTGCCCCGGGAAGTTCTGCACATGTGTGGCAACATCGCCTGGGAGCAACTGTGGGACATCAAGCTTGAGTTCTACTTCTTCAGTGATTCCCTAAAGAAATTTAAAAGGAAGTATAGGCAACGACTTAAAAGGCTGAAACCAAAGAATTTGTGAGTGAATGGATTTTCCTTGCTCCTGAATTTCCTTCTTCTCAGCCTGAGATCACAGATGGGTCTGAAGGCATACAGCTACCTCTGCACTATTTAGCAGTTTCCTCATGAAAACTGATCTGCAGTCCTCACTACTCACGTCACTGAGTGGTCAGGAACAATGAGTGAGTGGCCTTAGGTGATTATTCCACAATATTTTAAAAGAGGGATCTAAGATTACCAGAAAAGAAACTACTTAAGGAAGTAGGGAAGGTAAAGGGAGGGAGGGAGAAATAAAGGGATGGGGGGGAGAGAGAATCAGGGGGAAACAGAATAGAAAAGAAATACAAGTATATTTGTTATTCAACAAAAAATCAAAGCAACATAATGCAGAAAAAGACTTTTCAATGAATAGTGTTAGCACAACTGGATAACTATATCCAGAAAGAAAGAATACTGAATCTTGACCCCATCCCATATACAACATGAAAGATAAATCAAGATGGCTCATAGACCTGAATGTAAATGCTACAATCATAAAACTTCTGGAGGAAAGCATGGTATAATATCCTTATGGCCTTGGGGCAGGCAATGATTTGTTAGAGAGAACATAATGAACACTGATCATAAAAGAAAACAATAGGAAATTGAACTACATCAGATTTAAAACTTAACAACATAGCATTAAGAAAATTAAAATGCAACTTACAGACTGGAAACATATTTGCTAGGACTTCCAATTATAATATAGCAAAAACTACTGAAACTCAATTTAAAATTGGCAAATATATTAAAAAAGGACAAATCTTCAACCAACCCTTTACAGAAGAAAGTATTTAAATTACCAGCCATAAAAGAAATGAAAATCTTGACTTACACAGTAATGCAAATTTAGATCACCTACCACTTCACACAATTTAACAAATTGAAATAGCACTGCAAACCCTCTCTTATGAATAAATTGTTTTGAAACTATTGGCAATATCAGTATAGTTAAGATTTCGAAGAAGTTAACCTCTCAAATATTGCATATGGAAATGTTATGTTCTATACACATATTATATATGGAATATAGTTTGTTTTTTCTTATAAAGTAAATATACATTTACAATACAACCAAGCAATTCTACTCCTAAGCATTTATCCAAGAAGAAAAAAAATTGTATTCACTATTTTTGTGTGTGAAAGTTTATAGAAGTTTTTCACATTAATAAAAATAAAACCAATCCCTATACACATGGGCTCAGAAATTGATATTCAAGATACAAAAAATGGAATCTAGTTCTTGCTTTTGTTGTTAGGTGTCATAAATCAGTTCTCACTCAGAGACCCCATTTACAAGAGAAGAAAAACACTGCTGTTCCTGTGTCATTTTCATAATTTCTTCTTGAACTCGTTTTTGCAGCTATGTCAATCCATATCATTGACGAGCTTCCCTTTTTCCCCCTAATGGGTAGTTTAGGAAAGCAAAGCAAAGTATTATCATGAAATGTGCAAAGGGCTGGAGTAAAAAATCAAACAGGACGAAGTTACTCCGCATTTCTTAAGCTTAAAGAACTGAAGAACGAATTCAAGCTTCGAGTTGCAGTACTGAAGGATGCTATGGGCAGAAGATTTAATGACCCAGAAAGCATCAAAAAAAGATGTAAAGAGTACACAGAGTCACTGTATCAAAAAAGATTTGGCTGACACAGAAGAATGTCTGGAACAATATGATCAAGAAGCAACGGTAATGAAGGAGGAAGTTTAACATGCTCCAAAGGAATTGGTAAAAGATAAAGTCCCAGGAATTCATGGGATACCAGTTGACATATTGCAGCCCACAGATGCTGTCCTGGACATGCTCACTAGATTGGGCCAAGAAATCTACAGGACAACTACCTGGCCAACTGACTGGAAGGGATCCATACTTATATTTCCATTCCAATAAATGTTGAAACAATAGGGTGTTAAAATTATCGAACAATTATCAATAATATCACACACAAATTAAATCCTGCTGAAAATTATAAAGAATGTTAGAACAGTACACCAATAGAGAGCCTCCAGAAATACCAGCTAGATTTAGAAGAGACCATGTCACTAGGAACACCATAGCCAATTCATCAAAGATGAATCTTGATAGAAAGCAGAATACCAGAGGAAAGTCTGTGTTTCATTAAGGATGAAAAGGCACTTGATTTTGTATTTCACAACAAATTGTGGCTAACTTTGAGAAGACTAGAAATCCCAGAACTCCTGATCATGCCCGTATGAAACATGTACCTCAACAAAGAAGGAGCTGAGAATAGAGCAGGGAAACACTGCATGGTCCAAAATCAGGAAAGGAGTGCATCTGAAATGCATACTGTTTCCACACGTTTTCAATCAAACAAATATTCTTTGTGAGGAGTTATGTGGCATTAGAATTGTTGTTGTTGTTGTTATGTGCCGTCAAGTCGCTTGCAACTCATAGCGACCCTACGTACAACAGCCCTAAACTCTGCTTTGTCCTGTACCAATAGCACTGTCTCTGACACTCCCATCCCGATTACCCCAGTCACTGAATCAATCCACCTCATAGAGGGCCTTCCCCTCCTGCGCTGTCCCTCCACCCTCCCAAGCATGATGTCCTTCTCCAAGGACCGGTCTCTCCTTGCAACATGTCCAAACTATGTTAGACGGAGCCTCAGAGTCCTTGCCTCCAAGGAGCCACCCGGTTTAACCCTTTCCAGGATGAATCTGTTTGTTTTCCTAGCAGTCCATGGTATTCTCAATACTCTTCTCCAGCACCACAGCTCAAAGGCATCAATTCTCCTTCTATCCCCCTTGGTCATTGTCCAACTCTCTGATGCATAACAAGTGATTGCAAAGACCATGGCCTGTATCAGATGCACCTTAGTCTCCAGGGAGACACCATTGCTCTTCAGTACTTTGGAGAGGTCCCTAACAGCAGACTTTCCCATGGCAATGCGCCTTTTAATTTCCTGGCTACTGGTGCCAAGAGTGTTGACTGTGGAGCCAAGCAAAGTAAAGCTGTGTAAAATCTCAATCCCTTCACCATCCATCCTGATGCTGCCCATTGGTCCAGTTGTGAGAATCTTTGTCTTCTTGACATTGAGCCTCAATCCATATTGTAGGCTGCAGTCCTTGACACTCTGCAGCAGGTGCTTCAGGTCCTCTTCAGTTTCAGCAAGCAGGGTTGTGTCATCTGCATAATAATAATTAGACAAAGATTAATAAACAACCTGTGTTATGCATATGACACAATGTTTTGATAAAAGATAAATTGCTTTAGGAAAATCTGCCATTAGTCTAGAGACTAGGGGGCACCTGATCCAGGCCATGATCTTTGCAATTATTGCTAGGCATTAGAGAGTTGGGCAATGACTAAAGATGACAGAAGAAGAATTAATGTCTTTGAATTGTAGTGCTGGAGAAAAAATACCGAACATGCTATAGACTGCCAAGAGAACAAACAGGTCTGTCCTGGAGAGGGTAAAATTGGGGTAAGAATTTTTAAGCTCTGCCTCACATATTTTGGCATATGTCCAGGAGAGACCTGTCCTTGGAGAAGATGGAGAAACATCATCCTTGGAAAGATGGAGAGATAGTAAGAGAAGGGAAGACCCTGGGGAACATGAATTGACACAATAATTGGAGTAATTTTGGATAGGTGCGTCAGAGACAGTGAGATTGGCTGAGGATAAGACAGAGTTCAAAGCTATTGTCCATAGGGTCACTATGAATTGCTAGTGATTAAACAGCATATAACAACTTCTGAAACATCTGTAAAATAATTTGATTTCTTGATTGCTGTTTGAAACTGCAGAAACTGATCAAAATCTTCAATGTCTTCTTCTTTGGCATTTGTGACGGTTGCAAAAATTCGAATAATAGTAAAATTATCTGGTGTTCCTTATAGTCTGAGTGATATTATCTTATTTCTGATAATACTCAAGGTTGTGCTATCATGGATTATTCAATAAGGCTATATTAGTCATTAGCTTTACTATTCTTAAACCATGACAGTTAAGAACATTCAGATAAGGTTTTAAAAAATGAGGATAGTTTTGTCAATTCACCAGTGTTCAACTGAACAGATTCAGAGGTGGGAAAAGAATCTCACTACAAATTAAAAAAAAAAAAGATATAGAGAGATAGTAATAGAGAGTATAGCAGGTTGTTTGGACTGGAAGTGATTGTGTAAGTGTGACACAAATTCCTCCCAGATGTTGGCAGTGGTGGCAGCACCAGCAGAGGCAACAGCAAAGGCAGGGGGAAACAAGAGACTGGTGTGAGATTGAGCTAAACTAGGTCTTAGTGTAAGGAGTAAGTGCTCTGGATTCGGGCTATAGTCTTTCTTATTACTAGCTATGCATTCAAGACAATGAATAAGGATGACAGAAAAAGAATTGATGCCTTTGTTAGAGAAGAGCACTGAACATTCCATGGACAGTCAACGCAACCAACAGATATGTCTTGGAGAGAATACAGCTGGAGTGCTCTTTGGAGGCAAGGAAGATGAGACTTGTCTTACATACATTGGGCATATTGCTAGGAGGGGCTATTCCTTGGAGAAAGACATGAGGTTGGAAAGGGTGGAGAATTGGCAAAGGAGAGGTAGACATTCAACCAGGTAAATTGACACAGTGACACCTGAAATGGGCTCTTGTGTGTCAGGAAGTGTGAAGATGGCACAGAAGAGAACAGGGTAAGGTTTGTTTGTTTGTTTTTTCGTAGAGTCACTATGAGTCGTACTCGACATGATGACACCTAACAACATCGAAAACAATTACCAATTATACACCCTCTAATTTTTATGCTGTAGTCTAGATTATAAAAAAATATTTGCTCAGCCTAGAAATTGAATAAAGATCAAGAAAGTTCATGCTGATTTTCAACTTTCCTTATTGTAAAGCATTCTTGTATCTGAGTAATTACTTCTTTTTCTATGTATAACTATCATATGATCAAAATTAAGTATCCTAGAATTTCCATTCTTTGCAATGTTACCCGTAATTTATTGTGATTCACAGAGTTAAGATGTCTTTGCATTGTAAATAAAACCTAATAAATTTGTTTTGGGTATTCTATGATTCCAGGCAAGATTCATCCATCCTCAACAATGATATCCCTCATTCCATGTTTTTGTTGCTTTTTTTTAAAGTATCTTTCATTTATGGCAGTTCTGTGGACTAATACAACCATTTTTTAATTCTTTTCAGCAGGATTTTACTTTCTTGTGATACTCATAATATTGTTTGATAATTTTAGCATTCTATTGGATAACTTTTTGTGGATGTGGGTAAAAAGATGTCCCTCCTTCAGGCTCTTGGCCAGGTAGCTGCCTTTCAAATATCTTGGCCTAGATGAATGTGGACCTCCAGCACTGCATGCTTTTCTTGAAACATTTTAATTGACATATTATCCATTCCTGAACGCTTATATTTTCACCAATGTCTTCAAGGCAACTTGAACTTCTATCTTTATGATCTTTAGTCCTTAAGCATACACTATATTGTTTGATTGCCAACCAATTTTTTATAGGTATGGAGAAAGGATACACTTCTGATCTACACCTTTCTTTTTTTTTAATTTTGTTTTATCTTGATTTGCATTACACACACACATTATATTTCACATATTTCTTCATTCACATGTGTTTCATTCAATCATTCCCTTTTATTGTGTCTTAAAATCCCCATTGATCTGTGCCCACCATTGTGCAGTCTTTTAGGTCCTCACTGGATCTTTCCTAATTCCTTCACGCTAGCCATCCAAACTCAGAAAACCTGTGATTTGCCCCTGCCTACCTTCAGTACCCAAAATACCTCCCCTTTCCCCCTTGTACCTTTTTTTACATCTTACTAGTTATCCTTCCATTTTTGCAATAATGGTCTTACACGATATCTGTCCTTATGAGACTGAGTTAATTCACTCAGCATCATACTTTTCAGTATCTCCCATGTATGTAGTATTTTTTGAAATCATTCCTCTTGAATACTGCATAATATTCCATCATATGAATGTACAATTTCTCAATACACTAATTTTTTGTTGGACAATTGGGTTGTTTCCCCATTCTTGCTATTGTGAATAACACTGCCCTAAACATCTGTATACAAATCTCCATTTGTGTCTTAGTTCTAATTTCCTTGGAGTATAATACTAGCAGTGAAATAGCTGACTCATATGGCATTTCTATGTTCAGCTTTTTGAGAAAATGCCAAACTGTTTTCTAGGGTGGCTGTACCACTTTACAATCCCACCCATAGTGTATGAGAGTTCCAATCTCTGTACACCCTCTTCAATATTTATTACTTGCTGTCCTGTTAAACTTTGCCACTGCTAATGGGGTGAGATGATATCTCATTATGGTTTTGTTTTGCGTCTCTTTGCCCATAATTCTGAACATTTCTTCTTTTATCTGCTTGCCATTTGAATGTCTTCCCCTGTGAAAAGTCTTTCTATGTCTTTTGCCCATTTGTAATTGAATTGTCAGTCTTTTTCTTGTGAAGACCATATAGTACTCTGTGAGCTTTCATTTTGAGACTCTTTTCTGAGATGATATTGCCAAATGTTGTTTGTTGTTGTCAATTAGTAGGCTTTCTTGTCACCCTATTGGAAAAGGTTTTTGATGTACCCAGTGACTTAATCTTTAGAAGGTCATGTCCAGTGATGTTATCCTTTCCTGGCTGTGCATTTCTGCTTATATTTCCCAGCCCATTTATACTGTAGGCTTGGTCTTCTACGCTTGGTCTTATTTTATCTTATGATCTTTATAGTTTGGGGCTTTACCATTAGGTCTGTGATCCACTTTGATATGTGTGTGTGTGTGTGTGTAGTATCAGATGTGGTTCCTGCATCAGCTTTCTGCTGGTAACAGTTCAGTATTGTCAGTATCATTTATTAAAGAGGTTGTTGTTTTCCCATTTGATAGGCTTTTTTTAGTTGTCAAAAACCAATTAACCAGAGATAGATAGGTTGATTTCTGGGTTCCTGATTCTATTCCATTGGTCTATGTGTCTGATGTTTTGGTCATCAGTGCCATGATGTTTTGGTCATTACAGTTGATAGTAGGTTTTGAGATCAAAAAGTGCTATGTCTCCCAATTCATTTTTATTTTCATATGTGATTTGCTTAGTCAGGATCTCTTTATCCCACAAATAAACTTACCAATTGCCTTTTCTATTTCTTTGAAAATGATTTTGGTTTCCATATTGAGATTGCTTAAAGCATTTACATTACGTCTGGTGGAATTGTCATTTTCACTACATTGAGTCTTCCTATCCATGAACAGGTAACATTTTTTCCAGTGTGTCTTTTATTGTTTCTTGCAATAGTATTTTGTGGTATTGTTGTTGTTATGTGATCTTGAGTTGCTTACAACTCATCAACCCTATGCACAACAGCCCTAAACCCTGATCTATCCTGCGCCAACCCCACTGTCTCCGACACACCTACCCCATTAACCCAGAGACTGATCAATCCATCTCATCTAGGGTCTTCCTTTCTTACGCTTTCCCTCCACCTGGCCAAACATGATGTCCATCTCCAAGGACTGGTCTCTCCTTGTAACATGTCCAAAGTCAGTCAAATCTTCAGAATCCTTGCCTTCAAGGAGAAGCCTGGTGTTACCCTCTCTAGGATGAACTTTTTTGTTCTCTGAGCAATCAATGGTATATTCAACACTTTTCTCCAGCAAGACAGTGCAAAGGCATAAATTCTCCTTCTGTCATCCCTAGTCATTGTCCAGATCTCTGATGCATAGCAAGCAATTTCACAGACCATGGCCTGGATCAGATGCACCTTAGTCTCTGGGCTGATGCTGCTGCTCATCAGTACTCTGGAGAGGTCCCTGACGGCCGACTTTCCCAATGCAATTCCTCTCTTGATTTTCTGGATGCTAGTACCAAGAGTATTTCAGATAACAGATGTTGCCCTGGATGTGCTCACCAAGTTGTGCCAAGAAATCTGGAGAACAACCACTTGGCCAACTGACTGGAAGAGATCTCTATTTGTTCCCATTCCAAAGAAAGGTGACCCAACTGAGGGTGGAAACTACAGAACAGTGTCATTGATTTCACATGCAAGCAAGATTCTACTGGAGATCATCCAAAAACTATTAGAACAGCACATCAGCAGAGAACTGCCAGAAGTCCAGGCTGGGTTTAGAAGGGGTCGTGGTACTAGGGATATTGTTGCTGATGTTAGATGGATCTTGGCTGAAAGCAGAGAATACCAGAAGAATGTCTATCTGTGTTTCATTGATTATGCAAAGGCATTTGACTGTGCGGATCATAACAAACTGTGGCTGACTCTGAGAAGAATGGGAATCCCAGAACATTTAATTGTGCTAATACGAAACCTATACTTGGACCAAGAGGCAGCAGTCAGAACAGAGCAGGGTAACACTGCATGGTTCAAAATTGGGAAGGGTGTATGCCAGGGATGCATCCTGTCTCCATACCTTTTCAACATGTATGCAGAGCAGATTATCCGAGAGGCTGGGCTCTATGAGGAGAATTGTGGCATCAGGATTGGTGGAAGATCTATTAACAATCTCCGTTATGCAGATGACACAACCCTGCTTGCTGAACCTGAGGAGGACCTCATGCACTTGCTGCGAAGGGTCAAGGACTGCAGCCTTCATTATGGACTGAGGCTCAATGTCAAGAAGACAAAGATTCTCACCACTGGACCAATTGGCAGCGTCAGGATGGATGACGAAGAGATTGAGAGTGTTCACAGCTTCAGTTTGCTCGGCTCCACAGTCAACACTCTTGGCACCAGCAGTCAGGAAATCAAAAAGCGTATCGCGATGGGAAAGTCTGCTGTTAGGGACCTCTCTAGAGTACTCAGGAGCAACAGTGTCTCTGTGGAGACTAAGGTGCGCCTGATATAGGCCATGGTCTTTGCAATCGCTTGTTATGCATCAGAGAGTTGGACAATGACTAGGGAGGACAGAAGGAGAGTGGATGCTTTTGAGCTGTGGTGCTGGAGAAGGGTACTGAATGTACCCTGGACTGCCAGGAAAACAAACAGATTTATCTTGGAGAGGATTAAACCAAGCTACTCCTTGGAGGCAAGGATTCTGGGGCTTCCTCCGACATACTTTGGACATGTTGCCAGGAGGGATGGGTCCTTGGAGAGGGACATCATGTTTGGGATGGTTGAGGGACAACGCAGAAGGGGAAGACCCTCTATGAGATGGCTTGATTCGGTGACTGGGGTAATCGGGATGGGTGTGTTAGAGGCGGTGCGGTTGGCGCAGGATAGAGCAGGGTTTAGGGCTGTTGTGCATAGAGTTGCTATGAGTCAGAAACGACTCGACGGCACATAACAACAACAGTACCAAGAGTGTGGATTGTGGAACCAAGCACACTAAAATTGTTAACAATCTCAATCACTTCATCATCCATAATGATGCTGCCAACTGGCCCAATGGTGAGGATCTTTGTTTTCTTAATGTTGAGCTTCAATCCATCTACAGGAAGTGCTTTAGGTCCTCCCCAGGTTCAGCAAGCAGAGTAGTGTCATCAGCATAATGCAGGTTGATGATGAATCTTTCTCCAATCCTTATGCCACATTCCTCTTCATATAGTCCCGCCTCCTGGATGATCTGTTCTGTATACAGATTGAAAAGGTATGGAGACAGAATACATCCCCTTCCTGATTTTGAACCATGTAGTGTCTACTTGCTTCATTCTGATGACTGCCTCATGGTCCAAGTATAGGTTTTGCAGAAGCACAATCAAATGTCCTGGGATTCCCATTCTTCTCGGGGTCAGCAACAGTTTGTTGTGATCCACACAGTCAAAAGCCTTTGCATAGTCAATGAAATACAGATAGACATTCCTCTGGCACTCCCTGCTTTCAGCCAATATCCATTTAGCATTAGCTATAATATCCTTAGTACCACAGCCTTTTTTAAACTCAGCCTGTACATCCAGAAGTTCTCAGTTGACGTGCTGCTCCAGTTGTTTTTTAATAATTTTCAGCTGTGTTTCTAACTTCTGCAATTTAGTCACTAGAAATTATCTATGAATCTTGCTTGCATGTTATATCAATACCAAAGTGAAGAATTTATTAGACAACATCAAAGTTTTTAGATCTTTAATTATGGTTTGGTAGCCTAGTATATAGTGGTTTGTGCTGCCAACTCAAAGGCAGGTGGTTTAAATCCAGCTGCTTTGGAGGGGGGGGATGGCTAATCTCTCATGTGTTTTACAGTCTCTTGAAAATCAACATAGGGTAATTAAGTTATGAGTCAATTTTTTCTTGATGACAGTGAATTGTTTTTTTTTTTAGTTATACTAAGTTGTGTGTATATCTTTAAAGTAGTCATATTAGCAGGTCTTCTTTATTTATATAGTTATTATGCTATCAATGATGACATCGTATTTCAAGAAAGATCTTAAATGTATTTTATAATAATGAATATAATGCATTTCTCTTTTAAATTTTATATTTCGGGAATAGTAAAATATGCTATTGTCTGGTGAAAAATGGCTGATATTGTTGTATATTGGGTCACTATTGCCTAGCACAATAACTTTTATATACCCTATTTCATTTTTTTAAGCATGTGGATTTCCTGATGTTTAATGCATTCTATATTCTCATCCCATCATTTTTCTATTAGTTTGTCGTAGTATATGACTTGCATGTTGCTGCGCTTCTGGAAGATATGCTACTAGTATCTAACCTTGGGAAGGTAACTTACAGTGTACAGATTTCAGCAGAACTTCCACACTAAAAAGATTCATTTGCTTCCTTTGAGTCAGTTCTTTTTCATAGCAACCCTCTTAACAGGTTTCTGAGGCTGGAAGTCATATTGTGATGTGACTTCTCACCTTTCTCCTGAGGAGACTCTGGTACATCCAAATCGATGGAGATGTGCAGCTTTTGAATTTGCAACACAAATCTCTACAGACTTTGAGCTATGCGAAAAAAGATCTGGAAGCATGAATGGCTGTCCACTTATAAAATAATGACTCCAGGAAAAGCAAGAGATCAATGTCTGCTGGAAGAGGAGGTATTTAGTTTGGAAGGTATTCAAAATACTATTATTGAAGTTCAGTCTTCTCAAAATAAAGTTTACTTTAATGACTTGGGTAAAATATTCAGCCACTAAAGCCAGCTTAAGGAAAAATAACTGCAAATATCCATAAATAAAAAGCCCCGAATAAGCAAAGCACTCCTTAAGAATAGAAGAACGGTAGGAGGCATCTCACTCCCTGATTTCAAATCCTACTACACTGCCATGGTGGTCAAGACAGCATGGTACTGGTACAATGACAGACACATAGA
>NW_006399796.1:12478823-12480111 GCF_000299155.1 Elephantulus edwardii | reverse complement strand
TAATCCACAACATAAACAGTCTTCCCAGTATCCTGGAAAAGCTACAACCAGGAGAAGATAACATAGATGAATGGGACCTTTAAATTAGAATATGAATTTTAAATCTAGGAAAATTAGAAGTTGTCAAAAGTTAACTGGAACACATAAAGATCAATACACTATGGATTGTTGTTGTTGATTGTCATCAAGTCAAGCACAACTCAGAGCAACCCTCTAAACAAAAGACCTGAAGCCTTTCTATAACTATCTTCGTTTCTCAATGTTCTCAAAGTCCACAGAGTTTCCAGAGGTGTGTTGTTTAGGAATTGGATGCTACTATGGATTAGTGAGCTGAAATGAGCTAGTATTGGTCATTATTAATACAAAAAGTCATACTACACAGTGAATAACAAATTGCAGATGAAAGGTGCTATATTAATTTTCAAAAAGAACATTCCAAGATCTATCCTGATATACAATGTTTTCAGCAACAGATTTATATTCATATACACGCAAGGAAGATGTATTACTATGACTGTTAGGGAAATTTACTACAGTCACATGAAAAAATTGGAGATTTCCTACGTCTTCCACGGTCTGAAACTAATCGAACATGCTATACACAAATGCTTTGATAATACTGATGTTTCCAATGTACAAGTTACAAATGAGAAGGATTGAAATTCATGTTATTATGTTATATACACATTATTAGTGACAGAAATTATGCTAGAGGTCACATGATAGAGCAAAAACTTTTCATTGAAAGCTTTTTTCTTTAAGAAAAAAACAATCCAAGGCAGTGCAAATTCAGCAGCTGCTCCACAAAAGAAAGCTGGACAATGTCCTGTTGGGAGATTTACAGTCTCTAAGACCTGCTGGTGAGCCATCTATGAGTGCTTCCAATTCTATAGCACACAATGAAAACTACAACATACAACCTTTGCTCGATACAGTACACAAAAATAAAACCAATTACATATATGGAGGAAAACACCCAACCAGTATAAGAGCTTGATATTATCAGTCAGAAGGCATCAACTATGCTACAAACCATTGATTACTCATATCCAAGATGAAATTGAAGCAGAACAAAAATAAACCAAGTCCACGAAAACGAAGATAGAGTCTTAAGTATATCTTATCTGCATTTGAAACCAGTTCAAGAATATGGATGCATTAAATACTATTGTATTAACATTATGATTAGTGAGGTATCTCAGTCACAGAGGGACAAATGCTATATGGTGCCACTGTTGTAGAATGAGGCTGACATCGGGATGGGGGTAAGACTAAGAAAAACTGGATG
>NW_006399796.1:12473675-12478465 GCF_000299155.1 Elephantulus edwardii | reverse complement strand
ATGATAATGTTGTTGTCGTTGATTGCCTTCGAGTCGAGCATGACTCATAGTGACCCTATGAATAAAAAGCCTGAAGCCCCTCTACAAGTAGACATTTATAACAGTTCAGACTTTCCGGAGGCATGTTGTTTAGGAAGTGGATGCCACGCCTGCTTACAAACCTGTCGTAGTATGTTACTGTTTTTATGTGCCATTGAGTCACCTGTGATGTATAGCGATCCTATGTACAGCAGCACTGTCCTGAGCCAGTTTCACTAACTACGATACACCTACCTCCAACACCCCAGTTAAGGTATCAGTCCATCTCTCATCCGAGGTCTTCCTCTCCTGCACAGTCCATGTCTTTTTCCAAGGACCAATCCCTACTGGCCACGTGCCCAAAATAAGTGAGGCGGAGCTTCCTAGCCTCTGAGGAAAGACTTGGTTTCACCCTCTTCAAGACAGACCAGTTTGAGAAGGGGCTCTGAAACTTATTCTTGAACATAGAAAAGCTAAAGTGAAAGGAATAAATGATGAAGCAAGGGAGTTGAACAGATTTTAAATGACAACTTGAAAGTAAAATGCAAAGTATTAAAATGAAATGTCCAAAGACTTCCTTTTGGAGTTAGAAATTCAAAAGGAAAGAATTCACTTCCTATACACTTTCTCTGGTGTGTTCCTCCCTCCAGACTGAGTCTCCCAAGCTGCCTGTCATAGTTTCTGGCTACATCTGGTCAATGGGAGAGAAAGAGGAGGAAGAGAGAGGCTGCGGATGTTTCTCCTCTTTTCCTGGCAGAATCTCTGCAATGGAGGCTGTCTCCTTTCAGGGCCATTTGTTGCCTCCCCTCTTTGACTTATAACTTAATTATGATTTCCTATTGTTTTTAACACTTGAGTTGCCTCACAAACTCCTGTTCAGATTTTGAATCAGTTGTATATTAACTTCCTTCTTTTAAAATCATAGTATAGTTTTTGTTTTTCTCTTTGCTGCCTGACTGATAAGGTCAGGAAAAGGGCAGAGTAACACTAGGACCTCCAAACTCGTAGGACTAGCTCCAGTTTGTTCATAATATTACTTGTGTGAGTTGCACCACTTATAAATGAAAAAGTCAATTGTTATATACTTGAAGACCAGGCAATTTAATAACAACATTGCCTTAAGGAACATTTTAAACAATATCTTATTATCTATTTTTTCCTTTAATGCAATACAGTAATTAGCTTAGTACTTTGTTCAGAATGTTCAGTACACGTTAGCTATTCTTATTATCACCTGTAAAGCTTTAATTATTATTCCTCAATAAATTGTTCTTTATAATTCTACAGTCCAGGGATAACACATTGATAATTAACCTCAAGCTTAGGGGATGATGCATAAACAATTATGTTAAGAACATGATTTATTGGACTTCATGTAAAAGAGAGTTTCTTAAAAGCACTAAAAACATCGTTGTTTTAAAATATATCTGAAGAAGGAAACAAGCATGGAGTTTGAGAATATATGATAAATTTATTTTTTAGGATTATGATTTAAAAATAAATGTGCAGAAATGTGTACTAGTGTAATGCTCTTAAATTCAGAGTATAATAACAAGGAAAATGAGGCATACTTTATTTCTTTTCCACTTCAACCATCTGTTCACATTAGCCACAAAGAAACATCCTTATAAGATTCATTAAACTACAGAGTTATAATTCAGTGTGGTAATAAGTCTCTAACACAATGTTCACAATCTCCAAATAACTATGGCAATGACATCATGGTAATGGTCATAATTACACGACAATTCAGATATTTGATCATTCAAAACATCAGTAAAATAACTATTCTTCCTTTTTGTTAGTTTCTAAATACCTCTATTCATTCTGTATTCAAGAATCCATGGCATTCAGGGAGGAGATGGAAACGGGATCACAATGACATGGACAAAGCTCAGGAGAGGGGGAGGAGCACAGGGTTTGAAGGGGCAGTCAGGAGAAAACACACACCGGCACTAGGAGCGCAGAGAGTGAGATGAATGTGCATGCAGCCAGCCTAATTATCGCAGAGTGAAAGGTCATCAAAATCAATTTGCAGCATGATGTACAAAGGTCATTATCAGACTCCGATTTTCTCTGCCCGTTTAAAACACAATAAAAATAAAGTGAGAGCTTTAATAACTATGATTAGTAAAGAGAAAAAGCCTATCATTGAGCCATCTGTTTAAATATTTGTGCTACCTTAGTTTTACTCAAAACAGCATGAAAGATGAGCAATGAGGTGATTTTTTTTTCATTTCCCGTATTTGTTTGCTTTTAAAATCTTGACATTTTCTCCACTGGTTGCCAAGATTTATAGCACAGATGAAAGAACCTCTCTAAAATTACTGCCCTTTGAAATCAATAGCACAGTATTTGTAACGACTTTCTTTTTATTAGAGAGCACTTCATTATTATTTTTATTATAATTTTATAAGACAGTCTGGAAGAAAATTAATCATTCGCTTGTTTGAAGTATCTCACTTACTCAAAGGCACAGATGGCCTGATCTGAGGAGATTTAATCACCTCAAGTAAGGGCTGCCTAGATGCTAAGGAAATGAGACCGTGAGAGACAGGAAGCAACCTGCCACGATCCTGTTGTCTCGGGCTCCATTAAAAACCCTCTGGAAACAGATTCATCCAGAAACTTTACAAGTTACATTTTGAAAGTGAGTCTATTAATATTAGAAGGTATAATTTGAAAATTTAATCTAGGCTTTCTCCTTTTTCCTCTAAAGATAAAGATAGTAGTATCAATAAGAATTACAATTTACAGTGTAACCAAGTGTAGGCAAATATATACACATGCACTCGAACATAGACATATATGTACACATACAATGAAACAAATATTTTAAAAAGCAATATTTACCATGACTGTATGTGACCCAAGGGAGTCACGTGATGATCTGTTCTACAACTAACCCTGAGATTTATTGTGACTGCTAATATAGAGCTTCTCCATTGATCCTTTCCAGAGATTCTGTCAATCTGATAGCTTTGTTGTCCATCAGATAAGGTTTACATATGTCTACTTGTCATTTAGAGGGGGTTTTAAAGGTATTTCCCATTAATAAATAAAGAATTGTTAATAATAATAATAATTAATTAACTAATTAATTGTTGTTGTTAAGTGCCGTTGAGTCGCAGGCGACTCATAGTGACCCTATGAAGGAGAGTCCTTGACGCTTGGGTGCCTTTCATCCTCTCTCCAAGTTCATAGGGTTTCCGGAGGCAAGCTATTAAATTCATAACCATAGTCATCTAAATAATATGTGTAACTTTTTAATTTTTTTAAGAAAAGTAGCAGCTAGCAAATTGTTCAGCTATTAATTAGTACTTGCAAATAATGTAATCTTTTTACCTCCAGCCATATTTCTGTCCCCAGGGGAATATTTTTCTAAGTCTTCCTTCTTTGTTTCCAACTTCTGCATTTTGTTGTTATTAGGTTGAGTATGACCCATGATGACCCTATGAACAACAAATCTGAACTCTGTCCTACTCTGTGCCATCCTCACAATTTCTAACATACCTGTGGACATTGTTGCAGCAACGGTGTCAGTCTTTCTCATTGAGGGTCTTCCTCTCTCTCGTTCATCCTCCATCTTTCCAAGCATGATGTCCCTCTGCAAAGAACAGCTTCTTCTGGCATCATACCCAAAGTGTGCAGGATGAAACTTCACCACCTTTGTCTCCAAGAAATACTCTGGCTGCACTTTTTCTAAGATATATCTGCTTGCTCTTTTGGCAGTCCATGGGATATTTAGTACTCTTTCCCAACAGCACTGCTCAAAAGCATTGATTCTTTTTCAGTCATCCTTATTCATTTTCCAGTTCTCAAATGCATAACAAGTGATCAGAAAGATCATAGCCTGAGTCAGATGTACCTTAGTCCTCAAACTATAGTCATTGCTCCTCAGTAATTTGGAGAGGTCCATGACTTCAGACTTTCTCAGTGAAATGTGTCTTCTGATCTACTGAATACTGGTAGCAATGGCTTTGATTGTGGATCTAAATAAGATGAAGTCATTGGCAGTTTCAATATTTTCTATACCATTCATGATGTTGCCTGTAAGTCCAGTAGTGAGGATTGTTGTTTTCTTGACATTGAAATGCAATCCATATTGAAATCTATATTCTTTGATTGTCTGCAGCAAGCAATTCAAGTCATCTTTACTTTCAGCACATAAAGCTGTGTTGTCTGCATAATGAAGGTTATTTATGAGTGTGCATTTTAGTTACCAATTATTATTAATGCTCTTGATTGCGTATTCGGTCTATTTCAGACTTCAAAAGTTAATAAAATTCTTTAGCTTCTTCACTTTGGCTTTAGTTGTTGGTGTATATATTTGAATAATGGTTGTTACAAAAGGTCTTCTACAACAACGAGATATCATCTCACCCCAGTCAAAATAGCAAAATTTAACAGAACAGCAAGCAACAAATGTTGGTGAGGTTGTGGAGAAATTGGAACCCATATTCACTGTTGGTGGAAGTGTAAATGGTGCAGCCACTGTGGAAGGCGGTATGGCGCTTTCTCAAAATGTTGCAAATAGAGATACCATTTCACCCAGCAATTCTACTACTGGAAATATAACCCAAAGAGACCATAACTGTCACCCATGCAGATATAGGCACATCCATGTTTATTGTGGCTTTGTTCACAATAGCAAAGAGTTGGAAACAACCTAAGTTCCCATCAACAAACGAATGGATAGAGAAGCTGTGGTATATTAACACAATGGAAAACTACACTGCATTGAAAAACAAGGAACTCATGCAATATTATTC
>NW_006399796.1:12467121-12473325 GCF_000299155.1 Elephantulus edwardii | reverse complement strand
GCTCATCCTTCTCCCATGGAGCAGCTGGTGGCCTTGAACTGAGTACCTTCTGGATTGCAGCACAGCTTCTTGCTACTAGGCCACCAGAGCTCCCCTAAAAATATGGATATTACCCTACAATTCATAGCATTATGCTTTAGGATGAATATGGAAATGTTCTTTTTCACTATGAAAGCAATTCTATTAATCTTAATTTTGTCTTTCTTGGCATAATAGATCATCATACGATTGTCTGATTCAAATTGACTAGTACCAGTTCCTCTCACTAATGCCTAGGATGTCACTCATTTGAAATTTTGACAACTTCCAGTCTTCCTAGATTTCACGTATCTGAGTGAATTTTTCTCGAGTCTACATCTCTGTGGACTTCTTCATATGTTCCACATCTCAATTAGTAATGGATGCTTGCAGCTGTTTCTACTTATTTTCTAGTGTCTTCCAATCTGAGAAGGTCTACTCTCAGTACTATATCTAACAGTGTTCCTCTGTTATTCATAGGGGAGGTGTTTTCTGTTTTGTTTTTTTTTTAACTTTTCCTCAGAAGAATTTAGCGAACAAAATTTAGCCTTATGGCATAAAGCCAATATACAGTAAGATTCTTTAGGTTCCATTTCTTCAGAACATAAAGGAGAAACTAGGAACTATAATGCTGTGCAGGATACAATAAATATCAGATTCCACTACTCAGAAGTCCATTTCTTCATTTTTACATTAACTCAAGAGTTATATCAAGAACAAATCCACTCAATTAAATGTCGGCAAAATAACTAAAACCAGCAACTAATTTGTCACCTTCTACATTTTTAAATAAAAAATGTAAACTTGTTTGTCTACTTTTTTCATTTAATAAAAATTTTAAAAATATTAGAAACAGATAGGATAGGCTTATAAACAAGGTAAGAAATTACTCTTAAATTCTTGGAGGAGGTATTATTTGTTTTTAAAGGGCTCAAGTTAGTAGGAATAAAGCAGAGTTAGAAAACATCCCAGTGACAACAACAACAGACATTTAGGAGGTAGAAATATATTAATCTTAGAAGGCAACATATTGCCTTCTAAACAGAACCAACTCCTCTGATCCTCCACTAGGCTTTCAGGAGGAAAATATTGCAATGGAGGTAATTGCTCATCTTTCTCCCACAGAACAGCTGGTGGATTCAAACCGCTTGCTTTTGGGTTGGCAGTGCAACTCTCTACTAGGTCACCAGAGCTTCCTGTACTGATAATAAGCTTATTATTGTCCCAGATAGATAAATGATTTGTCTAAATATACACTAGGTCTAAAACTAGCTTTAAAGATCAAAACTCTCTCACTGCCATACAGGAGGCTCTGACTCACAGTGACCCAACCTCATGGTTACGAAGCTGTACAGCTTAACAAGAGAAATTTTTTCCTCTTTTCCCATAGAACAGTTTGTGGATTTGAACTGCCAGAGACATTCAAATTTAGTAGTGTTACCCACAATGAATTATGTCATTAGAACTCTAATGTTTAAAACATTACTGTTTCTTTTTTTTGTCACTATTAAATGATAATGAACACGTTCTAGAAAAGTTTTTCCATGATGCAGGATGGATAACATCCACCTATTCAATCTTCACGCTCAACAAATGATTCTAGACTATGAACCACGTGAAGATGAATATGGCATCAGGATTGGCTGAAGATTTAACAACTTTTTTAGTTATTGCTGGTTTTATTTTGGTGAATTGGGATTATCTCTTCTGTGTATGCAGACAATGCTGTATGGCTTACACATTCCTAGACTTTTTTTAGGACTTAAATGGTAACACTTAATCTTTTAGTTTGGAAACAGGAGTGGCATCCACTTCCTGAACAACATGACTCCGGAAACTCTATGAACTTTGATAAATGTTGATAGTTGTAGAGGGGCTTCAGGCCTTTTGTTCATAGGGTCGCTATGAATTGTACTATACTCGAAGGCAATAAACAACAACAACCTCTGTTTGTTATTAAACTTTGTTCTCCTATCATGTTCCAACACATTATATACATATTCTCTAATCAAAGAAGTTAGGCTATTTTCAACAACTGACTCTCTCCCAGAGGTCAAAACTAAGCAGTAGTCTGGACAGCCAAGGCTTACCCTACCTCCATGATTCCCCCCCACCCCAGGGGACAGTGATGGAAGATGAAGCTTCACTGACCATCCTTTGCTAGAAGTAATTTTTGAATATTTTTAAATGATTTTTTTTTGTAAAGTCCTGGCTGTGCTATACTATAGCTACACTATAACTTGCAGGTTATTCCTTCTCTCCTGTTAGATTCATGGGATCAGACATCACTCAGGCTTCCCATCCCATTCGTAGAGATTTAAAGGCCTGTTGATTCAGAAGTGGATGACCATTCCTGCTTCTGAGAATGCCTTAAATTGGAAGATCCATTGAACCCTGTCCATCATGAGTAACTCTGCTAGTGTTTGAAATACTAGTGCCATAGTATGATGTCAAGGATTTATTGTATAGCATGGCTTTTTTGGCCAGTAATTAATTTTTCAATTTTGTGATGAAGTATTCAACATATTAAGGAATTAAGATTGGGAGTTCTGGTAGCCTAGTGGCAAGAAGCTGTGCTTCAATCCCAAAGGCACATGATTTGAGGCCACCAGCTGCTCCACAGGAGAAAGATGGGCAATCTCTTCCTGTGCTATTAACTGCCTCTGAAAATCCACCAGAGGGTCAGTTATGGGCCATTTCCAAGTAGGTGGTAAACAACACAACAAGGAGATAAGATTAGGGTGGAATACAAGCTCTACCTCACTAAAGGCCTGTATAAGCTCATAAAAGCTAATTATTTACACACTTTTGGTACATTTAGTCCCTTAGGATATGATATGCAGCTATGCCACATGGAAAGTCTGCAAGATCCTGGCCCATTGCTCACCAGTCTCTGCAACACCAGTCTCGTCAACACCAGTCTCCATCACTCGCAGTCACGCAAGTCATTTCCTTGATGAGTATGAGTTTCTGTGAGACCTTTCAGTGAACCACAGAAAATGAGGGAAATAGAGGAATGGGGAAACTGAACAGAGGAGAAAGAGTTGATATTGGAAATCATGGAGCAGGAAAGCAGCTCAAACATTTGGGACATTGTTGACCTCTGCCTTTTTGTAATTATTCTGCATATTATCCTAGCAGAGGAATTGTAAATGTACATAGCTCCTTGCATCACTGCAATCAGCACAATACCTCAGTGCAACAAAGTGACATACAAGTATTGTATTCCTAAAGCAAACTATAAACAAGTAACCATACGAATACAAAAACTATAATCAGTATCACCCAAATCAGCCCTTCAAATACAGCAAACTAATAGACAGATGTTATACCTAGAAAAACCATAAAATAAACAAGCGTACAAATATCGTGAAACAAACAAGTGTGCTATGGGACAGGTGTTAAGAGGTAGGATGCCAACCTGCAGCAGAATCACTGCTGACCTCAGAGGAGTCTAGAACAGCCACCTGGTTAAAAAAGGTGTCTTTGCCAGTCTCAGCGGCAGTGCCCCTCTAATCTGGGAACTGATTTCAGGACAGGAGTGACACATTCCACCATCTCTGAGAGGAAAGCTCTGAGAGTTTCCATCTCCAAAACAGGACAGTTTGGGCCTTGGCCTGAAGTAGACTTAGGTATTGTCAGGGTGGGAGCTAGGAGGGAAGTTGGAGGGTGGGTAAAAGCATTGATTTAGGAAAGTGGGGAGGACACTGCCCACATTTGGTGAGTAGTTGGTTGGTGACGGTGGAAACAGGGTTACAAGGAAAGTCTGGACCTTTTCAGCTGTATGGATATCACTGCTACTGATATCTTCGTTTTCCTGGATACTTACACCTCATAACTATGGTGACTCATGTATAAGTTCAAATCTAAGCTAAGAAAAAGTAAAGCAAGTCCATAAGAATAAAAATATGACTTTAAGTTTACCCCACTTGAATTAAAAACTTTATCAAGAGTAGATATGATGCATTGAACATTAGTGGTAGAACACGAGATGAATTATGGGTGTCATCAAGTATATAATCCATGAAGAAAACAAAAGGTCATTTAATTGTTCTCATATGAAAGGTCGACCTAGACCATGAAGCTACTGTCTGAACAGAGCAAAGAAATATTGCATGATTCAAACCCAGGAAGCATGTGTGAGACAGGTTGTATACTTTCTCCAAATCTATTAAATGAGTATTCTAAGCAAATCATTCAAGGTATTAGCATTGGAGAAAGACTTAACAACAACATGTCTTACACAAATGATACAACTTTGCTTGCTTAAAATGAAGAAGATTTTAAATACTTGCTGCAAAAGATCAAAGACTGCAGCCTTCAATATGGATTACATCTCCACATCAATAAAATATAAGTCCTCACTCACCATTGGACCAATTAGGCAACATCATGATAGATGAGGAAAAGATTGAAGCTGTCGATTTAAATTTACATGAATTCACAAACACCCATGCTCGTAGTAATCAAGAAATCAAAAGAAATACAGCAAATATGCTGATAAGTGTCTCTTTAAAGCACTAAAGAGCAAATCTAGCAGTTTAAAAGCTAGGGTTCACCTGATCAAGCCATGGCATTTTCAATTTATTTTTAAGCAACTGAAAGTTGAACTATGAATAAGGAGGACTGAAGAAGAATTGAGGCATTTGTACAGAGATTTTTGGAGAATATTATTGAATATACCATCAACTGCAAGAAAAACAATCAAATCTACTAAAGGAAGTAGAAGGAGGGTGATCCTTTTGTGAGAAGGATGGTAAAATTTTCATTCATGTACTTTGAGCATGTGATCAAATGGGAGTAGTCCTTGGACAAGGCACCACATTGGGAAAGGGAGAGGGACAATGAAAGAGAAATTGATCTTCAACATGATGGATTGTACAGTGACTGTAACAATGGCGTCAAGTGAATGAAATCACGAGGACGGCACAGGATAGAGCAAGGTTCATTCAGATCAGTTGTCCATTAGTTCACGATGAATTGTAGTGGACTGGAGGTGACTTACCAGCAACAACACCACATGAATGACTTCTTTAAAATATTTAACTTTTTTCATATTGCCTATCCTGATTGAACTACTTTCTTCTGAAAATCAAACAAAATATTTTATATTAAAGAATACCCATATTGATGGAAAAAACCATAACATTAAACTAGTAGTAAAATATAATTTTAGTTTTCACATTTTGACATTTTTTAATTCACTATTTGGTCCTTGACTGTATCACATGATGTAGGTAAAAGAATCGAAGTGTAAATTCTGTAAGTTCACATTATCTTTTAAAGACTTAGGAAGACAATACATATGACCAGAGAGAGAGTAAGTGAAATAAAGGAAGTAAGTTAAAATACAAATTTAGAAAAGAATACTATAAATCATTTATCATTAATTTGACTCCATAAACCCAGAATTCATTGTTCTTATTTAGATGTCATGTGCACACTACAACTCATGGTGACTCTATGAATAAAAGATATGAACCTTACACAATCCTGTATCATCCTCAAATCTCTGATATGTAAGCCATTTTTACAGACACTATATCAATCCATCTTGTTAAAGATCTTCCTCTCTCTCCAACCTTCCACCTTTCCTAGCATGCCTTTTTTAATAACTAGCCTTTCCTGAAAGTGTGCCCAAAATATATGAGAAATTTTACCATCCATGCCTCTAAAGAGACCTTGGTTACACTTGCTTGTTCTTTGGGCAGTCCATAGTATATTAAATACTTTTCTCCAACACAATTATTCAATAGTATCAACTTCTTTTGTTCTCCCTTATCCAGTTACCAACCTTCAAATAGACAGGAAACAATTGAAAATACCAAGGCTTGGATCAGGCACACCTTAGTCATCAGACTGACATCCTTGCCATTTAACACTTTAAAGAAGCCCTTGACAGCATATTTTTTGCAATACAACATATCCTGTGGTTCCTTGACTACTGCTGCAATAGATATTGATTTTTTTAATCCAAGTAAAATTAAATCCTTGACAACTTCAATCTTTTCTCCATCTGTGGAGAAAAAGCTTTGGGAAATGAACGCATAAATATTGACATACTAGGCATTGGTGAGATGAGATGGACTGGGATGGGGCATTTTAAGTCAGATGACCATATGATATATTACTCTGGAGATGAAAAAGTGAGGAAAAATGGAGTTGCTTTCATAGTTAAAAAAGTCA
>NW_006399796.1:12436934-12464591 GCF_000299155.1 Elephantulus edwardii | reverse complement strand
CTATGAGGTGGATTGATTCAGTGACTGGGATAATTGGGATGGGAGTGTAAGAGACAGTGCGATTAGCACAGGACAGAGCGGAGTTTAGGGCTATTGTACAAAGGGTCGCTATGAGTCGCAGGTGACTCGACGGCACATAACAACAACAACAACAAATATATTTTTAATCTTCATTTACGTAAACAAAGCATAGGTGAAAGTCTAAGTTTCTATCATAAGGGTTTTTTTAACTGAAAGTTGATTGAAAGTTGACAGAGAAAATGAGTATTTATTAAATATATTTTATACATGTAAAACTTTTTTGATGTAGTTGAATTCTCACTTTTTCCCTGTGTTCTCTTTCTCCATTCATATTTCTTTCATAACTTTCCTGCTTTCTGAGCTTTGTTTGAGGCAAGTGCTATCGTTTTGGTTTCATATGATTAATTATTATGAGAAGTACATTGTTCCCAAGTGTTATTATTCACTTTATAGGCTCTCCTGTTATTTGGCCGATGGGGGGCCCTTGGAGGTGGATTCAGGTCAAGATTTGAAGGCTGTCTGGGTTCTACTAATGTCTGACCAGAAAGTCTTATATTTTTTTTATGATGCCATAACAGATTTAATGATTTATATGTGCTTCAAGTATTTTGGTTAAGAATTAGATCATATTATCTAAAATATTATAGTTCTATGCCTTCACTGTGAACTAACAATTCAAGAAATCTATAAACATTCTGTTTATCAGAGTCCCTTGGAACTTGCTATTTTAGTTAAAATTGAGAACCTGAAAAATCACAATTGTATGAAATTTGAAACTTGTCTGAAACAACATTAATCTGGATTATCCACTACTAAGACCCATGCAAGCTACAGTTTTAGGGAGTCAAATGTTCAAACATAAGAAGAGGGGCTAAAACGTCAAATTGAAAAGGCAAAACAGATTACTTTCTCTTCTAAATAGACTAATGCAATTTCCATCTAGAGGTTGAAAAGGTAAGGCATTTTTATTATGCCTTTTAACATCCAGTATTTGATAAATGGCAGTGAAATGGGTGTTATTTAGTTGTGCCATAACCATAGACCTATAGAATGGACACTTTACTACCCTCTGTAATGACCAGGAAGTAATTTAGAAAACATGAATGACCTAGAAATGTGATGGAGCCTAGGAGAAGCAGGAAGGCAATATCTCATTTATATTTAGGCAGAAATATGGTATTTTCCTAATTATTTATGCTTGTTTTATAGTCTTATTTTTTGTCAAATATTACTGTTCTGAAATCTCAAGTCCTCATTTAAAAAATTCACATTATTCACAATAATAACAACAACAATGACAACAGTGTTAATAAAGCCTAGGACTTAAAAAGAAATAAAAAAATTCACATTATTAGTGGGTTGATACTATATTCCTTGATGAGCTGTGTTCGTGAAATTAAGAGCTATTGACATCGATGTTCTAAATACCAAAACCCAGTTATAGGAATAAAAATGCCAGAAGAGAACACACCTGAGAGTGTGTCTCATTCCTTTTAACCCAGATGTCTTGAAAACAGTACTTTTCCTTGTGACCTTGTGATTAATTAGTACTCTGAGATATAAATTGTGTGTAGATGAAAGCAAGCTCTTTGTATGTTGATACTTCCCATGACTCGTGAAAGGCAGAAGTCACATTAAGCTGACACATTTTGGCTAACCAGTAAACACTAAAGCAAGCCTACCATCAAGTCTATTATCACTGTTTTAGAGAAGAGACTACTTATCTTTCTTTCACTGGGCAACCTAGTGGATTCAAACCTCTGACATTTCAGTTTAGGAGCACAAGTAACACATAATGCCTCCAAGGTTCTGCAGCCTCAGCATTATGTTGTTGTGGACTGTCAGTTTGGAACCTACTCATCACTGGGCCTCCAGTGAGTTTTCAGAAGCAATAAATTATAGTCGAGGAGACTGCTCATCTTTCGTACACAGAGCAGCTGGTGGATTCGAACCATGCAACTTTGCAATGGAGCACAACTCCTTACAATTAAGCTACCAGAGCTCCTTCAGACTAAGATTTGACATCTGGAAATCATCTAGTACAAGATAAAAATTAATAGGTGAAATGAAATGGATTGGTCTGGGACATTTTGAATTAGACAATCATATAATCTACTAGGCTGGAAATGAAAAGGTGAGGAAAAATGGGGTCACATTCATAGTTAAAAAGACCATTTCTAGATCCATCATGAAATACAATGTTGTGAGTGACAGGATAATATCCATATGCATAAAAGGAAGACCTTTTTAATATCACTCATTCTAATTTATGCACCAACAACCAGAGCCAAAGAGAAGGAAATAGATGATTTCAACCAACTGCTGCAATCAGAAATCGATTAAACATGCATTAATGATAATGGCTGACTGGAATTAAAAATTGGGAACAGGTAAGAAGGATCCATAGTCAAGAAACATGGACTTGGTGACAGAAGGGAGGCTGGATACAGAATGTACAATGATTTATTCAATGCAAATATCTTTTATAAGAAACACAAGCGATGGCTAAACATATGGACCTCATCTGATGGCCTACACAGAATACAAGTTGATTATATCTGAAATAAATCGTTGCTATTGCTGTTGTTCTTGTTATGTACTATCAAGTCCCCTTCAACTCATAGTGACCCTAGGTATAGCAGCTCTGAACCCTGCCCAATACTGAGCCAGTATCACTGACTCTGACTCACTTTCTCCCGTTACCCCAGTTACTGTATCAATCCAACTCATCTGGGGTCTTCCTCTCCTGTGCTGTCCCTTCACCCTTGCAAACATGATGTCCTTTTTCAAGGACTGGTCCCTCCTGGCTATGTGCTGAAAGTATGTGAAGGAGATTCAAAATCGTAGCCTCCAAGGATCAACTTTATTTTATCTTCTCCAAGAACGACCTATTTGTTTTCTTGGCAGTTCATGGTATGTTCAAGACTCTTCTCAGCACCACAACTCAATGGCATTGATTCTTTTTCTGTAATCCTTAGCCATTTGCCCAGATCTCTGATGCATACTAAGTAATTGCAAAGATCATAGCTTGGATCAGGTGCACCCTGGTCTCTAGACTAACATCTTTGTTTTTCAGTATGCTGGAGAGGTCCACAGCAGCAGATTTTCCCTGCAATTAATCTTTTGATTTGTGAAATGCTAGTGCCAAGAGTGTTGAAAGCTCAATATCATCTGTGAAAACTAGGCCAGGTGCTGATTCTAGAATAGATAATCAACTACTCATATGGATGTTAAAACAGAAGCTAAAGAAAATAATATCCAATCCATAAGAACAAAAGTTTGGCTGTGGGTCGATCCCACCAAAATTTAAAGACCATTTCAGGAACAGGTTTGAGGCCTTGAATACTAATGAGTGAAGACCAGATGAGCTGTTGGAGGATATCATCCAGGAAAAATATGATGTTATTACAAATACAGAGGAGAGAAAAAAAGATCAAGATGGATAACAGAAGAAACTCTGGGATAGTGCATTAGAGTGCTGAGAAGCCAAAGCAAAGGGAAGAAATCAAGAAATTAAGGAGCTGGACAGAAGATTTCAAAGGACAGCTTGGTAAGCAAAGCAAAATATTATCATGAAATGGGTAAAGAGCTGTAGTCAGAAACTAAAAATGGACAGACTCGCTTGGCATTTCTTAAGCTCTAAAGGAACTGAAGAACAAATTCAAGCCTTGAGTTGCAACTTAAAGATGTTGTGGACAGAATACTGAACGACTCAGAAAACATCAAAAGAAGGTAGAAGGAGTACATAAAGTCACTATATCAAAAAGAAGTGGCTGACACAGAGGAATTTCATGAAACAACATATTATCAAGAAGTAATGGTGATGAAGGAGGAAATCCAGGCTGTTCTAAAGGAATTGATAAGGAACAAAGCCCCAGGACTTAATGGCAGACCAACTGACAGATTTTAATAACCTTGATGCTGCCCTGGATTGTGCCAAGAAATTGGAGGACAACTACTTGGCCAATTGACTGGAAGGAATCTTATTTATTCCCATAAAAAAAAATGACAGAATGTGGAAATTACTGAACATATCATTAATATCACACACAAGTGAAATCCTGCTGAAGATTATCCAAATATGACTGGAATAGTACATCAACAGAGATCTGCCAGATGTGTAAGGTGGATTTAGAAGAAGCTGTGGCATTAGAGACATTATAGCCAATGTTAGATGGATCATAGCTGTAAGCAGAGAGTACCTGAAGAATGTCTGTGTTTTATTGACTAGGCAAAAGCATTTAACTCTGTGGATCACAACAAATACGGTTAATCTTCAGAAGAATGGGAATTCCAGAATTCATAATTGTACTCATAAGAAAACTATACTTGGATCAGGAGGCAGTCATCAGAACAGAGCAAGGAAACACTGCATGGTTCAAAATTAGAAAGGATGTACGCCAGAGATGTGTCCTATCTGCATACCTTTTCAGTCTGTATGCTGAGCAGATCTTTTGGGAGGCCAGACTCTATCAGAATGAATATGGCCTCAGGATTGGAGAAAGATCCATCAACAGCCTGCATTATGCAGACGACATACCTTGCTTCCTGAAACTGAGGAGGACCTGCAGCATTTCCTAGAGGTGTCAAAGACTGCTCTCTTCAATACAGACTGAAGCACAACGTCAAGAAAACAAAGATTCTTGCTAGTGGGAAGATTAGCAGCACCATAATAGATGGAGAAGAGATTGAGATAGTTTAAGAATTTCCGTTTGCTAGGTTCCACAATCAACATTGCGAGCACCAGCAGTCAGGAAATTAAAAGATGAAGTGCATTAGGAAAGTCTGTTGTCAGAGGCCTCTCTACAGAATGCTAAAGAGCAATGATGTCAATCTAGAAACTAATGTGCTCCTGATCCATGCCAAGGTCTTTGCAATTACTTGCTATGCATCAGAGAAGTGGACAATGACCAAAGATGACAGAAGAAAAATTGCCTTTGAGTTGTGGTGCTAAAGAAGAGTACTGAACTTATCATGTACTGCTAAGAGAACAAATCAATATGTCCTGGAGAGGGTGAAATTGAGCTCCTTGGAGGCAAGGAGTTTGAAGTTTCATCTCCCATAGTTTGGGCATGTTTCCAGGAGAGATCAGTCCTTGAAGAAGGACATCTTTCTTGGAATGGTGGAGGGACAGTTCAAGAGAGAAAGACTCTGGATGGGATAGAGTGACTCAGTGCCTGGGGTAATGGGGGTAGGTATGTCTGAGACAATAAAATTCACTCAGAGTAGGGCAGGGTTCAGAGCTATAGTACCTTGAGCTGCTATGAGTCACAAGCAACTCAACTACACATAACAACAATAAAGGACTACAATTCCTGCCTGAGATTATACATTTCGTGTTGGATGGCTCGTATAAAATGAATCTGTGCAAGGTGTCCATTTGTGGGTTTCTGTTCTAGCAGCAGTAGGTAACTAAGAGGGAGATCTGGTGGCATATTCTCTAGGGAGTTGCATTGCTAACTCAAAGACTGCTTCTGTTTGGAGGTTTGACTCCACCAGCAGCTCTGAAGGAAAAAAGATGGACATTTACCCATGCAGTTTACAGCCTCTGAAACCCAATTGACATTCAGTTGTGAGTCAGTTCTGACTCCACAACAATAAATTTGTGTTTTGAGTTTGTCCCTTTCATTAGCAGCCCCGTTACATCACATACTCATTCATTCATTACTCACTCTTTGACATGTAGTTGGAGCTGACTCATAGCTCACCCTAGAATGGGTTTCTGAGGCTCTGAGTCACTCAGATGAAGATTGCCCATCTTGTCCCCTAAACCTCTAGTGAACTGGAATCACTAGACAGGTATGGCTTTTAGATTAGGAGGGCGACTCATTATGATCTCTGCCACCAGAGCTCCTTGCACACTATGACTCCTAACTGCTACAGCTTGAAAGCACTATGGGACAGTTCTCCTTTGCCCTACAAGAACAATATGAGTCTGGATGAATTAAATAATAATAACGTTGCTGATGTCATCATATGCCATCAGGGTAGATCCGACTCATAATTGACCCTCTAGTAAGTTTTAAGAGACTGTAAATCACATGGAAATAGATTGCTCATCTTTCTCCTGAGGAGCAGAGGGCATATTCAAACCACTTTCTCCTGGGTTGGACGTACAACTCCTTACCCTCTAGACCACCAGAGATTCCTCAACAATGAAGAGTATTAACTTTTTTTTTTAAGTAGTCAATGTTCTTACCACAAAAGAGTGCTTGAAGTAAGTGTTTTTCTATACCACCTAGGGTGTCATGCTGCTTTTTAAGTCAGTTTTCTAATCTTTGTTAACTTCTGATACCGACTTACTGGTGAGCTAACTAGCCATGCTTTGAGATCATCACCATGCACATGGGAGAAAATGAGAAGGGTTAGAATAGCATCATGTGCCATTATTCCTTTTTATTGGCATATGGGTTTTAATTGTCACAATTTATTTATGAAAAGTTTAAATAATTAACAATACCTGTGTCACTCTTGTTTCTGCCGGTCCCTTTGCTTACTGCTTTGTAGAATAGCTTAACAAAAGATAAAGGACATCTTTCGCTGGAAAACAGTTTTTTCGGTAGAGTAATTTGTGCTTTGTGTCATATTACGGTGGTGAGTGTAAATTTATCTTTGAACCATGTTTTATTAACTTTTTCCCCCATAGAGTTACATCAAAAGAGTCTATAAATAAATGATGTGCTCAGCCTGCTAGTTCTTACATGCATACCAATTACTTCTATTGGTTTCCAAACACGTAGTCAGTACTTTAAACAACCGTGATAATATCACAAGCTGAAATATTCAACATCTCCATCTTGGTATCCTGTCACCATGCAGAGAATGATTAGAATTGGTAATGAGTTTCACTGCTGGTAAGTTGAGTGGCACAATGCATTTTATATCCATGCTTATGTCAAACTCAATTAACATTCTAACACAGTATATTTCAAAGACACTGACCTAATCGCAGAGAACAATGCATGTATTTATTTCATGTTTAAAATGTCTGTATTATGAAGGGTTCTTGAAGCAAAGATATTTACTGTTACAATATAACATTTTTAAGTTGCAGCTTCTGGAGAAATGCAAAGAAATACACTTAATTTCAAAATCTTAGTGCAAGCCATGCATATCATTAATATGGAAGATGCAAGCAGTCTTTCAAGCTAGAAGTCATCAGAATTTTAAAAAACATATAAAGAGACTGAGTGAGACCTTAGAAATAACACACTTCAAATAGCCCAGTTTGTATGATTTTCTTTTTTGTATCTTTTTTAAAAAAAATAGTGACCTTAAATTGTGTAAGGCTGCAATTTATAGTTCAGTATGTATATAAATACTTAAGTTTTTGTTTATATGTCAATGTTCTCACAAATTCTTTTTTTTATTAATTTTAATGAAAGCTTACAGAGACTTACTGTTTATATTCATTCAATGTTGCACTTTCCCCCCTATCCCCCTATTAGCTCTTCTCTTTGAAAAGTAAAATTCTTTCATCTCACCAATTCTTAATGCATATGTCATTGCAATCTCCAAGCAAAAGGCAAAGTCATCACCAACAAGGTGTTTCCAGCTCACAGCTGATCCTCTATTGGTTTTTCAAGGTTGTAAATGGAATGGGAAGTGATTTCCCATTTTTCTCCCTAATAGCTGCTCCTGGATTGGAACCCAGAAATGGGTGGCTTTGGGGTTTGCAGTGAAGCTCCTGAGACTAGATCACCAGAGCTCCCTAAAATAATTAACACATGTTAAACGAAAAATACACAAATCATTTTTTATGTAAAAGTAAATGTATATGTTTATGATACTTTACTTTTTCCATTAACAATATATTGGTGGTACACACAACAAGTTAATAAAAAAATCAAATTAATGTATCATAATAAAAGTATTCAGAAAGTTAGAAAATCAGAAGTTTATCAGGGAAAAACTACCAATTGTCACGATAGTGTTCTGAAGTTTATATTGAGCATCAACTGTTAAAGGGTGCAGAAAGGCTTTTCCAACATGATGGCAGAACATCTGGATTTAGAAAAATGAATGATGCTGTCGAATTATCCATCTGTTTTGTCTACACAGTATAAGCATCTATATATTAAAAAAACATGAGGCTGTTTAGCACAGTGTAGACAAAACAAGCCAATATTTAAAGTTCTTCCAGGCTGACATCTGGTTGGTTGAATATTTTTTCCCCTATGCCTGTGTACTTGCATGTTGCACAGACACATCTCTGCTAGACAAGATTACCACTGCATTTCTTTTTTTAAGTGTAGCCATTTATAGTTCTCTTGATTGGGTATGGTGTGCGTATGTGTTTTAATATCTGCAGAGATCACAAAGTGGAAACACAGATCAATGAAAAGCCAGTAGGATGAGAATAGAAAACTTTTAAATCTCAAAATAAATTTGATTAAACATTTATAGAAAGGAGTTGATAAAACAATATTGAATGTGGGTATGACATATTGCTTCAAACATGTTTCCCTGGTTGAATCAGAAATTTGGAGCTGGCCATAACAGCCAGAACTAGGTTTCTGAAAAATAAATCTTTTTACACCTTCTGTAAGTATAGAAAGAATGTTTTTAGAGAAGTTTGATGACAGAGTTCTTCCAATTTTCTTGATTCTTCTCCAGTCATTAATGATTGATGAACATTTCCTTTATAATCTTTGGAACTCAATCTGAAGAAGTGGAAACCACAAAGTGGGAGAACTTGTGGTGTAGCCCATAGGCAATTGTAGCACTAACTCAAAGGCAGGGCCTCTCTGGTGATGAGAATTCACCTGGAGCTCTGCAGGAGAAAAACAGGCAATCTCTTCCCATGGGATTTGTTGTCATTATTAGATTGAGTTGATTACAACTCATTGATATCCTGTGAACAACGGATTTGAACTCTACCCTATTCAGTATCCATTATCATCATCTCTGATATCTTTGAGCCTATTATTACAGTCATTCAGTAAATCCATCTCATACAGGGTTTTCCTTTCTTTCTCTTATCCTTCACCTTTACAAGTATGGTGTCCCTTTTCAAAGACTAGTTTTTCCTAACAGCATGTCCTAAATATGTAAGATCATATTTCACTATCCTTGCCTCTGAGAAGCACATCGGCTTCACTTTCTCCAAGACATAGTTGTTTGGGGTTTTTTGGCAGTCTATCGAATGAATACTCAGCACCAGCACCCTTCTCCAATACACAACTTGATTCTTCTTCTGTCATCTATTCGTTGTTCAACTTTCAGACGTATACCAAGTAACTAAAAATTACTTTCCAGTGTGATCTACAGCATCTGATAAACCTGCTGTTGGGTCAACCATGAGTCAGTTACAACGTGAAGGCATTGAGAGAGAATGAGAATGACAAAGTAGGTCAGAGGAATAAGAAACTCTGTAGGACAAAAATTTCCCACCACAGCTCTTGTTTTTTTACTTGTTTTCCCTTAAGACAAAGGTTTTTGTTGTTGTTGTTTATTGTTGCTTGGTAGCATTGAGTCAATTACAACTCCGAAGCCTATGAACAATAGGTCTGAAATGTTCTCTACCCTGCATCTTCCTCACAGTTCTTCCCATGCTTTAAACCCATTGTTATGGGCAATGCATAAGTCCATCTTGTTGAGGCTCATCCCCTCTTATCTGACCATCTGCCTTTCCCAGCATATTTTTTTTCCAAGGATATGATGCCTTTTCCAAGGACTGACCCCTTCTGACACACCCAAAATAAGTAAGACAATCATCTAGAAGTTGCCAGAATAAGTTTATTGCAGGAAAAAAGAAGTGTTGATGTGCTTTCCTGGTGTGTCTTAAAAATGCTAATTCTCTGTAATTATCTGAAAATGATAGTGAGAATTAAGTATCAGGGGAAAAATACTTAATATCTACTACTCTTCCCAGAAAGGAAAAAAAAAAGGCAAATCTACCCCTTTTATATGTAACATTTGGGATGAAGGAATTTGTTTCTTTCAATCTAATTTTGTAGCAAGCTTCATTTTATCTAGTGTCATATGGCTCAGCAGAACTGACTTGGGTTTTTGTTGTTGTTATTATTTGTTTGGTGTGAGTAGGCACATGCTCAGAGTAGGCCTAATGTGTAACTTAAAACTGCATACAGGTGTCTTTGTATCCTTCAAATGAAGAACATGCAAGTCATACTGCTAACAATATTAACATGCATCTAATATAAACCCGAAACTGTTCACCTGGTGGAAAAGTGGCACAACTCTATACTGAATCTGCCACAGCAGATTATTTTACTGATGTAATGTCCTGATATAATGTAATGGTGATGAAGGAAGAAGTTCAAGACGCTTTGAAGAAAACAGCAAAAATAGGGCCCCAAGAATAGATGGTATACCAATTAACATATTTCAGCTAACAGATGTTGCCCTGGATGTGCTCACCAAGTTGTGCCAAGAAATCTGGAGAATAACCACTTGGCCAACAGACTGGAAGAGATCTATATTTGTTCCAATCCCAAAGAAGGGTGACCCAACAGAGTGTGGAAACTACACAACAATATCATTGATTTCACATGCAAGCAAGATTCTACTGAAGATTATCCAAAAATGACTGTAACAGCACATCAGCAGAGAACTGCCAGAAGCCCAGGCTGAGTTTAGAAGGGGCTGTGGTATTAGGAATATTATAGCTAATATTAGATGGATCTTGGCTGAAAGCAGGGAATACCAGAGGAATGTCTATCTGTGTTTCACTGACTGTGCAAAGGTGTTTGACTGTGTGCATCACAACAAACTGTGGCTAACTCTGAGAAGAATGGGAATTCCAGAACACTTGATTGTGCTAATGAGAAACCTATACTTGGACCAAGAGACAGTCATCAGAAAGAGCAAGGAAACACTGCATAGTTCAAAATTGGGAAGGGTATATGCTGGGGATGTATCCTGTCTCCATACCTTTTCAACCTGTATGCAGAACAGATTATCCGGGAGGCTGGGCTCTATGAGGAGAAATATGGGGTCAAGATTGGTAGAGGATCTATCAACAATCTGAGATATGCAGATGACACAACCCTGCTTGCTGAAACTGAGGAGGACCTCATGCACTTGCTGTAGAAGGTCAAGGACTGCAGCCTCCAACATTGATTGAGGCTAAATGTCAAGAAGACAAAGATTCTCACCACTGGACCAATTGGCAGCATCAGGATGGATGGTGAAGAGATTGAGATTGTTCACAGCTTTAGCTTGCTTGGCTCCACAGTCAACACTCTTGGCACCAGTATCCAGGAAATTAAAAGACAGTGCAATGGGAAAGTCTTCTGTTAGGGACCACTCCAAAGTACTGAAGAGCAATGGTGTCTTTCTGGAGACTAAGGTGCATCTGATACAGACCATGGTCTTTGCTGTCACTTGTTATGCATCAGAGAGTTGGACAATGACTAAGGAGGATAGAAGGAGAATTGATGCCTTTGAACTGTGGTGCTGGAGAAGAGTATTGAGGGTAGAGGAAGATCCTCAATGAAATGGATTGACACATTGATTGTTTTAAAGTGTGTCAGAGATGAAGAAGATTGCACAAGATAAAATAGGGTTTACATCTGAGTTGTATTTGACTTGAGAGTACCTAACAATAACAACTAATAGACTCATAAAATGTATTTTTTCAATAAAACAAAAAGAAAGACTATCTCTTTAATTCACCACTTGTCTGCTAGGGGGTTCTAATGGCTTTCACATTTTTATAATGCTGGAATTTATGCCACTAGAATCTCAGATAGAATCAAGGGTCATCCTTCAAGGGCAGATTTTGGCAGAGATTATAGATGAAGATTAGTTTAGATGAAGAAAGACCTGCTGAACTGCTTTCAAAAATTAGCAATAACAACTCACTAGATGACAGTAGAGACAAAATGATGGGAGAAGAGTCCCTTAGTATCATCTTGGAAGAAATGAAAAATTAGTTGGAGTATATTAAAGATTTTGAAGATGACACAGTATTAGTCAATATTTTATTCTGTTAAACATAAGCAAGGTCTGCTATTTCAGAAGTGCTTGACTGATATTTCCTAGTCTGTCTTAATCTGGGAGCTCCACTTTAATGCAGCATCTCAATGTTGTACAACTGCTGTACCCCAAAAGCAGATGATAGACAAGCGAACACATTTATATCTAAATAAGAGCAGCAACATGCAAAAACATTTGCCCAATACAAGAAATGAAAAGATGACTGATTATACCCCTAAGAGAAAACTATAAAGAAAAGCAAACATACAGGTACAATGGCACAGGTGTCAAGGGTTCTCACACTGAGATAGAGTGCAAGGTCCAGAAGGCCCAGAGGTTGAGGAACTTTAGTTGGCAGCGGGCACATCAGGCTCCCCTTGCAAGGTTGGGGCATAAACAAGGACAAATCAAAGCTAGCTAGATAACAACTAAAAATACAATTTTAATGTGCTTTTCAGATGGAAATAGTCCAGGTTTAATTGCCATTTTCTTTAAAACTGTTGAATTGTAGTCATTTTGACTAATTCCCTGCAAATCCTAGTAGAAGTAAGCTGAGAAAGATCATCTACAGTACTTATGTTGTTGTTGTTGTGTAATGTCAAATCGAGTCTGACTGGCACAAGAGGAGATTTCCCCTCCTTCTCCAATGGACCATCTGGTGGATTTGAGTCATGTATCTTTGGGATTGCCATGCACCTTCTTGCCACTAGGCCACCAGAACTCCCATACAGTACTTCTTTGACAGGGATTCTCACAATCCAAACTTATATGAAGGCAAAGAATTCTTCACTCATCATCCCAAACATTTCTGAATCTTGGCACCAGCTTTATTAGACCACCTTTGTAAAAAGAGGGAGTAAAGTCAGACTGCTTGGCACCCACATAGGCTCTTGGTGCTATCACTGACAGGACCACTTCAGTGCCTTCTCTGAATAAAGGAAGAGAAACTGGGCCAAGAACGCATTGCATGACCAGCAGATTGCCAAAGCTGTCCATTATTGAGTACTGTCTAATTGAAACCAACTCTTAGTTGCTCCAGCACCTTTTCAGAGGCAGAAAATCACACAGGAGATTGCCCACTTTTTCCCATTGAGCAGCTGGTGGATTTGAACTGCATATCTTTGAGTTGAGAGGACAATTCCTTACTTATAAACTACCAAAACTTACTCAAAGATGTCTGTTGTTTGCTGTTGAGTAGGTATTGACTCATATTTGAACCTTCAGTGGGTTTTCAGAGTCAGACAATCATAAGCAGGGGATTCTACATCCTTCTACAGAGCAACTGGTGGATTTGAACCACGAGCTTTAGGACTTGCAACACCTTCTTACCACTAGGTTACCAAAGCTCCTAGGGTTCCCTAGAGTGTCAAAAAGGGGACCATGTTGTTGTCGTCGTTGTTGTTGTTATGTTCCATCAAGTCGCTTGCAACTCATAGTGACCCTATGTACAACAGCCTTAAACTCTGCTCTGTCCTGTGCCAATCACACTGTCTGCAATACACCCATCTTGATTACCCCAGTCACTGAATCAATCCACCTCATAGAGGGCCTTCCCCTCCTGTGCTGTCCCTCCACCCTCCCAAGTATATACCCCTCTCTAAGGACCGGTCCCCCCTTACAACATTTCCAAAGCATGTCAGACGGAGCCTCGGAATCCTTGCCTCTAAGGAGCCGCCCAGTTTAACCCTTTCCAGTATGAATCTGTTTATTTTCTTAGCAGTCCGTAGTACATTCAATATTCTTCTCCAGCACCACAGTTCAAAGGCATCAATTCTCCTTCTGTCCTCCCTAGTCATTGTCCAACTCTCTGACGCATAACAAGTGCCAAGAGTGTTGACTGTGGAGCCAAGCAAACTAAAGCTGTGTACAATCTCAATCTCTTTGCCATTCATTATGATGCTGCCAACTGGTCCAGGGTTGGATCATAGGTCTCTTTTTTCTCCTAATGTGTTCTTTACAAAATTCTTCACTAACCATGTAGCTTAGTGAAATATTTTCCAAGTCTTATTGAAAACTACATGTCAATAGTAGGGAAAGCAAACCTACCTGATAGCAGTAGGCTGCATTCCATTTGAAACCTAGGGATTTGACTTTCCAAATCAGAGTCCAGATCCAGTGCAAGCAACAACGTAGAAGGTACCAGCATATAGGTCTCCATATTACTTCTGAAGGGTGTGTGACATATGAAAATAAGGTGAGTTATACTTCATTTAGGGTGCTGTGGTGATGAGGTCACTAGAGAGTTGTACTTTGAACCCAAAGGCCATGCCTTTGTAGAAGTTCCAATCCACCAGTTGCTTCTGGGGAAAAAAGATTAGTAATCTCCTCAGTGTGATTTATAGCTTCAGAAATCCAAGGAAGAATCAGCTATTTGTTGGTTCCAACAAGACAGAATCTTCATTGATGAGGTCCAACCCTGGTTATGAATAGGATAAAATCACCAGCAAGGGATCCAAATAGAAGTTGAGAAGAATGGTAGAATTCAGTTAATTGAGACAAGGACCTGAAATTGCAATGTCAGGCTTATTGAAATAGAAATTTGACAAGAGAGTCCGCCAGCATTTGGGTGTGCCAGAATTGTAAAATACTAAAATGTTTGGTCACGCCTGTAGGCTGAGAGCTGAGGACTGATGTGTTGTGAATCTTGGTTCCACCTGGGCCTTAGGATGGCCTCTCACATCTTGAGGAGGGTCATGTATGAAATGCTCGGAGCTCCTATGGTTTTCTTTTCATCCCAAGTGGGTGTCAGCAGAGGGGACTTGCCAGATGAATTGGGGGTCTCTGGTCCAGAGTCCACCAGCATTTGGGTGTGCCAGAATTGTAAAATATTGAAATGTTTGGCCACGCCTGTAGGCTGAGGGCTGAAGACTAGTGTCTTTAATTCATAGAGTCCCTGTGAGTTGCCTACAACTCGATTGCACTTAACAACTAACAGGCAGATGATTAAAGAATAAAGTAGCAAAGCTACTTGAGATCAGAAAACCCTGAGTTCTCCAGAAAGCTAATCATGATCTCAAAAGATTCTTAAAAACAAATAAGCCTTAAATAACCAGAACAGAAAGAGAAATTCAGCCTGTCTTGGGATGCGCTAGTATTAAAAACTCTTTGCCAATTTGCCATTTAGGTAAAGATAAAAGTTGCTGATCCCTTACATATACTAGCCAAAACTAGTCTGGCCACTTGTGTTAACCATCAGCAAAACCTCAAAGAAAAATGATGGCAACTTTAGAAAATGGGATGGCTAATTTTCCCTTTCTGCCTGAGACAGTCTTGGTTATGCTTTTGTCCTATATTGTGGATTGAATTTTACTCTTTCACCACTCTAAGCCCTACTGCCAATAAATGTACCAAAGTCCTATTTGATCTTGTTTTGAAGCAATGCTGTCTTAAATTTTGTTAAGTTGCTGTGGTCGTACAACAGTAGAGTTTGTCATAAACTAAACTTTTCTGAGTTATATCTCAAAAGGAAGTGAAAACACAGAGAAACAAATGCGCAGAGAGGCAGACCATGGAAATAGATGCATCTCTATGCAGTAGAAGAATATATTAAAAATATTAAATAGCTAGGCTTCCCACTGGAAATTAATAATTTAGCACCACGACCATGGAATGATAAATGCTATGGCTCCCTTCCTGACAACTGGTAACAAATCCCCTAACCTGCTCACAGGATGAGATGCATAGATATACTACATCTCTTCACAAGCATCCACAACATTCAGATATTTTTAAAGTTGTCATGTAATTTTGATGCAGAGGGCACAATTATTAGTTGATAATGAGTCAGCTCTAACTCCTGGAAACCCCATGTACAAAAAATGAAATATAGTTCATTCATAGCTCTATATGAATGAAACATTTACAGTACAAATGTATGTTAAGTCCACTGTAGAAATCACAGAATTTTAGTGTGACTGTCAAACATGGGGACTTGTTTTCCAACATAATCTTAGACAATATTCTGTTGTGCTATGAGTTTTAATTTACTTCTAATTTTCAGAAGTAGTTCTGTATACCTTTGTTAGTACTCTTATCTTGAAGCTACACCCTAGCTTGTTCATGATGGGCAGTGACTCTGCTGTTACTTGATCTACAGTGGCTTAGTATCCGGAATCACAACACAGAAGCCAATGCAGTATGATAAGCTCATAGACAATGACGGTGTTATAGAAATATCAATAGTAGATTGTTGTTGTTGTTATTTGCCATTGAGTCACTTGCGACTCATAGCGACCCTATGTACAACAGCTCTAAACGCCGTTCTATCCTGTGACAATGTAGCCATCCCAAATGCACTTATTCCCACCACTCCGGTCACAGAATTGATCCATCTCATCAAAGGTCTTCCTCTCCTTCACCACCTTTCCACTCTGCCAAATATGATGTCCCTCTCTAAGGACCAGTCCCTCCTTGCAATATGCCCAAAGTATGTCAGACGATGGTTCAGAATCCTTGACTCCAAGGAGCATTCCGGCTTCACCTTCTCCAGGACAAACCTATTTGTTCTTCTAGCAGTCCATGGTATATTCAATACTCTTCCTCAGCGCCACAGGTCAAAGGCATCAATTCTCTTTCCATCATCCCTATTCACTGTCCAACTCTCTGATGCACATAATTGCAATGACTATAGCCCAGATCAGGCACACCTTAGTCTCCAGCCTGACGTTCTTGCTCTTCAGTACTCTTGAGAGGTCGCTCACAGCCGATTTTCCCAATGCAATTCGTCTCTTGATTTCCTTGCTGCTGTTACCGAGTGTTGATTGTGGAGCCTAGTAAACTAAAACTGTTAACTATCTCAATCTCTTCACCATCCATACTGATGCTGCCAATTGGCCCAGTGGTGAGAATCTTTGTTTTTTTGATGTTGAGCTTCAATCCATACAGAAGGCTGCAGTCCTTGACCTTCTGCAGCAAGCGCTTCAGGTCCTCCTCAGTTTCAGCAAGCAGGGTTGTGTCATCTGCAGGTTGTTGATGATTCTTCCACCAATCCTGATGCCACATTCCTCCAGTGTCTCGGATGATCTGTTCTGCATACAGATTGAAAAGGTATGGAGACAGAATACATCCCTGATGAACCCCCTTCTTGATTTTGAACCATGTAGTGTCTCCTTGCTTTGTTCTGACGACTGCCTCTTGGTCTAAGTATGCAAACTGATAATCTCACAATCATACTGGTCATCCAAGTGAAAATAAAAAAAAATAGAAAGATTAAAAAAATTGCAAGTTTCTTAAGGGTAGTCACCATGTGTATTTATCTTGCAATGGTTGGTTGTTGATCTTACTATAGATTATTGAGTTTATTCCAATTTATAACAGCCCTATCTACAACAAAAAGAAACATTACTTGGCCATGTACCAGCTTTATATTATTGTATCTGCTATTTCAAGCTCTCTCCTTAAAGATATTCCCCTTCTTCTGGTACTGACCAGTTTCACATCATTACTGCTACTCTGTCAAACTGTTGAGAATATTCCTCTTCTCCAAGGAAATTTTCAGTTAACAAACATGGTATCCTTGACCTTCTGCAGCAAGCACTCAGGTTCTCTTCAGTTTCAGCAAGCAAGGTTATGTCATCAACATAACATAGGTTGTTGATGAGTTTTCCTCCAATCCTGATATCACATTCCTCCTCATAAAGCCAGCCTCCTGAATGATCTGCATTTAGATTGAACAGACATGGGCATAGGATGCATCCCTGGTATACATCTTCCTAGATTTTGAACCATGCAGTGTTTCTTTGTCTGTTCTGATGACTACCTCCTGGTCCAAGTACAGGTTTCACACAATTGCAATCAAGTGTTCTGGGATTCCATTCTTCTCACAGTTAGCCACAGTTTACTGTGATACACACAGTCAAATGCTTATGCATAGTTAGTGAAACACAGATAGACATTCTACTCTCTGCTTTCAGTCAAGGTTCATCTAACATTAGCTATAATATCCCTCATACCACAGCTTCTTCTAAGCCCATCTTGCACATACTGAAGTTCTCTGTTGATGTGTTGTTCCAGTCATTTTTGTACATGATATGAATTATATTGTGCAATAATTTCCGCACTCTGTCAGGTCATCTTTGTTTGGAATGAGAACAAATGTGGATCTCTCCCAGATAATTGATCAGGTAATTGTCCTGATTTCTTGGCACTACTTGCTGAACGCATCCAGCACAGTGTCTGTTTATTGAAATATGTCAATTGATATGCCGTCAATTCTTGAGGACTTATTTTTTTTAAAATTTCTTCAGAGCATCTTGAATTTCCTCCTTCAGCACCACAGAGTCTTGATCATATGTGTTTCATGAAATTCTTCTGTGTCACCCAATTGTTTTTGATACAGTGACTCTGCATACTTCTTTTATCTTCTTTTTATTCTTTGTGGATTATTTAATATACTACCCAAGGCATCCTTAAGTATCACAACTTGAGGTTTGAATTTGTTCTTCAGTTTCTTCAGCTTAAGAAATGCCAAGTGAGGCTGACCCTTTTGATTTTCTTACTCCAGCTCTTTGTACATTTAATTATAGTACTTGGCTTTGTCTTCCTGTGCTGCCCTTTGAAATATTCTGTTTATCTTTTTAACTTCTTGATATTTTTTTTCCCTTTGCTTTGGCTTCTCAGCATTCTAGTACAATATTCAGAGTCTCTTTTGACATCTATTTTGGTATTTTCCCTCCTTTTCCTTTGTAATGACCTGGATGATATTCTTGATATTCTGCCACAGTATAGCTGATCTTCACTCATCAGTGTGCAAGGTCTCAAACCTGTTCCTGAGATGGTTTTGAAATTCATGTGGGATAGACTGACGGTGAAATGTTGGTTCCTGTGTATTTGATTCAACCTTCTTTATCTTCAATTTAAATTGCATATGGTAACTTGCAAATAAATGATGGTCTGTTCCACAATCAGCAACTGGCCGAGTTTTCACAACTGATATTAAGCTTCTCTAGTGATAATTTTTTTCTCCCACAAATGTAATAGATCTGATTCCTGTTCATACTATCAAGTGAAACCCATGTGTATAGTCTGCATTTATGTTTTTTTTAAAAGGTATTTGCAATGAATAAATCATTGTACAGAATTCTATCATTCTATTTAGTCTCATTTCTATTGCCAAGTCCATGTTTTCCGACTACTGATCTTTCTTTCTTGTTCCCAATTTTTGCATTCCAGTCATTCATTATTATTAATTCATCTTGACTGCATGTTCAATCAATTTCTGACTGAAAAAATTGTTAGAAATCTACTTTTTGTTTCTCTTTGGCTCTGAAGTTATTGTTGCATATATTTGAATGATAGTGGTATTCACTGGATTTTCTTGCATGCATATGAATGTTATCCTGTCACTCACAACAAATTATAGACAATATGAAAAATGAGAATTAAGATACATTTAAATATACTCATACAGATTCTGTACATGGACAAAAAATTAAAATAGGACAAAAGGATAATGTATGATTTAAAATCAGGAAAGATGCATACCAGGGCTTTGTTCTTTCACAATCTCTAATCAATACGTTTGCTAAGCAAAGAATTTGATAAGCTAAAATACAGGTAGAAAAATGTAGCAGCATGATTCATTAACAACCTGTGATAGGCAGCTGAAGTAACTTTGCTTTCTAAAAAGAAAAAAGATTTTAACTTACTAATGAAGACTAAAGACTTTAGTATGAGTTACCTCTCACTATAAAGAAAACAAGGGAGTTCTGACTGCACTGCTCTGAAGGAGAAAGATGGACACTCTCCTTTTGCCATGATTTACAGCCCCGGAAAATCTGCTAAAGGGTCTGCTATGATTCAATTCTAACTTCCTGGCGATGAGTTGGGGACCATAAAGGACACAAAAATTCTCTCATTTTGACCAACCAACCACACAGTAATAAACAGAAAAAATTATCAAAGTTGTCAAGAATTTCATTTAATTTGGATCCACAATTAATACTCATTGGAAGCAGTAATCAAGAAATCAAATAAAGTCTTTTAGACATTGTAATTAATTATAGTAATCAATTATAATTAATGTTATAAAGCAGTGTTCATGAATGATTGAGTGAAATCCAATTTGCTTTATAAACTTTCACATACACTTGTAAAACTGGGAGGAAAATGCAATAAAAGCAAGAATGTTACTTAAGATGGAAAAGTGAGCCTTATTCAAAGCATGAAGTTTTCAGTCACATCCTAACTCAACATCTAAAAGCTTCACGATAAATAAGAAAAACTGAAGAAGAATGAATGTCTTTGCATTGTAGTGTTGGCAAAGAACATTGAATATGCATTGGACTCACAAAATAACTTTGGAAGAAATGCAGCCATAATTCTCCTTGGAGACAAAATTATGGAAGCATACTCTGGGAATGTTATCAGGAGGGAGAAATCCCTAAAGAAGAACATCACACTGGGTAAATTATAGCTCAAACTCATTGCCTTTGAGAGAGAAGCAATTCATAGCTGACCCTCCAGCAGATATTTGGAGGCTGTCAATTGCATGGAAGGGGATTGCTAATCTTTCTCCAGAATTTCTGCAAGTGGATTTGAACTGGCCCTGAAGGAGATGATCTGACAGTGTGGCCGTAACAATGTGTTAAACACAGAAGCAACTGTGAGTTGCGCAGGATTGGGATATAGATTGTTCTGTTTATGTTATTGTTGTTGTTATGTGCCGTGAAGTCACCTGTAACTCATAATGACCTTATGTACAAAGCTCTGAACCCACCTGATCCTCAGCTAGTCTCATTGACTTAATTCCATTGCCCCAGTTACAGTGTAAATTCATCTCATTCTGGGTCTTCCTCTCCTGTCCTGCCCCTTCAACATTCCAAGCATGATGTCCTTCTTCAAGAACTTGTCCCTACTGGCCATGTGCCTAAAATACATGAGACAGAGCTTCAAAATCCTTGCTTCCAAGGACAAACTTGTTTCAACCTCTCCATGACAGACCTATTTGTTCTCCTAGCACTCCATGATACATTCAATATTCTTCTCCATCACCACAACTTGAAAGAATCAATTCTTCTTCTGTAATCTTTAGTCATTGTTCAGCTCTCTGATGAATAGCAAGTAATTACACAGATGATAGCCTGGATTAGGTGCACCTTAATTGCTAGACTGACATCATTGCTCTGTTTTTATTGTGCCATTATGCGTTATAACAACAAAAGTGGATCTAAAAACACATCATTCACTCTTTTGCTCATAGAAATCTTGATAATTTGCAGCTCCAGGTTTAATTTTTCTCCACAACTTGAGAGATGTCAAATGTGTTCTTTTACTTGATTTCCTAACTCCAGGTATTTGCACATTTTATTGTAATACTTTCCTTTGTCTGTCCTTTGAAATCTTCTGTTGGATTTCCTTACCTCATTTGGTGCATTCATTTTTTTGTTGTTGCTGTTATGTGCCATTGAGTCACCCGCAACTCATAGTGACCCTATGTACAACAGCCCTAAACCTTGCTCTATCCCTTGCCAATCTGATTGTCTCTGACACGCCTATCTCCATTACCCTAGTCACTGAATAAATCCATCTTATTGAGAATCTTCTTCTCCTATGCTGTCCCTCCATCCTCCCATTAATTTTAGCTGCTCAAAATTCAAGAGTCTAGGAAACAATATTGACTATCCACTTCTGAAATAATAGAACTCTGAAAACCTTATGAATAATACAGGAATATAGTATTAGAGGTAGAGCCCAGATTGGAAGTAATTCAAATGAGAAGAAACAGCTGCAAGCATCCTATAAAATAGATTGTATAAAGAATGAACATAGAAAATTTGGAAGTTGTAGAAAATAAAATGTAATGCATGAGTATTGACATTCTAGTGTTAGTGATCTGAGATGGACTGGCTTGGGTCATATTGATTCAGAAAATCCTAAGTTCAACTATTCCAGGAATGAAAAATTGAGGAAGAATGATGTTGCTTACATAGTGAAAAAGACAATTTCAAGGTTTATGTTAAAGTTCAATGTTGTGAAGGAGTTGTTCAAGCGGGAGTGGCATCCCTTTCCTAAACAATATACCTCTGGAAACTCTATGAACTTTGATAAATGTCGGTGGTTGTAGAGGGGCTTCAGGCCTTTTGTTCATGGGGTCACTATGAGTCGTGCTCGACTCGAAGACAATCAACAACAACATACAGACAAGATCTGTTAATAAGATTATTATTCCAATATATGCACCAAAAGTAAAGCAAAAGAGGCATAAATGGATGATTTCTATCAATATTTGAAGTCTGAAATTTACAAAACATGCACTCAAGATACACTAATAATTATTGGTTGCAATAATTATTGGAATGCAAAACTTGCAAACAATGAAGTAGGAACAGTATTGAGAAAGTTAAGTCTAGGCTGTAGAAATGAAGCTGGAGTGCAACAATGAATGAATGACAACCCAACTTTCTGTAAATCTTCATTAAAATAATAATCTAAAAAGAAACAATCCATTCATCTTGATTACATATGTGATCAATTTCACTTTGCACAGTTGGTAAAGATTTCCACCTAGTTCATCTTTGACAGTACTATTTGCTGCCTACATCTAAATAACAGTAATATTAACTGGTCATCCTTTAGATATATGGATATTATCCTGTCACTGACAGGATCAATATCATAATTTTATTGTTAAGTGCCATTAAGTCCACTACAACTTTTAGACACTTTATGAAAAATGGACATGAAGCTTGCCTTCTCTTATGCTACCCAAAACATTTCTGTTATACTCAAGCCCACTGTTAGAATCAGAGTCTCAATCTATCTTATTGAGAGTCTTTCTCTTTCGCTGTCTTTCTAACTTTCCAAGCATAACGTACTTTTCCAAGTCTCTCCTAACAATATGCCCAAAATATGTGAGATGATGCTTCACCATTCTTGCCTTTGAAGATTAGCTTGGCTTCACTTTGGCCAAAACATGTTTGTTTGTTGTTTTGATCTAGCCCAACTATACCAAACTACGTTGTTAGGTGCCAGGGAGTCATCTACTACTCATAGGCACTCTATGAAGAAAGGCATTTGACTGTGTGGATCACAAAAGATTGTAGCTAACTTTGAGGAGTATGAGAATACCAGAATACTTGATCTTGCTCATGCAAATCCTATACTCATACCAGGAAGCAGTACTCAAAACAGAACAGAGAAACAGTATATGATTTAAAATCAAGAAAGGAGTACATCAGGGAGGTATGCTGTCTCCATATCTCTTCAATCTATATGCAGACCAGATTATCTGGAAGACTGGACTCTATGAAGAAGAATGTGGCATCAGGGTTGAAGGAAGACTACATTATGCAGATGACACATCCTTGCTTGTAGTGAGTAGGACCTGAAGAACTTGCTGAAGAAGGTCAAGGACTGTAATCTTCATTATGGATTGAAGCGCAACATCAAGAAGACAGAGATTCTCACCACTGGGTCAATTGTCATCATCATGATAAATGGAGAAGAGATTGAGTTTATTAATAATTACAGCTTGCTTGTCTCCACAATCAACACTCTTAACACCAGCAGTCAGGAAATCAAAAAGCAAATTGCTTTAGGTAAAATCTGCTGTCAGGGACCTCTCCAGTGTACTGAGAGATAACGATGTCAGTCTAAACACTAAAGTGTGCCTAATCCAGGTCATCGTCTTCACAATAACTTACTGTGCTTCAGAGAGTTGGGCAATAAGTATGGATGACAGACGAAAAATTGATGCCTTTGATGCATAGTGCTGTAGAAGAGTCTTGAACATATCATGGACTAAAAAACAAACAAACAAACAAACAAACAAAACCCCCAAAAAACAACCAACCCAAAGAAGTCTTTCTTGAAGAGGGTGAAACCACATTTTTCCAGGAGGGACAGGTCCTTAGAGAAGGACATCATGTTCAGAACGGTGGAGGGACAATATAGGAGAGAAAGACCCCCAGATGAGATGGCTTGATATCGTAGCTAGGGTAATAGGGGTAGGAGTGCCAGAGTCAGTGAGACTGGCCCAGGACAGGAGAGGCTTCAGAGCTGTTGTACATAGGGTTGCTATGAGTCACACACAGGTGACTCAACAGCATATAACAACAACATCAACAGATCTGAACCTTATCCTGTCCTACACCATCATAACAATCTCTGCTGATATGCTCAAGCCTACTGCTATAGTCACTACATCTTGTCTTCTCTCTTTCTCTCACCTTCCACCATTCCCAGAATAATGTCTTTAACCAAGAGCTTCCTCATGTAATTTCTCTTTGAAAAACATTCTTTTATCTCAATGGCTGAAGACAAATGACAGAAGCTGATGAATGAGAAAATGGAAGTCTCAGGTAAGCCTAGCTAATCCTGCCCTCTTTTCCACTCAGACTAGATCTCATGCTAAAGATCTTCTCAGAACATTGCTCCTCAAACTACACTAGAATGGCCAAAAATAAAACCTACTCTTATTCCTGAAACTGGAGAATAAAAAAGGAAAGAACTCACTCTGCATTTCTCAAGCTGAACGAACTGAAAAACAAATTTAAGCCTAGCATTGCAATATTGAAAGATGTTACGGGCAATATACTGAATGATCCATAAAGCATCAAAAGAAGATGGAGGTAATACACAGAGTCACTGTACCAGCAAGAATTGATTGTCACTGAAAAACTTCAAGAACTGTATGAACAAGAGCCAATGGTCATGAAGGAGGAAGTAGAAAGTGCATTGAAAGCATTGGCAAAAATAAGGGCCCAGAAATTAACAAGATACTAATTGACTTGTTTCAATTAACGGATGCAGCTTTGGATACACTCACTCACCAGTCTATGCCAGGAAATTTGAGGATGGCTGTCTGGACAATAGATTAGAGGAAATCCTTATTTGTTCCCATTCTCAAGAAAGGTGATTCAACTGAATGCTAAAATTATTGAACAATATCATTGATGTCACATGCAAGCAAAATACTGCTGAAGATCATTCAAAAATGGCTGGAATAGTACATAGATAAGGAACTTTCAGAAGTTCAAGCCGGATTTGGAAGAGGCTGTTGCACCAGGGATATCATGGCTGATATCAGATGGATCCTGGCTGAAAGTTATGAATAACAAAAGAATGTTTATTGATGCTTTATTGACTATTTAATGGTGTTTCACTGTGTGGATCATGACAAGTTGTGGCTGATATTGAGAAGAATGGGAATCCCAGAGCACTTGATTGTGCTCAGGCAGAGTTTATACCTGAATCAAGAGGCTGTTGAGTGAACAGAGCAGGGGAGCACTGCATGGTTTAGAATTGAGAAGGGAGTGTGTCAGGGTTGTATTCTTTCTCTATACCTATTCAATCTGTATACTGAGCAAATTATCCAAGAAGGTGGATTCTATGAGGAGGAGCACAGCATCAGGATTGGAGGGAGACTCATTAATAACCTGCATTATGCAGATAACACATCTTGCTTGCTAAAAGTGAGGAGGACTTAAATCACTTGTTGCCAAAGATCAAGGAATGCAGCTTTCTGTATAGATTGCATCTCAATGTCAGGGAACAAACATTTTTACCACTGGATCGGTAGGAAGCATCAGGATGGATGGAGAGGAGATTGAAACTGTTAACAGTTTCATCTTGCTTGGATCCACAATTAACATCCTTGGTACCAGCAGTCAGTAGATAAGGAGACACATTGCACTGAGAAAATCTGCAGTTAAGGATCTTTCCAAATTATTGAGGAGGAGTGATGTCAGTTTGAAGACTAAAGTGCATCTGATTCAGACCATAGTCTCTCTGATTACTAGCTATGCATCAGAGCTGGACAATGAATAAGGATGACAGGAAAAAAAGCATTGATGCCTTCAAGCTGTGATGTGGGAAAAGAGCACGGATGTCCACGGACGGCCAAGAGAATGAAAAGACGTCTTGGTGAGGGAGCAATCAGAGTGCTCTATAGAGGCAAGAACGATGAGACTTCAACCCCCCATATTTAGAGCTTATTTTTAGCAGATACTGTTTCTAGGAGAAAGACGATGCTGGGAAGGGTGGAGGGTTGGCAAAGGACTGCTGCAATGGGCTCATGTATGTCAAGAAGTGTGAGAATGGCACAGGATACAACAGGGTTCTGATCTTTTGTTCATTTGGTTGCTATGAGTTGTGTACGACTCCTAACAACAATATTTTCCTGAATTTAGCAATTCTCTAATGAAAAAGATTTTTAAGGTTTGTGTTAAATTCTTTATATGGCAGTGACATATTTGCCCCCAAAACAGTGATCTGAGACTAGTCAGAAAACTTTCAATAGATTTGTTTCCATCTGTACTGTGGTAGTAAGCAAAACAGCATGGTACTAGTACACTGACAGGCACATAGAAAAATGGGACAGCATTGGGAATTTAGATATTAAGTTGACTCTTTATCTATGGTCAACTAATATTCAACAAGGAAATAAAATCGATTGACTGGGGAAATGACTACCTTTTCAACAAGTGGTGCTGGCAAAACTGGACTGCTATGTATAGAAAGCTAAAACACGAGCCACATCTCACACCATACACAAAAAAACAACTCAATGTGGTCAGAGATCTGGAAGTAAAGCCCCAAACCATAAAGCTCACCAGAGACAAACTGGAATTAAACCTAGATAGCCTAACCTACAGTATAAAGAGACTGCCAAATACAGCCAGAAATGTTCAATCTGGAAAGGATAAGATTGATGAATGGGACCTTCTAACGATTAAATTCTTATGTGCATCAAAAACATTTTCCAACAGATTGTGGTGGGGGGGGAAACCAAAACAAACAACCCCTACTGACTGAGAGAACAAAACATTCGTCAATACCATTTCAGGTAAGGGTCTTATATCAAAAGGGCTCCACAAGAAAAAGACTGATAAAATAATTACAAAATGGGCAAAAGGCATGAAAGACTTTTGACAGAAGGAGATATTCAGATGGCCAACAGATATATGAAAAAATGCTTAAAATCACTGTCAATAAGAGAGATGCAAATCAAAACCACAGTGCGATAATATCTCACCCCAGAAGCAGTGGTAAAGTTTAACAAGACATCAACTAATAAATGTTGGAGAGGAACTCTTACACACTGTTGAAATTGTAATATGGTACAACTACTCTGGAAGGCAATTTGGCATCTCCTCAAAAAATCTGAACATAGAAACTCCATACGACTCAGCTATTGCATTGTTTCGAATATACCCAGACAAAGTTACAACTTAGGCACAAACGGAGATTTGTATACCAATGTTCATAGCAGTGCTATTTACCATCACAAGAACATGGAAACAGCCCATGTGTCTGCCCACAATTGAATGGATTGAGAAAGTATGCTATATTCACACAATGAAGCACTACACAGCATGCAGGAGCAATGAATTTGAAAATCACTACCAAAAGGGACTAGAGAGCATTGTGCTGAGTGAATAAACTCAGTCCCATAAGGAAAAATACTATATAAGACCATTATTGTAGAAATAGGAGGATAGCTAGTAAAATGTGTATGAGGATCCAAGGGGAGTGAAGAGAGGTGAGGATGGGAAGAGGGTTGCACAATTTGATGGGTAGAGGGAGAGGTGGGTAAAAAAAATGGGAAAGATGCTGTGTGCAAAACAATGTATATATTCTTTTAAGTAGACCAGTATAAAATAAAAATGTCATAAGGGCCCATCAACAAACGAATGGCTAGAGAAGCTATGGTATATCCATACAATGGAATACTACGCAGCATTGAAAAACAAGGAA
>NW_006399796.1:12420999-12423171 GCF_000299155.1 Elephantulus edwardii | reverse complement strand
CATTAAAATTAATAATAATAATAATAAAAGAGGAGCTATTCCTTGGAGAGGGACATGATACTCGTAAAAGAGGGTTGGCAAAGAAGAGGAAAACCCTCAACCAAGTGGACTGACACAACAAATGCTGTAACGGGCTCTAATGTGTCAGGAAGTATGAGCATTGCACAGGATAGGATGGAGTTCAGATCTGTTGTTCATAGGGTCACTGTGAGTTTCCTCAATCTGATGGCACCTAACAACAATAGCTGACTCATATCTGAACCTACAGCGAATTTTCAGAGGCCGTAAATCACACAGAAGTGATTGCCAATCTTTCTCCTGAGGAGCAGCTGATAGATTTGAACCTCTTGTCTCTGGGTGAGAACACGATCCTCACACACTAGTGTACAAGAGCTCATAGATAGCCAGGTAAACTAATGTTAATTTCTATAACAATAGCCCTAAGTCTCATCACAGCTGTTCTTTGTAACAGCTTTAATGATCTTTCCCCAAATAAAAACTAATTAGGGCATAGACTAAGTTCACTGAGAAAAAAAAAAAAGACATTCTAGAGACCATTGATTTAAAGGGTTTTAAAGATAAACCCTGGGTTACGCACAGAGCAATCCTTATGGGCATGACGTGACTGTCCACTCCTACAGAGTGCTACACACAGAAGGAGTCCTGAGATTGATCCAGTGGTTTGCTGTCACCACCATGAAGCTTTTAATATTTTTTTAGCAATCAAAATAAACTCATCCCATTTCCACTTAGTATATTTCCTAATAGTATATAAGTATATATAATTATATAATTAGTATATAAGTTCTGAAGAGCAATGGTGTCACTCTGGAGACTAAGGTGCATCTGATTGATACAGACCATGGTCATTGTAATCAGTTGTTATGCATCAGAGAATTGGATAATGACTAGGGAGGATAGAAGGAGAATTGATTGGTGTCTTTGAGCTGTGATGCTGGACAAGAGTATTGAGGGCACCATGGACTGCTAGGAAAACAAACAGATTCCACCTGGAAAGGTTTAAACCAGGCGGCTCCTTGGAGGCAAGTATTCTGAGGCTTTGTCTAACATACTTTGGACATGTTGTAAGGAGGGGACAGGTCCTTGGAGACGGACATCATTCTTGGGAGGGTAGAGGGACAGCACAGGAGAGGAAGGCCCTCTATGAGGTGGATTGATTCAGTGACTGGGGTATTCAGGATGGGTGTATTGGAGACAGTGCGATTGGCACAGGACAGAGCAGAGTTTAGGGCTGCTGTACATAGGGTCGCTATGAGTCGCAAGCAACTCGACAGCGCATAAAAACAACAACATATTTCAACATGCATTGGCCCTCCACCAAGGTTGCAGGCCTGTAAACCTTTAGGGAGGAGATGGCCTATCTCCCATGATGGCTAGTGAATGAAAACTTAGAGCCTTTTAAGAGTCCAACATGGAACACACTATGCCACTAGAGAGAAAAAACCCATGTTTATATTTTAGACTTGGTCTCATACTTGAGTAATTTTTACTTTAACAGCCTCCAAATTTCTTTTTGAAAAATCTTTAGAGAAAGTAAAGTGTTCTCAAAGGATTACACAAAATGAAGATAGGAGAGCTGTATCAAGCAGATACTGCCTATTTTATTAATCTTATGCATTGGTCTATAAGCAGATACTGCCTATTTTAGTAATCTTACACATTGGTCTATACATGAACTTTCATTGGAAGGATCTAAAAAAGTAATTAGGAAATAACTGGAAGACAAAATTTCTATCTTCACACAATAACAAAAATTTACCTGTAATTTGATGAAAAAAAATCTAAAATTTCTCTTCAGAACAACTGGGTTTATTTCCTAATTCTATCACTTATTATAAAGAGAGAGATCAGCTGGCCCAGTGGACAGAAAGCGATGCTACCAAGCCAAAGGTGGGTGACTGTTAATCCGCGGCCCTCGGACCTGTCTTTCATTGTTTTTGTTCAGACATTCCTCTTGGTCATTTAGCCCTAGTGTACAAGTTGCTGTACAGCGGTCACTTGTGGTTGCTGTAAGGCTGAACACTTTGACACTGATGTGTCAAATGGGTTAATGGTTGGCTACCCAATGCGGACAGAGAGTGGGGTGGAGCTCCCCGATCAAAACAAGCTTGGAAGGAGGAGTGGCATCCACTTCCATAATAGCTTGCCTCC
>NW_006399796.1:12410046-12420899 GCF_000299155.1 Elephantulus edwardii | reverse complement strand
TAAAAAAAAAATAATAAAAAATTTTAAAAAAATTAGGTTTGTTTTTCACTGGTAGGTATGTATACCTTTTGTCTGAAGAATGTATTTGCAAGCCAGTTGGCTCAGGTTAGAGACATTAGCAAGTGATCATGCTGTAAGATATTTCTCCATCATATATAAAAGTCTAAATATAAACAGATATAGAGTATGTTGTTCATAATGTGGGTGGTCTTTTTGTGTATGTATGTATGCATGTATGTACAGGAATATGTGTTTAGTATTATAAAGCTAAAAGAAACTTTTTGTTTCTTGCCTGATTTTAATTTCTAATCCTACATTAAAAACATATTTATGTTTCTGGCATTAAAATAGATCATGTAGGACAAATGGAAAATGTGATTGTGTGTTGGTAAGTCAGTCATGACTCATATTTATCCCACTGGGTTTCCTGCACTATAATCTTCTCCGGAACAGATTACCTCCACGTCTTTCTCCTGCAGAGATCCTAGGAAGTTTGAATCACCAACTTTTTTTTTTTAATTTTTTTTATTATTATGCTAGTATATTTACAAAATTTGAATACATTGTTTCCACACTAGGTTCTTCCAATTTCCCTCACCTCCCACCCAGCAAAATGTTCAACCCCATGATTAATCCTCCCCGCCCCCGCCCCCGTCTTTCACCCTCCCCCGCTTGGATCTTTATACTCTTTCTACAATTATGATTTTATACAATATTTATCTTTTGAACCACCAACTTTTCAATTAGCAGCTGTATGCCTACCCATATTGAAACCAGGGCTCCTGGATAAAGTCAAAATCCTCATTTTATCATGATACCAATATAAATAGATATCCCACACCCTACCTGGACCACCAATGCCATTTTCTTTCAAAGGGCAAGCTGTTTGAAGGATTTTTTTAATTTCACTGTTCAAGTTGATAATGTTCGCTGATGCATTAAAAATCTCATATTTTCTTTAATAGTTTATAAAAGTTGTTTTATAACCAAACATTTTCAAAAAGACCAATTCCATCTCTCTTCAGGAATCGAAACATTTGCCTTAAATGGGACTTCCCAAGCAGCAAAGTTAGCAGTAAAAAGCAGAATTGGACTAGAAATGAACATGACAAGGTGCAATATTCAGTGTGTATATCAGATTTAATTTTGCATAAGAAATGAATTTCCTCAGCTTATTTTTTTAATTAGCTTAAGCAAGTGCATTCAGGAGCCAATAACAGACTTACGGGAACTGAATTGCTGAAGGGGTTCCCAGCCCAGCCTCTCAATCACAGGCCTTGCTCTGATTTCATAATTAACTGGCGCCGAAGCACTGCATCAAGCACCGCACAAACACCTTCACCGAAGAGCGAACGGGGAGCTTGGCAATCATTATACCGGGGCAGCGGCATCTCGGGAACGACAAAGCTTTCCTGAACGTGAGGAAGTCAGTTACATCAGCCTGCTAAGCAGTTAATGTCCTGTCAGGCACATCTGTGTTTACAACTGTCAGATACTCCCAGCTGTTCGCATAGCCTCTGTTTGATGGTCATTCGGGGACCTGCCTGATGTTGGGAAGCATGTTATTAGAGAAGTAAATTCCTTACTGAAGATTGATCAAGGAGGGATGTAAACTGGAGTTGGTTCATAAAATTGAGGCCAGAGATGTGTACTAGCAATTACAGGAGGTGAATTTATTTAGGACTCCTGATCAAGGATTTTAGGGTGTCTGTTATTGCTGTGGATTAAATTATGCTTTAAAATCATTCCTACAGTCAGGTTCTTTTAGAGAACCTCAAATAGATTTAAACCATCCCTTTCCTTTGAAGACTAGGAGCAGGCAGGTGGATCGTTATTATACAAATAAGGAAAAGGGGCTGCCGTGATGCCAAGAGCAGCCATTTCTTCAGACAGCTGCTTATGGAGACCAGTTAAGCCAGGAGTGTGAATTTAAAAGAAATCTGTAATGTGTCAGTATTGGGTAATCTCAGTTTGCCTGTTTCAGGCCAGTTTCCAGCCGTTCTTAATCCTGTTTTATGTTCAAAGTGTACTTTTGAGCTTCTGAGACCTCTGGCTTCTGAGTAGACTGAGGTCTTGGGCCCTCTAGCAGAGAGCCCAGGCAGGAAGGAAAAATGTTGAGTATCAGCCCACTTTTGCCTCACTCATCACAGTGTGGCCTCTGAGAAAGGCAGGACCGCTCCCCTGGACTCTCTTCTGCTGGCTTCTTTGGGCCTTCTGTTACTGTGACTGATTGTTCCTGTAGTCTCCTGGCAACCTTTCTACACATCCCTTCAGTGAGCCCTTCTTCAGCCATCTTAACCTTTGTATGTTACTGTATTAGAACACTCCTTTGCTGTCAAGTTGATTACAACTTTTAACAACCTTATGGGGAGGAGTAGAATGGATTCAGATTGTTTCTAAGACTGAAAGTCTTTTCATAAGCAGGTTGTCAGATTCTTCTAAAATGTTCAAACCTCCAGCTTTCCAGTAACTGGCCAAGTGCTTAACCGCTCTGCCAGCAAGGATCCTTATTAGGGTATTATTGACATAATACCTCTACTTAAAATAAGTTCACAGGCTCTCTGCTGGAGAAAAGTAATGACATAAAACAAGATAGCAGAATAAGACCTGAGTTATTGGGCAATGAGAACCCTTGAACCCACACAGATCTTGATGATTGGCTAAGTGACAGGGTCATGAAATCCGTACTATTTTCCCCTAATTCCCTCTCTCTGAGTGATATATTACCAATATATTATGGAAAAATAAAAAGGAGGTAACCTAGAAGTTAGTACAGCTCCCAGGCCTTTGACATGGTCTAACGTGACCATTATCATCTCTCTTGGGCTTTATCTTTACTGCTGCTAGCAACTCTCTCTTCCTTTCCTCAACCAGTCCAGCAATAATTCTTTGTCTAGCTACTTCCCTGGAAAACAATGCAATCTGAAATGACCTAAAATGCTGAAAATATATGCTCACTTTACAATTAAGTTCTAAAATACTCATGTGTGGACACTCCTGCTGTGATGACAGAGGACCCCATTTGTGTGGAACAAGACTGACCCACGGGGTTTTCAGGGCTATGACCTTTGTTGTCTTCCAAAACAACTCAAGTGGAGGTAGATCTACACTTAAAAAAAAAGAAATAAAATATTTCCGCTTGTATTCAAGTGTCTAACTCTTGGCACCAGTCAAGGACTCCCAGACTGTCCTACTCCTGCTTAAAAATGTAATTAACGATTTGGGTACACTAAACATATAAGTACCAGGGAAGAGGAAGTCTGGTGGTACAATGGTTAAGTGGACATCTGTTAACCAAATGTCAGTCATTTGAAGCTCTTAGCCACTCTGTGAAAGAAAGATGATACCGTTACTTTGCTTCTGTAAAGATTTAGTCTTTAGAAGCCAGTAGAATAGTTTATTCTATTCTATAGAGTTACTATGACTGGAATTGACTTCACTGCCACAGGATTAGTTTGGTTTTGGTACAAAGGAGGAAGAGCTTTCCCAGTAAAACATTCACTGCACTAGTGCACAGGACTATGTCCTCTGCTGAGTGCTGCAGCAAAGCCAAATGGCCCAGGATCCGTAGGAAACCCCCACTGGGTTTCCTTCTAGATGCTACTTGTTATTGGTTATGGATCACCTTTGTGGAACTACTCAAGGTCTCCACAGGTACAGTGATTTCTTTTTTGGCAACTTTATTGTCAGACAACCTGCCTTCTGGGTATGCTGTTATCGCTGTAGTCAGCCGATGTTTCTGACATTGTTCTTGGCAGGCTCAGTTTTCCAGGGCACTGCTTGGGAAGAAAACATGAAAAACCTGGCACTGTTTTATGCACTTTTCAATCTTATGTGTTAAATTTCACTAGAGGTAGAAAAATTATACTTTTAAAAAACATGGCACCACTGAATAAAGATAGGGAGTGACATCAATCTACCAAAATCTATCACTAACCTACTTTCCCACAGCAAAGGACGCAGACTTGAGGGGAGTGGAGTTTTAGTAGACAGTTTGAAAATGCTTAGTTTACTTTTCCTGTAATCATACGTAGCTGATTCACCAAATTTTACTTATATCAAAACCAGATGTGCAGATAAACTGTAAGAAGTTTTTTTCCCTTAAACTAGTGATTGCTTCTAGCCTGTCATTACTTACCACCTTTCACCCTCCACACGCGTGCTCCCAGTTTTCATTTTTCTCTCCTAATGCTCAAATGGAAGAAAAGAAAAATTCTAAATGTTCAATACTTCTTATAATCTAGTCTATTCTTATTTTACTTCTACACTATTGATTTCTTAGCCAGGCCCATTTCCTTTTCTAAACCTAGGATATAATATCTTTTTTGTCAGTGCTGCATATATTTTAATTCTTGATCACTTGTTCTAGTAAAGGGATCACCATGGGTAGAGTTAATAGAAAATTACATACACTCTAACCACCTTTATAAGAGACAGAGCCAGGCTGCTCAGGGCATTAACAGGGTTGAGAGAAACAGTTCTTGGTGAGAAGAGATGCAGAGACTATTAATAAAGTGAGCAGTGCAAATGAATAATCAATATTTGACTGTAGTGAATATAGTAGTTGGATGAACATATATTTCAGTTACAAATATCACAGTCACAAGAAAAGCAATACCTAACAAAAAAATAAAAAGAGAAATGTCTAATTGCATGTGATTTTTGTCTCTCACTTTGATTTGTCTTAAAGGGGGAAAGCGATTTGCCTATAAATACCTGTAAAATGACTCTTTAATTTTAAATAAATGATTATTGTTTCTTGTTGTTGTTGTTGTTATGTTGACAATAGTTCTGAGCCCTGTCCTATCCTGAGCCAGTCTCACTATCTCCAACACACCTACCCTCATAATCCAAACTATTATGTCAATCCATCTCATCCTAGGCCTTCTTCTTCTGTCCCCTCCACCCTTCCAAGCATGATGGGAGGAAGGACTAGTTCATTCTGGCAAGATGTCCAAAGTATGTGAGATAAAGCCTCAAAATCCTTGCCTCCAAGCAACAGAGTGCTTCATCCTCTGCAGGACAGACCTGATAATTCTCTTGACAGGCCATGTATGTTCAATACTCTTTTAGTACCATGACCCAAAGGCATCAATTCTTCTGCTCTCTTCAGTCATTGTCCAGGTCTCTGATGCAAAACAGAGCTCTCTGATGAATAATAGTATTGCTCTCTGATGCATAACGTCATCTAATGCATAACATTATTTCTTTGTGATTTAAAAAAAAATCCCACGAACAACAACAACGACAACAAAAATTACAAACCAGTGCCTTTTTGCAGTGCTTTTCTGGGGGTATAAGCAGGTTTTGCTGTGTGGTACTTCTTGTCTCCTGTTTCTTTTCATATGATGTTGTCTGGAGAGTTTAGTTAAAAGGCAGCCTTAGGAGCTCTTCAGAAATCGGAGTCAGGACACTAGCATTCACATTAATTTTTTTTACCTCTTATTCATCTATGTATGTGATGCTTGACCTTACAATAGTCAGAGTTAAATGTTGTGATTAGGGTAACTTGTCATCTTGATTCAAATCAGTTAGGACTCATTAGCTCTCTCTGGAGTTCCTGATCTCATTTAGGTTATACTCTTTCTACAGACTTCTGTGGAGTGTGGTTTTTCTCTCATTTGACTCCATCTTTGTTATGCTCTCAACATCCTCTTGTTAGAAGCCAGCTTACCCCCACACTGACAATCACACTCACCTTTTCTCTAGCCAGACTCTGCATTAATACATATTTTATCTACATTAATTGGGAATCAGGGTAAATCCTGGTGTTGTTTTGTGCACTGTTGAGTCAGATCCAATCCATAGTTCAGTGTGGGTTTTCAGAGGCAGTAAATCACATAGGAATTGTTTGCCTATATTTTTATCATGGAGCAGCTGGTGGATTTGAACCGCATACCTTAGTGTTGGCAAATCACTAAGCCACAAGACCTTGGGAAAGAAAATATCAAGCATTCATTCCACCTGGAATTGATGTATCCCCAAGTTGATGTTATATTCTTAAATAGAATATGAAAATCTCCTTCTAGTGTCTCAAATAGGTGATAGAGGCAAGAGATAACCAACTTCAACATTTCTATGTACTTCAAGTATTTATGTCCTTTCCAAGAAAAAAGAAGAGAAATGAAGGAGTGTATATAGCTATATAGATATCTAGATATCATTCTCTGGTGGCCTACTGCGATCTACTCCTGTGTGATTTATTGCCTCTGAAAACCTGCTGGAGGGACAGCTATAAGCTGGTTCTGACTTGATGGTATTGTGTGTGTGTGTGTTTGTGTGTGTGTGTGTGTGTGTGTGTGTGTGTGTGTACTATTGAGTCAGAACCGACTCATAGCTGACCCTCCAGCAGGTTTTCAGAGACAGTTAATCATATGGGAGGAGATTGCCTATCTTTCCCCCATGGAGCAGCTAAGAGCCTTGAATCACATGTCTTCAGGGTTGCCATGCAGCTTCTTGCCACTAGGACAGCAGCAAATATCTCTCTCTCCCTCCCTCTCATCTATCTATATCTATCATATATCTATAGCTATATATTATCTATCTATCTATCACCTATCTATCTATCTATCATCTATCTATCTATCTATCTATCTATCTATCTATCTATCTATCCATCCATCCCATATCTATTTTGGGAGCTCTGGTAGCTTAGTGGTAAAGAGTTGAGTTGTCAACCTAAAGGCACAAGGTTTGAATCCACCATTCACTCAACAAGAAAAAATAGGCAATTTCCTCCCATGTGATTTACTATTTGCACTGACAACGCAAAGGTTTATAGTTCAAATCCACCAGTTGCTCTGTGAGACAAAGATGGGCAATCTCCTCTTGTTTGATTTGCATGGACAATATCCTCCCATGTGACATACAGCCTCTTAAAAGACGTGATAGAGGGTGAGCTGTGAATTGGTTGTGACTTGATGGTACACAACAGCAGCAACATACACATATATGTATTTATATACTTATTATACGTATTGTTGTTGCATACTGTAGAGTCCGAACCAACCCATAGCTGACCCTCTGGGAGATTTTCAGAGGCAGTTAATATATTCTCATGACATTGTATGTGTAAAGTTCTGCTAATAACTCAAATGTGACACCTCTCTGAAAGTTTGAATTCATCAGAAGCTCTTTGTGAAAAAGATGAACAATATCCAAAACCTGCCTGACGATCAACTACAAGTTTTCTCCGACTTGATGACAGTGAGTTGGGTTGAACTTTATTGCATAAACACATACATACACAGTTATATAACTTGTCTTCTGCCTCACCTTATGTGTCCTTTCACACAAATCACCAGAGATCATAGAAAGGGAATCATTATTTATGTTTTCCTTCTTAATTTGTGCTGAACCCCAAAGATATCAGTAGTGTACTCTCTATACTAAATTGTATTGTTTTTGTTATTGTGCACTGTAAAGTCAAAACCAGCCCATAGCTGATCCACCCAGCAGATTTTCAGAGGCAGTTAATTACACTGGAAGAGATTGTCCAACCTTCTGCAGGGCAGCGGGTGGCCTCCAACCATGTTCCCTTGGGATTGCAGAGCACCTTGTTGCCACTAGGCCACAAGAGCTCCCTACTAAATGTATTGTTGTTGTTTACTGTCGAGTCAGAACCGACCCATAGCTGACCCTCAAGTGGGTTTTCACAGGCAGTTAATCACACTGGAGGAGATTCCCCATCCTTCTCTGGTGGAGCAGCTGGTGGATTCTAATGGCGTGCTTTAGAGAGTGTAGTGTGGCTTCTTGCAAGTAGGTCACAGGAGCTCCCTACTAAATATATTACTGAAGTAAATGAAAACACACACACACACACACACACACACACCATAACTGACTCTTGATGCTGCAACCTATTTGTAATATACTTGTAATATAAGTAATACATTTTGGAGGGTATCTGGTGGGATAGGAACTCTTATTCACTGTTGGTAGGATGATAAAATGGTACAACCACTCTGGAAGGCTGTTTGGCATTTCCTCAAAAAGCTGAATATAGAAATTGCATCTGACCCATCTATTCCACCCCAAGAAAATGAGAACTGAGACTCAAATGGAAACTTGCACACTAATGTTCATAGCAGTGTTACTCACCACTGCAAGAACATGGAAACAGTCCAAATGTCCAACCACAATGGAATGAATTAAAAAATTATGATATATTCACATGATGGAATACCATTCAGCATCCAGAAGCAATAATTTTGTAAATAACTACCGAACTTTGAAGGGACTGGAGAGCATTATGCTAAGTGAACTAACTCAGTCCCATAAAGACAAAGACCATTATTGTAGAATGTGTATGAGGATCCAAGGGGAGGAGGGTGGGAGCAGAGGGGTAAGAATGAGCCGGGTGGTAGTGTGTGTGTGGGGGGGTGGCATTAGCCATTAGGTCATATAATTTGATGGATGGAGGGGGAAGGCAAAGGGGTTGGGAAAGACCTGCTCTGAAAAAAAATGTGTATGAACTTTGAAAGTAAAACAGTACAAATAAAAAGTTTATTTAAAAAATAAAAGAAGATGGAGAGAATATGCAGACTTACTGCACCAAAAAGAAGTGGCTAACACTGAAAAAATTCAGGAAGTACCATATGAGCAGGAGTCAATGTTGATTAAAGAGGAGGTGGAAGCTGCATTGAAGGCCGTGGTAAGAAATAAGGCCCAAAGAATTGATGGTATACTAATAGACTTGTTTCAATTAACAGATGCAGCCCTGGATGCACTCGACAGTCTACGCCAGAAAATTTGGAGAATAGTTGTCTGGCCAATGGATTGGAAAAGGTGCATATTTGTTTGCATTCCCCAAAAGGTGATATATATTATGTGGGAGCTATCGAATAATATCATTACTATCACATGCAAGTCACACACCGCTGAAGATGATTCAAATCCAGCTAGAACAACATAGATAGGGAACTACAAGAAATTCAAGAAGGATTTAGAAGAGGCTGTGGTACCAGGGATATCATTGCTGATGTCAAATGAAGAATACCAGAAAAATGCCTAATTGTGTTTTATTGACTATTCTAAGGCATTTGACTGTGTTGATAATAACAAATTATTGCTAACATTGAGAAGAATGAGAGTCCCAGAGCACTAAATTTTGCTCATGCAGAACCTATACCTAGAAAAGGAGGCTGTTGTGAGAACAGAGCAAGGGAGCACTGCACGATTTAAAATAAAGAAAGGAAGGCATTAAGGCTGTATTCTCTCTCCATACATACCTATTCAGTCTGTATTCTGAGTAAATTTTTTGAGAAGCTGGACTCTGTGAATAGGAGTATGGCAAAGGGATCAGAGGGAGACTTATTAATAACCTGCATTATGCACATGACATAACCATGCTTGCTGGAGGTGAGGAGGTCTTAATACACTTGTTGCAGAAGATCAAAGAATACAGCCTTCAATATGGCTTGCGTCTCAATGTCAAGAAAACAAAAATTCTTAATCAAGACCCATAGGTAACATCATGATAAAGGGAGAAAAGATGAAAATCTCAACAACTCTATGCAGACAGGAAATCAGAAAACATGGCACTGGGAATATTGCATTGAAAAAGGAGTGTGTCAGGGATGCATCCTGTCTCCATACCTTTTCAACCTATATGCATAACAGATTATTTGAGAAGCTGGGCTTCACGAGAAGGGATGTGGCATCAGGATTGGAGGAAGACTCATTAACAACCTGTGTTATGCAGATGACACAACTTTCCTCCTGAAAAATTCAAATACATTGTTTTCGAGAACAAATTCCTTCCATTTCCTCTCACAGCCCCCACACACCAAATTATACAACCCCATGATCAAGCCTCCCTCCCCCTGCACATCCTCATCCCTCTGCTTTCAACCTCTCCCATCCCTCTTGGATCCTTACACTCATTCTACAATCATGGTTTTATACAATATTCATTTTTGTGGGACTGAGTTAGTTCATTCAGCATAATGCTCTCTAGCCCCTCCCAAGTTAGGTAATCATTGCTCCTCCATACTGCATAGTATTCCATGGAGATTAAACCAAATTTCTCCTTGGAGACTAGGATTTTGAAGCTCCATCTCACATACTTTGGGCACATGACCAGGAAGGATCAATCCTTGGAGAAAGACATCACGCTCGGAAGGGTGAAGGGACAGCACAGGAAAGGAAGACCCAATAATATGGACTGATAGAGTAAGAAAGGCAATGGAATCCAGTAAGTCAGAATCAGTGAGATTGTCTCAGGACAGGGCAGGATTCAGCACTCCAGGTTAGCAATGGTTAGTATGAGTCACAGGTGACTCAACGGCACATAAAAACAACAACATTGCACTGGGAAAGTCTGAAGTCAGAGACCTGTTCAAATTATTGAGGAGTAATGATGCCAATTTGAGAAATAAAGTGTGTCTGATTCAGGCCATTGTCTTTCCAATCACTTGCTATGCATCTGAGAGCAAGACAATGAATAAGAAAACCAGAAGAATTGATGTCTTTGAGCTGTCAAGTTGGAGAAGATTGCTGAACATCCCATGGAGTGCCAAAAGAACTCATAGAGCAAGTGCAGCCAGAGTGCTCTTTAGAAGCAAGGATAATAAAACTTTACCTGCAATACTTTAGGTATGTTGCTTATTGTTGTTGTTAAGTGTCATCGAGTCATAGGTGACTCATAGCGACCCTATGAATGAAAGACCTGAACACTTGCTTAAGAAGAGCTATCCCATTCATTTGTTGATGGGCATTTAGGTTGTTTCCAACTCCTTGCTATTGTGAACAAAACCGCGATAAACATGGGTGTGCATATATCTGCTTGGATGTCAGTTATGGTCTCTTTGGGGTATATTCCCAGTAGTGGAATTGCTGGGTCGAATGGTATC
>NW_006399796.1:12388350-12406831 GCF_000299155.1 Elephantulus edwardii | reverse complement strand
AACAACAACAACAACAACATCACTTATTCATTTTGAGATTTTACAGAAATTGTAAGTTCTCACATTTAACAGTTTATCTATATAATTCAAACAACGATGTTACTTGGTTTGATTATTATTCTAGTGATATAAAATATTACATTTATGAATACTTTTTAAAATTATACAATTAAAAGCATTGCAATAGAACATATTTAAATGTACTTGAAAGATATAAAATAAGTGTAAAATTAGCATTTACTGCAAGGAAAATAACAGTGCATATCTGATTATACACTTCTTGACTACTTGCTGATTAAAGGCCTTATATGACAAATATTAATAGCATTGTGTTGTCATATGGGTAGAAATATTAAAATTAAATGAACAAGATATCAGTCAAATGTGATTTTCCAAGGAGTGTTTAATTAAATGTCATTTAGTACTTAAATGTTAAGAATCATCACCTCTGTTCTCTAATACTCCAGAGAACATTAATGGAATTAAAATCCTAGAAGCCTACATCAACTGCCTACCATATCGAGACATTGTTGATGAATATCTACTGCAAAAAAGACCCTCTCATCAATGGTACTCCTTTCTTTAAACATAAAATTCTAAGGGAAGACGCATTTGGATAACACAATCACCTTTGGAATGATATCTCTTTTCATATTTTTCTTAGCTTGCATACAGTTATTCATAGATGTTATGTTTCATTCATGTACACTGTACTTTATATAATCATTCACATGCATTCTATTTTATATAAATACTTACTATTGATAAATCTTTGCCTTGTTTACTTCAGGCATGTTGCTGGGAAAGACTATTCCTTGGAGAGGACATCATGCTTGGAAAGTTGGAGGGTTGGCATAGGAGAGGAAGACCCTCAATCAAGTGGATTGACAACAGCAACTGCCGCAATGGACACTAATGTGTCAGGAAGTGTGATAATGGCACAGGAAAAGGCAGAGTTCAGCTCTTTTGTTCCTAGGATCACCATGGGTAACACTTGATTTGACAGCACTTAACAACAACACCAACATGGTATATTCAGTACTCTTCCCCAATGCTACAATATAAAGATACTGATTCTTCTTTTGTTCTCCTTGTCAATTGTCTGCTTTCATACACACGAAGGATAATTGAAAATATCATGGTTCAGACCAGGAGCACTGCTAACTGAAAACTTATGTTTTTCTGAAGGTTCCAATCTACCAGCACTTTGGAGCGAGAAAACTAGGCTGTCTCCTCCCAAGAGATGTAGAGAGTCTTAGAAATTCAATGAAGCTGTGGGTGGTTTCCAAGAGGATGGCCATTTGACATTAAAAGTAAATATATGATTGGGTACTATGGTTATGACAAGAGTCCAGAAAGAAGATTTGCATAGTGGAGTGTACTCGGGGCAGGGAGTGTACCCAGGGCAGGGAGTGTACCAATGAAAGAATTTTTCTTTTACTTTTCAAAGAGAAGAGCGGACTGGGGGGAGGAGGGTTGGACAGGGGGAAAAATACAACAAAGAATAAATGGAAATCCAAAATCTCTGTAAATGTTCATTAAAATAAATTTTAAAAAAATGTAAATATAAAACTTACCTGACAGGAGAGATACCATGTCACATTTCACAGATGGTGCTTATCCTTTGCCCTCCGGACATTCTGACCCTTGTGATTTCCCTAATGTGGGAAACTTAACTGCATAATTTGTGATAGTGGGGGACTGCACTTGTGCTTTCCCCTGCAAAATAGAGGTATATATATATTAGTTAATGAAGCAAAAAGTCCCATTGAAATCTTAATGCTTCAAAAATAGAAGCATTTTTTTAAACTCAAAACTGTTTCACTCATATGAACATTAATTGATCTAAAAAAAACAATAACATTCTTTGCAATGTTAGAGAGTTGTTTTTCTTTCATAAATTCTTTAATAATCTTGTTATATATATATTCTTCTTAAGAAATCAGCAGAATTATAACTGTGGTGCTAATATCACAGGAATGCCAACTATATTGATCAGGAAAATCACCTGAATTTACTTGATTATCATTTGATCTCATTATCTTTCCACTTTATTATTGTTAACAATATAATTTCACACATAGTCACACAAATATAAAAATAACTAACAGAGAGGACAAAGCCCATGAACAAGATAAAATGGGTAACAGAAACAATCATCTTGCATAACTACTGTAAAAATCAATAACGCAAATGTTAGTCTTTTTATGCGTCCTATTATAATAATGTTTTTCTGAAGATTGTTGTCTGCATTCAATTTAAAAAGACATCTGCTTTTGTTTGCTTAAAACAAAACGGTGCTTGACTTACTGAATTATTTACAGGCATGCAATATAGCAGTAGTATCATTATGAACTCTCTTCTAAGATCTCCTCTGGCTACTCCTAGCAGGGTGTCAATTTGCTTGTTTTTATGGTAGGTGCATGAAATTGTGATACCATTCAAAGAACTAAGATTCTTCAATTGGACTTTCTAGCACACACTAACTCAGTATGAAAGCTGTGGTGACAAGAATGGTAGAAACATTTATTTGGCACTAACAACATATAATGTGGAGTTGAAGTAAAAAACAGCTGTTAGAATTACATAGAGCTGAATATAGTCTTGAAAATAAGCCCGAAGTCTAAAAGAGACCAAGTTAGGATGAGAAAAGAATATGAAGGGGGGGGGAAAAAAGTATCCTGTGTGGTCTCTTTTGCTCCCAATTGTGTTTTCTAGCAGTATCTATTTGGTGAGCTGAGTATGGGGAGTGCTCTATCATAGGAATGATATTTCAGAATTAGACAAATTTTGGAGTTCACAAGAAATCGAAATAAAACTTAAAAGGAATAATCATAGCTATGAAGTATTGCCTCATTGAGATCCAATTATTTTCCTTGAATCTCATGAAATCCAAACTAGAAAATCAACCCATCAATTGGATTGTGATTTATATTTACCTCATACCATACAAGATAGAATTACACAATGGCTTCAATCTTTATGGAAGCAGATTGCCTGGCATTCTTCCATGGCCTGGCTTATGTTGGGGGAGGGGGCGGTGTTGCATTACTAATTTTTAGATTAGTCTCCTCATTCGTTTCTGTGAAGTCTATTCCAACTCACAGTTATCTTCCATAATTTTTCTGAGGCTATAAATTGAAATGGGAGCATTCTAATATTTCCCCATAGAGTGGTTTTGAACTACTGGAGACAAGCCCTTCTTGTCAGAACACAATGGAGGTCAAGTGCATATCATTTGTGTTTCTGTTAAAATGATATCTTGATATAGATAGCATACCAAGCTGTTAAAAGCATTTTAGAAACAAATACAGACCCAGAATAAAATTTTTCTAAAAAGTAGATTTATTAACTAAGTGTTTTAATAGCAAACACTTAAATGTAATACAAATGCAAACAGTGTAAAGAAAGAAAATATTGTTTTAACTACACCATCTCCTATCACGATGTGAGTGGGCTTTGTTGCAAAACTGGTGGCTAGAAGGAAGTTGTTGGAGAGCAGGCAGGGTCATCACATAAATTTGAATTCTATCTGGAGTATTTTCTAGCTTATAAAAGGGAGAAAAAATGAGAAAAGTCACCTCCTCCCAAGCTAGAAGTAATGCCTTCCTGAGCACAAACTAGTGTTGTTTAGAGATTGTTCAAAGGAAACAAGAAACAAGCAACAACCAAGTCAATGAGTAAACCTGTTGCCACCAAGTCACGTTGACTCAATTCAAATCTATCCTCCAACCTTGAGTTAGAAATGAAAGTATAATTATTTGCACCAATCAGGGACTACTTGTGGCTTGTTTTTATTGTTGTTACATGCCATCAAGTTCCTCTGACTCATAGAAACTCTGTGTAAAACAGAATGGAACACTGCCTGATCCTGTGTAATTTTCACAATCTCTGCTGAAGGTTATTATGGCAGTCTCTATAAAAATCCATCTCATTGATGTTTGTTTCATTCTAAAAAAAAATTACAATGACTCTGATGTTGAGTTAATTTGCTACTAACAGGAACTTTGTAGGACAGAGTAGAATTTCCCATAAGGTTTTCAAATCTGTACCTTTTATGGGAGTCTCATTTTTCTTCCATGGAGAAAACCCTCCAGTGAATTAGTGAGTTCAAATCCTTGACTTTTTAAATAGCAGTTGAATTCTTTCACCACTAGACCTCCAGGTTGCTGATACTGAACTTCTCCATTGACTCTTTCACAGATATAGTCAGTTTGATCAAGTGATGTCCATGTGCATACTTGTCATTTATGCATTTTTAAAAGACATTTGCAATTAATAAAGCATTATACAAAATTATATAATTTGATCTGTATTTGTTCTGATTCCCAAAACAAGGCAATCCAACAGAATGTGGACATTTTCAAGTAATATCATTAATATCGGATGCAAGTAAAATATTGCTGACGATTATTTAAAAATGCCTGGAACACTGTGCCCACAGAGAATTTCCAGAAACTCAAGCTGGATTGAGAAGAGGCTTTGATCTAAGGGATATATTTGTTGATGTCAGATCTTGGATGAAAACAGAGAATATCAGAAAGATGTTTGTGAGTGATACGATAGAACCAGTTGTCTGAAAAGAGCAGGAGAGCACTGGATTGTTTAAAATCAGGAAGGATATGTGTCAGGGTAATATTCTTTCTCCATATCTATTCAATCTGTGTGCTGAGCAAACCATTTGGAAAACTGGACCAACATGAAGAGGAATGCAGCATCAGGACTGGAGGAAGACTCATCAACAATTATGCAGATAGCTCAAAATGGCTTGCAGAGACAGAAAATTTTCAATTTTTTTAACTTTATACTGGTTTATTTACAAAGTTCATATACATTGAGATCTTTCCCATTTCCTTCACTACCCCATCCCCTCCACTCATCAAATTGCACAACCTTAAGGTTAACATGACCCTGACCCCACCTCCCATCCTCTGCCCTCTGCTTCCCCCCCACCCCCCGCCTTGGATAATCATACTAGCTCTACAACAATGGCCTTATACAATATTTGTCCTTCTGGGACTTAGTTAGTTCACTTAGCTCAATGCTCTCCTGTCCCTCCCAAGTTAGGTAGTAATTTACAAAATCATTGCTCCTGCATTCTGTGTAGTAAGTATCCCATTGTGTGAATGTACCATATTTTCTCAATTCATTTGACTGTGGTTGAACATTTCTGCTGTTTCCATGTCCTTACAATGGTAAGTAAATAATGCTGTCATAAACATTGGTATATAAGTCTCAGTTTGTGCCTCAGTTCTCATTTTCTTGGGGTATATTCCAAGCAGTGAAATAGCTGGATCACATGGAATTTCTATGTTCAGCTTTTTTTGAGGAAACACCAAACTGCCTTCCAGAGTGGTTGTACCATTTTACAATCCCACCAACAATGTATAAGAGTTTCTATCTCACCACATCCTCCCCAGCATTTATTACTTGCTGTTCCATTAAACTTTGCCACTACTACTGGAGTGAAATGTTATCCCATTATGGTTTTGATTTGCATCTCTCTTATTACCAGTGATTTTGAACATTATTTCATGTATCTGTTGGGTACCTGAATATCTTTCTCTTTCAATTTCTTTTGCCCATTTTGTAATTCTGTTATCAGTCTTTTTCTTGTGGAAGCTCTATAGGATTCTGTACACTTTTGATATAAGACCCTTGCCCGAAATGGTATTGCCAAATGTTTTTCCCCAATCAGTAGGGTTTCTTTTCACTCTGTTGGAAAACGTTTTTGATGTGCATAGGGATTTAATCCTTAGAAGATCCCATTCATCAATACATCCTCTTCAGATTGTGCATTTCTGGCTATATTTGTTATTCTCATTATTCCATATATTAGGTTATCTCAGCTTAATCTGTTTGTCTCTGATGAACTTTATGATTTTGGACTTTACTCCAAGGTCTCTGATCCACTTTAAGTTTATTTTTGTGTAGCAGTACAGTCTTGCCAGCACCATTTTTGAAGAGGTTATCATTTCCCTATTTGAAAGATATGATTTCCTTGTTGACTATCAGTAGACCGATATATGGGTCTAAGAAAGGAAGACTTGAAGCACTTAGTGAAGAGGAGCCAAGATCACAGCTTTTAATATGGATTCCAAGCTGAAGAGGAATCAACATATTTGGTTGTGGTGTTGGAGAAAAGTGCTGAATATACATACCATGTACAAGCAAACACTTTTGTCTAAGAGGAAATGCAATCAGGGTGCTCCTCAGTGACAAGGACGCTGACATTTCATCTCACATACTTAAAGCATGTTGTCAGGAGAAGCAAGTCCTTGGGAAAAGATATCATACTGAGAAAGATGGAGGGTCAGAGAAAGAGAGAAAGACCTCTCATCAAGATGGCATGACATAGTCACTATAACAATGGGCTTGAGTATGTTCGAGATAATGGGGATGGTGCATGATATCCCAAGGTTCAGTTGTGGTATTCATGGGGTTGTAACGAGTCATAGTTGACTCAAGGACACATAGCAGGTCCTTTATGACATCCTGTACAAAATAAAAATCTAAGGGGGGTGATGTTGCTGTTGTTGTTATGTGCCATCGAGTTACCTGTGATCCTGTGTACAGCAGCTCTGAAGCCTGCCCTATCCTGAGCCCAGTCTCACTAATTCCAACACACCAACCTCCACTGCCCCAGTTTCTGTATCAATCCATCTCATATGGGTTCTTTCTCTTCTGCACTGTCGCCCTACCCTTCCAAACAGGATGTCTTTCTGCAAGGACTGATCCCCGCTGACCATGTGTCCAAAGTTTTTGAGATGGAACTCCAAATCCTAGCCTCTAAGGAAAAACTTGGTTTCACCCTCTCCAAGATAGACTTATTTGTTTTCTTGGCAGTCCATGGTATGTTCAAGACTTTTCTCCAGCACCACAACTCAAAGGCATCAATTCTTGTTCTGTCATCCTTAATCATTATCCAGCTCTCTGAAGCATAACAAGTAACTGTGAAGACCATGGCCTGGATTAGGCACACCCCATTAGGCAAACTCTCCACTGATATTGTTGCTTTTCAGCACTCTAAAGAGGCCCCTGACAGCACATTTTCCAGATACAATTTGTCTTTTTATTTCCTGACTATTGGTACTAAGAGTGTTGATTGTAGAGCCAAGCAAGCTATAATTGCTAACAACCCCAATCTCTTCTCATCTATCAGAAAGCTAATAGTTGGGGAAAGAAATTAAACAGAACACATGAAAATAAATAGATCTGATCTTTAGTAAGTGGAAATGTATTTATGTCAGCCATTTTGAATCAAACAATCAAAATCTACTTTACTAGGAATGATGACAAAAGAAAGAAGAAGACATCTAATTTACTGTCAGCAAGAACATATATAATCTAAAACACACCTTTGTAGTCATAGCAATATTTTTTTATATTTACAGAGTTGTAGTTGTTGTTTTCATGTGCTCTTGAGCTGGAACCAACTAATAACTGATTCTCCGGTGGGTCTTTATTGGTGCTGCTGTTGTTGTGTACCATAGAGCCGGAACCAATCCATAGCTGACCCTCCAGTGGGTTTTCAGAAGCAGTTAATACAGCATGAGAAGAGATTTCCCATCCTTCTACCACACAGAAGATAGTGGCCACCAACTACGTGCATTTGGGATTGCAGTGTAGCTTCTTGCCACTAGGCCACCAGAGCTCTAGGCAGTAATTTGCACAGGAGGAGACTACCCAACCTTCTTTGGCAAAGCAGCTGGTGAGTTTGAACCACGTACCTGTGTGATTACAGTATAGTTTTTTATCAGCGACTTATTTGAGATTCCTATATTTACAAAGAAAACAAGTTAATATAAAAGTATTGTTCAAATTTGCACACCTTCTATCATCTGACTTTAATATGCAATTAAGGTAATTAATAATTATTGATAATTGTTCTTAATGTTGTGTCACATCAAGTTGGAAACCCTCAGCAGGTTTTCAGAGGCATATTAGTAGTTGGAAAATAGAGTATGCATATCTGAAGCTAGGATAACAAACAAGTTTGTCCTGGAAAGGGTGAAGCCAGGTTGCTCCTTGGAGGCAAGGATTCTGAGGCTTCATCTGACATGTTTTGGACATGTTGCAAGGCTGGACCAGTCCTTGGAGAGGGATATCATGCTTGGGAGGGTGAAGAGATAGCACAGGAGAGGAAGATCCTCAATAAGATGGATTGATTTAGTCACTAGGGTAATGGGGGTAAGTGTGTCAGAGACAATAAGATTTTCAAGGGATAGAGAAAAGTTTAGGGTTGTTGTACATAGGGTTGCTATGAGTTACAGGCGACATGGCCGTACATAACAACAACAACAAACAACAACAACAACATATCTGAAGCCATGCTGGATTTTATAGAGGATTTTTGCATCTATGTTCATGAGACATATTTGCCTATAGTTTTCTGTTTTGGTGATGTCTTTTCCTAAGTTTGGTATCAAGGATATGTTTGCTTCATAGAATGATTCTGGGAGAACTCCATCTGTTTCTATTTTGTGAAAAACTTCAGTGTTTCATATTTTATGAAATTCTTCAGTGTCCTTATTGAGTTTCTTTCTGGTAGTTCTACCTTTTCTTGGAAGTGGTGTATTGAAGTATCTTACTACTATAGTGGTGTTGTCTATTTCTTTTTTCAGTTTTGTTAATGTTTGCTTAGTATATTTTGCAGCTCTATCATTTGGTGCATATTTATTACTCTTATGTCCTTTTGTTCTGTTGACCTTTTAAGCATTATGTAATGACTTTCCTTTCCTTTGTCACGATTTTTGCATTGAAATCTATTTTATCAAAGATAACTGTTGTTACTAGTGCTTTTTTTCTGGTTGTTATTTGCTTGGTACATTTTTTCCCACCTTTTTATTTTTAGTCTTTTCTTATCTTCACTTTTCAAGTCTGTCTCTTGTAGACAGCATATTGATGGGTTTTGGGTTTTTTTTGTTTTTTGTTTTTTTATCCAACCTACTACTCTTTTTTTATCTTCAATGATGTATTTAAACCATTCACATTCAGTGTAATTATTTAGAGAGAAGGTTTTATTGCTGTAATTTTGTTGAATTCTTTTTGGTGTTGTTGCTGGTTACTTTGGTCCATCTTGATTTCTGTGGCACCTCTGTAAGAAGGATGTCTCTCAGTGTTTTCTGCAATACTGGTCTTGTTTTTACAAATTCCCTTAGGTTCTGCTTTTCTGAGAATATCTTGGTCTTTCCTTCATATTTAATTGACAATATTCTTGGTTAACAGTTTTGTTCTTTGAGTGTTTGATATACGTCATTCTACTATCTTCTTACATGCATGGTTTCTGTTTAGAAATCAGTACTTAATCTTAATTGATCACATTTATAGTTAGTCTTTGTTTCTCTCTAGCTGCTTTCAGAATTCTCTTCTTATATATGGTTCTGGCAAATTTGACTATGATATGCCTTGACTTTTTTTATGTTAGGATCTATTCTGCATGGTGTTCTCTCAACTTCTTGAGGAGATATTCTCTCATTCTTCTTTATTCCTGGAAATTTTTCATCTAGTAATTCTTCCAAAACATTCTCAGTGTGTTTACTTGCTTTTTCCTGTTCTAGGATTCTGATTATGTGCATGTTATTCCTCTTGATGCTGTCCTACATACATTATTCTTACACTTTCCCCCCCTTCCTTTTTAATGCTGCTTTTTGTTCTAGCAGGTCAAAGATTCTATTATCTTTGTCTCTGGTTCTGTACTTCATTTCTGCAGCTGTGTCATATGTCTCTCTAACATGTAGAGAGCATGTGAAACATTGGTCCTCATATTCTGGATTGTGGTTTCTTGTTTTTCCAAACCTCTAATGCCTCGTTTGTCTTATCTGCATTGTCTTGGATTGTTGTTGGGGTGAGGGGAGTGTGTGTTTAAGTTCTTGATTTTTACTTGCAGAGTACTGTAATTATTTCAATTTCTTCTTTTAACCATTGAAAATATTCAATCATGGTTTGTTTTTTTTTTAAATTCTGTGTCAGAAAATTCTATAAGACTTTCTGGATTCAGGAAATCCATTGATATACTGTGTCACTTTTGGGGTGTGACATATTGTTTTGGGTTTGTGTAGGGTGTGAGGTAGTCTGCTTCTTCTGTGACATTGTTGTGATAGGGTTTTTCCATGCCCAAGGCCTTAACAGGCTCTTGGTCTGAAAACCTTGGCTCAGAAAGTCACTGCTCCAGAGGACAGTGGGGCAGCTACCCTACCTGAGTTTCTTTCTGAACTTCTGACTCAAAGGAAGACTTGCTTCAATTGGGAAGAGATATGGCCTGTAAATTAGCAGCCTTCTCTGTCAGGCAACTATTGCAACTAGGCCAGTTGAAGATGCCCACGTATAAGGGCAGCTCAAGCTCTGAGAAAGGGAAGAAAATGAGCTTGCCTGTGATACTGATGTCCCTGGCACAGTTCAGAGGGGTGGCAGTGGGTCATGCTTCATACATTGGGACAAGGACATCCAGGCGGTGGTCCCAGGTCCTCCAGGAAGTGAGACTGGGCTTCCTGGTGGCAGGTGGAAGTGTCCAGATGGCAGGGAAAGGTCCTCCTGGGTGCGGGTTTTGGGGTCCAGGTGATGGAGCTGCAGTCTCCAGGTGGAGGGGCTGAGAGGCCAATACGCAGTATTTACTGCAGTCTAGTTATCAGTATCTTTATAATGTTACTGATTAGTAGCCAACTTAAAATATTTAGTCAATAGTATGGGCCACTTGAAAGTCCTTTCTGGGAAAATTTGCCTTCAGAAATTCTATGAACTTTGATAAATGTTGATAGTTGTAAACTTTGATAAATGTTGATAGTTGTAAAGGGGCTTCAGATCTTTTTTTGGTGGGATTGTTATGAGTCATGTTGGACTTAAGGCAATCAACAACAACAAAGTCCTTTAGTTCTCTCTGTTCTGCACTGCAGCCCTGCAGGGATCTCACTTCAGTGTAATTCCCTCTCCCAAACTCTATTGCCCTTCTTTGTCTATGGAGTGGTTGAGTGGTGCAACACCAAATGTTTCACTCAAGCAGTTTCTGTTTAGGGGTGGGAAAGGATTTTTACGTCTGTTTTCTTTATTGCATCTCAATGTGTCATTTGAGAAAGCTGAGAAAGTCTTTCCTCTGCTTGCTGTTCTCTGTCCCAAATGCTCTTGTCTTGTTTTGCCCCTGGAATGGCCCTGCAGTCAGAGAGGCAAAGATTTCCAAATGGAGGGACCATGCCCCAAGGAATTTTCAGTCCCTTGTCTCTCTACAAGCACCCAAAAGTGAACACTGTCTCACCTAATGTGTTTTCTGTCCTGAAGCTTAATCTCTTCCTTTGTCTTTGGACTCAGTCTAGTATACTTTCTATGTGTTATCAGAAGTTGGCAGTGCTTGATGCTTGAAAAAGTAATAAAATCATTGAAAGTAAGACCTTCATTGAAGAGGATTTTCTCAATGAGATAGATTGACACAATGATTACAATAATGGGCTTAAACAGAGCAGATACTATAAAGATGACCTGTGATAGGACATTGTATCATTCTATTCTAGGATTAAAATCAGTTCAAGTCTACTCTATAACGCTTTATATTATGACTGCCAAAAGGGGGAGGGGAAATGTGACTTGGAAGAAGTGCAACCAACATGCTCCTTAAAAGGAAAAATGAAGAGACTTCATCATATATGTGTCAAGCATGATATTAAGAGGGTCTACTTCTTGGAGAAAGATACTATTCTTGGAAGACCTTTGATGAGATGGATTGGCTGTAACTGTGGGTTGCAGCATTAATTGTAAAAATGGTTCAAGGACATTATAATTCTCTGTTGTACAGAGTAGTGTTTATATATGCAAGAACCAACTATATTGAGCCTAAACAATAGATATTTTTAAGAGCTGGTGACACAATGATTAAAGTTCGTGACATCTGACTGAACATTTGGCAGTTCAGACCCACAAGCAGCTCTACAGGACAAAAATGTGATAGACTACTTCGACGGAGATTTGTAGCTTGGAAAAAATCTATGAGGCAAAATATAATCAACAGAAATGCATTTGGTTTTTACATCTATTGTATTCTAAAAATTATATCCTTTATAAGTAAGTATCATTCTGTAACAAGTGTTCAGGATTTTCAATAATGTATTCATGAAATAATGAGATTCCAGAAAATAAAATTTTAAATTCCATTCTAATAATTTTGGACACAAAATGATATAAGTCAGAAATTTCCTGCTCATTTTTACCTAACCCACAACCATAAATTTACAGATGGACTTAATTGTTGTTGTTACTATTAGGTGCCAAGTACAATCAGCAGTCCAATGAACAGATCTGAGCCTTGTTCTACCCTATGCCATCCTCATTATCTCACACGCTTGATCCTATTGCTATAGTCATTGTGTCAATCCATCTCATTGAGGATATCTTGCCTTTTGTTAACCTTTCCAAGGGTTTATCAACTTCACTGAAAAATTTTTCTCAGTAATATAATCTTCCTATCTTTATACTTGTATAGAATACAGTCTCAATCTTTTACTAGTTATTTCAAATGGTGAATCATTATCACTAAATTTTTATTGAATGTATTTGCTTACTTAGAAAAATATTTAAGACTTCCTCAATATATTTTAGTCCTGAGTATAACTAATAGTCTAATCTTTCAGGAGTTTGAAATTGTGTCACTTATGTGAGATCTATGATGTACTGATTTTTTTTTAAGAGCAAGAAGAACAAGTACTGAAATCTCTTTCAGAAAGATTTACAGCATTAATAACCCGAGGCTATTTTAAGTCACAGTCAATCTTTACAGAAAAAGTTCAGATTATACAGCAATTCTTTTTTTTTTCCTCTGTTAGAATTGCAAACTGATATTTCATATATAAGTTATTTGAAGGAAACAGTGCATTCACACTTCAAGAATATGCCTAAGGTCATTATTTCCTTTTTTATTCTTTCCATCTGTGCACAAATAATGAAAAAGAAGAGCATTCCTCAGAATTCAAGTCCAAACAGGCACTGGAGTTTAACCTGATTTGATGGTATAATGAACAAAACACACCTTACAAACCCCATAGTCTCTCAGGGTTTGTTTTTTTTAGAGACTGAAAATGCCTGTAAAAAAAAAAAAAGACGCATGATATAAAGATTTGTATATAAATATCTATAATAATAAAAACATTGCACATCCTTAGTGTTCATCATTAGAAGAACGGATAAATAAACTGTGGTAAATCACAACAGAATTATCTCTCAACAGTAAAAAAGAAACAAGATAATTTATACCAAAATATGCTGATTGAAAGAAGTCATGTGCTAATATTCATACTGTTTGATTCAGTAAAGATGTACTAAGTTAGCTCATGGGATTATTGGGCCACATGAACTTTACCACCAACAATATGAGACCAGAACTAAATGGTGCCAGTATACCACCTCTGACCACTCTTAAGGGGATCACAGTAAATCTTGTGCAGGGTAGGGAAGTTAAATGAGCTAGGGAAATGTGGAATAAAACAAGAAAAAATTATAAAAAGATCAGGCTTACTGATCCAATAGAGACTGGTATAACCCCTGGGCTAATGACCCTTAATCACCTTTTGAAACTGGAACAAAACTCACTCCAGTACTTAAATATTAAGCCAAGCAATAGGCAGCCCTACAATATGACCAATAACACCAGTAAAGCACTTATTCCTTAATATAACCCACCATAAAAGGTTGAAAGGTCTTTGTCAGCTCTCACTCATCAAAATTAAAAGAAATAGGCAATTACAGAAAACACAAGTTTAATCAATGATAGGAACAAAAATTAGACCAATTGTGTTAGGGTTGTATCTTCTCTCTGTGTTTATTTAATCTGTATGATGAGCAAATCTTTTGACAGGCTGGTCTCTATGAAGAAGTATGTGGGATCAGGATTGGAGGAAAACTCATCAACAGTCTTCATTATGGAAATAACACAACCTTACTTGCTGAAAATGAAGAGGACTTGAAGAACTCGTGGCAGAAGATCAAAGACTGCAGCCTTCAGTATGGATTGCATCTTAGCATCATGAAAACAAAAATTCTCACCATTGAACCAATAGGCAATATCATGAAAGATGGAGAAAAGATTGAAACTGATTGAAAAGATTGAACAACTTCATCTAACTTGGTTTCACAATCAATACAATTGATACCAGCAATCCGAAGATCAGAAGATACATTGCATCATAAAAGTCTTTAGTTAAGGACCTCTCTAATTTATTGAAGAGCAATGACATTAGTTTGAGGACTAGGGTGTACCTGATTCAGGCTATGGTCTTTCAATCACTTGCTATACATCTAGAAAATGAATAATGAATAAGGATAACAGAAGAAAAATTGATGCTTTTGAGTTGTGGTGTTGGAGAAAAGTACTGACTATTCCATGGTCTGCCAAAAGAACAAACAGATGTGTCTTGAAGAAAGTGCAGCTACAGTGCTCTTTGAAGGCAAAGACGGTAAAGCTTTGTTTCACGTACTTTGGGAATGTTGTTGTTGTTTGGTGCCATCGAGTCGTAGACGCCTCATAGTGACCCTATGAACGAACGGCCTGAGCACTGTTCGTACATAAGAGTTTCCAGAGGCAAGCCATTTTGGAAGTGGATGCCGCTCGTGCTTCCAGGTTTGTTTTAGTCTGGAAGCTCCAGCCAACACTGTCCACCATGGATACCCATTACCACGACTGGCACATCACTGTCACAGTCACCATGAGTTACCTCTGTACAGCAATGTACAGATCAGTGCTATACCACCTGGAAGAATGTTTGACAAGAAAACAATTTGAATCTGGCCGAGGGCCACAGATGAAAATCACCCACCTCGCTCCCGGGGACAGAGAAAACCTGCACATCAAACACATGTCCGGAAAAGCACTCGACTCCAAAAATTGCCACGATTCCTGCACTCACACCACCATGCTCCTTCTGGCAAGGAGACGTTCCCAGGGGAATGTTATTAGGAGAGGTTATTCTTTGGAGAAGGACATCATGCTCTGGAAGTTTAAAGGATGGCAAAAGAGAGGAAGACACTCAACCAGGTGTACTGACACAATGACTATAGCAATGGGCTTAAGTGTGTCAGAAATGGTGAGGATAGCACAAACTAGGACAGAGTTCAGAACCTGTTGTTCGTAGGGTCACTGTGAGTGGTGTTCAACTTGATGACACCTTTCAACAATAACAATTGCTTCTAGGAAGCTGTGTAAGCATTGACTGGGAAGAGATGTTAGAAGAGTCTTCCGTTGGGGAGAAACTAAGAAAAGAGAGGATAAATGATGTACACCACATTGAAACAGATGAGAAATAGAACCATTTAAAAGGAATATATGCTTAGGTATTATTTGCTTGACAACAGTCCAGAATAAGAGCTGCATAGTAAAATGGACTTGGGTGGAGGAGGGAGTGGGGATTGTACAACAATTTTTTTTACCCAAAGAGAAAAGTGACCTGGAGGGGCCAGGGAGGAAAATGTGTAACAATAAATGAATGGAAATTCAAGTTTTCTATAAACTTTCATTAAAATCTCAAAAAAAAAAAAAAAGAAAGAAAAACAAGCAAAAAAAAAAAAAAAGAGAGAGAAGAGAATCTTCTGTGGTGATGATAATAGTCCGTAACTTATTAGGAATTTTTATTATTCAAATATTTAAACTCTTCAAAACTCAAAATACACATCTTTTTTTAAGTAGAATAAGTGTTCAAGTTGGTTTTTATTTAATATTTGTATTGATTTGCAAACAATTAATATACATTGTGGTTCATTCATGCACATTGTGTATTATATAACCTTTCATTTACATTGTGTTTCATACACACATTCATATATATTGTATTATATAGAATTAATTACTAATACACATTTAAGATTCATTTCTTTAATTGGATGTAAATGTTACATTTAAGGAATAGAAACATAAATATGCATTGATCTTTAATGATGTGCATTTTCAAATAAAGGAAAATATGCTGCAACTTATTATGCAATAAATAAAAAAGTCTAAAATCAGTGTATATGATGGTGCATAGATGAACAAATAAATTATAAACACAGTAAAATGTTAATGGTGCGATCTAGGTGGTATATATGCAGGTTTTTGCTGTTATAATATTTTGATCTTGCTATGTGATTGAAATTTTTCTTAAAAAATTTAGACATTTAATCAGAAAAGGTATCAGTTTTGAGGAAAGAATATGATGTATATGTACGTGAGGTCTTAAACATGCCATGGACCACCAAAAAAACCAAATATGTCTGTCTTGGAAAGGGTAAAATCCAGTTTCTCTTTTGAGGCTTGGATTTTGAAGCTCTATCTCACATACTTTGGGCCCGTGGCCAGGAGGGACCTGTCCTTGCAGAAGGACATCCATTCCTGGAAGTGTGGAGGGACAACACAGGAGAGGAAGACCCCGGATGTGATGGATTGATACAGTAACTGGGGGAATAGGGGTAGGTGTGTTGGAATTAGAGAGATGGGCAGTTCAGGGCAGGCTTTCAGAGCTGTTGTACATAGAGTAATTATAAGTTACAGATGACTTGATGACACTAAACAACAGAAAAACATGAGGTTCTCATAAAATCTTAGCCTACGTTACTCATTGTTTTCATATACTCGAATTATATAAAGTTGTTACAACATGGTGTTCAGCACTCATATCAGCCTGAGGGTAAATGAGTTTAGATATTTACTATGTCTTGTGAATTGTGCACATTGCTCGAAAAAATACATCAGAAAGTAGCGTCTCTACAAATGGCATCACACTAATGTTGGCTATCTTTTTAAAAATTGCTGTTGTTTTAATTATAGCAAAAAATAATGAAAATATTCTTAGTTCTCGAAGTATTCTACTGGTTCCTAATTGTCTGGTCTCTTGTCAATATTGGTGTTTAAAAAGCAAACCAAAAATCTAAAAACTTATTATTCACTTTCTTTTCAGAAAGACCATCCAGAAATTTTACAGTTTCTCTCAATTGTCAAAAAATCTGGTCATGGGGCTTTTCAACTGTAAGTAAAAATACTTATGCTGATTTATCTGGTGTCTGGTTTGTCTCAACATGATTCTTTCAAACACCTCATTACTAAGTTGCTGTTTAGTTTCCTGAAGGCTGTTGCCATCTGCAATTTTCATAGCTTTTAGAAAATGAAGGACAATCTGTATGTGGACTGGAAAATGATTGATTGTAGAGTCACATTTTTGCAAAGTTTGTGACAAGAATGACAACTCTCTCTTGAGATTCTGTTCATTGTGAGCCAAATTCAACAACATATTCTGCCCCTTTCAAATGTTTCTTTTGACCTAACTTTACCCATTGCCACATAAATGATAGTTCCATTTTTTAATTTTTTTTTACATAAGATCTTTGTACACTCTTGTCCACGACCTTAAAATTTCCTTTACTGTTCCATAGCTGCAACTCTCTCCAAGATCAAAGAAAGAGCTGAGTCAACAGGAGATGAATCTGTGTTTCAGTTTGTGTGGCTTATTGTTGATAATGTGAAAAACAAACCATAGTTGCTTTATTGTGACTTTTCAGATATTGATCTGAAAAACACTTAACTATCTCCATAAAGGTTAAATACTAAATTAATAAAAATTTACTGATACTAATGCTAGGCAACAGTTGATCTTTTTTTATCTGATTCTTATAGTCCAGATACCTTCATGATTAACTGATTTGCTATTATTCTTTCCTTCAATTTATCAGTCTCTCAAGGAGAAAAAGAACTAATTGTGTTTTTGCTAACTTTCACCCTACTCTCCAAAATTAACTATGTACAAGAAATAAGACTAATTAAACCAAGAAGAAATCTCACAAAGCAGGGGAAATAGCCACTAATGTGCTGTGTACGTGATTCCTCTGCCCATTTTGTTTTTAATGAAAAGATAGTTCGGAGACCAAAGATGTACAGTCTAACATATGTCCTATTTAAACTTTTAGATTGTTAACAGGTAGACTGTAAGAAATACCAACAAAAATAAAACCTTTATATTGTTAGAGTTGGAGCTTCTTTTTACAAATAAAATACCTGAAGAAATGACATTGAATCTAACTAATACTCTGAATTTATACTGCAATAGCATTGTAGTGCATTCAAGAAGTGAAAGTGTGTAAATAAGCTGCATACGTAGATTTATCTTCTTTTTTTTCAGTATTTTTCGGTCTTTGTTCATAACTAGAAATCTCGACATTAAAAAAATCCCTGCATGATGTTCTGATTTATTTCATAATATGTTTATGTCTATTCATTCCATTTTCATGTGCATTAACACAAATCTTCCTCAATTAGCCATCTGGAATAAAGAATCTCTCTTTTCTGTAATATTTGGTATACTGGGTTTTTATTTCAGCTTTGTCTAAAAAAGCCTCAGTTACATGGTATCTATACACTGTGGTAATCAAAGGATTGACTGTTCAAATGTCAGACAAGGGACTTACATTTAGAATTTATAAAATACTTAAGCACCACTACAAGATAAAGGTAAATAACCCTATTGAAAAATGGGCACAGGAT
>NW_006399796.1:12367980-12385365 GCF_000299155.1 Elephantulus edwardii | reverse complement strand
GCAGTCCATGAAATAGTTTCAATATTCTTCTCCAACACCACAATTCTCCTTTCTATCATCCTTATTTATTTTTCAGCTTTCAGAGTGCATAGCAGGTGATTGGAGAAACTGACTTAAATCAGGTGCATCTAAGTCATTAAACTGACATCATTGTTGTTGTGTTTTTGTTTTGGTTTGGTTGTTTGTGTGTTTTTTTTAGAAAAGGTCCTGAAAGCAGACTTTCCTAAAGATAGATGTCTCCTAATCTTCTGACTGCTTTTACCAAGGATGTTGATTGTGTATCCTAGTAAGATGAAATCATTGACACCTTTAATCGTTTTTCCATCTATCATGATGTTGCCCATTGACCCAGTGGTAAGGTTTTTTGTTTTCTTGCTATTTAGATACAGTCTGTATTAAAGGTTGTAGTCTTTGATCTTCTGCAACAAGTGCATCAAATCCTTCTCCCTTTCAGCTAGCAAGTTTGTATTATCTGTATAACTCAGATTGTTGATGAGTACTCCTCCAATCCTACTTCCACTTTCTGTGTTTCGTTGACTATAGTGAAATGTACCACTGAGTCGAGTATAGCTCATAGTAATTCTGTGAACAATATTTCTGAATCTTATCCTATTCTTTGCTATTGTCATCATCCCTGACATACTCGAGCTCATTGCAACATTCACTGTGTCACTCCATCTAATTGAGTGTCTTCTTCCCTTTCACTGAGCTTTCCAAGCATGATATCCTTCTCCAAGGAAAAGCTTCTCAACATATCAAAAGAATATCTATTTATGTTTTATTGACTAGACAATGGCAGTTGATTGTGTAGATCATAACAAATTATAGCTAACACTGAAAAGAATTGGAATACCATAACACTGTACTCATGTGAAACTTATACCTAGATCAAGAGCCTGTTGCCCAAATAGAACAAGGGAGCAATACATGGTTTAAAATCAGGAAAGGTGTACATCAGGGTTGTATCCTTTCTCCATACCTATTCAATGCATGCTGATTAAATAATTTGAGAAGCTGGAATCTATGCGAAGTCATGGTTACCCAAGGTAGACAGGTTTCAGCAGAACTCCGAGATTAAGAAAAAAATAGGAAGCAATATTAAGCACCCACTTCTGAAAAAGCAGACCTCCAAAACCCTGTGATTAATAGAAGAACCATAATATTAGAGGTAGAGTGCAGATTGGAAGGTAACCAAAAGAAGAATAAACATTTGAAAACCTTCATTAATATTTGGAACTTAGAATGCACATATTACAAATGTACAAAAACTAGATTTTACAAAAATTAAATGAAATTAATGAACATTGACATTCTAGACATTAGAATCTAGAGATGAGAAGGACTGGTGCTTTGAATCGGACAGTCACATGATAGATTATTTCAGGAATAAAAAACAATAGTGTTGCATTTGTTAAAAAGAGGGTTTCAGGTTCTATCCTGAAGTGCAATGTTGTGAGTGATATTACCCATATGTATACAAGGAAGATCTGCTAATACAACTGTTATTCAGATCTACACACCAATAGTTAAAGCTAAAAAAGAGGAAATTGAATATTTTTACCGAATTTGCAGTCCAAAATTGCCTAAACATACAATCAAGATGAGTTAATGATAATTGGTGACTAGAATGCAAAAGTTTGTTACCATGAGAAAGAATGGTAATTGGCATACTTGGTGACAGAAATGATGCAAGAAACCAAATGATTGAAGTGTGTATGCTCAATGATTTATTCGAACAATTGATATCTTTGAGTTGTGGTGCTGGAAAAGAGAACTGAGCATACCATGGACTACCAAGAGAACAAACAGAGCCATCCTGAAGAGGGTGAAACCAGGTTGTTACTTGGAAGCAAGAATTTTTTTTCTTTTTAAAAAAGTTTTATACTAATTTATTTCCAAAATTTGAGTACATTTTTTCCGGACCAGAATCTTCCCATTTTCCTCACATCTCACTCCCATCAAATTGTACAAGCCCATGATTAATATTACCCGCCACACATCCTCATCCCTCTGCTTCCATCCTTCACCCCATACCCACCCCCGCCTTGGATACTCTTACTCAATCTACAATAACGGTTTTATACAATATTTGTCCTTGTGAGACTGAGTTATTTCACTCAGCATAATGCTCTCCAGTCCCTCCCAAGTTAGGTTATAATATACAAAATCCTTGATCCTGCTTGCTGTGTACAATTCCATTGTATCATAATTTCTCAATCCATTAAATTGTGGTTGGCCATCTGGGTTGTTTCCATGTTCTTGCAATGGAGCATAATGCTGCTGTGAACATTGGTGTACAAATCTCCATTTATGCCTTCATTATCATTTTCCCAGGGTATATTCCAAACAGAGGAAGAGCTGGATCATATGGAATTTCTATGTTCAGCTTTTTGAAGAAGCACCAAACTGCCTTCCAGAATGGATGTACCATTTTACAATCCCACCAACAATGTATAAGAATTACAATCTTACTACATCCTCTCCAATATTTATTACTTGTTATCCTATTAAACTTTGCCACTGCTACTGAAGTGAGAATTGCATCAGGAAAGTCTTCTGTCAGAGACCTCTTCAAAGTATTGAAGAACAACAATGTCAGCCTGGAAACTAAAGCATGCCTGATAAAACCATAGTCATTGCAATTACTTGCTATGCATCAGAAATCTGGACAATGACTAGCAATGATAGAAGGAGAATTGATGCCTTTGAGTTGTGGTGCTGGAGAAGAGCATTGAATATACCATGGACTGCTAGAAGAGCAAACATTTTTGTCCTGGAGAGAGTGAATTCAGGTTGCTCCTTGGAAGCAAGGATTCTAAAGCTTCATCTTATATACTTTGAACATGTTGAAGGAAGTAATCCGTCTTTAAAGAGGGACATACTTGGGAGGGGGGAGGGACCGTGAAAAAAAGGAAGACCTTAGATGAGATGGATTAATTTAGAAACTGGGGTGATGGGTGTAGATGTATTAGAGACAATAAGAATGGCACAGGATAGAGCTAGGTTTAGGGCTGTTGTTCATGGGGTTGCTATGAGTCACAGGTGATTCGATCACACATAACAATAACAACAAATGTAGTGAGATGGTGTCTCATTGTGGTTTTGATCTGCATCTCTCTTATTGCCAGTGATTTTGAGTATTTCTTCATGTGTCTGTTGGCCATTTGAATATCTTCCTCTGTGAAAGTCCATCTCACATACTTTGGGCATGTGACCAGGAGGGGCAAGTCCTTAGAGAAGGCTATCATGCTTGAAAGGTTGGAGAGTCAGCACAGAAGAAAAAGGCCCTGAATGAGATGGGTTAATACATAGACTGAGATAATGGATGCATTTGTGCCTAGGACTGTAAGATTGGCTGAAGATAAGACTTGGTTCAAAGCTATTGTTCATAGGGTTGCTAGGAGTCACAGATTACTGGACAGCATGTAACAACAACAATACCATTTAAAAAATAAATGGTGACTTTATGCATAAACTTCATCTGATTGACTGCATCGGAATCAGATTGGTTATGTCTGTGGGAGGAATCATTAGAGAAGCTTAGTAAAAAAAAACTCAAAAAACCAACAGGCCAAGTGCTGACTATGGAACAGACCATGAACGACTTTTCTGCACTTTCAAATTGAAGCTTAAGAAAATTAAAACAAGTCCACAGAATGAGAATATGACCTTCAGTCTATCTCAACTGTATTTAAAAATCATTTTAAGAGTACATTTGGGGGGAAAAAACAACCCAACAAACTGCAAGAATAAATCTGAGGCTTAAGCAACAATGATCGAAGACTGGATAAGTTGTGGGACGACGTTACAAAGACAGAGGAGAAAAAAAATTCCAAATTGATGCCAGAAGTTATTCTGAAAATTGCACTAGAAAGTTAAGAAGCCAGAACAAAGGGAAGAGATGCTGAATTAAAAGAACTAAACAAAAAATTTCAAAGCACAGCTCAAGAAGGCAAAAAGAAGTATTATAAAGGAATGTGCACAGAGCTAGACTGAGAGAATAAAAAGAGAAGACTATATCCGGCATTTCTCAAGGTGAAAGAACTGAAAAATAAATTTATCCTTGAGTTGCAATTCTTAGAAATACTATGGGCAAAATCTTGAATGATCCAGGAAGCGTTAAAAAAGATGGAGAGAATACAAAGATGCACTGTACCATAAAAATTGACTAACATTGAAATAGTGTGCCAAGAAATCTAGAGGAAAACTACCTGGCCAACTGATTGGAAGAGATTCATTCCCATTCAACAACAACAACAAAAAGATGACCCAACAGAGTGTGGAAATTATTAATTATTGAACAATATCATTAATATCACATGCAAGAAATATCCTACAGAAGATTATCCAAATAGGTCCGAAATAGTACATCTACAGAAAATTGTCAGAAGTGCAATCTGAGTTTAGAAGAGGCTGTGGCAAAAGAGACATTATAGCTAATGTTAGGTGGATCTTAGATGAAAGCAAAGAGTCCCAGGGGGATGTTTGCATTTCATGGACTAAGCAAAGGCTAATAATAATAATAATAATAATAAATTTGTGACTAGTCTTGAGAAGAGTAGGAATCCCAAAGCACTTAAAAGTGCTCATGTGAAATTTTTGGACCAGGAAGCAGTTGTCAGAACAGAGCAAGGAAACACTGAATGGTTCAAAATCAGGAATGGTGGAATGGTGTATGTCAGGGATGCATCCTAGCTCCATGAGGAGTAATGTGGCATCAGGATTGGAGATTTATTAACAACCTGTTTTTACGGATGACACAACCTGAAACTGAAGAGGATCTGATGCATTTGCTGTAGAAGGTCTAGAACTGCCGTCTTCAGTATGGATTGAAGCTAAAGGTCAAGAAAAAAAAGATTCTCACCACTGGGCCAATTGTTGTTTGTTGTTGTTATGTGCCGTGGAGTCGCTTGCGACTCATAGAGACCCTATGTACAACAGCCCTAAACTCCGCTCTGTCCTGTGCCAATCACACTGTCTTTGACACTCCCATCCCAATTATCCCAGTCACTGAATCAATCCACCTCATAGAGGGCCTTCCTCTCCTGCGCTGTCCCTCCACCCTCCCAAGCATGATGTCCCTCTCCAAGGACCGGTCTCTCCTCACAACATGTCCAAAGTATGTTAGACGGAGCCTCAGAATCCTTGCCTCCAAGGAGTCACCCGGTTTAACCCTTTCCAGGACAAATCTGTTTGTTTTCCTAGCAGTCCATGGTATTCTCAATACTCTTCTCCAGCACCACAGCTCATCAATTCTTCCACCTTCCTTATTCATTTTACTCTTTAACATTAAGAGAAATTGAAAATACTATGGCTTGATCAGGCACTCCTTAGCATTTAAATTGACCTATTTGCTATTGAGGGTGCCATGAACTGCTAGGAAAACAAACAGATTCATCCTGGAAAGGGTCAAACCTGGCTGCTACTTGGAGGCAGGGATTTTAAGGCTCCTCCGTCTAACATACTTTGGACATGTTGCAAGGAGGGACAGGTCCTTGGAGAGGGACATCATGCTTCATAGGGTGGAGGGACAGCGCAGGAGGGGAAGGCCCCCTATGAGGTGGATTGATTCAATGATTGGGGTAATCGGGATGGGTGTATAGGAGATGGTGCGATTGACACAGGACAGAGCAGAGTTTAGGTATGCTGTATGTAGGTTTGCTATGAGTTGCAAGGGACTCGACAGCACATAACAACAACAACATTTGCTCTTAATCACTTTAAAGAGGTCCTTGACAAAATATTTTACCCAGTGCAACAGACAAAATCATGTGATAGCTCTGAGCAGAGCACATTAGAAGGTTCAAAGGGTAAATTACATAAAATTTTAGCTTAAAGGTATATTGCAAGGTGAGCCCATAAAAAAGTTTTAAATAAATAACTACAAGAATACATCTATTAAAAAAATACATGTTTACTGTAATGTCACTAAACCTTTTATAGAGGTTCTTTTGGTGCCACCCTTCTCATACAGTGTGGTATCTAACTGTTCAAATCCTCCACAGATCTCTTTGAAGCCTCTAAGGGGGATATTACTATATGACCAAAGGAGCTACCTTGAGGGTGATTCTAATGCACAAAATAAGCCACGAAGGAGAAAATCAGAGAGAAATGGGGCTCAAGCCCATATCATTTCTTTGACCTCTGATCCACATGCACCTGAAGTCCATTCAACTTCGGGATTGTTCAGATACATACGCAGTTTTCTCATTTAAGATAGATTCATAGCTGACCTCCCATTGAGTTCCCAGGACTGTAGACCACACAGGGGGAGATCGTCCATCTTCCTCTCTCTGCTACTGGTGAATTCAAACCCACAGAGAGGCACTGACCTTAGGGCTAGTAACATAACTCCTTATGGATTACACCACCAGAACATCCTTAAGCAGATATTCAAGTACTCACAAAAACAACAACAAATATTATCCTACAAAAACAACAACAAATTTTATCCTAAGTCATGCAAATAGAATATCTGCCTGAGCTAGGTGAAATGATCCTTAATATTGTCTTTTTATTGTGACCTTTTTTTGGGGGGGAAGGCCTCTTCACCAGGACAAATCCCAGAGATTTTTCACTTTCCAGCTCTGAAGCCTCAAATCCCAAGTCAGTCTCTTCTTTCCCAGGACTGCTCAAATGCCTGCAATCTGGAATTTATAGATTTTTCAGAGTGACCAAGAAATGGCTATATGTCACACCCTGGGCTTTCATATCAAAGTACTCAGTGGAGGCTTGATTCCGTTCAAAATGACAAGTGAAAATGAATCCCAGAGCTTTATACTCTAAGAACATAAGACGTATTTTCTTTTTGAACATTTCATTGCGTTATCTTCAGAATCAAGCTCTCTAAAGAATGTTATTATACCTTGAGCTTCTTGACACATTTCCTAATAATTTGAAGCTTCTGACATTTATACAATAAAAGATTGTGCTTCTGGAAAAAAAATCAATGAATCTCTTTGGCAATCGACCTAAATCTGTAGAGATTAAATTCACTTCCCAGACATTGCTATTCCATATCAAACAGAGTCATGCAGTATAATTAAGATAGTTGTAGAACCATATATTTCATGCCTTCGCTGTCTGCTTTAAACTATCCTGGGAAGTGCAGAAATAATAGGGAAGCTACATCTTAACCAGCATAATTACATCCACTAAGCAGAATAGGAAGAGCAAGAGCTATGTAAAAGAAATAAATAAGTGCACCAGGAAACCAAAGGCTGCTCCATTCATTTTGATATATTTTTAAAAAAGAAGAAGATGCAAATGAAAGAGGAAGGACGGAATGAAAGATGAAAGGCTCGACTATGGTTACAACTCCCAGAGGAACAGCACCTATTATCCCCTATTGAGTTGGTACTTACCATACAGAGCCTGAACAATTCGTACAGAAAAATAAACCATAACATTCCTGTTTATTATTACTTTAGCTGAGAGGTGGTGACATTAAACAGTTCTGCACTGCTGCTATAAATCAGCAGGCTGGAGATGATCTCAGCATGGGACTAGGACTCCTTGGAAACCACGCTCATCAAAGCAAGCAGCTGTCAGAATTTTTCAAATTAAACTGTTATTATAGTAGTTTTCATTAGTCAGTTACTGGCTATTAAGATATTTTTATATTGGCCCCATTGACATTGGCTGTTGCTTTTTAATATGCAAGTTATATATAAACATGATTCAGGGGCTCATGTGAGGATGACAGACTCTATTAGGACTGGGTGTTCCCCGCCTCAAGGCTGAGGCAAAGGGCTCCTTTCTTTGCACACGTGCATTTCTCTGGGGCGTTGGATATTTGTTCTGGTGGCTGGGGTGGATAAATGGGTAGTAATAATATATTTCCACACTAGTATTTGCCCAGCAAAGTGATAGCTCAGCATCAGAAATTATAACTCTTAAGAGTGTTACTGCGTCCCTGATGACAGTGGTTCGCGCTGCTCAAGCTCCATGGTTTGGATCTCTGTTTTGTTTGAGTTGCTGTGCACATATTTAACCTTTGCTCGAAATCCAAAGTAGAACAAGGGATGCAAACCAGGGTATGCGAAGGAATAAGTCTACTACCTCTGACAGTTGAACGATTACAAAAGTTGGATTCTCACAAACGTGTGCACTGCCCTTCACATTTGGAAAATTGCTAGACCTCAGTTTAGTTTCAGGGCAAACTTCACCTAAATTATTTTATTTCAACTAGCAAAAACATGTTAAAGAACCTAATAGCCTGGTGTGATTGATGTATCACCAACACATATTCTACACTCTTTTGGACATAGGCCACATACCAAGTTCTGCCTCATGCTTATGCTTCTCTTCATTTGGTATTTTCAATAGTGACCTGGTTAGCCGGAATCAACAAAGTTTACCACAAATTATCTCTTGGATTAAGAAAGTGTATATCAATGAATTAGGTAAATGGTAATAGACCTTAATTTTTTTTTCCTCATCCTTATTGTTTTCTTTAATTACTTCCTGGTGCTTACATCCACGATGATGCCAATGGACAGTGCATGAACAAGTTCAATCTCTGTGGTGAGACAGGGTGGGGTTAGTCATTCTCTCAAACCCAGGATTGGAGAGCCTCAGGATTCAACATAGTACCAGAGTGTGATGTAAGGTACTGAGTGGCTCAGGTTCTGAAGGTTTTGTCTACTAGCTGAAAAGTTGGAAATTCAAACACATTCACACCTATCTCACAAAATAGACCTAGAGATCTTCTAAAAGATCAGTCTTCGAAACTCCATAGAACACTCCTGCTCTGTACATATGGGCTAGTCCTGCATCAGAATCTACTCTACAGTAACTGATACAACATGGTGTGATCTGGTGAGCTGAAAGGTGTACTGAAACTTGTACCAGCTCTCACAAGCTAACTGGTAAAATAGTTAGGAATGTTGCTGGCCATTTACAAGCATAACATTACTGTTGTTAGGTGTGGTTGAGTAGACTGCGAGTCTTAGCAACCTTATGGACAACAGAAGCTATCCTGTGCTATCCTCATCATTTCTTATATACAGAAATGTCACAGACAGACACTGGGTCAATTCATCTCATTGAAAGTCTTCCTTTCTTTCACTGACTTTCCACTTTTGCAAGCGCGAGATCCTTTTCCAAGGACTAGCTCCTCACAACATGTCCAAACTATGTGAGATGAAACCTCACCATCCCTGATTCCAATGAACACCCGGGCTGCACTTTCACCAAGATAGATTTGTTTGTTCTTTTTACAGTCCATGGGATATATTTAATACTCTTCCCCAACACCATCACTCAAAGGCATATATTATTTTGTCATCCTTAGTATTTGTCCAACTTTCAGATGCACAGCTTAAACCAGATGCACCTTATAGTCTTTAAACTGGCATCATTGTTCCTTAATACCTTTGAGAAGTCTCTTATAGAGATGTACCCAATGCAATATGTCTTTTGATTTTTTAACTGTTGGTGCCAAGGATTGTAGATCCAAGTAAGATGAAATTATTAACAATTTCAACCTTTTCTTCACCTATCATGTAGTTACCCTCTTGGTCCAGTGGTTCTGTCTCTTTGATGTTGAGATGTAATCCGTATTGAAGGCGATAGTCCTTGATCTTCTGGAGCAGACATTGCAAGTCCTCTTTACTTTTCACAAACAGAGTTGTGTTATTTGCACAATACAAGTTGTTGAAGAGTGTTTTTCTGATCATGATGCCACACTAAAGCCTGTCTCTTAAGTTATTTTCTCAACATAAAGATTGAATAGGTATTGAGAAAAGATAGGTATTGAGAAAAGATAGAGCTGTAGGGCATATCTTTCTTAATTTTAAATCATACATTATTCTTTTGCTTTATTTGGACAAAAGCTTCTTGATCTAAGTCTATGTCTCACATAAACACAATTAGTGTCTTAGATTCCCATTCTTCTCAATGTTAGCTATAGTTTGTTAAAATTCACACAAACACCAGTGCATAGCCAATAATACACAAATAGACATTCTTCTTGTATTTTCCACTTTCAGCCAATATTTATCTCACATCACCAATGATATCCTTGGTGTCATGGCCTTCTCTAAATCCATCTTAAAATTCTGGCAGTTCTTTGTTGATGTACTGTTCTAGTACTTTTAGAAAATCTTCAGCAACATTTTATTTGCATGGGATATTGATCTCCACATTCCGTTGGATTATCTTCTTTGGATATAGGAACATATATGGATCTCTTCTACTCAGTTGGCCAAGTAATTGTTTCCCAAATATCTTGGCATAATATTAGTAGTTCTTAACATGAAAAGCTGTTGTAATAATGTTTACAGCACAGAAATTGGCAAGGTAATATAAATTGGATTTATATTGGATTTTTGGTTTTGGTTTTTTTGGGGGTGGTGAGTTCATTCTGGACCTCCTCACTTACTTTTATTACTGTTGTTGTTGATGATATGTGCTGTCAAGTCACCTGCAATTCATAGCGACCCTATGTACAAAAGCCCTGAAGTCCTCCTTGTCTCATTGACTCCCACACACCTACCCCATTACCCCTGTTACCCTGTCAATCCATCTTATCTGAATTCTTCATCTCCTGCACTATTCCTCCACCATTCTGAGTATTACGTCTTTCTACAAGGACCGGTCCCTCCTAGCCACTTGTCCAAAGCATGTGAGATGTAGCTTCAAAATACTAGCCTCCAAGGAGAAACTTGGTCTCACTCTTTCCATGAGAGACTGGTTTGTTCTCATGGCACTTCATAGTATGTTTGATACTCTTCTCCAGCACCACAACTCAAAGGCATAAATTCTTCTGTCATCCTTAGTCATTGTTCAGCTCTCTGATGAATAGCAAGTAATTGCAAAGACCATGGCCTGGCCTGAATCAAGCACACTTTAGTCTCTATACTGATATGGTTACTTGTCAGTGCTCTGGAAAGATCTTGGATCACATTTTTCCCCCCTGTGCAAATTGCCATTTGATTTTCTAACTGCTGATTCCAAGAATGTTGATTGTGGAGCCAAACAAGCTAAAATTGTTAATCACCTCAATTTCTTCTCCATCCATCATGGTGCTACTAATTGGCCCAGTGATAAAAATCTTTGTTTTCCTGATGTTGAACTTTAATCTATGTTGAAGACAATTGTCCTTGACTTTCTGCAGCAAGTGTTTAAGGTCTTCTTCAGTTTTGACAAGCAAAGTTGTATCATCAGCATATCACAAGTTGTTAATGAGTCTTCCTTCTTCCCAATGCCATATTCCTCTTTATAAAGTCCAGCCTTCCAAATGATCCGTTTTGCATATAGATTGAGAAAGTACAGAAATAGGACACATCCTTGATGCACTTCTTTCCCGATTTTGTACCATGCAGTGTTTCCTTGCTCTGTTCTGACAACTGCTTACTGGTCCAAAGATAGGTTTCTCATAGCACAATCAAGTGTTCTGGGATTCCAATTCTCCTCAAGGTTAGTCACAATTTGTTGTGATTCACAGTGACATTCATTTGCATTATCAATGAAACACACATAGACATTCCTCTGATACTCTTTTCTTTCTGCCAACATCCATCTGACATTGGCAATAATGTCTCTAGTGCCACAACCACCTTCTAAGCCCACCTTGTTTTTCTAGTATTTCTTTGTCATTTTCTTTATAATCTTAAGCAGGATTTTGCTTGCATGTGGTATTAATGATATTATTCAATAATTTCCACACTCTGTTGGGTCTACTGTTTTTGGAATGGGAATAAATGTGGATTTCTTCCAGTCAGTTGGCCAGGTACTTGCCCTCCAGATTTCTTGGCACAACCTGATGAGCATGTCCAAGGCAGCATCTATTTATTGGAATATGTCACAGGCCTTCAAAAACCCTATCTACAATAGAGCACACTTAAAGCATACTTAGGAGATATGGCACCTGAGGCCAAGCCCTCAAATTTGGAAACACAAAGGAGAACGAACACTTAAGAGCAGACACTTATGATTGAAATTTGGAATGTGGAATGTGAGAAACATGAATACAGGAAAACTGGACATCATTATGAAAGGAAAACTGGACATCATTACAAAAGAAATTGAACAGATAAATATTGACATACTAGGGATTGGTGAAATGAGATGGATTGGAGTGGAACATTTTTTATCAGACAATTATATCAAATTCTACTACACCAGCAATGAAAAGGCGAGGAAAAACTAGGTTGCTTTCAGAGTTAAAAAGGTCATTTCTAGATCCATCTTGAAATACAAAGTTGTGAGTGGCAGGATAATATCCATACACATACAAGGAAGTCCAGTAAATACCACTATCAGTCAAGTATATGCACCAACAACCAAAACCAAAGAGGAGGAAACAGATGATTTCTACCAACTTTTGGAGTCAGAAATCGATCAGACGTGCAACCAAAATGCATTCATAATAATGGGTGACTGGAATGCAAAAATTTGGGACAAGGAAGAAGGATCAGAAGCCAGAGAGCATAGAGTTGGTCACAGAAATACGGCTGGGGCTAGAGAGACAGAATTTTGTACAATCATGATTTATTCATTGCAAATACCTTTTAGAAGAAACATGAATGGTGACTATATACATGGACATCACCTGATGGTCTGCACAGGAAATCAGATCAATCAAGTCTGTGGGGGAAAAAGTCACTGGAGAAGTTCAGTATTAGCAGTGAAAACTAGGTTGGGTGCTGATTGTGGAATAGATCATCATCACAATTTCATCAGAACAAATTAATTGCTGACCCTCTAGTGGGTTTTTGGAGGCTTCAAACTGCACGGGAGAAGATTTCTTATCTTTTTCCCATGAAGCCACTGATGGGTTTGCACCACCAGCAGAAAGACTTCACTTTTAGATTAGCAACATAATTTCTTACAGACTATGACACAGGAGTGGTTATGCACTATTCAACAGAAAACACACTGGCTTGCTGCCATGTCTTTCTTGTAATATCCAGAGAGAAAAACTCTCAACTCAATTCACTAGGTAAATACTTACAAAATATTCTACCATGGCTAAGGTACTCTGGCCATCCCATAATGAGTCACCACTCACTAACCCAAGGCCTGATGTTCACTTCTGTAAATTGAAGCATTGTGGCTTTCCTTGATAGGCTCCCAAAATCCTGTTTTATTAAAAGTAAATCATGGTGTCTATATTGGGGAAAACCCAAAAGGTTATCTGTTACTCTTGTTATATGCCATTGAGTTGAGTAGAACTTATACTGACTCTATCAACAACAGATATGGGCCCTGGGTTCTTTTTCCTCATTCCCCATATTTCTGACATTCCTGAGCCCATTGTTGCAGTCATTGTGCCAACCCATAATGAGTAGGTGCTGCTACTATTGTTCCATGTGGAATTCATCATTTTCCCCACTCTTCCTGGCTAAATGTTCATGCATTAGAGCAGTAGTTTTCAGCCACGGTTATCCATCAGTATTTCTTGGGTAGTGACAAGACAGGGTAATGATGGGCAAGGTCCAACAGTGATTAATTTTATAAAACATAATACACGAGAATGATAGTATGAAACACAGTATGAATGAAGAATAGTGTGAAACTATGTAAATCAACATTTACATTGATTACAAGTAAGCCAATTTAAAAAAATAACCTAGTTTCCTTGAAAACCCAAAGCAAATAAAAAACCAGCAAAAGCACATTCGAGCATTTAAATTCCTTCCCAGACCAATAAAATTAGAAACTCTTGGGATGGGACACATGCAGCGGTATTTTTTTTAAGACTCCAAGTGATGTTAACATGCTTCTGTGACTAAGAACCACTGATTGGAGGAAGGTACCCTCAATCCTTCTAGGGGCTGAGTGATTATATTTGCGATAATTCCAATGCGAAGTCTAACAGTCAAAAGGAATAATGGCTTGTGACAGATACAGGTTTCCTTTGTGTTAGTATTCAGGTTTTTATTGCTCCCTAAATAGTCTTTCAATCTTTTCTCAACAAGAGATAGAGATTTAATTTGTTTGGGGAGGGGTATTATTTGTTTTGTCTGTCCCATAAAGGTTATAAGTTGGCAGTTTATTTGAATGTTTATAGTGCAAATAGCACAGGAAAGTACTTGTAGAAGTAAGGACAAGAGTTAAGTCTAGTGGAAAGCTATCCTAATAAAAAAAAAAGAAAGAAATACGGTGTTGTTACATGCTGTTGAGTTGAATGCACCTCATAGTGACCCTTTGAACAACATATCTGAAACCTGCCCTATCCTGTTTCATCCTCACCATCTCTGACACACTTGAGCACATTGTAACAGACACCCAATCAATCTTCTATCACTCAATATTCTTTGGGTCTTCCTTTCTTGCATTTATCCTCCATCTTTCCAAACATGATGTCCTTTCCAAAAGACTGCTATCTCTTAACAACATTCCTAAGTCCGAGAGATAGAGTTTCACCATCTTTGCCTCCAAAGAGCACCGTGGTTGTACTTTCACCCAGACAGACCTTTTTGTTCTCTGCAATTCATGGAATAGTCCATATTATTCTCCAATACCGAAGCCAAAGGCATCTACCCTTTGTCATTATCAAGCTTTCAGATGCATAGCAAACAATTGAAAAGATGATGAGTTGCATCAGGTGCACTATAGTCTTTAAATTTATTTCATTGATCTTTAGTACTCTTGAGAGGTATCTGACTGCTAATTTTCCCAATGCAGTTCATCTTTTGATTTTTTAATTCTAGTACCAAGCGTGTTGACTATGGATTCAAGTAAATTGGAACAGTTAACAACTTCAATCTTTTCACTTTTATTATGATATTGCTTACTGGCCTGGTGGTGAGGATTTTGTTTTATTGGTGTTGAGAGGTAATTCATATGGAAAGCTGTAGTCCTTGTTCTTCTGAAGCAAGCACTTCAGGTCCTCCTCACTGTTAAGGAGCAAAATTTTATTGCCTGCGTAACTCAGGTTCTTGTTGAGTCTTTCTTCAATCCTGGTGCCACATTCTTCTTCATAAAGTCCAGCTAGTTGAATTATCTTCCCATCAATACAGATTGAATAGGTAGTGAGAAAGGAGATGTATATATATGTATGTATATATGTGTGTTTATATATCTATATCAATTATGTATGTATATACATATGTGTATATATATATGTATGTGTGTGTGTATATATATATATATATATATATATATATCAGATGAGTAGTGGAAAACCTGGGGAATTAAGAGTTGAAGGAAAAGATCCTAAAAAGCCAGAAGAAATGTGTCCTTACTCCTTTCTTTTTTTCCCATTTTTTATTATTATTATTAATTTTAATGAAAATTTACAGGGACTTTGGATTTTCATTCACTCATTGGTCCACTTTTCTCCCTTCCCACCTCTCCCCCTCCAATTCACTCTTCTCTTTGAAAAGTAAATGAAAAATTCTTTCATTGTTATACAAACCCTACCCACTAGGTCCACTCCACTATGCAGCCTTCATTCTGGACTCTTGTCATGACAATAATATCTAATTACATAGCCCTTTTAAAGAGTTTTCTCCCTCATCTGTTTCAATACAGTGTACATTATTTACCTCATCTTTCTCGGCCTCCCTACAGCCCTCATGTCATTCCTTTTTACAACAGTGGCACTATACAGTATTTGTCCTTTTGTGACTAAGATATTTCACTCAGCATAATGTCCTCCAGGATCACCCATTTTGAATAATATTTTATGAGTTCCTTGGTTTTCAATGCAGTGTAGTATTCCATTGTGTGAATATACCACAGCTTCTCTATCCATTCATTTTTTGATGGGAAGTTAGGTTGTTTCTAACTCTTTGCTATCGTGAACAAAGCCGCGACAAACATGGGTGTGCATGTTCTTACTCCTTTTTAGAGCAGAGAAGGAATCAAACTAAGAATGTAGACAGAAAGTATGTCTAGCAAGATTATAAGCAAAAGGGTCAGTAAACTAGAGAAAGAGAAGTATGTTAATAAGGAAGTCTATTTATTTAATAAGCATATCCCTTCAAATGTCAACACATATCTTTATGAGGTAGAAAATAGCTCATCATTTCTTCACCCTACTCCCATATATGTACTTCAGAGAGATTTCCTTTCACTTCTCTATGTAAAATTATCATACCCAGGAGAGGATCTTGTGTTTAAAATATGTTTCCTTTACATAAGAGCATATTTAGTATAGTAACATAAAAAAATTTAAGAGTTAGTTTTCAACTTACAAAGGGATTTTGAGACGGCTGAAGAGTAAACTTATTCTTCTCCTTGGAAGTAAACATTTGCTGAAATGAATCAAGGAAACTCCATTCACTATAATGGAGGGAAGAATTTTTTTCTGGCTGAAAAAAGTACTTTCCAAAACTACTTTAACATCTTGCTTCTAGTTAAACAAGTCTCAGTGACAAAATTTTACTTTCTATTATGAAATCGCTACCACTGTTGGAGGGACAAAAGAACTTATTCTAAGAAAATGAAAATGTGGTACATGATGTCAGTCATTTACACCCATTAGTACCTAAGCTCATGCCAAACTATTAATAGTATATTGACACAAAGAGGACTAGTTTCATGAGACTTTATACAAGGTTCCCAGACTATTTTGTTTTGTTTTGTTCTGCTTTGCTATATTTTACTTTACATATTGAAACTCTCACTATAGCTCTTGTTAAAGATTAGCAAACTGCTTTTCTAAGTGTCAGTGAAATCCAAGTCATCTTGGAGAAAGAGACTTCTTTTAACGGCTAGCTGGTATTTCAATTCTGTTGATCCATTCAGCGCAAATAGCAAAGGTAAAGTTGAGTACAAAGCAGTTACTCTTTGCTGAAGGGTGGGATGATATCAGAGACAGCTCAACCTGTTAGGGAGGTGATTTGAATACTGCCAGCTCATTGGTGTACAGATTGTAAAGGTCGATTTGGCCTTTTCCCACACTTAGAGACAATCTTATTCATTGCATTGCTGTGTCTGTGAAAAAGAGCTCTTTGATGACAACACTGCCAAGAGATAGAAGGTTACTTTTATTTCACCATCAGGCAGCTGGGGAAATGCAGTCATATTTCAGAGCTGGGAGTGATGTCATTGAAAGGTGAGATCTTTAAAAGAATACCAAACACAAACAGTATCCTCCTACTACAATCTCTCCAATAAGCAGACATTCTGCCCTGGAAGAAATGTCACCGTAGGTTGTATTACTCATGGAGCTGCACTGCTATGCTGGAACAAAAGGTGCTGATGACTGCCAGGAAACCCATATATAAAAGCAAGTATGCAATGGTGCACTTATATTTCCACTCATTTTGTTCTGTTGCTCTAACCAAGACAATTTATTCTAATAAATAAAACACTAAGGCAGATAGTAAGACAGAGAAATTTTTCAACTCCTTGCTATTGCGAACAAAGCTGCGATAAACATGGGTGTGCATATATATCTGCTTGGATGTCAGTTATGGTCTCTTTGGG
>NW_006399796.1:12366373-12366970 GCF_000299155.1 Elephantulus edwardii | reverse complement strand
TTTTTTAAAAGAGAGAAATTTTAAGCTTCACTTTCCAAATCAACCCTGTTAACCAACAATCCCCAGCCTAGTCTTTGAAATGACAGTTATTGTGTATTTAAAACAGAAGAACAAAAACAAAACCTGGTTACCATCAAGTTGATTCAAACTCATAGTGACCCTATATGTTGTAAAGGAGAACTGTTCTCCCTACTGGTTTCAGTACACTATTTTTCATAAGCAGATCTTTCTTTTTAGTCACTGTATGGATAGTCTTGAACCTCCAACCCTTTGGAAATCTGTTAACACTTTAAAAATTATCGCTCATTCTTTCCACTCAGGGACTCCTAAGGAGGAATAGTTATTAGCTGTCCTAGGATGGATTTCAAATAAAGGAGACTGTTAATTCGGTGTAAAAAATTCTGCTCCACAGAATTTTCAAGGCTGTAACCCTTTTTAAAATGTATTCTTTAACATTAATTTGTTTAAAGAATTTTTTTATCTTATACTAATTTACTTAAAAAGTTCATATACATTGTTTTTTTTTCACATCAGATCTTTCCAATTTCCTCAACAACCTGTGTTATGCAGATGACACAACCCTGCTTGCTGAAACTG
>NW_006399796.1:12363983-12366273 GCF_000299155.1 Elephantulus edwardii | reverse complement strand
AAACAAAGATTCTCACCACTGGGCCAACTGGCAGCATAATGACAGGTGGTGACGAGATTGAAATAATTAACAGTTTTAGTTTGCTTGGCTCCATAGTCAACACTCTTGGTACCAGCAGCCAGGAAATCAAGAGACAAATTTCATTGGCAAAGTCATCTGTCAGGGATTTTTCCAGAGTATTGAAGAGCAACAACATCAGGCTAGATAATAAGGTGTGTATGATCTGGGCTATAGTCTTTGCAATTGTGTTCTATGCATCAGAGAGCTGGAACGTGACTAGAAACAATAGAAAGAGAATTGATGCCTTTGAGCTGTGGTGCTGGAGAAGAGACTTGAATATACCATGGACAGCTAGGAGAACAAATAGTTTTGTCCTGGAGAGGGTGAAGCCAGAATGCTCTTTGGAGTCAAGGATTCTGTTGCTTCATCTGACATATTTTGGGCATATTGCAAAGAGGGACCAGTCCTTGGAGACGGACATCATGTTTGGGAGAGTGGAGGACCAGCACAGGAACGAAAGACCCTCGATGAGACGGATCGCGTCTATGATTGGGGTGGTGGGAGTAAGTGTGTCGGAGACGGTGAGGTTGGCACAGGATAAACCAGGTTTAGGGCTCTTCTACATAGGATCACTATGAGCCACAAGCAACTCGACAGTACATAACAACAACAACAAGCCCTCCCTCCACCCATCAAATTGTGCCAGTGCTTAAATTATTTTGGGCCCAAGGGCTTCAGGGCTGAAGGTCAAGAATACAATACTTATTTACCAGGTATAGAGAACACATCACCCTCTCCTGGAAATTATCCTACTGTGACAGCAGTGTACTGCAGAAATGGAAGAAAAGAGGCACTAAGACAAGAAATCAGTCCTGGAGCAGAATTTCAAGGGAAAGGACTTTTCCTCAGAACTGTCTGAAATAAAAAAGGCTTCTCTGATAATAGTAGTATTTCTGAACTGAAAAGACACTGACTGTAGCACAAGAGACTAGCAGCAGTGCAAGGCATTTGGAAACACAAAAGCACAGAAAGCTTGAGACCTAAGCCATCATGTCAGGGCTGGGTAAGGGGAAGAGGTGTTGAATGGGGTAAGTCAGAGTGGAAAGGAATGCTGGAAGAGTGGGAAAAGTGATGGGTCACACATATTCAAAGGTGGGGGTCAATATTGATTCTATTGGTTGCTTCTATAATTGGGAAATTTCTTTCATATGCTCCTTTCTGTAAAATGCTTGCCTGTCAGTTATTGTCTAATTCTGAACATTTGAATTAGGACAGACTAGGAAGAAAGATTGGCCATCCACTTCCGAAATAACAGGCCTTTGAAAACCCTATGTACATAAAAGGACACTTAGAGTAGACTAGCAGATATGGCAACTGAGGTTGACCCTTCAAATGTGAAAACCCTAAGGAGAAGGAATAGTTGTAAGTTGACACTAGTGATTGGAACGTGGAATGTGAAAAGCATGAATGCAGGAAAACTGGACATTGTTAAGGAAGAAATGGCACACCTAAATATTGACATATTAGTTCTTGGACAGATGAGATAGATTGGCGTGGAACGTTTATAATCAGATGTTCACATGATTTACTATGCTGGAGATGAAAATGTGCAGAAAATGGGGTTGTTTTCATAGTAAAATAAGTCATTTCTAGATCTTTCTTGAAATACAGTGTTGTGAGTGAGAGGATAATATCCATACACATATAAGGAAGTCCAGTTAATACCATTATCATTCAAATGCATGCACAACTAGAGCCAAAAAGAAGGAAATAGAGGATTTCTACCAATGTTTGTAGTCAGGAAGTGATTGAACATGCAATCAAGGTGCATTAATAATAATTGATTACTGAAAAGTAAAAGCTTAGAACAGAGAAGAAGGATCAGAAAACATGGACTTGATTGCACAAATGAAGCTGGAGATAGAATGAAAGAATTATGTACATTCAATGACTTAGTCATTGCATATATTTTTATAAGAAAAATACAGACTATACACATGGATTTTACCTCATGGTATGCATAGGAATCAGATAGATTACATCTATGGAAAGAATTGCTTAAGCTCAATATCAGCTGTGGAAACTAGGCCAGATGCTGATTGTGAACCAGACTACCAACTATTTATATATAAGTTTAAGCTGAAGCTAAAAAAATGGAATCAAATTCACAGAAACCAAAATTTGACCTTGAGTCTATCCCACTTGAATCTCAAAACTATCTGAGGAACAGGTTTGAGTTCTTGAAAACTGAGTGAAGAACAGATGAGCTGTGAGAGGATATCAAGAATAT
>NW_006399796.1:12340773-12362998 GCF_000299155.1 Elephantulus edwardii | reverse complement strand
CAAACAGATGCCGCCCTGGATGTGCTCACCAAGTTATGCCAAAAAATCTGGAGGACAGCAGCCTGCCCAACTGACTGAAAGAGATCCGTATTTGTTCCCATTCTAAAGAAAAGTGACCTGATAGTGCGGAAATTATCTAACAATATCACATGCAAGCAAAGAAACACTGCGTGGTTCAAAATCAGGAAGAGTGTAAGCCAGGGATGTCTTCTATCTCCATAATTTTCCAATCTATATGCAAAAGAGATCATCCGGGAGGATGGGAGGAGGCTGGAGGAGGAAAGTGGCATCAGGATTGGAAGAAGACTTCTCAACAATCTGTGTTATGCAGATGACACAACCTTCCTTGCCAAAACTCTGGAGGACCTAAAGCACTTGCTGTAGAAGGTCAAGGACTGCAGTCTTCAATATGGATTGAAGCTCAAAATTAAGAAAAAAAAGATTCTCACAACTTGGCCAACTGGCAGCATCATGAAAGATGGTGAAGAGATTGAGATTGTTAACAGCTTCTGTTTGTTTGGCTCCACAATCAATGCTCTTGGTACAAGCAGCCTGGAAATCATATACAAATTGCTTTGGCAGTCTATTGTCAGGGACCTCTCCAGAGTACTGAAGAGCAGCAATGTCAGTCTAGAGACTAAGGTACACCTGATCCAGGCCATGGTCTTTGCAATCACTTGCTATGCATCAGAGAGCTGGACAATGACTAGGGATGATAGAATATACCATGGACTGCTACTAGGGAAAAAAACAGGTTCATCTTGGAGAGGGTGAAACTAGGCTGCTCCCGGGATGTAAGGATTCTGAAGTGTCATCTAACATGCTCTGGGCATGTTGCAAGGGGAGACAGGTCCTTGGAGATAGACATTATTCTTGGGAGGATGGAGGGACAGTGCAAGAAAAGAAAACCCTCAATGGGATGGATTGACTCAGTGACTAGGGTAATGAGGGTAGGTGGGTCCCAGACGACGAAGTTGACTCAGGATAGAGCAGGGTTCAGAGCTGTTGTACATAGGGGTACTATGAGTCTCAAGCATCTTGATGGCACATAATAATAACATGATTGATTGCCACCCCTGCCGCCCATTCTAACCCCTAAGATCCCCACCTATCCCCCTGGATCCTCATACACTTTTTACTAATTATCTATTTCTACAATAATGACCTTATACAGTATTTGTCCTTGTGGGACTGAGTTAATTCACTTAGCATAATGTTCTCCAGTCTCTCCCAATTTAGGTAATGATTTACAAAATCATTGCTCCTGCTTGGTTTGTAGTATTCTATCATGTGAATGTGCCATTTCTCAATCTATTTGATTGTAGTTGGACATTTGGGCTGTTTCCATGTTCTTGTGAGAGTGAGTAACGCTGCTATGAACATTGGTGAGCAAGTCTCTGTGCCTCAGTTCTCATTTTCTCAGATTATATACCAAGCACTGGAATACCTGGATCATATGGAATTTCTGTTTAGCTTTCTGTGGAAACACCAAACTACCTGCCAGAGTGGTTGTACCATTTTACATTCTACCAACAGTGTATAAGATTTCCTACCTCTTCACATCCTCTCCAGTATTTATTACTTGCTGTCCTGTTAAACTTTACCTCTGCTACTGTGGTAAGATAGTATGTCATTGTGGTTTTTATTTGCATCTTATTGTCAGTGATTTTTAGCATTTCTTCATGTGTCTGTTGGTCATCCAAGTATCTTTCTCTGTGAGAAGTCTTTCCATGTCTTTTCCCCATTTTGTAATTGTGTTTCTAGTCTTTTTCTTGTGGAAGCCCTGTTGGATTTTTGCAGACCTTTTAAAATTTTTTTTAATTCTTCTTGTTGATATTTTAATGAAAGTTTACAGAAAACTTGGATTTCCATTCATTCATTGTTGCAGGTTTTCCCCCCTCCGCCCCCAGTTCGCTTTTCCCTTTAGAAAGATTCTTTCATTGTTGCACAATTTCCTCCCTCTCTCTGTTCCCCACCCCAGTCCACTTGGCCATGCACCTCTTATTGAAACCCTTATCTTAAAAATGGTCTTGCCAGATGTTTTTCCCCCAGTTTTTTTTTCACATTCTGTTGGAAAATGTTTATGATGCACATAGGGATTTAATTTTTAAAGGGTCTCATTAATCAATTTTATCCTCTTTGGACTGTACATTTCTGGCTATATTTGTATTTGGCAGTCTCTTAATACCACAGACTAGTCCATGTAAGCTTGACCCCAGTTGGTATTTTCTGGACTTTGTATTTTGGGCTTTACTCCAGGTCTCTGATCCACCTTGAGTTGATTTTTGTGTATGGTATGTGATGTAGATCCTGTTTCAGCTTTCTGCAGGTAGCAGTACAGTTTTTCCAGCACCATTTGTTGTTGTTGTTGTTAAGTGCTGTTGAGTCCCAGGCAACTCATAGCAACCCTATGAAGGAGAGTCCTCAACGCTTGGGTGTCCCTTATCCTCCCTCCAGGTTCATAGGGTTTCTGGAGGTAAGCTACTATGGAAGTGGATGCCACTCCTCCTTCCAAGCTTGTTTTAATTGGGAACTCCATCCCACTCTCTGTCCGCATTGGGTAACCAGCCATTAACACATTTGACACATCAGTGTCACAGTGTTCAGCTTCACAGCAACCACAAGTTACTGCTGGATGGCAACTTGTACACCAGGGCTATACGACCTAGAGGAATGTCTGAGCAAAAACAATGCAAGATTGGCCCAAGGGCCACAGGCCATTTTTTGCTGTGCCATTGGTTGTAGAGGTTGTTATTTCCCCTGGTTGATAAGTGTTATTTCCTTGTTGAATATCAATAGACTATGGAAAAAATGGGTCCTATTCTGGGTTTTCAACTCCATTCCATTTGTCTGTGTGCCTGTTATTGTGCCAATACTTTGCGGTTTTGGTTACTATAGCTGTGTAGTAAGTTTTGAGGTTAAGGAGTACTAGAAGGCTGTAGTCTTTTTGGAAAAAAAATTGGCAGTCCTGTTTTCCTAAGCAATTCTGGTTGACAACAAACTTGCAACTTTTAAGCTATTAATTCAATGCATTTTTGCCGTCTAGGGACTCCTGTTGCTGTTGTTATATTCCATCGAGTTGCTCATGATTCATAGAGGCACTATGTTGATAGCTCTGTACTCTGTCCTATCCTGAGCCAGTCTCCCTATCTCTGACACACCTAATCCCATTACCCCAGTTACTGTGTCAATCCATCTCATCAAGGTCTTCCTCTCCTGTGCTGTCCCTCCACCCTTCTGAACATGATGTTTTCCTCCAAGGATTGGTCCTTCCTAACCACATACTCAAAGTATATCAGACAGGGCTTTGCCTCCAAGGAGAAATTTGGCTTCCCCGAGACATATCTATTTATTCTCCTAGCATCCTAAGATATAGTCAATACTCTTCCCCAAGACCACAACTAAAATTCATCAATTCTTCTATCATCCTTAGTCATTGTCTAGCTCTCTGCTGAATAGCAAGTAATTGTGAAAATCATGGCCTGGATCAGGCCCACCTTAGTCTCAAGACTGACATCATTATTCTTTAGCACTTTGGAGAGGTCCCTGACAAAAGACTTCCCCAGTGCAATTTGTTTCTTGATTTCCTGACTGCTGGTGCCAAGAGTGTTGATTATGGAGCCAAGCAAGCTCAATCTCGTCTCCATCCACTATGGTGCTACCAATAGACCCAAATGGTGAAAATCTTTGTCTTCTTGATGTTAAGCTTCAAACTTTATTTATTTTGTAATCTTTGACCCTTTATAGCAAGTGCTTCATGCCCTCCTCTGTTTCAGGAAGCAAGGTTGTATCATCTACATAACACAGGTTGTTGATTTGTCTTCCTCCACACCTGAAGCCACATTCTTCCTCATAAAATCCAGCCTCTCGAATGATCTGTTCCACATACAGATTGAAAGATATGAAGACAGGTCACATCCTTGACAAACTCCATCCCTAATTTTGAACCATGCAGTATTTCCTTGTTCCGTTCTCATAACTGTCTCCTTGTTAAAGTATAGAATTTGTATGAGCACGAAAAAATGTTCTGAGATTTTCATTATTCTCAAGGTTAGCCACAATTTGTTGTGATCTAAACAGTCAAATGCCTTTGCATAGTCAATAAAACACAGGTACAAATAGACATTCCTAGGTACTTCTAGTCTAGACATTCTAGGGACTCCTAATCCTACATAAAAAATATCAGAGATTCAATTTATAACCTTCCATTTCCAAAAGGCTCTCTGGTGACCTAATTCATAGAGAGTTGTACTGCTACCCCGAAGACTACGACTCTTCCGCAATTCAAATCCACCAGTCAATACAAGGGAGAAAGAGAAACAGCAGTAGAAGCTCAGTGGAAGGTCACCTATGAGTTGAATCTAATTCAACAGCTCAACAGCAATGGTTGAACAAGCCTTTTCAGTGATATAGGCAAGTGCTATTCACCACATTTTCAGCTACTATTTCAGGTTTTTTTAGACTTGATTTTTCTTAATTCTCATCAACACAGGTCTCTTTAAAGGTTAATTATGGACTTTGGGGATTATCTGTGTTCTTTGTTTCTCTCTTTATCTTTCCGTATTGTCTCAACAACATCTGTGTATCGGACTCAAATGAGCAAGCCTGACTCCTATGAAACAGGTTTAGCAGAAAAATTGATGAGTGAAAAAGAACCGGGAATTTTTTGATAAAATGATGTTTTGAAATTTTCCTTAGAGTTTTTGTTTTCTCTGCTTTTATCATTTCTCATGCAAACATGTAATTGAAAGCTAACTGTTTTATGAACTGTCATCTGGATGCAATGTAGTCTATTTATATATTATAAAGGCAAAGGTGATTGGAAGGGTGGAACATCTGGTAGAAAAGAAGGGATTTGATAGTTCTCTAAACTATGAATATTATCATTCTTATTTTTCAAGCCACTGATTGCATAAGACTAGTATTTTCTACATTGCTGACATGAACTGTATATTAATATTGTATGGAAATCATCTTCAAAATACATACACATGGTTCAAAGCCTAAAGTGTCTGGTTCAGTAGTCTGGGGCCTAAGTGCTTCTGAAAATTTTACCACTTAGACATAAAAAAATAATTTAAATAGATTTTTTTTTAAAAGCAGTGTTTCTTTGATTTTCCTCCCCTCTATCCGTGTTTTAAAAGAACCCTCTGGATAGCATTTAAATGAGTTTCATATATATTCATAATTCCCGGAGTGATTTAAAAAAAAAAAGATCCACTCCATTAGGTTACAGCTAACTCCTGATTACTGTAGTCATTTTAGTTGGCCAAATTAGATTTCTTCATCTCATCAGTGCACATCAGAAGACAGACATGGAAAGGCCTGCTGTCCAATTGCTTACCTTTAAAGCTATATATACTGTAGCTAACAAGGAATTGAGCTGTGTGTTGGAAAATGTGGGTTCTCATCACAATTGTGTCTGTGACTCTTGAGCTCCTGGTCTGCATTGGTCAAGGTTGGAGCTGATTTAGGGGAGTCCTGGAGTTACTTTCTGCCTCCAAATGTATGATCCATTTCAATCTGATCTAGTGTGAAATAGACTGGCAGTTGCTAACAGAAATAACAATGCATGAGTCCTTGTCTTCTCTACCTTCCAGAGGACTGCTGTTGCTGTCAAGTCAGGAATACCCAGGAGCCAAGCCTCCTCTGTGCCATCTGCCAGAGCATGTAAAGGCTTGGTTCACACAACCTGTTATCTAGGTAGCAGGCTTTGGACTGTCAGCTCAGCTGTCAACTCCAGGCCTGTTAGATTCATGACCCCTAAAGGTATTAGTTGCCTGATTGACTGACTGATGATGACTGACGTGTACACACAATTAACTCTTTAGTCTTACTAGCTCTAAAATGAGACCCATATGTTCCCAATCTACAAATGTGTGTTCATCGTCTCTCTTCCCACGGCAAAACCATAATCAGCAGGGGTGGAGTAAACATTAAGCACTGTAAGCACAAAAAATGTGAGCTGTTCATTATAAATTAGTAAGTAAACACAAGCAAGCTCCTGCTTGCCTTGCCAACTGAGGAGTCCATCCCTGATGGGAAACGCATATTTGAAGGGGCTGTAATTCTGCAGGGATGTGCAATGGAGTTAGGAGAGATAGATGTGACCCATCTCTAAAAGCAGAGACCTTGACATCATGAAAAAATACAAAATCACTCATTATACACCAGTAAGATGCCACATGTACATTTACGTTACCTTGCTTACTGGTGCTTTGTCTCTGTCAGGGATTATAAATTTGAAGAGGTTGTGATTCCATATAAAAGTGCTCTCAGGTTGAGAGAGAAACAGATGCCAGCTGTACCTAGAAGCAAAATCTTCAATGAAGTGAAAAATGTGGACTTACTCACTGCAGGCCAGGAAGGAAGCACAGGGAAGACCACGCTTACTGAATTCGTGAAGAATCCGACACTGACAATCAGGCACGTCCACAGAAAGGTAGACAGGTGATTCTGAAGCACTTCTGCAGCCCTGCAAAATTTCTACTCCAATGACTGTTCCAGACCACACTTCGCAAAGCCCATTTTTACATGTGACTCCCCAGCCATCTGTAAGAAATTTGCCATAAAAAGGACAGTTCCGCCCCCCCACTCAGACAACTTTTAACATATATTGATTAAAAATCTGTCTCTATTTTTGCTTCATTATAAACAGAACTTAGTTAAATATTAGCACATTGTATATGTTAATGTGCCAATATATTATTCACAGGAATAATTGTTTCTTTGTCTGTTGAATTAGGTAAGTGCCTATTGAATTCCCCCTTTTACTTTTGGAATATCTTTGATTTCGTACATGTGATGGTGTCGGAGGTTTGGGTGGGTAGATTTTAGCCCTATCAAGTATTTCTTTGGAAAAATGAGGCAGAGCAAAGATCAAGACAGCTACAAATGAGGTCTGTTGGAAAGAGGGAAAGGCCAGTGGCATCAAAAGAGTGTGATCAACAGCGGAATGGGTGAGAGGGATGAGAGTGAAGTATGAAATAAGGCATAAAGCTTGAATGTCACTCTAAATTCAATGGTGAATCATGAGAGGGTTAATTTGCACTCAGTGGAAACCATGTGAGGAGTCACCTACTGATATTTCCACAACTAACTGTTGTATGGATATTGAATTGAGCAAAAGAGGAAGATGTTCACCAGGAAGCTATTGTCTTTCTTACAAAGTAATTACAAAGCATGTACAAGACTTACATATTTTCAGCATTCACTGTTTTGTTACCCATCCTTATCACTGTGATTACTGCTACTTCTTCTCTTCCCTTCCACACTCCTCCTTTAGCTTTATTTGTTTATAAGTCTTTCTAATTATCATTACCAATATTTCCATTGTTTGTCTGAGAGATGACAAGAGCTTTACATATGATTTAGCACTAGAGATGAAGGAAATGTATGGATTTGGGAAATGACTTGGAGCTCCTGTTCATCTTTCAAGGCTAGATACAGTCCTAACTCTTCCACAATACTTTTCCGGCAGTAATTTGTTCTTCTTTGGACTCTAAGAACAAGTTAATTTAATAGTATTGATATTATTATGCTTGTTCTCATATGAAATGAAAAAAAGTGTGACATTTGTTTAAAATACTTTTTCCCAGGCCTATTTCTAAGGATACTTATTTGGTAAGGCAAAGAAAAAAAATGGGCAAATCAAAACAAATATTACAGATGATTCAGGTTTTGAATATTTATAAACCACACATAGAAAAATACCACTCCAAAGTTCAGGAAAGAGGTAAAAAACGGAGGCTCAGGCTTGAGTCATTTGTAATGCACAACCCTTAATGAAATGAATATGGTTACAAAATCAGGGGAAAGTGTGAAGACAGACGAAAGTAGATACAGAGCCAACCTCTGGGGAAACTTAATATCTAACAGACAAATAAAGAAAAAGCACCCTCCAAAAGAATAATGAAAACAAACAAGCAAAGCTAAAACAATAACAACTCTTTGCCTTCTAGAAAAATGAAACTAAACTATTGTTGAACCTATGCGAGGTCTAGAAAAATAAAGAACAAAAAAAATTACCAGGAAATACTGATCCCCCATGAAAATGACAAGATTAATTTTATAGGGTTTTAGTGAGACCTTTTTTAGCCATTTGGAAAATAGAGGTAGAAAGGAATTCAAGACAGACTCAAATATTAAACTTATGACACACACCATTTTCCCTTATCCTATGTCACTTCTTCCTGTTTAGTTACTTCCCTACAACTAAAAGGAGGGTCTTAGTTTAACGAAATCTGTTGGAAGATTCTTAGCACCGTAATTATCCCATGTGTTGTCTATGTCAGGATATTTGGAGGACAGTTGTCTGGTCAACAGTTTGGAAGAGGCCCATATTTGTTCCCATTCCCAGGAAAGGTGATCCAAATGAATGTGGAAACTATCGAACAATATCATTAATATCACGTGCAACCAAAATACTGATGAAGATCATTAAAAAATGGCTAAAACAATACATAAATAGAGAATTGTGGGAAGTTCAAGCAGGATTTAGATGAGGCCGTGGCATCAGTGATATCACTGCTGATGTCAGATAGATCCTGGTTTAAAGTAAAGAACATCAGAAGAAGGTCTATTTGTGCTTTATTGACTATGCAAAGGCATTTGACTGTGTGGATCATAACAAGTTGTGACTGACATTTTGAAGAAGAGGAATCCCAGAGTACTTAATTGTGCTCATGTGGAACCTTCTCCTGGACCAGGAGGCTGTTGTGTGAACAGATCAGTGGAACACTGCATGGTTAAAAATTGAGAAGAGACTGTGTCTGGGGTTGTATTCTCTCTCCATACCTTTTCAATCTGTATACTGAGCATATTATCTGAGAAGCTGAACTCTTAAGAGGAGTGTGGCATGAGGATTGGTTTATGAACATTATACAGCCTTGCTTGCTGAAAGTGAGGAGGACTTTGAAGCGCTTGTTGCAGAAGATCAAGGAATGCAGCCTTCAGTATGATTTGCATCTTAATTGTCAGGAAAATAAAGATTCTTACCACTGGACCAACAGATATCAGGATGGATGGAGAGGAGATTGAAGTTGTCAATATCTTCGTCTTGCTTGGATCCACAATTAACACCCGTAGTACCAGTAGTCAGTAGATAAGGAGACAAAGTGTACTGGGAAAAATCTACAGTTAAAGGCCTCTCCAAATGACTGAGGAATAATGATGTCTGTTTGAGGACTAAGGTGCATCCAATTCAGACCATGGTCTTTTTTGATTACTTGCGATACATCTAAGAGCTAGACAATGAATAAGGATGACAGCAGAAGAGTTGACGACTTAGAGCATTGGAGAAGAGCACTGAATGTCCCATCAACAACCAAAAGAACAAATAGATATGTCTTGGAGAGGGTACCGATGGAGTGCTCTTTGAAGGCAAGAATGATGAGGCTCTTCTGCACATACTTCGGGCATGTTGCTAGGAGAGGCTATTCCTTGGGGAAGGGCACAATGCTGGGAAGGGTGCAGAATTGGCGAAGGAGAGGAAGACCATCAACCAGGTCTATTGACATGATAACTGCTGCAATGGACTCTTGTGTGTAAGGAAGGGTGAGGATGACACTGGATAGAACAGAATTCAGATCTTTTGTTTGTAGGGTCATTAGAGCCGTACTTGACTCCACAATACCTCATAACACCAACAATAATTTTAAAGAGGCAGGTGTTGGACTAATCACTTAATGATGTAATTATTCTCAGTGATGTGATATATTTGATCAGCCAATCAGTTGTAAGGTGATTAGAGTGAGATGCAAAACCCTTCATAGGATCCAAAAGAGATATAAAGGGATTTTATCCAAAATAATCCAAATTAGATATATAGGGATTTTCCTTGTGGCTTTGTCTACGTCACCTTCTTTCTTACAAGAGATTAAAGGAGACAGAAGCAGGCACAGGAGGGACCTCAGCATCATTAAGATAGTCAGGAGAGACTTAGGTTTCCAGGCTTATAAACTATTAGAATCAGGAGGTACAAGGAAAGAGCATCTTATCTTAAAGCAGGAACTCTGAATTTGGACTTCTAGCTTCCTACATTATGAGATAGTAAATAGGCCCTGTTTATCAGCCTCATCTCATCTGTGCACAATCTACTTGTAGATGTTTAATAAAGATATGCCTAAGCATCAGTTTGTTTTGACCTATTATGATGTTGTTGTTGTCATCATTGTTATGTGCCATCAAGTTGCTTGTGACTCATAATGACCCTACGTAAACTAGCTCTTATAACCTTCTCTATCCTGTACCCACTGTATTGTCTCTGACACAACTACCCTCATACCCCAGTCACTGAATCAATCCATCTCATCGAAGGTCTTTCTCTCTCTTGCACTCTCCCCCCACCCTCCCAAGGATGACGTCCCTCTCCAAGAACTGGTACCTCCTTGCAACATGTCCAAAGTATGTCACATGAAGCTTCAGAATCTTTGCCTCCCAGGAACAGCTTGATTTCACTCTCTCTAGAACAAATCTGTTCTTCTAGCCGTCCATGGTATATTGCATACTCTTCTCCAGCACCACAGCTCAAAGGCATCAATTCTCTATCATCCCTATTCATTATCCAGTTTTCTAATGCATAGCAAGTAATTGCAAAGATTGTGGCCTGAATCCGACACATCTTAGGCTCCAGATTGACGTCGTTGCTCTTCAATACTTTGGAGAAGTCTCTGACAGCAGACTCTCCCAATGCAATTTGTATTTTAATTTCCTGGCTTCTGGTATCAAGAATGTTTACTGTGGAGCCTAGAAAACTCAAGCTGTTAATAATCTTGATCTCTTCACTCCCTATCATGATGCTGCCAATTGGCCCAGTGGTGAGAATCTTTGTTTTCTTGATGTTGAGCTTCAATCCACGTTGAAGGCTGCAGTCTTTGACATTCTACAGCAAGTGCTTCAGGTCCTCCTCAGTTTCAGCAAGTAAGGTTGTGTCCTCTGCATAACACAGACTGTTGATATGTCTTCCTCCAATCCTGATCTCATGTTTCTCCTCATAGAGCCCAAACTCCCGGATAATCTACTGTGCACATAGATTGGAAAGGTATGGAGATAGGACGCATCTCTGGTGTACACTCTTCCCAATTTCGAACCATGCAGTGTTTTCTTGCTGTGTTCTGATTACTGCCTCCTGGTCCAACTACAGGTTCCACATAAGCACCATTAAGTGTTCTGAGGTTCCCATTCTTCTCAGAGTTATATTTAACAAGCAATATTAGAAAGGTCATATGAAAGAGAAGACAGACTTCAGGCGAAGTTAATTCCTCCAATTTCAACTTTGTGCATAATAAAACTAATGATTTGCTCTCCCAGTTGGCCTTTTTTAATTTCTCAACATAGTCAGAACGTGGACAGAGTAAGTAATCTTATTTACAGGTGGGCCCAGGAAATCCAATAAAAGAAAATAGATAATGATAGCAGGCTGACTATTTAAGACACTCCCTTTTACCTACATTTCACTGGAACAAGGTGGAGGAGTAAAATGAAAATAAGATGAAGAGAATAACTCAGAGGCTGAGCCGAGAGATCTAGCCCCATCAACCAGCGCTCGCACATTCATTATGCACAGTGGAGCATCTACATATGGCACCTGAAAAATATCACTGAATTAATAATTTACATCATGATTATGCCTCTAATTTCCCACCATATTCTCCTAAGTAGACATTGTAATGAAAAGCATATTTTATTTACAATTATAGTTTATGAACCTAAATGTAAACTGACAGTAATGAGAAGATGGTGTCACTAAATCCATTTTAATGTAAATCGCCACATTTAAAATATTCCGAGAGCAGTCAGGGCAGTTAATGAACCCAGTACTGATACTCTTGTCAGAAATGCCTGACTTAAACCTTGATCTTCTGTTGCAGCCTGGATGATGATGATCACCCCCTCCACGCTTAAGTGTTTATTGTTTCTTCTCGTGCAACTCTAATTATAACAGTTTTTCTTCCTCCTCTCCCCACCCCCACTTCAGAGCTATCAGCAAACCTGGTTTGAATTAAAAAGGAACAACTCTTTGGCTATAACCACAAATCTGTCTCCCAAGCAAGCTCTTGCTTGCTGTGCATATAGAAGAGGAAAGCAATGATGTAACAGGATAATTACAAAGAGTGCTAGCTGGTGTCACAGGAGAGAAGGGACTGTCAGCAGTTCACTGGGAATAATAATACCCATGCCTCGGCAGATACAAAACGCTGGTGTGAGTGCATTGGCTTCTCAGACATCTCCAAGTCTAAGAATGCAAGCTTTAATTGAAGAATCCTCTGTAAAATCCTATACTTGCTGCAACTATGATATTATAAAGTGCAAAGTCGTTTGAGAGCTACCCACGAACTTAAGGCGAAGTGAGTATTCAGAAAGCAGGTAAAGCAAGAATGACCCAAAGTGACTATGAAGAAATCAAGAGTAAATTAAAAATCTTTTTTCCCTCTAAAATATGCTTCCTTTGTGGTGTTTTAGCTTGTTTTACTCAGTGAACTATCACAAACTAATGAAAAATTCATAGAAAATAAAGGAAATCATGAAGAAAGCGAAGTGCTCACCTTTAATCTCATGGACAGTGAATAAACAAACTGAAAATAGCTGCAGTTACTATCACATCTGAAGTTATCATCTTATGAATGCATAAAACCCCCCTTAGAACTTGATTAGAGAATAGTAACAACCAAAAGAAAATAAGAGCAACAAAGAGATGTTCAAATATCCAAGTAAGCAGACATAAAGGTGTTTAAACACTTAAAACAAGAGAAATGCAAATCAAAACTGCACTGAAATACTCTTTTATATTTATCACGTTGACATATATAATGCCAACGTTTGATAATGCATTATGCTGGTGAGAATGTAGGAAGCAATTTTATCAATTGCTGACAAGAGTATAAAATGGTCTATGTCCTTTAAAGGCTGTTTAGATTTCAATTGGAGCTGGCGGAAATGATCAGAGCTTTAGAAGTTAAAAACAAGACAAATACGTTATAAGTGTGTAGGTCAGAATTCTGACATGTCTTGCTGGGAACAAATCAAGGTATTAGCAGAGCTGTGCCTCTTACTAAAGACTATAAGGGAAATTCATGTCTTTGTGGTTGTAGGACGAAAGGCCTCGTCTTCTTGCCCGTTTTTTGTGACTCTCAGTTTGGTATCATAATTCAGCACCTAGGTGTTACATGCACACCTTGTCTGTCTCCTTCGGTCTTAAAGACCACAATGGCGAACAGGATTCTCACATTGCATCACTTAACAAAGAATTTGGCTTTCCTGCTGTTCCTCTAAAGAATTTTAAAAGTACATGTACTGTACTAGGAATCGGATCCTCCAACAGGTTTCCAGAGGTTGTAAGTATCACAAGAGGAAATTGCCTCTCATAGTTCTCACGTAGAGCAGCAGGTGGTAGATTTGAAATACTTGCTTTTGGGCTGGCAGTGGAACACCTGAACTCTAGGCCACCTAAGCTCCCTTCACATCTTTGGAGAGTCATTTTTTTCTCTTCACCACAAAAGACAATTTATATTACCCACTTTATTACAAATGTATTTTTTTGTTTGACTCTTTGATCTGGGTTCTCAATTTTTATTTTATACATACAGAAGAACACAAACAAATGGCCTATGTACTGAGCTAATCTTCACAGTAAAATTTATCATACAAAAGGATGGAATGATTCCAAATATCTATCAGTAGGAGACTGATTAAACTATTATGTTGTTTGTTGTTGTTGTTGTTGTTGTTATGGATCATCAAATAAAACTGACTCATAGTTGACTCTCTAGTAAGTTTTTGTTCTTGTTAAGTGCCGTCGAGTCACAAACGACTCATAGCAACCCTATGAAGGAGAGTCCTCAACTCTCGGAGTAAGTTTTTAGAGGCAGTAAAGTGCACAGGAGGAGATTGCTCATCTTTCTTCTGAGGAGCAGCTGGTAGATTCGAACAATGAGCCTTTTAGGGGGCAACCCAACTCCTTACCACTAAGCTATCAGAATTTCTTAGAGTATGAAACATCTTCTAAATAAAATTCTAAACCCAAACCAAACTACTGCTGTTGAGCTGAATATGACTCATTGTGACTCTCCATTAGATTTTCAACACTGTAAATCTTTACAGAGAGTGTCCATCTGTCTCCCGTGGAGCACCAAGTGAACTCAAACATTAACATTTCGCTTATCAGTCTGACACATTACACACTATGTCAAAAAACAGGAAGTTATGGAAAACTCTGAAAATGAGTTCTTATAGGAAGATTTCAGGATATATTATTAAATAGAAGTAACAAACAAAATTGTATCTAAAATAGATTTTCTTTAATGAATTTAATGATTAATATCTTTATAAGAAATGCCCAGCTAAAACTTTCATATGTGTGTATATTCATGTATATACATATACACACTGTATTTATATTTGTTTATCAATAACATGTAAGTATTATTTCTTATGGAGAAACCCACTGCTTGTGAGTTTGAACTGCCAGAGAGGTGTGACATTTGGATAGCAATGCAACTCCCTATGGATTAGGGACCAAAGGTAATGTAACATATATTACTAAATTTTATTCTTTTTGAAAGAGTGAGTATATTTTGAGGAAAAGGCACAGGTAGGTAGGCATATGGATGTAAATTGAGGTAAGAGTGGCACTACAACTTATAAATAGCTCTCTTTCATAATATAATTTTAATATTTCATCACTGCTGTTGAACTAGCTATAGCCCCCTACCCCAAAAAATATTAAAGCTAAAAAAAATTTAATGTAATATAGCTCTGTTTCAGACTATGACTTATTTTGCTTATATTATTAAAATACATCTTGCATAAGTTTATGGGGACCTTGAAAAAATTGGCATGAGAATTTGCTTATTATATTTATGAAAATGATCAAATAATTAGCAAAAGGAATTTGTTTGTGAAAATTGAATGCAATGTAAACTAAAGAAGCAAATTCATCTGTACAATATGTGAAATATGTTTATCCACTGACAGAGGTTGTCTCCCAAAGTTCTCTGTACATTATCAGTTACTTTAGGTCCTGTTTCTTATCAAAGGTTAAATGTCAAAAGCTACAAATGTAATCTTTCAGCCTATCTGTTGCCTACAACACCCGGTGTCTGACATGAGCTTTCCAGTCTCCACAGACTGCAAGTAAAGAATGTAAGCCAAAAATAGGGATTCTACCCCCGGAACTGGAATGGATGTCAGTGCCTAAATATCTACCATTTTCTTCTCTTCTGCTTACTAACCTGGAATGCAGTGACAGTTCAGGGATAAAATTCTTGCTTTCCATAGTGGACACCTGGATTTTATTCTTGACAATAGTACCTCCACCATTACTTCTCTGTCAGAGGACATTTCTTAAGTCAATATTGTGCTTTACAGGTTTTAGAAGAGCTTCTAGTATAAGATAGGTTAGGAAAAAAGCACTAGCAACCTACTGTCAAAAAACTTTCATGAATCACAACAGTCATGTCCACAGTTGATCATGGGATGACATAGGACCAGACAGCATTTTATTCCATTGTAAAATGGATTGTCACAAGGTAGGATCTACTTTACAACCATTAGCAACAAAAACAACCATCAAAAATGAATGTACGAATATACCACACCTTCTCCATCCAATTGTTTGTTGATGAGAAGCTGTGGTATATTCACACAATGGAATATTATGCTGCACTGAAAAACAAGAAACTCTTGAAATATTACACAAAATGGGTGTCCATGGAGGACATTATGCTGAGTGAAATATCTCCATCTCAAAAGGTCAAATACTGCATAGTGTTACTATTATGAAACAGGACTAACATGGAGCTTGGGGGAACTAAGAAAAGAGGCTATAAAAAATGCACATGGCACTGAAACAAACGAAAGAGAGAGCTGTATAAAAGGAATACATGATTAAGTATTATTGGCATGACATGAGTCAAGAATAAGAGCTGCATAATAAAGTGGACTGGGGGGGGTCAAGGGGACAGTATAACAATAAAAGATATATATATTTCTCCCAAAAGAAAAGCAAACTGTGGGGGATGGTGGGCAGGGAAAAAAACGTGCAACGTGAATGCATGAATGAATGAATGGAAATATAATGTCTCTATAAACATTCATTAAAATATCAATTTAGAAAAAATGAATGTATGCACATTATCAACTGCCAAAATATCTGACTTGAGAGAGACAACTAGAACCCATTTTAAAAGGTGCAATATACAAGCTTGAGACATGAAGACACTGGGTTGGACTCGGGGTAAAATAAAATTTTCCTGCCATTGTGCATCTATAGATAGTGTTTTCTTTCACACTGAGATCAAGTAGAGGTCAACAGTGAGCAGGATAAGCATTCAAAAACCAAAGGCCTCAGGAATAATGCATGGGTTCTTAGTCCGTTTTCCCCTACCAAAAAATGTGGTAAAACACTATTCCAAAATCTTAGCAGTATTGTCTCAGAGTGATGGGGATGTGTAACTCTTATTTTCTTTCTCCCTTGCAGGTATTTTTCAAGCAAATATGTGTTACTTTCTAACGAGAAAGAGAATATGAGTACTTAAAAGACTATTAAAAATATTGCTTTCACTTTCCTATGCATACTTTAAACACACACACACTCACACACTCACTCATGCAAAATACAAAAACCAAACTCAAAACACCCTCAAACTCATTTATTTCAAGCAGGAACCAACTCACCAGTGGGTGGTTTTGGAAGCTGTATACTGCTCAAGAGGAGATTGTCCATCTTTCTTCCTCTAGTGGATTTAAACCACCAGAAAGACCTCACTGGTGGGTTTAAACCACCAGAAGTCCTCACCTTTGGGTTAGCATTGCAACTCTCTGCGGACCAGGACACTAGAACTCCCTAAGTTACTTCTACAACCTATAACTTTAAAAATTATTAAATGTTTGTCCTATAGTCATGCCTATCAAGTTTATCATTGCCAGTCTTCTAACCCATATCTGTCCCTTCTTATTATCCTCATTAGATTCCTGGAGTGCTGCATTCATTCTCCAGCAAGTTCCAAGAAAGTTTGTGAAAAATGAAGAGAGAGAGAGAGAGTGTGTGTGTGTAAACAAGAGAGAGACTGAGGCAATGACTACTTTGTAATGGGAAACCCCTTAATCAAAACAAAATACCACTTAGAAGTAAAAAGAAGAAAGAAAATCATTACTTTCCATTTTCTTAATAAAATGGGGTGGTTTGTTTGTTAGCTCCTCATTATCTATGGCTACTTATTTTGGGGTTTTTTTTTTATTGATTCTTTCAGTCATTCATTGCAGGTGAGTCAGCTCTGACTCAAAGCTGACTCTACTATATTTCATGAGAAAGGACAATGCCTATCTATCTACCTTAAATGATACACTGATGGATTTGGAATGCCAAAAAGAAGCACACAAACTTTGGGTTACCAGTACAATTCCCTACAGCTGTGCAACCACATCTCTCACTGATTCTTTACAAATATATAACTCTTAACATACGGATAAAAGCACTTATCTAAAGTTTTAGCATTTTCCTACTTATTCAAACACCTATGTAATGTTTAAGTTAGAAAAGCAACCCTTCCAACTTGTTGTTGTTGTCATCATTAGGTGCCATCATGTTGAGTATGACTCATTGTGACCCTATGAACAAAAGAACTGAACCTGTCTTATCCTGTGCCATCCTCACATTTCCTGACACACAAGAGTCTATTGAAGCAGTCACTGTGTCAATCCACCTGATTGAGGGTCTTCCTCTTCTTTTCTGACCCTCCACCCTTGCTAGCATCATGCCCCTCTCCAAGGAATAGCCCTTCCCAGCAGCATGCCCAAAGTATGTGGGCAAAGCCTCATCATTCTTGCCTCCAAAGAACACTCCAGCTGTACCCTCTCCAAGACATATCTGTTTGTTATCTTGGCCATCCATGGGATGGTAGGTGCTCTTCTCCAACATCACAGCTCAAAGGTGTCAATTCTTTCGCTGTTATCCTTATTCATTGACAAGCTCTCAGATGCATAGCAAGTAAAGGGAAAGACTATGGCATGAATCAGATGCACCTTAGTCCTCAAACAGACATCATTACTCCTCAATAATTTTGAGAGGTCCCTAACTGCATATTTTCCCAATGTTTGTGTCTCCTTATTTCCTGACTACAGGTACTAAAGCTGTTACTTTAGGATCCAAGCAAGAGGAAGCTGTTGACAGTTTTAATCTCCTCTCCATCCATCAAGATGTTGCTTATCAGTCCAGTGGTAAGAAACTTCATTTTCTGCCAGACAAATTATGGCCAACTACTACCCTTACCATAACAAACTATGGCAAACATTGAGAAGAATAGGAATACTAGAACACTTGATTATGCTCATTTAAAGCCTATACCTGGGCCAAGAAGCTGTCGTCTGAACAGAGCAAGGGAACACTGCATAATTTAAAATTAGGGAAGATGTGCATCAGGGTTGGACCCTTTCCTCCATAACTATTCAATGTGTGTGTTGAGCAAATCATTCAAGAAGGTGGACTTGGTGAAGAGGGATATGGAAATAAGAGCAAAGGAAGGCTCATCAACAACCTGTATTAGGCAGGTGGCACACCCTTGTTTGCTAAAAGTGAGGAGGATCTAAAACCTTGCTGCAGAAGATTAAAGACTGCAGCCTGCATCACAACATCATGAAGACAAAAATCTTCACCAATAGACTGAAAAGCAACATAATGATATATGGAGAAAAAAAATGAAATTCCTAGCTATTTAATCTCAGTGGGGTTTCCAATCATCTCCCTTGGTACCAGCAGACAAGAGACACATTGTATTGGGCAAGACCTCTCTTTAGAGACTTCTCAAAACTACTGAAGAGAAATATTATTGAAGACGAAGGTGAGTCTTATTCAGGCCATTTATCTGCGTTATGCAGATGACACAACCTTGCTCGCTGAAACTGAGGAGGACCTCATGCACTTACTGCAGAGGGTCAAGGTCTGCAGCCTTCAATATGGACTGAGGCTCAATGTCAAGAAGACAAAAATTCTCACCACTGGACCAATTGGTAGCATCAGGATAGATGGCGAAGAGATTGAGATTGTTCACAGCTTCAGTTTGCTCGGCTCCACGGTCAACACTCTTGGCACCAGTAGCCAGGAAATAAAAAAGCGTATTGCGATGGGAAAGTCTGCGGTTAGGGACCTCTTCAAAATATTCAAGAGCAACAGTGTCTCTCTGAAGACTAAGGTCGGCCTGATACAGGCCATGGTTTTTGCAATCACTTGTTATGCATCAGAGAGTTGGACAATGACTAGGGAGGATAGAAGGAGAATTGATGCGTTTGAGCTGTGGTGCTGGAGAAGAATATTGAATGTACCATGGACTGCCAAGAAAACAAACAGATTCATCTTAGAAAGGATTAAACCAGGCTGCTCCTTGGAGGCAAGGATTCTGGGGCTTTGTCTGACATACTTTGGACATGTTCTAAGGAGAGACAGGTCTTTAGAGAGGGACATCATGCTGGGTAGAGTAGAGGGACAGCGCAGGAGGGGAAGACCCTCTATGAGGTGGATTGATTCAGTGACTGGGGTACTCGGGATGGGTGTGTCAGAGGCAATGACATTGGCACAGGTTAGAGCAGGGTTTAGGGCTGTTGTACATAGGGTCGCTATGAGTCGCAAACGACTCGATGGCACATAACAACAACAACAACCACCTATGGATCTGAGAGCTAGAAAATTAATAAGGATGACAGAATAAGAACTGATACCCTTGAGTTGTGGATTTAGAGAAGAGTAGTAGTCACTATCTAATGTACAAAGAACAAACAGGTATTTCTTAGAGAAAGTACAGCCAGAATGTTCCTTACAGGCAAGAATGGCAAAGCTTTGTCTCACATACTTTGAGCATGTTGCTAGGAAAAGGTATTCCTTGGAGAGGTTTATCATACTTGGAAAGGTGGAAGGTCAGAGAAAGAGGAATACTATCACAAACATGGATTGACACAGCAACTACAGGAATAGATTCAAGTGTGTCAGAGCGGATGTGGATGGCATATATAGAACCAGGTTCATATCTGCTGTTCATAAGTTCACTATTAGTTGTACTAGACTTGATGACACCAAAGAACAACCTCACCTTCAAGTAGTCGCTTATTTACCTCTTTATACTGAAATTTGATCATACCTGTGTATTCATTTCTTACGGGGCCAAGGAGGGGAAAGTATAGCATATTTGGTGTCTTATAAGATAATTTTTGTCTCACTGTTCTATAGACTGGAAATTTGAAATGTGGGTGTCAGTTGGTCCATGATCTCTCTGTAAAGGCTCTCTAGGAGAATTTCTTTCTTTGCTTCTTAGCTTCTAGTTGTTCTCTGGCAATATTTGACTGATAGTTGTGTCATTCTAATCTTTACCTATGTCTTCACATCTATGAGACAGTCTGTGTTTGTGTCTTTCAGCCTCTCCCTTGTCTTTACATAGATTTCAGTAATTTTCAGTTAAAGTCTACCTATCCCAGCATCATTTCATTTCATTTTAGCAAATAATGTCAACAACTCTACAAGTAAGATATAGATAAGTTCATTGTCATGAATTAAGTTGTGTTCCCAAGAATAAGTGCCAAATTGGCCAAGTTGTGATTCCTTCTGTTGCTGAGTTGATTTCCATTTCGTTAACTAATAAAATTATCTATCACTTCAAGAGTAATATGTACAGGGGGAACTTGTGGTTGCTGTGATGCTGAACACTGTGACACTGATGTGTCAAATATGATAATGGCTACCCATGGTGGACAGTGTTTGGTGGAGCTCCCTGAGTAAAACAAGCTTGGAAGCAGGAATGGCATCTACTTCTGTAATAGCTTGCCTCCAGAAACCCTATGAACCTGGAGAAATGGTGAAAGTTATACAAGTGTTCAGGTCTTTCATTCATAGGGTCGCTATGAGTTTCCAACAACTCAATGGTACTTACAACCACAACCACAACATATTAATAAGGTAAGAGTAAAGGAGGATAAATCTTGAGCCACAAACTTGCAAGAGAACACAATTCAAGCCTCACCTGTACTTTATTCACCTCCTTGCTTGAATCGCATTTTTACTTACAAAAGATAAAAAGAAACAGAAGTAAGCAGAAATATAAAAATCTTACATGGACCAGGAAATAAGAGCCACATACAAAGCAGATCCTTTAGACACAGAGTCCCTGCACTGAGAATCTCCTAGATTCAGAAAAGAAATTGATACCAAAACTCATGGAACAAGGAAGAAAGAGCAGTAATGAAAGAGACAGGACACTCAAAACTAAAGAGAAAAGGACAATTCCTCTAATGCAAAAAATAAAAAATAGGGCACCTTTATTCAAATCAGCACTCTGAAATCAGACTTTTGTCCTGACAACTACGAGAAAAAGAAGAAAAATCAATTTGCAGTAGCAGCATGACATAATTAAGACAATCACATTCATGAATACAGGAGTTAGGACTTCAATATATCCTTTGCAATAGGGGGACAATTTAACCTAGATACTCCCTAAACCCAGCAGAGTGTCAAGACATTTCATGGCACAGGGGAAAGAAATGAGCTTTAAAAACAGATCTAGATTGTGATTCTATTCTTTAAGTTAGAAGCTCCATGGAACTTAAAGGGACAACAAATGTAAAGTACCAAAAACTGTTTGACATTCAAGAAAGAACCCTTGTCTCACTTCTAGCCCTAATACGTCTACAAAATTCACATGAAATCAGCAGGAAATTTGGAACTTCTTTTTAACATATCCTTGCTACTGCTGAAAGAAATTTACTGCAAATCACTTCAAAGCAAGAAATGACACTAATATATTCTCAATAGAGTAAACGTATTATTTATCCTATAACCTCAAATGTTCTGGAATTCAAATTTATATTAATAGCTTTGCAAAGCCTGTGTGTTGCTATCTTAGGCAGCACATGAATGGATCCCATTGCTACTACTTGGAAAAGACATGGAGTTTAATACTCACCTAATAGATAAAAAGATAGATAAAATGATGCCTTTAACCACATGGTGCCTCTAACTTATGACTCCTTTATGCACAACAGAATGAAAAGTTTCCCAGTCCTGAATCCTCCTCAGCATCTCTGGCATGTTCAGGTCTGGTTTCTAATCTGTCTCACCTTTGTGTTGTCTGCATAGCATAGGTTATTGAAGAGTCTCCCTCCAATCTTTTTTTTCTATAATTATATTTTATTAATTTTCATAAACATTTACAGAGATTTTGGGTTTCCATTCATTCATTGTTGCACT
>NW_006399796.1:12336592-12338498 GCF_000299155.1 Elephantulus edwardii | reverse complement strand
CATAGAGTCCAGCCTCTCATATAATTTGCTCAACATGCAGATTGAATGGGTCTGGAGAGACAATACAATCCTCACGCATTCCTTTCTTAATTTTAAACCATGTAATGTTCCATTGCTCTGTGTGCACAACAGCTTCTTGGCCTAGGTATATGTTCCATATGAGCACAATTTAGTGCTCTGGGATTTCCACTCTTCTCAATGTGAGCCATAACGTGTTATCATCCGCACAGTCAAATGCCTTTGCGTAGTCAATAAAGCAGAAACAAATATTCTTCTGTAACCTTTAATTTCAGTCAGAATTCACCTGACATCAGCAATGATATCTCTGGTGCCATGGCCTCTTCTAAATCCTGTGTGGACTTCTGGAAGTTCTCTATCTATAATAGCTCTAGGTGTTTTTTAGTGATCTTCAGTATTTTGCTTGCATGTAATATTAATAATATTGTTGGATAGTTTCCACACTCTTTTGGATCACCCTTCCTGGGAATGGGAACAAATGTTGATCTCTTCCAATCCATTGGCCAGAGAGTGATCGTCCAAATTTCCTGACATAGGAAATGCATGAATGCATTTGTTAATTGAAGCAAGTTAGTTGGTATCCCACAGAATCCTGGGTTCTTATTTCCCAGCAATAACTTCACTGCAACTTCTACCTCCTCTTATGTTACCTCCCATTAATTTGGTATTTCCTGAGATTTCTAAATGTCAATCACTTTTTCTGGTACAGTGACTGTGTATATTTTCTCCATTTTCTTTTGGTGCTTCCTGGTACTTTCAATATATTTCCCTTAGCATCTTTAAATATTTCAACTCAAGGTTTAAATTAACCTTTCAGTTCTCTCAGCTTGAGAAACACAGTAAGTTCTTTCATTTTTATTCTTCAAATCCAATTCTCTACACATTCCATTATAAAGCTTTAATTTGTCTTCTCGCACTTTCCTTTGAAATCTTCCATTCAGCTCTTTCACTTTGGCATACTTTCCCTTTGTTTGATGCTCTAGTGAAATTTTTAGAGTCTCTTCTAACATCTATTTTCTATTTTTTTTTCTTTCTCCTCTGTCTTTTAAAGACTTTTTGCTTTCTTTATGGATGGAATCCTCGTTATCACTACATACCTAGTCTGGTCTTCAACCATTGGTGCTCATTGATTCATACATATTCTGTTTTTTTACATTAGAAATTACTTTTATTTGAGTGAAAAATGGCAAATTATATTCTTTTTTCTTTCCATCATTAATAGGAATCTTGTTTTGTACCATTAACTGTTGCTGTTATGTGCCAATGAGTCACCTGTGACTAATAGTGATCCTATAAGTGCAACAGCTCTGAATCGTGACTTATTCTGAGCCAGTCTCACTAATCCTGACACATCTAATCCCATCGTCCCAGTTATTGTGTCAATCCTTCTCATCTGAAGTCTTCCTGTCCTGCACTATCCATCCACCTTTCCAAGATGAATATCCTTCTTCAACCCCTTATTGAAAATTGCTGTTCCCTTCACCAATTTACCTGCTTACTAATTTTTATTCCCTTTTCCCTCCTTTCTAATCCTGCTAACCCTAAAGGTTAAAGATTTGTTCTGAAGGGAATAGGAAGAAGAAAAACGTGCACCAATGAATGGATTTTTCAAAACTCAAAACTTCATTAAATTAAGTTTCATACCAATGCCAGAAAGAGAGTGTTAAGGATGAACCAAAGTCCTTGACTGGGGAGTCTGTAATGCGCTGTGCTGCTAACCAAAAGACTACACTCTTTGCTGGTTCGAATCTCCAAGTAGTAGTCTCCTATTTAGACTTGGAGGTGAGGAAACCTGAAGGAGGTCACTGTAACATTATGCGTAGAATCGACTCAATCGTAATGAGTCTGAGTTTTTGCTCTTGGGGAAGTTTTGTTTTGAATTATTTTT
>NW_006399796.1:12313482-12335957 GCF_000299155.1 Elephantulus edwardii | reverse complement strand
TAGCTACCCTGTGTAGAGAAGCTCTGTACCTTGTCCAGTCTTATTAATTCTGACACATCAACTCCCATTGCCCCAGTTACTGTATCAACCATCTCGTCCGGGGTCGTCCTTCCCCTGCGCTGCCTCTCCACCCTTCCAAGCATGATGTCCTTCTCCAAGGACCAGGCTCTCCTGGCCATGCTTCCAAAGTATGTGAAATGGAGCTTCAAAGTCCTAGCTTCCAAAGAGAAACTTGACTTCACCCTCCCCAAGACAGTCCTATTTGTTCACTTGGCAGTCCATGGAATAGTCAACACTCTTCTCCAGCACCGGAACTCAAAGGCATTGATTCTTCTTCTGTTATCCTTAGTTCAGTTCCCTGAAACATAACAAGTGATTTGAAAGACCATGGTCTGGATTATGTACACCTTAGTCTCTAAACTGACATCATTGCTTCTCAGCACTCTGGAGAGATCCCTGACAGAAGATTCTCCCAATGCAATCTGTCTTTTGATTTCCTGACTCCTAGTGTTATGAGTGTTGATTGTGGAGCCAAGCAAGCTGTGATTGTCAACAGTCTCAATCTCTTCTCCATCTATCATAGTGCTGCCAATTGATCCAGTGGTGCGTAACTTTGTCTTCTTGATGTTGAGCTTTAATCCATATTGATGATTACAGTCCTTAACCTTCTTCTGCAAGTATTTCAGGTCTTCAGTTTCAGCAAGCAAGGTTGTATCATCTGCATCATATTCGTTGTTGATGAGTCTTCTTCCAATTTTGATGCCACATTCCTCCTCATAAAGACCTGCTTCCAGAATGATCTGTTCTGCATATAGGTTGAAAAGGTATGGAGACAGGATACATCTCTGCCCCACTCCTTTACTGATTTTGAACCATACAGGGTTTCCATACTCTATTCTGAGGACTGCTTCCTGGTTCAAGTACAGGTTTCGCATAAGCACAATCAAGTGTTCTGGGATTCCAATTCTCCTCAAGGTTAGCAACATTTGTTGTGACCCACACAGTCAAATGCCTTTGTATAGTCAATGAAACACAGATAGATATTTCTCTAGCACACTTTACTTTCTTTCAAGATCCATCTGACATTGGCAATAATGTCTCTACATCCACGACCTCTTCTAAACCTAGCTTGTCATCGTTTGTGTCTTAACGGTTATCATAAGAGTCTGGAATGTAGGTTGCATAGTGGAGTGCACTCGGTGGTGGTGGGGAGATTGGATACCAATGAAGGAATTTTTCTTTTACTTTTCAAAGAGAAGAGTGAACTGGGGGGATGGGGATGGGCAAGGAGAAAATGAGAAAATTGCAATAATAGATGAATGGAAATCCAAAATCTCTGTAAATGTTCATTAAAATTAATAAAATCAAATTTATAAAAAATTGAAAGGTATTTGCAATGAATAAATCAGTGAAAATACAAAATCTGATCATTCTTTTTACATTCTAATTTCTATCGCCAAGCCCATATTTTCTAACTACTATGCCTTCTTCACTGTTTCCAACTTTTGCATTCCAGGCACCAGTTATCATTACACATCTTGATTGCAGATTCTGTCCATTTCGAACTGCAAGATTTGTGTTAGAAGGAACTAGAAACTGGATTTGATGTGGAAAATATAGATAAAAATGTTGAATATGCACAATCCTTTTCTAGGCAATCATTTATTTTATATTAAAAGTGTTATATGAGTGAAACTTTACAAAACAAATTGGCTTTCCATTCAAGTATTCATGTGCATTTGATTCTACAGTATTCATTTCAATACCGATAATACAATCACACTTTCCCCACTTCCTCCCTGTAATTAAGATTCCCATTAATCTTTCTGTATATCTCCATGACTTCCCTTTTGTTAGTGACTTTGTCACTGGAAACCAGGGTTCTGCGTCTGCCACCAGAAAAAACAATCTTCAAAACAAAATTTGGAATAGAAAAACCCTGAGATTTATTATATACTGGTATATAAAAGACAGGAGGTAAAACCTTTCTAACTCTGTCCCAAAGAAAACAAAACCAGACAGAGTACATGTAGTTTAGCTTAGAGGGTAGGGAAGAATTTAGTTTATTCAGTGTTGTTCGAAGGAAATATAAGCATCCTTTTAGAAAAGAAGACATTTTAGAAATCAGTAAGAAGTGGACACAGCTGGCCTCTAAGATCACATCTTTCCAGGAAGGTGTTTAGTTATCACAGAACAAGCACTCTAAGTTTTCATTTATCAGGATGATGTCTATCTGGCGAGCGTTTAGTCATCACAGAACGTGTACTGGAAGTTTCCTCTTTCATGGTGTAATCTATCACCGACATGCAATATGGCTTCTCTTCATGTCTGTAGTCACCCTTCTTACCTCTGTATGAACATGGCACCAGAAAGGTCTTGTTACAATATTAAGTTCATCAGGAAGGAATACCTGCAGATGAATTCTAGGCTTTTTATGTAATGCTTGCCCGTGGGCCTTGTGACGGCGGAACACTAGGTTGTCTATATTAGCTGAATGCTGGTCTTCTTGATCTGGACTGACTCAAGGTAAAATTGTTTGCTAGGAAAGGAAGGTAATTTATTCAGAATATCCTGTAAAGAGAGAAACAAAATTGGGAAATGGGAGTGTCTGAGATCCAGAACAAATTTAGTAATTCAGCTAGCGATTTTCTTCTCATACATTACAAAAGCCATCTTTAATACACAGTCAGACAACTCTACTGTATTAATGAAAGGAAGAAATCTCAGCTATTAATTTTAGGAGGGAGAGGTGTTCATCAGTAAAGGATTTCAGATTTTCATTGTGAGTTTCCTAATCTTAGGGAAACTGGGTTAGGACTCTCTCTAGTGAAATTCTAGGCTTGATAAAAATAGTCCTGATGATAATACCCCTATCCTAAAGGAGACTGCTTTCTGATGCTAAAGTCTGATGGACACATAAGGTGAACTCTGGTTATATAAACAGTAGGGAGCTGGCTGCTAAATCAAAGACAGTGTGTCTTTGGTGATTAAAGCCTGCTAACCTCTCCATTCTAAAGTGGATAGTCAACTAAGGGTAAATTCCAACTCAGTGGTGGTGGCTGTTGCTGTTGTTGTTGTTAAGTGTCATCAAGTCAAGGACAACTCATAGCAATCCTATAAAGAGCAGATCTGAACCCTGTTCTTACCTGTGCCGTCCTCATCATATCTGACATAGTTGATCCCATTGCTGCAGTCACTGTGTTGAGGGTCTTCCTCTCTTCCACCACCTCTCCATCTTTCCATGCATGATATCCCTCTCCAAAGAATGACCTCTCCTAGCAATATGCCCCAAGTATGTGAGATGGAGCTTCACCACCTTTGCCTCCAAGGAGCGCTCTGGCTATACCTTCTCCAAGACATATCCATGTTTATTCTTTTGGCCGTCCACAGGGTATTCAGCTGAAAGACATACTTTCTTCTTTGATCAACTTTATTTTTTGTTCATCTCTCAGATAAATAGACTATGTTCTGAATCAGGCACACTTTAGCCCTTTAATATTATTGTTCCTCAGTAATTTGGAAAGGTCCCTGACTGCAGGCTTTCCCAGGGCAATACATCTTCTGATCTCTTGACTGCTATACCAAGTGTATTGATTGTGGATCAAAAAGTAAGATGAAGTTGTTGAAAATAGTTTATCTATCATATTACCTATGGTCCAGTGGTGAAAATTTTTGTTTTCTTGATGTGGAGATGCAATCCTTATTGAGTGCTGTAGTCTTTGATCTCCTGCATTAAGCGATTCAAGTCCTCTAGGGTGTCAGACCTTAAAAATTGACTTTTCTAGCCATTGTATTAGCCCCCGTTGGGGCCATGCTCTCCAGCTACCTTAACTGCAGACATATGGTGGGACCCAATATAATAGAGTGCTCTCCACACTGTGTAGCCTGAAGAATCCCAGAACTCAAGGCCACAGTATGTTTTTCTTGCTGGATAATTGAGAAAACTGACTTAAATCTGCTGTGAGTCTCTGATTCAAATCCAGGTGCCCCCTCAAAAACAAACAACAAACCAAAGTGCTCTGAGACAGAGTTTGCTGAATTAATGAGGAAACCAAAAACTTATTGCATTTGTGCTGCTGAACTGAAATCTGGATTTTCATTAATTGAGGAATTGTGTCTTGCTGTGAATCTGGCTTGGGACTGCTAGAGGAAATATGGACTTAGATTGTGTGATATTCGTTGCCCTCTCGCTCTCCAGTCTATTTCCCTAATAAATCTCACAAATGTGAGTAACGTTTGTGAGTCTTGAAATAACATTAGACCCAATGATTGGCAGAAAGAGGTGCAGGAACAGGGGGGTGGCATGTCTGATTTTGTAGCTATTTTGGTACTTTTAATATTAATTTTTTATATTTTATTTATTTTAATAAATAATAAAAGCTTACAGAGACATTGGATTCCAGTCATTTATTATTACACAATTTCCTCCCTGCCAACCTCTCCACATTCCAGTTCTCTTTTCTCTTTGAAAAGTTAAAAATAACCAAAAAAAATCTTTCATTGTTATTCAATCCACTCCCGCTCCCTCAGTCCGCTCCACTAAGCAACTTTAATTTTGGACTCTTGTCATGACAATAATACCTAATCATATATTCCTCCTAAACAGTTCTCTCCCTCATCTGTTTCAATGTAGTATACATTATTTGTCCCTTCTTAGATTCCCCCAATTCTAATGTCAGACCTGCTTTACAACAGTGGCACCATGCAGTATTTGTCCTTTTGTGCTGAGTGAGATATTTCACTTAGCGTAATATTCTCCAGGGTCACCCATTTTGTATATTTCGTGAGTTCTTTGTTCTGCAATGTAGCATAGTATTCCATTGCGTGACTATACCAAAGCTACTCTAGTCATTCGTTTATTGATGGGCACTTGGGTTGTTTCCAACTCTTTGCTATCGTGAACAAAGTTGTGATAAACATGGGTGTGCATATATCTGCTTGAGTGGCAGTTATTATTTCTTTAGGGTATATTCCCAGTAATGGAATTTCTGGGTCAAATGGTTTTTATATTTCTGAATTTTTTAGAAAGTGCCATACTGCCTTTCATAGTGGTTGCACAATTTTTTACTCCCATCAACAGTGAATAAGGGTTCCATTTTCTCCACAACCTCACCAGCATTTGTTGTTTGCTGTTCTGTTAAATTTTGCTATTCTTACTGAGGTGGGATGTTATCTCATAGTTGTTTTGATTTGCATCTCTCTTAGAGCTAGGGATTTTGAACATTTCTTCGTGTGTTTGTTTGCCATCTGAACGTTTTCTTTGATGAAGTGTCTGTCCATATCCTGTGCTCATTTTATAATTGGATTATTTTCCTTTATCTTGTTGTTGTGCTTGAGTATTTTATAAATTCTAAATATAAGTCCCTTATCAGACTTGTCATTGTCAAATATTTTTACCCCAGTTTGTGGCTTCCCTTTTTACTCTGTTGGAGAAGTTTTTGAATATGCATAGGAATTTGATTCTTAGAAGGTCTCATTCACCTATTTTATCTTCTCCTGGTTTTTCAGAATGCTTGGAAGACTGTTCATAATGTGGATTAGGGCTTCTAGAGTTCTTTCAAGCTTTTCTCTAAAGAAATTTATAGTCCTGGGTTTTAGTTCTAGGTATGTGATCAACTTTGGGTTGGTTTTGTGTATGGAGTGAGGTGTGGATCTTGCTTGAGTTTTCTACAGATAGTTTTCCAATTTTGCCAACAACATTTGTTAAAAGGCTGTCATTTCCCCACTTAACTGATTTCATCTCCTCGTCAAAAATCAGTTGACCATAGGTAAATGGGTTGATTTTCAGATTTTCAATTCTTTTCCACTGATCTATATGTCTGTCATTGTACCAGTACCATGCTGTCTTGACCACCATGGCAATGTAATAGGATTTGAAATCAAGAAGTGAGATTCCTCCTACCTTGTTTCTCTTTTTTAAGGAGTGTTTTAATTATCTGGGGCCTCTTTCAATTCCAAATGGCATTGGAAATTGCCTTTTCCATTTCGTGGAGGAATGGAATTGATATTTGTATTGGGATTGCATTTAATGCATACATTGCCTTTGGTAGTATTGTCATTTTCACAATATTGAGTTTTCCTATCCATGAGCAAGGGATATTCTTCCATTTCTCCAGGGCTCTTTTTGTTTCCTGTAGTAATACTTTGTAATTTTCTTTGAATAGATCTTTTGTGCTTCTGGTTAGATTTATTCCCAAGTAAACAATCAATGTAATTCATCACATAAATAAAGCAAAGAACAAGGACCACATGATCCTATCAATTGATGCAGAAAAGGCCTTTGACAAAATCCAACACCCTTTTCTGATTAAAACACTTAACAAAATAGGATTAGATGGGAATTTCCTCAACATAGTAAAAAGTATATATGCAAACTGAGAGCCAACATTGTTCTCAATGGAGAGAGATTAAAGGCATTTCCTTTGAGAACAGGAACTAGGCAAGGATGCCCACTCTCACCTCTCCTATTCAATGTTGTATTGGAAGTCTTAGCAAGAGCAATAAGACAAGTGAAGGAAATAAGCAGTATCCAAATTCGCAAAGAGGAGGTAAAATCATCTCTATATGCAGATTATATGATAGCATACTTAGAAACCTAAAAGACTCAGAAAGAAAACTGCTGAACATTGTTGACCAATTCAGCAAAGTGGCAGGATACAAGATCAGCGTGTAAAAATCAATTGGATTTCTCTACAGTGACAAAAGAGAATACAGAGCTAGAGCTCAGAAAAACAATACCCTTCACACTAGCTAATCACAAGACTATGGATATTATTGATGAAGACAATTGCCCTTCATGAAGGAGTAGAAGTCAGATTCGACCACTCCCATGTTGTATCCTCTCCTTCCTCATCCTCTTCGTTTTCAGCAAGCAAGGTTATGTCTTCTGCATAACAAAGGTTATTGATTATTTTTTTCTAGGGTCGTGATAGATTCTAATCTTGAATAATTAGCTCAGCATACAGATGAAATAGGTATGGGGATAAGATACAACTTTGAAGCACACCCTTCCTAATTTTAAACCATTTAGGTTCCCTTGTTCTGTTTACACAACAGGTCTCAGTATAGGTTAAGTGTGAGCACAATTAAGTATTTTGGTATTTCCATTCTTCTCAATGTTAGCCACAATTTGTTATGATCCACACAGTCAAATGTCTTTCTGGTATTTTTTTGTGTTCAGTCAGGATCCATCTGACATCAGCAATGATATTGCTGGTGCCACAGCCTCTCCTAAATTCAGCTTAAACGTCTATCATTCTCTATCTATGTACTCTTTTAACTGTGTTTGAATGATCTTCAGCAGTACTTTGCTTGCATTTGATATTAATGCTATTTTTTCACTAATTTCCACATTCTGCTGGATCACCTTTCTTATGAATGGAAAAAAATGTGTGTCGCATCCAATCAGCTGTCTTCCAAATTTTCTGACACAGACTGGTGAGAACATTCAGGGCTGCATCTGTTATCTGAAACATGTACAATTGATATCACATTAATTCCTGAAGTCTTATTTTTGCCAGTGCCTTCAGTACAGCTTGAAAAGAGCTGAACATAATTTGAGAAGACAAAGCAAAGCATTGTTGTCTGAAGAACAAAAAAAAATGGTACATGGGGCAAAGGGTCAGGAGCATCTCTCTGAAATGGCAGAGGGAGTGATAATATTCAGCCCCTCACTCCCCCAGGGCAGAGATCAAATAAAGATCCTGTAGCCCAACTCAATGGTACCTGTAGAGCCTCACCAACAGCAAGAGGTTCATTTATTTATTGCTGACTCACAGGTATGGTACCAAAACTGGGGTTTATTAGGGAAGGAAGTTAGAGAGTGGGGGAGGAAAAGAATATCACCCAAAACAAATCCATGTTTTAGCCCATGTCACAAGGCACAATTATTCATTTAGTCCAAATTCTGGTTTCAGTTCAGCAATCAAATCTAAGAGATTCTGCAAAGTTTACCTCATTACAGTTATAAGTCAGTTTCTCCTTCAAGTAACAAGAACAGCCAAAACCTTTAACTGCTGCCAGCACAAATTCAAGAAGTTTCCAGGTGGCACCTTGCCAAGGTCTCTTCACAGCAATGTCAGTCTCTCTACCAGCAGGGACTTACTTTCACCAGGGTCTTGCTCCAGTCTCCCTCAAGTCTTGCTGTCACAAGTTTTACTGGCCTCAAGTCTTACTCTCCTCAAGTCTTGCTAATCATCAACAGCTGAAGCAGCAATATAAAGAGAGCACTCTCCACACAGAAGGGTGTGTGAAAACACCAACACAGAAGTGGCAGTGTGACCGTATTTAAGCTGCCTACTGCATCTGGCCTGACCCATTGCTCACCAGTTAAAAAAAAATCCATCCTACATAACCACAGTCACATGAATCATTCCCCTAAGGGGTCTGGGTCTCCAGAGGATCTTCTACCCATTCTTCAGATCTATAGAACATAGAAGAATTGGGGAATTAAGCTACAGATGGAGTTGTTAATAGAAAGTATAGACTCATACAATAGGTTAAACATTTGGCAGTATGTTGACCTGAGGCTTCTCATAAATAGCCTGCTATTAATCTTGTTGTTACTGTTGTTTTGTGCCATCAAGTTGCCTGTGATCCACAGCAATCCTATCTACAGCAGCTCTGAACCTTGCCTTGTCCTGAGCCAGCTTCACTGATTCTGACATACCAACCCCCATTGCCCCAGTTACTGTATCAATTCATCTCATCCGGGGTCTTCCTCTCCCATGCCATCCCTCTACCCTTCCAAGCATAATTTCTAAATTGGTTCCTCCTGGTCATGTGCCCAAAATATGTGAGACAGAGCTTCAAAATCCTAGCTTCCAAGGAGAAATCTCACTTCAACCTTTCCAAGACAGACTTTTGTTTTGCACATAGATTAAAAAGATACGGAGACAAGATGCTTCCCTGATGCACACCTTTCCTGATTTTGAACTGTGCAGTATTTGCTTGCTTCTAGGACTGCTTTCTGGTCCAAGTTTAGGTTTCACATAAGCACAATCAAGTGTTCTGGGAGTCTCATTCTCCTCAAAATTAGGCACAATTTGTTGTGATCTAGAGTCAAAGGCCTTTGTATAGTCAGTGAAACACTGATAGACATACTTTCAGCAGGATAAATTATAAAAACCATTATAAGGAAATATGCAGAGAGCTGAAATTGAAGAATAAACAGAGAAGAAATCACATAGAATTTGTCAAGCTGAAAGCACTAAAAAACAAATTCAAATCTCGCATTTCAATACTTAAATTTGTTTCTGGAAAAATCTTGAATGTCTTAGTAAACATCAAGAGAAGATGGCATATACAGACTCATTGTATAAAAAAAAAAGAATTGGCCAACACGGAAATGTTTCAGAAAGTAGCATATGATTAAGAGTCAGTGATAGTAAAGGAAGACACTGATTTGACCATACATAACAACAACTTTGCCAAGGAAGATGGACAATCTTCCTCTATGTGGTTTATAGGCTCTGAAAGTTTTCTAAAAGACCAACTATAAGTGGGTTTCAACGCAAAAAGCAATGAGTTTAGCTGAGTGGGAATATTGAAGAAAGTTTCTGAAATAGCTGCATGGGTAATTTGAAAGAAAAGTCAAAGAAAAAAAGAGCCTGGTTTCTTAAAATTGGATTTGAACATATCTAGCTCAAAATGCAAAGAAGTATCATTGATGGAGTTTCTGCTAATCACAAGGACTATGTTTTACATTTGAAAGCATATCCTGGTCTGTTTCAATATTTTGTTGATCCCTTAATTATATGTCTCCTTTCCTTTTACTCATGTTAATATGTATTTCCAGTCAACTTTATCTTTCAAAGAAGCAAGCAGAGGTTTCTCATTCAATCAATGTTGAATGTTGTGGGTTTCCCCTCAGTCCACCACAACTCATAGGGACTGGATGAATAATAGATCTGAACGTTGCCTTTTCGTGCACTATTTTCACGACACTCAAGCTCATTGCTAGTCATTGTGCCAACTTAACTCATTGTCTTCCTTTCCTTCAATAACCTTTCCCAGATGCTTTTCCCAGCATGATGTCTTCATTCAAGGACTAGCCTCTCTTGAAAATATGCCCAAAGTATGTGAGACAAAGTTTCACTAGTCTTGTTTCTTAATAGTGTCCCAGTTGTACTGCCTCCAAGATAAGTAAAAACAATTCATAATTTTATGTGTTTCTTAGTTCTAGCCACATATATGTCCTCTTATTTAATGAAGACATCTAATAATCTAAACTGGCCCAGATAGTGATGATCTAGGCTTTCCATATTAGCGAAGCTGTATGGTCCTGTATAGGATTTAGATGGTGAAAACAAAACAGAATAACAAACACTATATTCTCTATATGCCCAGAATGTTTGTCAACACACACAAGCAAAAATACCATAAGATTCTTCCCCAGATAGGTAGATAAAAAACAGCTAAAGTTAAAAAAATTTCAAAATTAAGTGAGAAAATCAAGCAGAATCCAATTTCAGTGTGGTAGTCAAAAAAGGCAAAGAAGAAAAGCTTTTAATTTAGTTTGTGAAGATTAGAAAAAGAAATTTGTGTGTGTGAAATACTAAAAGGGTTTTTTTTAAAAAATGCAAATTAATTAACTAATTAAACCCTAAATTCATCCTGCATCATCTGACAGCTTGCTTTTCTTGGTGCTCTTTGAGCCATTGTGGCTATAAATCACACTGAAAACTGTTCTTCCAAATTGCACCACACTCATCAGCTTAGCGAGTTCAAAATCAGACTAAAGACTTTCTTCTTTCATCTCCAAGTCAGCTTAAAAAAAGACCCACATGAGCCTAGCATGAACAGAGGAAAAACAAAGAAAAACTTGGATGAACTTTCTTGAACTTCAGTGGTACTTCAGTTTGCTTTATAATTATCCTTAGGAAAGAAAATAAAACAAACTTGAATTTTGCCACTCCATCAAAACTAGAAGTAGATTTTCAGAGGGCACAGAAATCAAAAGTGAACATGATTGGAACACAATTTGCTGAAACCTGAGATACCTACATGCCTCGTCTACAGCAAGGAGACATTGGAGATGTTCAAATGGGATTTAACTTTTACTCACATTACACAAGATTGTATGTCCATTTGGAGAAGATTGACTTCCAAAATGTCATACCTTTGAAATTTTTTTTATTACTTTCAATTACAGAGATTTGGGATTTCCATTCATTCATTGCTGCACTTTTCTCCCTACCCACCCCTCCCCACCAGTTAGCTCCTCTCTTTTAAAAGAAAAAGAAAAAAAAAGTCCTTCATTGGTATGCAATCCCCCCATCCCTTCTCTCACTCCCCGTCCCCTGAACTCAGTACACTTCTCTATGCAACCTTAATTCTGTACTCCTGTGCTAACCATAATACTCAATCATATATAGCCTTATAGAACAGTTCTATTCTGCATTTACAGAGGTCTCAAGACTCAAAAGTAACGTCACAGCAACTATTAGTTGTACAAAACTGGTTTGACAAAAACTAAGCTACCTGGAGATGTAGAATATAATCTTGCCATTGTTCTGTTCTGTTTTCTATATCAGAAAAGATTGCAGACTAGTCACAGATCACAAGGCTTAATGTTGAAGACTCAGATTGCAAGTTGGCCAGGAATTGTGCTACTCATCCAAAGGCCAAAAGCCCTCTGGCTGTTCGATTCCATCTGCCACACCAAGGGACAGAGATGGACAATCACCTCTCGTGCAATTGATAGCCTCTGAAACCACTGGAAGGTCAGCCATGAATTGGTTGTGACTTGACAACAATGGGTTTGAGGATTTTGGTGTTTGATATTAGAAGTGAGCCATCAGCCTTGGAAAGCTGTGGGAGACCCTTCATGTGTTTAATTTTCATCACTTCTAGAAGACGCACATAGGTAGGATCACTTCAGAATCTGGTTCAGTATCTATGTTTCTCTGTGTCTTTTGTAAACAGATTTAATATAAATCTCCTCCTGGACTGTTAAGGGTTTCTTGTGCAAAATGATTTCCCCAGCCATTGCCTGACTTTGCCATTTGGATGGGCAGGGATATGTGAGTAGAGTGTATTAGCCTATTTATTCTCAAGGGGATTGGCTAGTCTCATCATTAAGCTAAGAAGAAAAACCAGCAGCATATTTGAGAAGCAGGAAAATGCAGTCCTGTCCTTCAGGGCCAGAGATTCTAGCGCTTGCCAGACCAGAGCCATAGCAGTCACAGCCAAAAAGCCTTTCAAGCTGAGAGGAAACCCTGAAATAAGAGTATGTTTAGCTTTCTTTCTCCATTTTTTAGAACTCAAATACATGTGAATACCTGAGGTGTCATCAATGAGGAAGGCAAGTGATTTTATTTTTCCTCTGATATGTAAGAATAAGTTTTCAACAACTTTAACTACTGTATGCTTACTGACATAATAATTATAATAATTAACATTCATTGAATGCCTACTAGATGCCAGGCCTGTGACCGAGTTTATTATAGACATTTGTCTTTATTATGCACATTTATTCCATTTAATCTTCACAACTCAGCAAGGTAGGCACTATTACTGACTTCATTTCACAGACAGAGAAAGTGAAATTTTGAGAGGTTAAGTAAACTGCCACGAAATCACTCAACCAAGAGTGGCAGCGTATTTATCAGCACTCTGGGGTGGCTAATCGAAGCCTGTTCTAATTACCATCGTCCCAGACTGTTGAAAATAGTTCCTTACTAAGAAGGAGGAGGTAAAGTCTATGCCTGGTATACAAGAAGTTTTAAAAATTGATTTCACAGTTTAAGTAAACTTTAGTAGGAACGAAGTAGCTACTAAATGTTCTCATGTACTTTGTCAATCAACACTCTATCTTTTACCAGGAATTTGTCAAATACTGAGAAATTAGGAGGGAAGGACTTTAGGTACCAAGGACAACCGTGAATTTGAGGAATATTCCTTTTACCCAAATTAAGTCATGTATTTTAATATATCATGAAAGTTATGATTAAAATACATTTGTGATTTTAAAAATCAAAGTTCTTATGTGTGTGTCTGTCAACAAATGCCTCCTATTAGCCTTATATAGTCAAAGCTGCTTTCACATACATATGGTTGATTGGATACCATTCAATTATTTATTAAGGTAATATTTATTTCATATAAAATAATATATATAAATTATAAAATAAATAATTAAGATGTAATATATATAAGTTATAAATTATACAATTAATACAAATACCTGTGACCTCACTAATAAAACCAGTACCTACTTCTTTGCTAATACCTCAGTGCTATGGTTAACTATGGGCACCTTTCAAAATGCTTGTCCCACCTCCCTGCCAGAAAAGTGGTAACTGACATTCAGAATTTAAGTTTACCGTATCCTTGCCTTTAAAAATAATTAGTTATAAGTATCTTATTGTGGCCAAATTTTTTTAGCATTGTAAACTTTTGTGCTTCTATGACATCATAATATGCACACATTCCATATGGATGAGTCACCATTTTCTCTTTGAGTTCTTAGCAATATAATATTCCACTTACGACTATAGCATTGTTGATCCATTCTTCAAACAATAAACACTTTAGTTGATTCTTGTGTTTCACTCTATTAAACAGTGGTCTTTTTTAAATTTTATTTTTATTGATATTTTACAGAAACTTGGATTTCCAGTCATTCATTTTTGCACATTTTCCTCATAAATAGTAATCTTATGAACACAATCATACACATCTCCTTTGCAAAACAATCTGCGTCTATAGAAAGACTTATCATTTAGAAAAAGATCTAGAAGCCACATTAAAAAAACATAAAAATCCTAAAGCTAAAACTCGTGAATATTATTTTCATATTCTAGGAAACACTCGTAAACATTACACATACTTCTGACATGTTGCTAGGACAAGTTATTCCTTGGAAAGGAACATTATGCTTGGAAAGGTAGAGGAATGGTGAAGAAGAAGGAGATCTTCAACCTGGTACATTGAGACAATGACTGCAGCAATAGGCTTGAGTACCTCAGAGATTGGCAGGATGGCAAAGGACAGGACAGGGTTCAGATCTGTTGTTTATAGGGTTGATATGAGTCATACTCGACTCAACAACACCTAACAATAACAACAGTATCAGTGGCATAAGGTGGCCTAGTGGTAAGAATCTCTATTGAAAACTACAGTCCTTGACCGTCTGCAGCAAACACTGTAGGCTCTGCTCAATTTCAGCAAGCAAAGTTGTGTCATCCACATAAGACAGATAGTTTATGTGGCATCCTTTACTGATGACACATTCCTCCTCATAAAATCCCGCCTCCTGAATTTTCTACTCTGCATATAGATTGAAGAGTTATGGGCATAGGACTCATCAGCATCAGAAATCCTCTGGAGGGTCATTGTGAGTCAAAATCACCTCAACAGTAGTGGATTTAAATAAAGGGTGATAGAAAAGCGGTGATTATATCCGATCAAAGTTGGGGAAGGAGTTGCCCTGAAAATTACAAGGTCCATACTTGGAGATAAAAGACCAGAAGTTTAAACCAAAATGTTTACTTCTTGTTGAAAAACAAAACCATAACATCTGTTTGAAACTGCCTAGAGCAAAGAATGATGATGAGAGTGCATCTTCTCCCACTTGTCTGCTGTGCATTTTACAAACTATCTTAGCTTCCAACCTCCTGCTCAGGGATCAATGAGGCTGGAGGAGGGGTCTGACCATACACTGGGCAGCAGAAAAGGTGTCAGCCAGAACGTGGTCTCATAAACAGGCACCCAGCTAGATATATAGCAGTGTCAGCAAACAAAGCAGCATCCAGCAGTTCCAGGCAGTGTACAACATGAACTAGATGGGATAGAAACAAGACTTGCAAAGTGTGAACATGTATAAGAGACTTTCCACTCTAGAAACACTTACGTGCTACAGAAGACAAAGGTCCTTGTGAATAAGTTAGGACAAAAGCTAGGGAAGAAGCATCATTACTGTTAACGTGACTACATTTTGTTTAGCACGATAATAATGCCTGCAAAAATGTAAGAGGACTGCAAATAAAACAAAAGCAATCTTTTAATCAAGTGATCATAAATTTGCATTGTAATTTTATAAACCAGTCTAGGTCTGTTTTGGAGGGGGTGAAATCAAATTTCTCATTGGAGACTTCCATTGGACCAATAAGCAATAGTATAATAAATGGAGAAAAGATTGAACTTGGCAAGGATTTCACTTTGATCTACAACTAATGTCCATGGAAGTATGCTCATCATTTTTGAAGAGAAAAAGTGACTATATAGATGAGAAATCAGACAATACTTTAGCTGAACAATGTAAATAAACATCACTAAAAGCAAACAAAGATCTCCCATTTCCAGGTGAGTTATTCTGCGGACTGATCATTTATTGTTATAGATAGATATACTTTTGAATATGACGTTTTCTGAAAACAAGATATTCTTTTTATGTTGATGAATCTATGTCAGTGTCAAGTGTGTCCTAAACCTAAATCTAAGCTATAAGGAGTAGCAGAAACGAGTAACAAACAAAAGAGGATCAATGTCACAGGATGATTGCTAAGAAATTGAGTACTGTGAGGCTACAAAAGGTGAAAAAGTTTACAATTATCCTTTACAACATATAGAGAGCCTTCTCCATAGCACTGGTGACTTGAATTAGAACCTATAATTTTCTGAGATGTTAGAGAACAAATTTACTGTCTTTAAAGCTGCACACTTGTATTTCTATTGTAGTAGCATTAAAACTTAGAATTTGGTACTGAGATGGCCGAGTGCTACACTAATAAAACCTAAAATGAAAGTGATTTTACAATTGAGTAATTAGTGGGAGCTGAAGCCATTTCCATATGTTTAATAGTAAGCATCCAGATTGCTTTGAATAGATTGTTGGTAAAATTATAGACAATAAGGGAGATTGTGATGAGGGCTCAGAAAGAATTGAGAGCTTTGGGAGAAACTACTATTGCAATAAACTGAATGTGAATATTAAATATGCTGTGGTTGAAGTTTCTAAAAGAAATAATGAGCAGGTATCAGCACCTGGGCAAATTCCATTTATAATCTAGATCTAAGTACAAAGAAATATTTTTAAAAATTAAGAGCATTCTACAAAAAGTGAGGAAGGAGTTGTATGTCTCAAAATTTTCAAAGTAATAAAGATTAAGACTACAAGTTTTCCAACAAATTCATATCTGATCGTAGATCAGAACTAGACTTAATATTAGAGAGGAAAATGTAAATAGTATGTTACTGAGTCAATAAAACAACTGTCCTGGTGTTGAATTTACTAAAGTCCACATACTCTTGCTACTTAAAAATACCTTTGAAAATGCACAGTAAAATATTTAAGAGCTGTTGTTAATGTTATTGTTAAGTGCCACCAAGTCACTTGTGAAACATAGTGACCCTGTGTACAACAAATCTGAACTCTGCACCATTTTGAACCAGGTCATTGTCTTCAACACATCCACCCATATTTTTCTCTTGCACTGTCCTTCAGCCTTCCCAAGCATGATGTACCTTCCCCAAGGACTGGTCCCTCCTTACAAACATGTCCAAAATATGTCAGATAAAACTTCAAAATCCTTGCCTCTGAGGAGCAGCCTGGTTTCACCATCTCCAAGATGACCCTGTTTGTTCTCCTAGCAGTCCATGCTATATTCAATACCCTTCTGCTGCACCACAACTCAAAGGCATCAATTCTTCTTTTTCATCATCCCGTAGTTTGATGCATAGCAAGTAATTGCAATGACCATGGCCTGAATCAGGTGCACCTTGGTCTGCAGACAGATACCGTTTTTATGTTCAGTACTCTGGAGAGGTCCCTGACAGAAGACTTTCTAAATGCAATTCGTCATTCTTTTTCTGTGATTTTTCCCCCCAATAATATTGTCTATCATTTTTTTCTGATATAAATTACATATAATAAATAATTTTGTCTTTATATTTTATAATTCTTATAAGTACATTAAGTCATTTAGGTCAACAGCATACATCAAAATATTTGTGAAAGTATTCAAAGTACTGCACCCAACTAAAACTCAATTCACTTTCTTCTCAAAATATTTACCAAAATTTTTCCTTCATGCTTTTATTTTTGTTGTTTTTTTTTTAATTTTTTACTGATTTATTTACAAAGTTTAAATGTGTCATTCTTTTTCACAAAAGATCCTTCCCACTTCCTTCACTCCCTCACCCATCAAATTGCACAACCCTGTGATTAACAGACCCCCACCGCCCATCCTCAACTCTTTGCTTCCATTAATCTCCCCCTTGGATCCTCATACTCATTCTCTAATAATGGTTTGATACAGTATTTGTCCTTGTGGGACTGAGGTAGTTCACTCATCATAATGCTCTCAAGTACATTCCAGGTTAGGTAGTAATTTACAAAATGATTGCTCCTACAGACTGTGTAGTATTTCATTGTACGAATATACCACAGCTTCTCAATCCATTCATTTGTGACTGGACATGTGGGTTCTTTCCATGTTCTTGTGATGTTGAATAGTGCTGCTTAGAACATTGGTGTTCAAGTTTCTGTTTGAGTCTCAGTTTTTATTTTCTTGGATATATATTCCAATCAATGGAATATGACATTTCTATGTTCAGCCTGCAATTCGTCTTTTGATTTACTGGTTGCTGGTACCAAGAGTACTGACTGTGGAGCCAAGCAAACAGAAGCGGTTAACAATCTCAGTCTCTTCACCATCTATCATAATGCTGCCAATCGGCCCAGTGGTGAGAATCTTTGTTTTCTCGTGTTTGAGCTTCAATCCATAGTGAAGGCTGCAGTCCTTGATCTTCTTCAACAAATGCCTCAGGTCCTCCTCAGTTTTGGCAAGCAGGATTGTATTATCTACATAATGCAGATTGTTGATGAGTTTTTTTCCAATCCTAATGTCATATTCCTCCTCATAGAGCCCAGCCTCCAGATGATCTATTCTGCATATGTAATTAAAATGTATGAAGATAGGATGAATCTCTGGCATACACCTTTCCTGATCCTGAACTATGCAGTGTTTCCTTGCCCTGTTCTAATGACTGCTTCCTGGTCCAAGTATAGGTTTCACGTAAGAAGAGTCAAGTATTCTGGGATTCCCATTCTTCTCAGAGTTAGTCACAGTTTGTTGTGATCCTCATGGTCAAGTGAATTTGCATAGTCAATGAAACACAGACATTCCTCTGCGACTCTCTGATTTCAGCTAAAATACATCTGACACTGCCTATAATATCCCTAGTGCCACAGCCTCTTCTAAATCCAGCTTGCACACAGTGTTTTTGGATCATTTTAAGCATGAAAATTATTTAAAAATAAATGGCCATAATACTTGCAATTTACTGCCAAAAATTTCACACCAATAGCTTTTATGGAAACTGAATAGTATACTAGGGGGGGGAGGGTAGGAAGGGAAGAAAAGTGCAACAGTGAATGAAAAGAAATCCAAAGTCTCTGTAAATTTTCATTGAAAATAATAATAAAAGAAAAATTTTAAAAATGCAAAAAATAAAAAAAAGAAATTGGGGTAAAATGGTAATATAATTGAATCTGAGTAAAGATTGTATGTAAAAGGATCTCAAGATTTGTTAAAAGGACTCATAAAATTCTGAAACTATTAGTTATGGTTTATTATAGTAAAAAGCTACAAATTAAAGTCAGCAAAAGGGAACAGTACATGGACAAAATGAGGAAGAAATGAGGCACAATCTTCTTTGTGTTTCTTCCAGTGAAATTTCATGAGGATGTGGCAACATATGCAAAATATGACCAATCAGAAGAGCTCATATGAGGTTTAACAGTCAGAGTATTTACCAGGGATCAGTCACTTATGCACAGGGCAACATATGACTGACTTTAGCTAAGTCAATCTACAAACTCCCTGAGAGTAATCTGCTATAGCACAGCCCAGGGCTACAAGCAAATAAAAACACTCTTACCAGACCAACTAGTCCAGGGATTTGTTGTTGTTGTTATGTGCCATCTAGTCAAGTATGACTCATAACACTATGAACAGCCAACCTGAACTCTGCCCTATCTGTGCCATCCTCATCATCTCCAACACATTGGAACCCATCGCTGAATGCACTGAATCAATACATTTCATTGGGATTCTTTCTCTCCTTTGCTGACCCTCCATCTTTCCAAGCATGATGTCCCTTTCTAAGGAATGAATGGTCTCACCCAGCCATGTGTTCAAAGAATAAAAGACAAAGCTTTGCCATCTTTGCCTTCATGGAGCACTCTGGCTGCACATTTTCCAACACATATCCTGCTCATTCTTTTGGCAGTCCATGGGATATTCAGCACTCTTTTCCAGCATCACAGTTCAAAGGTATCAATTCTTCTGTCATTCTGATTCATTGTCAAGCCTGATGCAGGGCATTGAGAAGACCATGACCTGACTCAGGCACACCTTAGTCTTCAGACTGACTTAACTGCTCATCAGCATTTTGAAGAGGTCTCTGACAGTAGACCTGTCCAATGAAAGATGTCTTCTGATTTCCTGACCGCTGGTACAAAGGGTGTTGTTTGTTGACCCAAGCAAGATTAAATCATTGATAGCTTTAATCTTTTCTCCATCTATCATAATGTTGACCATTGGATCTGTTGATGTTGATGTTGTTGGGTTTCTTGACGTTGCACTATAATCCATACTAAAGTCTGTAACCCTTGATCTTCTGCAACAACTTTTCACATCCTCCTCACTTTCAGCAAGCAAAATTGTGTTATCTGCATAATGCACATTGTTGATGACTTTTCCTGCAATCCTTTTGCCACATTCTTCTTCACAGAGTCCAGATTCATAAATTATTTACTCAGAAAATAGACTGAATAAGTAAGGAGAAAGGACACATAGTTTTCCTGATTTTAAACCATGCAGTATTCCCTTGCTTGAACAACAACAGCTGGATGGTCTAGGTATATATTCTGTATGAGCACAATTAAGTGTTCTGCAGTTCCCATTTTTCTCAATCTTACCCATAATTTGTTATTATCATAGCCAGAAAGCTTGGTCAAGGGTAAAGTCTCCTGAACACAGTCATTTGGAATACATAGAATTTAGACAATTGGGTTAGCAGAATTAACACTTATAACTATTCTTTGTACTAGTCTTATTCTTTCAACTTTGTCTAAGTTTGAAATTATTCCAGTATACAGTTTTTAGGAGTTAATACCTCATGTATGATTATGAGGATTCTATTTTATTCTCGTGTGCCTTTTACATTTAGATGCAACCAACAACAGTTTAACTAATTACCATCAAATCAGAACTCCAGAATGCTTTTGAGGGTTTGCAGTTCATGCAAGAGGAGGTTCCCTTTTTACTTTTACAGATACACTAGTAGAACTGCCTTTGAGTCAGCAGTGCAATTTCTATAGACTACATCACCAGCACTCCCTTTATAGAAGGAATAATTGAGTATGGAGATAGCTTAGACAAAAGTATAGAAGCCATGCCTATGGCATGGGTGGACTCAGCAAGATTAACACTGGTTGACCACACCATAATGGATGGAGAAGAGATTGAGGTTAACAATTTCAGCTTATTCGGCTCTACAATCAACAGTCTTGGCACCAGCAGTCAGTAAATCAAAAGAAGACTTGCATTGTGAAAGTCTGTTGTCAGGGACCTCTACAAAGTGCTAAAGAGTAATGACATCAGTCTAGAGACTAAGGTGCACCTGATCCAAGCCATAGTCTTTGCAATTACTTGCTATCCATCAGATAGCAGGGCAATGACTAAGAATGACAGAAGAAATTAATGCCTTCGTGTTGTGATGGTAGAGAAATGTATTAAACATAACATGGACCACCAGAACAAATAGGTTGCCTGGAATAGGGTAGAATCAAGTTTCTTCTTGGAAGTAAGGATTTTGAAGCTTCCTCTCACATACTTTGGGCATAAGAGGGACCAGTCCTTAGAGAAGGATATTCATCATGTTTGGAATGGTGGAGCGACAGTACAGGAGAGGAAGTCCCTGGATGAGTTGGGTTGATGTGGTAACTGGGGCAATGGGATTTAGTCTGTTAAAGTCAGTGAGACTATAAATAGGGGCTCTATGAGTCACAGGTGACTTGATGGCACATAACTACAACATCAGGATGGAAAAGAAGAATGGCATGTAAAGCAGATAAGTTTATTAGTTCCATACCATCCTGTCAAGCATACACCATTTTAGTGAGCTATGTAATTAACACTATGTTTCACAATTAACTTTAAATTACTTTCTCTAAAACTTTCTTTGAAAATATAAGCTCTTTACATGGGAATTACTAATGTAATATCGACTTACTTGGAAAATAATGTATGAAACATTGATGATTCAAAGTCTCCATTTCACAGGTGAAGAACTAAGGCTACTGGAAATAATTCATTTGATCAAAGTCTTCCAAAGAGGCCAGGGTGAGTCAAAGAAAGAACTCAAGCTTCTAAACTCCTAGGTGGGGCCCTTCACTTGAATTCACACTGCTTTACCCCATAGACAAGAATATAAATTATTTGAAGAAAAATCAGTATTATCTGTAAACCTTTGTTGTTGTTGAGAGCCATTGAGTCGTAGGCGACTCATAGTGACCCTGTGAACAAAAGTCCTCGACACTTGCGTGCATGACTTTCATCCTTTCCCCACATTCACAGGGTTTCTGGAGGCAAGCTATTTATGGAAGTGGATGCCACTCCTGCTTCCAAGCTTGTTTCATCTGGGGAGCACCACCAAACACCGTCCACCATGAGTAACCGTTATCGCATTTGACACATCGGTGCAATGGTGTTCAGCTTCACAGAGACCACAAGTTACCTCTGTACAGCAAGTGGACACATCAGGGTTATACAAACCTAGAAGAATGTTTGACCGACAATTTAAAACAGGCCTTAGGGCCGCGGATTAGAGTCACCCACCTTTGGCATCGCTTTGCTTCCACTAGGCCAGAGGGACTCCCTCTATATTGTTCAGTGTCTTTGAGTCATAGGTGACTCATAAAACTTTAGTCAAGTTAAAAACCCTCTCTAAAAAGCTAATCATTCAATCAATCAATCAATAAATAAATAGGGTTAAGGGAAAAGATTTCTACAATATGGAATTGATTAGATATTATAATCAATTATATCAGTAAAGAATAATTTATTTTATAAAATTAAATGTGTGTAACTGAAGCTATGAAATTATAATTATAATTTCAGAAAAAATATATATGAATGAAACAAACCGATACATTTTGTTAACTCTGATTCAAACTAAATAAAGTTCTCCCACCAAATGAAGAAACATGCAAAGCAGTGAGAAAGAACTTTCTCAAACAAGCTATTTTCTGCTTTCACTTCTCCTGATCCTGTCTGAGAGAGCAAAAATATTTCTTTCCTGTCATATAATCACCAAACTGCAAATTACTAGACCATGACTGCATGTTTTGAATGTTTTGTTGTTGTTGTTATGTGCCGTCGAGTCGTTTCCGACTCATAGCGACCCTATGCACAGCAGCCCTAAACCCTGCTCTATCCTATGCCAACGCACCGCCTCTGACACAC
>NW_006399796.1:12298940-12308202 GCF_000299155.1 Elephantulus edwardii | reverse complement strand
TGGGGTACTCGGGATGGGTTTGTCAGAGGCAATGAGATTGGCACAGGATAGAGCAGGGTTTAGGGCTGTTGTACATAGGGTCACTATGAGTCGCAAACGACTCGATGGCACATAACAACAACAATAACAGTGATGTAGGGAGCTCTGATGGCCTAGTGGCAAGAAGCTGCACTGCATCTTAGAGGCACATGGTTTGAGGCCACCAGCTGTTCTGCAGAAGGGTGGGCAATCCCTTCTCATGTAATTAACTGCCTCTGAAAATCTCCTGGAGGATCAGCCATGGGTTAGTTCTCATCTGACGGTACACAAGAATGTCAGTTTGAAGACTAAGGTTTTTCTGAAAATGAATAAGGATGGTAGGAAAAGAATCGATTCCTTTGCATTCTGGTGTTGGAGAAGAGCTCTGACTGAGAGAACAAACAGATATGTCTTGGTGATCGTGCAGCTGAAGTGTTCTTTGGAGGCAAGAATGATGAGGCTTCACCTCACATACTTTGGGCATGTTTCTAAGAGGTGTTATTCCTTGGATAAGAAAATGATGCAGAGAAAAGTGCAGGGTCAGCAAAGGCGAGGAAGACCCTCAAGCAAGTGGATTAATACAGTGACTATCAGGAAGTGTGAGGAAGGCACAGGATAGAACAGGGTTCAGATCTTTTGTTCACAGGTCACTATGAGTCCTACCCGACTCAACAGCACCTAAAAACACCAACACTTTTGAAGATATCTCTATTATGAACTAATTTCCTAAATAATTGTCTGATACATCAGAACTCTGCATTGCCAGTCACAGAACATTCAAGCTGAAATGGGTTTAACATGAAATTCCTGTTTCTAAGCATCCCTGGATAGAATTGACTGAAACTCTGGCTAGGCTCACGGTCTCTAACAGTGCCTGGTTCTTCTCCTGATATTAACAATCTTCTCCCAATCAGCAACCAGAATTTTACAAATCCATATTTAGATCTAGGAAGCTCTGGTGGCCTAGAGGCAAGAAACTGCGCTGCAATCCCAAAGGCACCAGCTATTTTGCAGGAGAAGACTGGGCAATCTCCTCCCATGCAATTAACTGCCTCTGAAAACCTTCTAGAGTGTTGGCTATGGGTCAGTTCTGATTCGAGGGTACATGATATATTTAGATCTAAAGGAAAAGCAACATGCACTTTTTCTGAGCAATCTTTACAATTTTGCATTCCATTGGTTATAACTGGGTCGTGTCTTACAATCTCTTGCATTCCATTGGTTATGACCGGGTCATGTTACCTTCCCGAAGACAATCACTGTAGCCAAGAGAATGCAAGGTACTGAGGTCAGATCCAAGGAAATCTTACAGGAAGAATTGAGCTGAACTTATGGGAGGACATGATTCTCTAGACAAATACAGAATCTACACACTAATGAACATTAAACAGATGATAGCTGATTTTCTTATTTCGATTTTTTTTTCTTTTTCCATATAATTTCATTTCAGATTCAACATCTCATTCCTAATCATTCTTGTCTTTCTGCTTTACTTTCGACAGAGTTAATTTTATGGTCTTAAAATCAGAGGGAAATGAAAATCAGGCAAATTTTGTTTAAAAAGTGTCACTACCGGCACCTTCATTACAAATAAATACATTCTACACACTTTTACTCTGTGTAACCCACTAAAGAGGAATCTGACATCCTTGCAATATCCCTCCAGAGAGTCTTAGGGGAATAGTTATTTTATTCAATAGCTTGAAAATGTCCCAAAGCAAATTTTAAGCAGTTTGAACTTACTCAGTCTCTTAAGTTAGATAATCATTATCTCAGCTTTGTTTTCATTTTCTTGTCATTCTCATAAAACGCTGTTTATTATCTTATGTCAGCGAAGATCTTCATGCTGGCACCCAAATGTGTTAGCATTTGACATTATATTGTGACTCAGAGGATAGTCTACAAAAACTGTACTCACACACTGGTATCTTCCCTGGCTCATTCCTGTGAAACACATAGAAAACATATGCTCATTAGTTACAGGAACCAATTTAAATGATAATGTTTTCAAATGGCCAACATCAAATAAACTTGGGGAGTAAACATCATTGCAACATGGTAAACAAGCTATGAAGTGCAGCTGAGTGTGAAGGTGATTATCAAGGGACAGGGCTGGCGAGTGCAGGGCAAGTAAACCAATCAACTACCAGATAATAATGCAAATATCTCGTGCAGTACATTAGATTATATCTCTCTTGGCTCTGTTGCCTCATTCTTCCCTATTGTTATGTGCCGTCGAGTCGCCTAAGACTCATAGCGATCCTATGTGCATTAGCTCTGAACTCTGCTCTATCTTGAGCCAGTCTCATTGTCTCTGATACACCTTCCCTGCTGCTGTTGTTATTGCTACTGTTGATTGCTGTCTAGTCTAGTGCGACTCAGAGACCCAATGAACTAAAGGCCTGAAGCCTTTCTATAACTATCACCATTTATCAAAGTTCATAGAGTTTCCAGAAGCATGTTGTTTAGGAAGTGGATGCCATTCCTGCTTTCACCTTCCCTGTAGGTGGGGGGAAAAAAGAAGAAGAAAAGAAATCCCTTAAGTCTTGCTTGTAGTTGTTGTTGCTGTTGTTAGGTGCCTTCAAATTGAGTACAACTCATAGTGACCCCATGAACCACAAGCTTGAACACTGTCCTATCTTGACCATCTCTGACATGCTTGAGATCAAAGCTGATGTTACTGTGTAAATCCACCTGGTTAACCTGGTTAAGGGTTCTCCTCTCTTTTCCCTTCCCTCAACCTTCCCTAGCAGAATGGCCCTCGTCAAGGAATAGATTCTCCTTAGCAACAAAGTATGTGAGATAAACTGTTACTATCATTGTCTGCATGTTGGCTGCATCTTTTCGAAGACATATGTGTTTGTTCTCCTGGCTGGACATGGGATGTTCAACTCTCTTCTCCACCGTCACATTTCAAAGGCATCAATACTTCTGTCATCCTTATTCATAGTCTAGCTCTCAACCACATGGCAAATTCTCTCGGGCATGTTCAATGTTCTTTAAAAGCAGAGAGAGTGTTTCACAAGGAGGAAATAGCTTATGAGGATTTGATATGTTGCATGGCTCTTAAAAGATCTATAGGGATAGGGACATGGTTATACTCATCAGAGAGATTGCTAATATAGATCTTATGGGACAATGGTTGGCTCAACTGCTAACTGAAATGTTGGAAATCAGAACTTACTCAGGCCATCCAAGAGAGAAAGACCTGGAATTTTGCTTCTGCAAAAATTCACTCAACTCAATGCTGACTGGAATAAATCCATAGTTGAGTCTCCATTGAGTTTCCTGAGGCTGTGAATCACATAGGAGGAGATTACCTATCTTTCTCCCTAGGAACCACATATGGATTCAAACTACCAGGCTTTGGATTGGCATTAGAACCCCTTACCTACTAGGCCACCAGAGCTTCCTTCTGAAAAGATTACAACTTTGAAAACTCTGTGGGGCAGTTATACTCTGTCACATGCATTAGTCATGAGTTTAACATAACTCAAAAATAGCTAGTAACCAGATTCATAAAAATCACAGATTCAATGTCCAAGCTAAAGCTAATATTTAAGACTTTGCCAATAAAAGGTCATGAAAATAAGATATCCTTTATCTCCTAAAAGAAGCCCTGGTGGCATATTTGGTCTGTTGTTGCACTGCTGACAGTCACTAGTTTAAATCCACAAGTCACTCCTCTACAGAGAGAAAGGTAGTCTCTTTGCCTCAAGGTTTATAGCCTTGAACACCTAAAACACAGTCACCACGAGTCACAATGGACTTGACAATAGTGAGTTTGTTTTGATTTGGTTACCTCTTAATACAATTAAAGATATTTTTAAATACTCCACAAAACTTTGAAGATTGCAGGGGGAAAGAAAGTAAAATTTTCAAGGTATCATGTTAAAGCAGTAATAAAAAATGGTCATGGATTAGGAGGGAGCAATAGCCAGAAAAATAACAATAATAAAATGGGATCAGGTGAAGTGTGTTATCAACAGAACACTTAATTCTGCTTAAGGTTGGTGGAGAGCGTTGTACAATCTGGAAGTGAGGGGGTAGGGAACTGGAAAGGACCTAGTGTGAAAAACAATGTATTCAAATTTTGTAAATAAGCTAGTATTAAAATAGGGGGGGAAAACAGCACATAGACTTAAGACATTCGATTTGGTGTGAAATCATAAAAGGGGAGTTGACTAGATTGGCAAAGGACAAACAAGCAATGTATTCCCAGAAGAAAGGACCTTTTGTGCTGAGAAATGAAAATATATGACCCATTCTCTAAGCAGCAAGTTAGAGAGTGTGGGGAGGGAAGTGGGGAGAAAACAAGGTTAAAAACAAAAATAGCTTAGGCTTCTTTTGTCTCAAATTTTAAATAACACCTATAACAAATTTTTAAATATAAAAGGGGGAAAAGTGAACTAAAAGAAATTAATCATAATTTCAATACTCAATTAATCTCGTTGATAGATTTCTAAACAAAGCCATAAATATATATGGATAATTAAAGTAATGCCTAAGAATCCAGAAAAAAAAGCTAAAGCTTCACTTTGTCTCACCTGAAGTTTCTTCCCAGAGGGAGCCACTATTAATCATTTCTGGCATTTTCTTAAGGGAGAATAAAAAAACATTTTTCTATTATCTGAATTTTTAAATAAGAGAGATCATACTATATATTTTGTATCTTACTATTTTGAGCAAGACTCATCATATACTTGGAAGTCTTTCGGCAGCAACATGCAGATCTAACCCAATTGTTTGTTTGTTTTTCCCCTAAACTAGTATTGAGTATTGAGAATACCATGGACTTGAGAATTGAGAATACCATGGACTGCTAGGAAAACAAACAGATTTGTCCTGGAAAGGGTTAAACCGGGTGGCTCCTTGGAGGCAAGGATTCTGAGGCTCCGTCTAACATACTTTGGACATGTTGTGAGGAGAAACCGGTCCTTGGAGAAGGACATCATGCTTGGGAGGGTGGAGGGACAGCGCAGGAGAGGAAGGCCCTCTATGAGGTGGATTGATTCAGTGACTTGGATAATTGGGATGGGAGTGTCAGAGACGGTGTGATTGGCACAGGACAGAGCGGAGTTTAGGGCTGTTGTACATAGGGTCGTTATGAGTCGCAAGCGACTCGACGGCACATAACAACAACAACAACAACAACAACAACCTAGTATTTTTAGCAGAGGTACTGAAGTCTTAAACCCATACCTGTGAATATGAACTTCTTTGGAAGTAGGGTGTTTTGGGGTTTTTTGTCTTGTTTTGTTTTGTTTTTAATTACAAATCAGATTAAAGAAAGTTACACAGGGTAGATCCAAGCCTAATGCTTTCAGGTCGGTGACTTACACCAACCAAGGGGAACATACACAGAAACAGAGTGTCACAGGGGAACAGCATGTGTAATCCTCTTGAAGACCCATCCATTTACAAGCCAGGGAATACCAACATATGCCCTAAGTGACCAGAAAGTGCAAGAGATGAACAAGGGAAAGTTTCCCTAGAGCCCAAAATCACAGCAAGCTCTGCCAGCATCCTGGAGTTAGATTTCTAGCTTCCAGAACTGCTGGACGATATATATTTCTATATTCTGTTAGCACTGTCTCATTGACCTTCACAGTACCATGAAAACACACATCTACGTTCAAAAAGCAGGTGTCCAGTTTGCCTAGATGATAGAAAAAAGCTATACAGAACTGCTCTCTCAGTAACAATATTGTTAGCAAATTGTCAACAGAGACTACAGACAATTTGGAGTTTTTGGAGAACAAATCAATCAGGAGCAGAAACGGATTGTTTGTGTCAGAGGCACCATTCCGTCCTGTAAATTGCTACTTTGGCAGACAGGCGGGGAAGGTCTGCTCACCCATTGCCTGTCTGTTTTCAGTTTGCCTTCTATTTAATTCACAGGTTTCGTCTCTGTTTGGGGGAGAACTACAGTTGAAATCAGGCTTTAACAGAACATTGTCATACCAAATTATCTGAAAATCTTACTTTGTTGGTTTTTGTTGTGTTGGGTTTTGTTGTTTTTTGTGTTTTGTGTGTGTGTGTGGGGGGGGGGCTTGGTTTGTTTGTGGGTTTTTTTTTTCCTAGCAAAGCCAGGTTTAACATTTCATAGAAACCTACAATCTGAACTCTGGAGATTTCTTGGTAGAAAATTGTTAGAAAATTCATCTGTATTAAATTAGGATGCTCTTAATATCGTTCTCTGTGACCTTTCACTTATGGCGTTATAGTGAGAATGGTTTTTTTTTAAGCATCATCATTAATTCATTAGGGAGATGAACAGACCTCTCTTTCAGATTGCAAAGCAGAAATGTTCCTTTCATTTTAATTTTTCCCTTTGCTTGGATTTGCAATCCAAGATCAAGCAAGCCAAAACATCATCACTATGGAGATATTCATGTGCCTGGTTCTTCCTTCTCTGGCTGTGAAAAACAAGCCTATGCAGTGCATACAACAGTGTAATTGACTCTCTGGTGCAGCTGTCATTGAGTCTATTCTATAAGACATCATTTCAGCCTGCCTTTTAAGTGTACTCAGGGTAATAAGTCATCCTTGACATTTCACCATTCATACAACAAAATGTCTGTGTTACAGAATCAGCCCCAAGCTTATCAAATAATTAATACCAGATTTATAGATGACACAGATGATGTCAGGTTTTTGTATTAAGGAGGACCTTGATCCCCAGCACTTACGGGTTGCAATCCTTCTACTAACAGATAACATCTGCCTGTGAGTAATACTTAGTTTCAGGGAAGAGCAGCTTTTAGCAATTTTATTCCTATGAAGTTTATTAGGGCGACAATATTCTTGGTAACCACCAGTGAGTAAGAAATGGCTGTAATATTGCTTGCACAATTTTTTAAACCTTGAGGGAATCATACTTAAGGATAAGTAATTCAGAGACATTTATTCAGTTCTTGGTCTGGAAGTAATTTCAGAAATTGTTAATAGGTTGATTTTCTGTATACTTTTTTGTTAAGTCCACCAATAAGTAGAAAGACATTATTGAACTAGGTTTAGATAGAGAAGACCTTATATTGCCATCACATCCAGATTTTAAAATAAATGATGAATATATACTTTCAAGTTGGCCAAGTTTCACCCTGATGAAGTGGAAAGTTACAGATAAGGCAAGAATAGAAATCAATGACGATTAAATCAGAATGAATTCATGTTTAGCTGAATTTAGATACAAATTATTACATATAGAATTATTTCTAGATTCATTATTTCTAATTTATTATATTCTAATTTATTAATGGACTAGTATGCACATATGTATTTTCTTGTTCTTGTCATAAAGTATAGAACTACAGCTTTAGTTGTTGTTAGCTGCCATTGGGTTGAATCAACTCATAGCATCCCTATGAACAGCAGACCAGAACTCTGTCCTATCCTGTGCCAACTTCACAATATCTGACCCACTTGAGCCCTTTGCGTTAGTTGCTGTGTAAATCCAACTAGTTGAGGGTCTTCGCCATGACATACTTATCCAAGAAAGAGCCTCTTCTAGCAATTTGCCCAAAATATGTGAGATGAAGCTTCACCATACCTGCCTCCAAGGAGCGCTCTGACTGCTCCAAGACATATCTGTTTGTTCTTTTGGCAGTCCGTGGGATATTCAGTACTCTCCTCCAATATCACACCTCAAAGCTATCAATTTTCCTTCTATCATCCTTATTCATTGTCCAATTCTTATGTACATAGTATATCATTGAAAATACCTGCCTTAAATCAGCTGCGCCTTAGTTCTCAAACTAACATCATTGCTCCTCAGTAATTTGGACTGCAGACTTTCCCAGTGTAAGACGTCATCTGATCTCCTGACTGCTGGTACCAAGTATATTGATTGTGGATCCAAGTAAAATGAAACCATTGACAATTTCAATCTTTCCTCTATCTATCATGATGTTGCCTGTCAATCCAGTGGTGAAAATTTTTGTTTTCTTGACATTAAGATGCAATCTATATTGGAGGCTGCAGTCTTTGATCTTTTGCATCGAGCGCTTCAAATCCTTTTCACTTTCAGTAAGCAAGGTTGTGTCATCTGTATAATGAAGGTTATTGGTGAGTCTTCCTCCAATCCTGATGCCACATTCTTCTTCCCAGAGGCCAGCTTCTCGACTAATTTGCTCAGAAGCAATGCATATAAATATATAGATAAGTATGCACTCATCTCACTGCTGTGAAGTCAGAACTGATTTTTAGTTGACTCTCCACTGAATTTCTGAGGCTGTAAATTATATCTGAGGAGATTGTTCATCTTTTTCATTTGGGACTGCTGGTGGATAAAACTACCAGAGAGGCTTAGCTTTTGGGATAGGAGTGTATACCTTGTGCACTATGCCACCACAGCTCCCTAGTATGCACACTATCTATAAATTTGTGCATATAAATCGATTCATTTGCACACATATACTTTCTTGTTCTGTCTATTGAAAAACTTAGCACTCCAGTAGCAGTGACCATACCTAGCATCTTATCTTCATTTCTAATACCATTATCCAATGAAAGGAATGAGGCTCTTTAGAGGAATGATGGTTTCTAGGACAAGGGTCAGAATTGTACAAGATTAGACTAGTATATTGTGAAGTGCCAGAAATAAGAAAGTCCTCAAAACAAGCAAACAAGCAAAAAATAAAAATAAAATAATAAAATAAACAATCAATAAGAATGGATAGATGTTCCAGGGACACTGAGGTCAAACTATGCAGCCAATAGTTAAAGAGTATGGAGTTATGCTCCAATTTTGGAGAAAACTTGAATTATTTTTAATTCTGTTCAGGACATTCTTCCTTTCATATGTATTCAATGATTTATATCAGCTTACATGTATACAGATGATACAACCTTGCTTACAGAAAAAGAAGATTTGAAGCTCTTACTGAAGAAAATCAATGACTAAAGCTTTTAATAGGGATAACAACAGAAAAGCAAAAATCCTCACCAGTGGACCAAAGGCAATGCCATGGTAGATGGAGGAAAGATTGAAGTTGGCAATTATTTCCCTTTACTTGGATTCATAATTATTTTATTTATCCTTTTATTTAGCAGTAAAGAAATAAAAAAGATGTGTTGCATTGGGAAAATGTTTTGTCAAGGATCTCTTTAAAGTTCTCAATAGCAAAGATAGTCACTTTAAAGACTAATATGGTCCTTAGGCAAAGAGGAGGTAAAATTATCCCTTTATGCTGATGATAGTATGATAGTATACTTAGAAAACCCTAAAGACTCAGCAAGAAAA
>NW_006399796.1:12257587-12296100 GCF_000299155.1 Elephantulus edwardii | reverse complement strand
GTGTCAGAGGCAATGAGACTGGCACAGGATAGAGCAGGGTTTAGGGCTGTAGGGTCGCTATGAGTCGCAAACTACTCGACGGCACATAACAACAAACAACATATACTTTGGGTATGTTGCCAGGAGATATCAATCCTTGAAAAAAGACATCCATCTAGGAAAAGTAGAGGGTTAGCAATAAAGAGGAAGATCCTCAATAAAATTAATTAACACAGTGACTACAATAATGGGCTTGAGTGAAGATTGTGATTACAGCGCAAAATAGGCCAAAGCTTCAATCTGTTTTTCATAGAGTCGATTTAAGTCATAGTCAACTTGACAGTGCCAAACAACAATCACTGGGAATTTTTAAACTTGTTTGGGTTTGTTAAACTGGGGGTTTTATTGTTCCTGTCACTGCAAAATATTCCAAGTTCAGTTTATACACTTCTAACCTCAGTATTGGTGCTATTGTTGTTATAGTTAGGTGCTATTGAGTTGAGTACAACTCATAGTGACCCTATGAAAAATAGACCTAAACCCTGTCCTGTCCTGCGCCAACCTCACACTGTCTGACATCCTCAAGCCCATTGCTGCACTCACTATGTAAATCCGTCTGGTTGAGTGTCTTCTTCTCCTTTGCCATCCCTCTACCTTCCCAAGCTTAATGTCCCTCTCCAAGTAACAGCCTCTCTTAGCAGCATGCCTACAGTTTGTGAGATGAATCTTTTATCATCTTTGCCTCCAAGGAGCACTCTGGCTGCACCTTCTCCAGGACATATCTGTTTGTTCTTTGGGAAGTCCATGGAATTTTGAGTACTCTTCTCCAACACCATGGTTTAGAAGCATCAATTCTTCTCCTGTCATCTTTATTCATTAGAAACTGTCATTTCCCCAAAGAGCTCTGGTTCCTTTTCTTGGAGAAAGATATTAGAAACCAAGACATGAGTGTTAGAAAAGCTCATTGCTACTAGAGTGTTATTGATTCTAGATCTTGTCAGTAGACAGAACAAGAAAATATCTATATACATAAGAATTGTTATACACACACAGATTTATACTGTGCCTGCTAATCCATAAATAGCTGATAAATTTTGTCAGCTGACAGAACAAGAAAATATGTGTGTGCATACAAATACACATAAATCTATAAATATTTTATATGTAAACATTTGTATCAATATTGAGCTAAACATGAATTCTGACATCTCCAGCCTAAGCCTCGTGAATCCTTGTAGACTCCTGTCTTATCTATAACCTCTCCAACAGGAAGAAGCTTGGCTAACTTGGGAGTATGTCTGTCAATTAAGATCTATATGCAATATAGCAACACAGAATCTTTCCTATCTATCTCAACTTCTTTTCAAACGGCACATACAGCATGAAAACCAAGGAAAAGTAACAGAACAAACAACCTTAGCCAGGTGATCAAAGCAAATTAACATCAGGAGTGATAAATTACCCTGTTAGCATGTAATTTTGATGGAGTTTTGTGAAAATGGTACTTGACCCCTAAGGTTGTCCTCCCAGAAACCTATAACTCTCATCTAAGTATAAGAACTGTATCACACAAATTCCAGCTGAGGGCTAATTCTATGAAATTTCTGACAAGTTTAGACAGACTCAGGGTTGTAATCAATTTACAGAGTTACTTGACCTTTAATCTATGTAGATTTGTCCTCCCTTTGAAATGAATGAACTAATTCCCACTTACAACAAATCTTTCATCACAGGCACCTTCATTTGCTGCACATGCAGCTTTTAAATCACTGGGAAGGCTTGCAGTCCTTTCTTGCACAAAAATCCAAGCCAAACCCACTGCCCTTGAATGGATTCAAACTCACAGTTACCCTCTAAAGACAGTAGAGCTGTCCCATATATTTTCACGTTTATAAATATTTGTTGTTGTTACGTGTCATTGAGTTGCCTGCGACTCATAGGGACCCTATGTACAACAGCCCTAAACCCTGCTTGAACCCTTGCCAATCTCATTGTCTCCAACACGCCTATCCCCATGACTCCCGTGATGGAATCAATACATCTCATCAAGGATCATCCTCTCCTGCACTGTCCTTCCACCCTCCCAAGCATGACAACCTTCTCCAAAGACTAATCCACCTTGTAACATGTCCAAAATATGTCAGACAGAGCTTCAGAATCCTTGCATCCAAGGAGCAACCTGGCTTCAAAAGCAAATTATCATATATTTCACCTACAGGGAAAACTGAGAATTTCAAACCAATGACCTCCCTGAGCACTTTCACCTCTGTGCCACTATGGCTTCTCCAACACTAACCCACTATCTAATCTAATCAATTATGTTAGACTCACCCACCTACTATTCCTTATGACCCTCCATCAGGATGCTGAGGCTGCAAATCTTTAGAGAAGGAAACTACTCATCTTTTCTCCCCAGTGCAAGTGACGGTTTCAAACTTTTCATCTTTCATTTACCAGGCCAACATGTGACAAATAAGGGAGCTCTACTGGCCTCGTATTAAAAGTGCTACAGTCTTTAAGGCACAGAATGCTCTTCCATGAGCTACTCTTTCAGAGAAAGATGTGCAATCACTTCCTGTGCATTTAACTTCCTCTGTAAAACTGCTGGAGCGTCAGCTATGGATCGGTTCCGATTCCACAGTAAACACCAATCAACAACCCCACATTACACCATCAGCGGTCCTTTTCTGTACTAAACAGGCTAAATAAGAACCTAAGAACCAGTTGTACCTGTTATGATTTATCCATCAATCCACCCTTAGAAATGTCTCTTGTTCATAAGCAGGGGCTTCCTGCATTCCTAAAACTTGACAAAGTCATTAAAATAAGAAACTGCCACAACAAGGCGCCTAGGAGCCAAGACAACTACATGTAATGTGACATGCTAGAAGGGAGCCTGAAATAGGAAAAACTCACTAAGGAAATCTATATAAAGTATGAACTTTAGTTAATAACCATGAAATCATTCATTATGACAAATGCACCAAATGAACATAAGAAATTCAAAATGAGAAGGGAATGATGGACATTTTTGGACAATTTTTCTGTAAATTTAAGCCATTTTGAAATTAAAAGCTTGTTAACATTTTTAAAGACTATACCAAATTTTACTCTTTATTATTCATATAGGTGGACTTTACCAGACCTTGAAGAGGGATAGCATGTTTGGAAGGGTGGAGGAATGGTGCAAGAGAGGAAGACCCTGGATGAGACAGATTGTCTCAGTGACTAGGCAATGAGGGTAGGTGAGTCAGAGACAGTAAGATTGTCACAGGATAAAACAGATTTCAGGGCTATTGTACACTATGAGGATCACTATGAGTCGCAAGCAACTCAACAGCACATAACAACAACAACAACATGTTATTTATTGCAATATCCAAGTTGAATAATCTGTCTCTGATGGCCCACAGCTTGTGAGTTAGTTCTTCTAAGCATTTTAATGAAAGCTTTGCTTTTGCTCTGAGGATGGTATTTTCAATTGTTAGAGGAATATTTTCTAAGTTGTTCATGGGCTGTCATTTTAGTTATTACTCCATCTCTGATAACGGAATACTATAACTTGACTCTCAGTTTTATTAAAACTCTATTATGATTATCCATCTAAAAACACTCTACACTCTGGTCAGCCTCGCTCTGAGTGGTAATGAGGGTGGAATGTATCATTGCAAGCCTAATTCTGCCCATTATATCCCTGCCTCTCCATTTATGCTAGTCTAAAAGTGTTATTTGAGCTGGAAGATCATTCTGTAACCTTCAGATTACTGCTGGGTGGCTTCAGCAGAAAAGGAATTACCAATGCATTAAATTTGAATTAGCTCTGAGAAATCATGCAGATGTATGCACAGAGCATTACAGCACTGCTGTCTCCCAGGCACACAGCAGAATTGCTTTTATGCAGTTTTAAAGAATCACTTGAGCAACCCTTAAATTACACAAATGATGAACCTGAGCCAGCATCTTCAGTTTAAACACACACACACACACACACACACACCCTCCTACAGTCTAAATATAGCCTTGCAGAGAATTGTCTTTCAGGGAAAGCTGATCACACATGGACGGTTGCTGAGTGGGCTGTTTGGGCCCCAGCCCCGCCATATTAGAGTGCCCTGGCAGAGCGACTGCACAAGTGTCACTTAGACTAATGATTATGAATTATGCAGAGGGTCATATCCTCTTAGTTACAAGTCATTTACACAGTTTCCCTCTAGACTGCCTAGCCAGGCTCAATTTTTTTTTCTTCTTCTCTCTGCTTCTGGTAGGAAATAACTCATTGAATAGATGTTCAAAGTTGAATTTATTGACATTCTATTTTTCTTCCAGAATGCCAAGCTTGCAAAACAACCAACTTGGGAAGGGAGTGGAAGAAAAGACCCCTATCCTCAGTGAAATTATAGCGATAATAATTCTTGGATTTCTTTTACTTCTTTTTTCCTTTTAGTCTGTCAAAATGCTTCCCATTTTAAAGCACTGACAGTTCTAATCTCCCCCTCTGTCTCTCTCTTGTGTCTTCAGTTAAATCCAAGCAGTAGTATAAAGAAGAGGAGAGAACACAGATAACGAGGAAATTCCTACATCTCAATCAGTAAGATATATGTCGTTTCAGTGAGTCATTTAGAAAGAAGGGCGATGGGAACATCTGAACTGCTTCTTCTTGGAATTTGAGTTTATCCAGTTTCACTATATTTTCCTCAATCTAAAGCTCTGGTTCCACACTAAAAAGTAGACAGGCCATAGATAATTCTACATATTTTAACAAGTGACATGAATTGTAATGCAAGTCATTAGCTCTGACTGGGTGGATCTATGAGGAAGTCATCTGCTGAAATACTCTTCTAGGGTGCTTGCTGATCTTAGGTTTTAAGGGGAAAATGAGGCATGTGGAACATCTTCGAGGTCAGACTCTATTTCTCAAAATAAAGCCAGACTGAGGGTAAGAAAGTGCCTTTTTCAAACTGGTCAAACCTGAAAAAGTTCATGTCCGTGAGAGCTGAACAGGGCTGACCCTCTCTAGTGTCTATTTTTTATTTCAATCAACAGACCTGATGATTATTCATATGGCTGTTGGTTATGCAGCCATGTCAAATACACGTCCATTCATACCTCTGTCTTTTCTAAAGACTGTTTTAGAGGAAGGTCCCTTGGTGCCAGAATTGACCAAGGCCAACTGGAGAGAAAGGAGAACGCTCCAAATTGCTACTGATTCCTTCAACAAAAAGGCTGGTTTCCAAAGGCGGTAAAATGTTTCAGGAACTGCTTTAAACAGTCACATTTATTGTTCCCGAGGGTTTCTGGTATTCAGAGAGATACCTCTGTGCACAAATGAGTCCCCTAGTAGGAGAACAAGAAGCTAGCCATCACTGCACCAGCTGGATTCCATTCTCATTATTTCTGCAAGCCCCAAAATAAACCCAAGAGAGCTCCTGAAGGGCAACCCGGCACAGCAGAGTCAAATGAAAGGCCTTCGGTGGCAAGATAATTGAGATAACAGCGGAAGGATCCTTTTAAAACAGAAAGCAGGTCACACAACCTTTCCAAACTCAAGGAGCAGCCTCTGGTTTCTGGGTGATATAAACGGCTAAGGTGCCCAGCTGCTAACTGAAAGACTTGCATTGCAAATCTACTGAGAGATGCAGAGAAGAAAGGGCTGGCACTGACAACAAGCAACCATTAAGACCTAGAAGAGAGGGTCACCATGAGCTGGAATTGACTCCATAGCGACTGGTTTAGAATGACCTACAAGGCCCAAAAGCTCTGCTTCTCCCAACCCCAGGCCCCAACCACCTGTCACTCTTTCAGTCACTCAGCCTCATGTCCAAATGGATAGTCTAGTCCTTTTTCAAACAAGATAAACTACCTTCAGGCCCAAAATTCTACTTGGGACCCTCTTCCTGCAAGTATTGACCTATAAACTTCTTCCCTCATTTCTTTCAGATCTCCACTCAAATGCCATCACTGATGCATTAGAAAACCTTATTGTATGAGACAACACCTTCCACTCAGATGTAAGGTAGCCATTTGCACCACTTTCTTTTTCTAAATAGCCCTTATCCCATGAATACGTGGTATAATTAATTTCTCTATCTTTCATTGCCCTTCAACAACTAGGAGGTCAGTTCCACAAGGATGGAAATGCTGTTTTTTTGATTGCTTTATTTTTAGGCTCTAGGAAAAGGATCTGACAAAAAGTAGGTGCTTGGTAAAATTTATTGACATAAAATAATTGAAAAGTTTATGTTTTTTTTTTTTCTTTTTGCCTACTTTTGAAAAACTTTTTTTATAGGTTGGATAAAAACCTAAAGAGAAAATTGGTTTTCCATTCAACAATCCATACACATTCTCTCTGATGACATTGGCTGCAACAATTCAGAATTAGTGTGTTTGCTCTCTGTGTTTGTTCCTCCTCAGCTTAATGCCACTCCCTCTCCTAGTACACAGAAACACACACACACACACACTTACTTATATATTTCAAACCACTAAGCAAATGTGCATAGAATAGTGGTAAGTATGGAAAGGAAAAGAAAGCAAACACTGTAGTCATATGCTAATAGGATTCATTTTCATAGCTAACACTGACCCCAATCACAGTGACCCAAAACCCTCTGGTGAAATATGCAGTACTGAAGTTAACTGTAAAGGCTGCATCACAGACTCGGGTTACCTATAAACACTGATCTTTTTTCTGGAAGTGGCAATACAGTTAGCAGTTGATTGTACCATAGCCTGGAGTATAGGCTCTCTTTACTCTTACTTGAGTTGTGTCATTGAATGCATAGGCTAACACACCAGGATGTTGTTGTTGTTGTTGTTATTGTGTGCCATCAACTTGGAACCAGCACATAGCTGACCCTCCGGTGGGTTTTCAGAGGCAATAAATGGCACGGATTATCCTTCCTTCTCCCTCGGAGCTGCAGTTAGGTTCGAACCACATGCCTTCAGGACTGTAGCACAGTTTCTTACCTCTTGGCCACCAGAACACAACAGGATAGTCCATGAAAAACCTTCTCTTTCCTCTAATAAGACATGATTTCTCATGGAAATGACATTAGGGCTGGGATAAGATGGAGAAAGTTTGGATAAATTATGTATACTCGATTGAAACAGATGAGGGAGAGAATTGTTTAAAAGTGACATATGATTGGGTATTAGAGTCATGACAAGAGTCCAGAATGAAGGCTGCATAGTGGATTGGACTCGGGGTGGGGGAAGGGATTGTATACCAATAAAAGTATTTTTTCTTTTACTTTTCAAAGAGAAAAGCAAACTGGGGTGGGGGAGGAAGTGAGAAAAATGCAACAACGAATGAATGGAAATCCAAAGTCTCTGTAAATGTTCATTAAAATTAATAATAATAAAATAGTAAAGAAAACAAAGAAAGAAAATGATGTCTCACACAAGACTAAAGTTCATGAAATTCTAGTCCTAGAAAATGATGTAGATGGATATCAGTTAGTGACATCTTTCTGAACTTCTAGCCCAGTATCAGATACCTCAGTCCAAGAAAACACGTTAACGTTCCAAAGAGCTTAAGATTCAGCCTCGTAATTGTTTGTACTGTCAAATGTCATAATTTAACTGAAAATATAAGTATCAAATGGTCCTAAGAATGTAGGTCTACATTAATACTGAGGTTAGGATATGACCTATGGATATTCAGACTCTAAAAGCATGGACGTAACCTAGTGATAGCTCTGGGCATGAGAGTGTCCAGGCTGAATGGCCGGCTGCATTACACGCTTAATTTGACTCACTTCTGAACCACTCACAATTTTTTCCATTAATGGAAGGTGGCAGTAGAAGAGGCCAAGAAAGAACTAATTGCACCTTTATGAGCAAAAGAAGACAGATGTGATCACTTCAGGAGCACCAGCACAAAAAAGATGAAAACTTTTCAAAGCATTGAAAGCTTTATAGGTTTGAGAGATCCCATTTAGCAGGCTCCCTGAGAACTAGCTATCAAGACGAGAGGTCCTGGTTTAGTGAGCAGGCATCCTCCCAATCTGCTTTCTGGATGGTGACCTGGGACACAGCAGAGAAGCAGGGTAAAGGGAGAGATGTGACGCCACAAAGAGGTCACAGAGCAGGCTGCCCAGCCTGAGAGATACTCCAGAGACAGGGTTCGGTGCTTCAGAAAGCACACAGTATTTTCCTTGTGCTTTAGTTAAGATTAAAATTCCATTTTGACTATAAGCTTGATGAAAACTCACGTTGAAATGATAAAGTGAAGGCAGCCTTGCCAGAGTTGGGGAGTGGGATTGGTCTTGGCAAACAAAGAGGGATCAGTGAGTGGTTTCTTAAAAGAGGTGTATACTTTTTCCTCTGACCTCAGCTCTTGAAATATGGAACTCTGTTGTGTGCTTTCAAAAAAGCAAAAACATGCTAGAAGAACATATGACGAACAGTTTAACAGTGTTAAATGATGTTAGCTATACTTTTGTCTCCCTTCCTCTCGGGGCCAACAGGAAAATTCAAAGACATTCAAGATTTATCTGCTAGGGCTGCGCATAAAGGAATACAAATTAGATGCCTTAAAACAACAGAAGTTTGTTAACTCAGAGAGGTGGAGATTAGAATTCAAAATTCAGGTACATAGGTCCATGTTATCTCCAAAGTCTCTAGAACAGTTTTCCTTGATGTAATAAGAATACAGGTCATAAAAGCATAAAGCCAATATTATGCCATTCAAATATAATACCATATTAACTTCATGTCAACCTTGTGTTAACTAGCTCACAGAAACTAAGTATTTGCACTTTTTAGCATACTTGTTCTTGAGGAGGAGGTTGTACAAACACCCATTACAGGCTTTTTCACTCTTTGAACCAAATTAGTTGCTGTTGAATGCACAGTGTTCAGCTGAATTGGTTGTATGATGTCTCTAAGACCTGCTGCTTCCATGTTTTACCAGGGGCACAGAAACATTTGACATATCTGGATCTCTAGAGCCCAGGATCAGCCCTCAAGATAGGAAGGGGCCCTTCCTGTACTCATTTAGCATTGAGCATGACTGCTGAGGGAAAAAAATAAGGAAAAAATAAAAAAAGAAAGAAATCGACAGACCTCCTGCAGCTGGCGGTTTGTTTGATGATGATATGCAGGAAGTGATCTGGAACTGAGCAAATGGAGAAATTGATTTTCAGTTAAAATTCCAAGAAAGGAAAACACACACATACACATCCAACCAAATGAGTTTTAAAAGCTTTGCTGTTAATACAGGTCAGAAAACTGCTATTGTGAAAGAGATCACAGACATGGCGCATTCAAATGTGAAAAGAGAGAATTGCTTCTTCCTAGCAAACATTGAAAAAGAAGGGGGAAGCTCCCCAGAAACCTCAAGCTATGAATTAAGAAAGAGAAACATGACAACTGCGATCTATTGATGTAGCTGCGTGGCCAATGTACCTGACCTTGTGGCATAAAATGAGCTAGAAGCACAGAGAAAATGCTGCACTGTGTCTTTCTCTGAGAATAATCTCTCAGGCTAGATCACTACAGTCCCGTACGAGGAGAGAATCATTCTGTATAATTTGTATGGGTTAAATTCTGGAATCCTATCTAAAGGTCAGCAATACTAACCAACCAGTCTCTCCTCAGGAGAAAGGTGACACAGTTTCTTCCAATTAATATTTGTAGCCTTGGAAACTGAATGGAGGGTGATGAGAGTCAGAAGTGACCTAAAGGCAATGAGTTTGGGAATGTTATTGTTTTAGCTGAATGTATAGGTAGATATGTTCTTTTTAATGCTAGATGACAGGGAGAACTTATGGGAAATGGAATGAAACCTTGACCATTCCTACCTCGTTATCGTGACTGCTGGACATAAGATAATTGTAGTTATTGTGTCAATCCAACTCATCAAGGGTATTTCTTTCCTTCACCAATCCTCAACATTTCCAGTCACTGATTCATCCTTATTATATATCCAAATATGTCATTATACTTCTATCTAAGAAACATTCTTTTTGCTCTTTTCCCAAAACAAAGTTGGCTATTCTCTGGGGAATCCATAGTGCATTCAGTATTCTTCACTTTACAATTTATCAGTTGCATCTCAATGGCATAAATTCTTCTTCAGTCTTTCTTATTCAATGTCCAACTTTCAATGTATATAAAAGCAAATGAAAACATCCTGGGAGAGTTTGCAGACACAATTTCGTTTTAAGCTGACACCTTGCTTTTCAGCACTTGAAAGAGGGTCTTGGCAGGTGAATTTTCTTATGCAATACATCCTTTGATAGCCTGACTGCTGTTTTCATGAGTGTCGATTGTGGATACACGTAGATGAACTCCTTGAAGACTTCAGTCTTTTCTCCACCTGTTATGATGTTGACTCTTGTTACAGTGGAAGGATTTTTGTTTTCTTAATGTTGAGGCACAATCCGTACTGAAGTCTTTGAACTTCTACAGTGCTTCAAACTCTCCACACTTTCTACAAGCAAGGTTAGGTAATCTTGAGAAAATAGATTGTTGATGAATCTTCTTTCAATCCTGATGCTATTTTCTTCTTCATATAGTACAGTTTGTTAAATGATTTACTCAGTATGCAAATTTAATAGATATGAACCAAAGGTACATCCATGATTTCCTGATTTTAAACCATACAGTGTTCTCTTGTTCTATTCTGAAAACTACTTCTTGGTCTACATCTAGGTTTCTCATGAGCATAAGAGTACTGGATTTTCATTCTTTGCAATATAATTAATAATTTATTATGATTCATTCAATCAAATGCCTTTATACAGTCAATAAAACACAAATATATACAAGATATTTACTTTTCCAATATTGTTACTGTTAAGTGTCATAGAAAAGAATGAAGAGGCGTAACAACCTTTGAACAAGAGATCTGAACCGTGCTCTATCCTGTGCCATCCTTATCATCTCTGTTGTACTTGATTTCATTGGCACAGTGACTGTGTCGATTCATCTCTTTAAGAGTCTTCCTCTCTTTCACTGACCCTCCAATATTAGCCATAATTTATTATGATCTGCAAAGTAGAATACCTTTGTGTAGTCAATAAAAGATAAAAAATAATAAACATCCTTCTGGTATTCTTTGTTTTCAGTCAAGATGCATCTGATATGTGCACTGATTTCCCTCATGCTACAGTCTCTTCTGAATCCTTTGAATTTCTGGCAATTTCCCATCAATGTGTTGCCCTGATTGTTTTTTATAAATCTTCAGTAAGGTTTTACTTGTGCATTATATCAATGATAGTATTAAAAATTTCCACATTCTGTGAATCACTTATTATTTCAGTAATAATCCTGCTTCCTAGATTGTCTTAGTCTAGAAGCACTAATGAAAGCTGTTCACCATGAGTGATCCTATGAGTGCTTGAAATACTGGTGGCATAACTTCCATCATCACAGCAACATACAAGCAAAACTGACAGATGATATTTTAATATGTATGTGAGATAAAAGATAAGGAGTTCACAGCTGTGTTGTTGATAGTAGCTTTGATTGATGCTTAAGCGTAATAGAACAAAATGTTGTCGATAGTAATTGCTTGTGTATTTGAGTTCATTAATGTTTCTATTGTGTCAATCCATCAACGGATCCTGTACTTGATCAAAGATGATCAAATTGCTTTCTAGAAACTGGACTTTTCTGATGAGGTGTCTAAAATAAGCCAAGCCTTTTTTCATCCTTACTTCCAAGAAGCGTTCTAATTTTGCTTATTGTAATATTGGAAGACTCTCAATGAGATTGACACACTAAATACTACAATGACCATGAGAATGACAGAGATCACAATGATGCTGCTAGATGGGCAAGGTCCAGATTGTTGCTCAGTGTGTCGCTATGACCTATACTCAAGATGACAGTCATTAGCATCAACAAAAAGAAGATTAGTTTCTTTATTTTCTTCAGAGTCCACAGTATATTCCATATTCTTCACCTACACCACAACTCCAATCTCTCAATTCTTCTATTATCCTTTTGTTATTGTCCAGTTTTCATGTTCATTTGAGACCATAATAGTATCTCATGGTTTAAGTAAAGTGCACTCTAATATTCAAGAAATAATCTTAACATATCTACATTCAATTAGTCTTAATATAGAGTCTTCTCATCTTTTAAAGATTTTCCCCGAGTTACACGATATTCCTGATGCTATTAATAGATCTAATTTGGAGAGGGTGAGACCAAGTTTCTCCTTGGAGGCTAGGATTTTGAGGTTCCATCTCATGTACTTTGGGCACGTGGCCAGGAGGGACCACTCCTTGGGGAAGGATATCATGCTCAGAAGGGTGGAGGGACAGTGCAGGAGAGAAAGATCCTGGATGAGATGAACTGATACAGTAAATGGGGCAATGAGGATAGGTGTGTCAGAGTCAGTGAGACTGGCTCAGGACAGGGCAGGCATCAGAGTTGTTATATATAGGGTAGCAAGTGACTCCATGGCACATAACAATAAAAACAACAAAAGCATTATATGTAGATAGAGCTTGGAGGATCTAAAAAAGATACAATTAAATAACCAGTTCCTTCAATCCAAATTCCTTCTGTACGTGTTATATGCTTCATTGGTATGCATACTGCTCAGACCTGCTTCTCTGTCCTACAGCCAGGGCACTGGAGATTGACTCTAAACCAAAGGTAGAAAGTTGACTTCTTGCATGCCATTTCCAGTCCTTTGGTGTAGCTGGACAAACAACAGGTTGAGTAGAACTTAAAACTACATCTGACCTGAATAAGAGTTAAAGTAATAGGATAATTTGGCTCCTCCTGCCATGTATAAGAAAGATGAGAGTGACAAATGTGTGTATCTTTAGATTCCAGCAGCAATTTTAAGTGCAGGTATATACTAGCTTGAAGTGTTTCAGAATTCCATGCCCAAAGTGACAAGACATAGTTTAGAATGACCATTATAAGGGTATTTTATATTCTTGTTCTTTAATTGACTTTGAGATTCCAAATAAAAAGAAGGCAAATCTGTCTATGCTTGACTAAAGCAGATGATGTCTTCTAAAATGCTAAAAAACACTCATCTGTTGATTCAGAATAATTCTCTTCCTACATCTTGACCAGAGAGTACAGCTCTGTCTGGATATTTTCCAGAATCAAGTAGCTTATAACTGCTAAATTATATGCATGCTCATGTATATTTATTTTTTTATAATTTGCTCTGTTATTTTAAATATATTTGAAGAGAAAAAAGATACTAAATGTCTTGGTGCTTTCTAAGAATCTAGAAATATAGGTCCCTTGGATATTGTAAAATGTGTAAGGGCAAGGTGGAGAAGACTGAGTCCATATACTATTAACTCTACAAAGGGGAACTGGTCCCATCAACAATATCCACAGTACAAAGCTGATCCTCTCAAGATCAGACATACCCCTCTCCCACACTCCTGCACCTATTTCCACCACTCACTGAGTCCGATGTTCATTGATTCACAGGATTGACTTTACTCACAATTGTGAGTTTATTAAGAAAATAGATTGGTGAGTGAAGTCGGCAAAGATATTATAAAATGAAAGTCCAAGTTTTAGTGAAGAGCCATCCCAGGTCAGGTTAACAGTAAGAAATAGTTGTTCCATTAGTACAGACAGCTTTTCAATTAACAAATCAAAGTCCAAGTTCAGCCTAGCAACACAAATGCCAGAAGCCTCAGGTTTCCTCAGTCATCCAATAATCTTTGTCTCATAGAAAACACAAGTCAGCTCGTCCTTCAACCACTAACAAGCAAAATTTTTAGCATTGGCTTTGTCTCCAGGGTTCTGTAAGGCTACATCTTGCCACAGTCTGAGACTGTTCTTCCTCTTACGTTGGCCCCATGGTTGTTGATGACATAGAAGACACTGCTCAAAAAAAAAAAAAAAAAAGAAGAAGACACTGCTCAACAGTGAACCATGGGTCTGAAATTGAGACAGTTGGAAACTATGTCACCTGAGAGAGCTAAAATAATGGCTAGAAAAAACATTTTCAAAAGTTCTAATTCTAAAGATATATAAAAAGAGCCTGTTGGTATATTGGTGAAGCACTTAGATATTAGCCTAATGGTGGACAGTTCCAACTCCCAACCCTTCCATAGGAGAAGACCTGGTCATCAGTTTCCATAAAGATCACAGTCATGGAAATCCTGTGTGACACATCTACACCACCTTATTTCACATGAGTGGAATATGGCAGTGCACAACAAGTATATGCATACAAGTAATACGTATTCCTAGTATCAATATTTTACCATGTCAGCTGTAATAGATACAAAGGAACTTCTAGCCTAATATCATTTTTCCCTTGATATTTCAATATGTGTAAGATTGCAGCAATGGGCTTGAGTGTGTCAGAGATTGTGAAGATGGCACTGAATAGAAAAAAGTTCAGATCTATTGTTCATATGCTCACTATGAGTTTTGCTTGACTTGATGTCACATAATTACAGCAGCAACAATATAAATTCTCAATATTGTCTATAGCCTATAGTTTCATCACTAGCCCTGAGTCAACAATTTCTTATTCTCTGTAGATTCCTTGCTACTGATTATTGATTAAAAGACTATGGCTTCTGAATATAGCATAATGTGGAAGAGTTATAGTTTAATTAAAGTCTATGAGGCATTTGACTGTGTGGATCACAACAAACTGGCTGACTCTGAGAAGAATGGGAATCTAAGAACAATTGATTGTGCTTACATGAAATCTATACTTGGACCAGGAGGTAGGCATCAGACCAGAGCAATGAAACACTGCATACTTCAAAATTGGGAAAGGTGTATTCAAGGGATGTGTCCTATCCCCTACCTTTTCCATCTATATGCAGAACAGATTATCCAGGAGGCTGAGCTCTATGAGGAGAATCGTAGCATTTAGGATTGGAGGAAGACTCATCAACAATCTGCGTTTTGCAGATGACACAACCATGCTTACTGAAACTGAGGAGGACCTGAAGTGCTTGCTGTAGAGGGTCAAGGACTGAAGCCTTCAATGTGGATTGAAGCTCAACATCAAGAAAATAGACTCACCACTGGGCTGACTGGCAGCATCATGATAGATAGTAGAGAGATTAAGATTGTAAACAACTTAATTTGCTTGACTCCACAATCAACACTCTTGGTACCAGCAGCCAGGAAATTAAAACACGAATTGTATTGGGAAAGTCTGCTGTCAGAGACCTCTCCAAAGTACTGAAGAACAACAATGTCAGTCTGGAGACTAAGGTGTGCCTGATCTAGCCATAGTCTTCACAATTACTTGCTATGCACCGGAAAGCCAAACAATGACTAGGGATGATAGAAGGAGAATTGATGACTTTGAGTTGTGGTGCTAGAGAAGAGTATTGAATATACCACAGACTGTTAATATAACAAACAGGTTTGTCCTACAGAGGAGGAGACTAGGCTGCTACTTGGCAGCAAAGATTCTGAAGCTTCATCTGACATACTTTGGACATGTTGCAAAGAGGGACCTGTCCTTGGAAAGGGTCATCATGCTTGGGTGGGTGGAGGGACAGTGCAAGAGAGGAAGACCTTCAATGAGATTAATTGATTCAGGGACCAGAGTAATGGAGGTAGATGTGTCAGAGACAATAAGATTGGCACAGGATAGAGTTGGGTTTAGGGCTGTTATACATAGTCTATAAGTCACATGCGACTCAAAGACACATAACAACAACATGAGGTTCTAGTAAATTAGAGAGTGTGAAGATGCCCTTGGTTCAGGCAGTGTTTTACTCTATTGTACATTGGGTTGCTATGAATTAGGACTGACTCAAAAGCGTCTAACAACAACAAATACAGCTAATAGTTTTCTTTTTTATTATTATAGAACATTGAACAAATAATCTTCTGGGTCTGCAGTCTAGAGGACAGAAATATAACAAATTGTAATGTTTATAAATTCTGAGTGGGATTTTTGCTAGGTGTTGTCAAGTGTGACCAATAGCAACCCTATAAACAACAGATCTAAAACTTGTCTTATCTTGTACCGTCCTCACACTCTCACACTCAGACCGATTGCTGCAGTCATTGTGTCAGTCCATCTGGTTGAGGGTTTTTCTTTCTTTTGTTGATGTTTCATCTCTCCAAGGAACAGCCTCTCTTAAAAATGTGCCCAAAATATGTGATACGAAGCTTCATCATCCTTACCATAAAGGAGCACTTTATCTGCACCTGTGCAAGACAAATTTTTATTCTTTTAAGCAGTCCATAAGATGTAATCAGTACTCTTCTCCAACACTACAGTTCAAAGTCCTCAATTCTTCTTCTGTAATCATTATTCATTGTTAAACTCTCAGATGCATAACAAGTGACAGAAAAGACCATGGCCCTTAATCAGGCCTACCTGAATCCTTTAACTGGCATCATTACTCCTCAATAATTTGGAGAGGTCCCTGACTGCAGACTTTTCCAGTGCAATACATTCCTGATCTCCTGACTGCTGAAACCAAGGCTTGATTTTTGATCTAAGTAAGGTGAAATCTTTGATAGTTTTATTTTTTTTCTCCCTCTGTCATAATGTTATTGGCCTGGATGTAAGAGTCTTTGTTTCCTTGACATATTGAAGGCTGTACTATTTCATTGGTGCAAGATAGAGCAGGGCTTAGGGTTGTTGTACATAGGGTCACTAGGAGTCACAGGCGACTTGACAGCACATACCAACATACTATTTGATCATCTGCAGCGAGTGTTTCAAGTCCTCCTCACTTTCAGCAACAAGGTGGTGTCATCTATATAATGTAGGGTTTTGGTGAAACTTCCTCCAATCCTAGTGCCATATTATTCTTCATAGAGTTCAGCTTCTTGAATAATTTGCTCAGCATACAGATTGAACACAAGGTGAGATACAGTGAAATAGTAGATAGATAGGTCTGTCGATTTAATATTCATGTTAATTAATTTAAAAAAAACTCTTGAATTCCATGACACGAAGTAATTGGAAAATTTGATAAGAGATAAATATCAATTGTATGCCTTGTACGCCTGGCTTGCTGGAATGAGCCAAAGAGTGTGAGTGATCCTAGTTAAGAGTAAATATCCAAATAAAAGGCCGTTTGTTGATCCCAGTTGCAGGGGAATTCACAGATCTGGAAAAGCTTGAGAGGATCAGAAAGAATGTTTTGTAAATGTCATGAAGAGGAAATAAAGATTCAAAGAGAAAAAAATGAGAACATCAAAGATGCTAAGAGACAAAGAACATGTCAAGTTCATTAGGTTAATTTTCAGTAAAACTTGAAACTCATCTGTAATACTCTGACTCCATACCAGTATCATTTCCATCAGCTCACACTACAACCAGCAAATCTGAGTTAACTTAATTGTGCTCAAGAGTTCACAAAATCCATAGGCTAAATCAAATTTCATTCAGGGAGTAAGCTGTTGTTGTGTATCACTGATTCAACTAAAATACTTAGGATTTCTATAAGCAATCAAAATCTTGCCCTGCTGTGCCCCAGTCTCACATCCCTGTCAAGCTCAAAGGCACTGTTGCAGGCACTGTGTTAATCCATCTCATTGATAGTAATCTTCTCTCTTACTGACCTTCTGCTTTTCCAAGCATGATATCCTTTTCAAAGGGTTGATGCCTGCCGACAACATTCTCAAAGTATGTGAGATTAAATTTCCCTATCTTTGTCTCTAAGGAGCACCCTGATTGCACTTTCTCCAACGAAGATTAATTTGCTATTTTTGTAGTCCATGAAATATTCAATACTACTCCCCAAGACCACAATTCAAAGGCATAAATTCTTCATCAATCTTTCTTATTTACTGTCCAATTTTCCAATACTTGTGAAGCAATTAAAAATACCATGCCTTGGATCAGTTTGGAGACTAAAGAAAGTCTCCAAACTGACATCACTGATTTTTACTATTTCAAAGTGATCCTTGTCAATGTATTTGCTCAATGCAAACATGTATTCTCATTACTTGACTGCTGCTTCCATGAGTACTGATTGTGGATTCTAGTAAAATGTCAACTTCAATGTTTTTTTCCTAATCTATCTTGATGCTGCCTATTGGTCCAATTAGGAGGATTTGGGGGCTTTTGCAGTTGAAGTATAATCCCTAGTAAAGACTATCATCTTTGATCCTCAGTAAATGCTTCAAGTGTTCATAATTGTCTGCAAGTAACATTGTACTATCTACATTGTATAGGTTGGTGATGAGTCTTTCTCTAATCCTGAAGCCATATTCTTATTCATGTAATACAGCTTCTTGAATTATTTGCTCAACATGTATATTGAATATGTATGGAGAAAGAGTATGCAAAGAATGCCTGTGTGTTGTTAAGAAATAAAAACACTACAGTTAAACAAACCAACATAGAAGGCACTTAACAGAGGAGGGAAATAAACATGTTAGAACATGCCTAATCTCGTTTTAAATTTTAAAAATACAAATTAAAATTATGCCAAGGAACAAATTTTAGAATAGTACATAATCAGAATTTAAGAGTCAGACATTATGAAGTGTTGGAAAAGATATAGAACTGGAATTTCAAGCTATATACTTGACATTGCAAATACACAGAACCACTTTGGAAAACAATTTGGTATCATCTGACATACTGTCATAGTTACATGCTGTCACATAGGGTTTGACTCTCAGTGACCCTATGTACAGCACAATGAAATGCTGCCTGATCTTTGCCATCTTTGCAGTCTCTGCTGTGCTAAATTCCATCTTTGTAGTCATCACTCTGTCAATCAAACTTTCATATATATATGTATGTATGTATATATATATATATATATATGTGTGTGTATGTATATATATATATATATATATATATACTGATTTATTTACAAAGTTCAAATACATTTTTTTCACACCAGATCTTTCCCATGTCATTCACCACCCACATCAAAGTGTGTGACCCTATGATTAACAACTCCACCACCCACCCATCTCTGTTCTCCCACCCTCCCCTACTCCCACCCCAGGTCCTCATACTCATTCTACAATAATGGTTTTATACAGTATTTATCCTTATGGGACTGAGTTAGTTCTCACTCAGCATAATGCTCTCTAGCCCCTCCCACACTAGGCAGTATCTTTTTGAAGGCCTTCTTCTCTTTCCTAGACTTTCTATTTTCCAACAGTGGCCTTCTCTAGGGACTAGCCCCTTCTGATAACCTGTTTAAGGTATATACGAAAGAATTTCACCATCCTTGCTTATAAGCAACACTATGATTTTACTTCTTTCAAGACAGGTTTGTTTGTTCTTTTAGCAGTTACAATACATTCAGTAGGGAGCTCTACTGGCCTAGTACTAAAGAGCTGCTTTGAAATCCCAAGGTATGCAGTTCAAATCCACTTGGACAAAGATAGGCAACTTCCTCCCATGTGAGTAAACTGCCTCTGAAAACCCACCACAGCCAGCTGTGAATTAGTTCTGACTCTACAGTCCAAAACAACAACATTGTATTCGGTATCCTTCACCAGCACCACAATTTAAAGTTATTCATTCTTTGGTGTGCTTTTATCATTTTCCAACTTTCACAAGTATAGTACACTTAGAAATGTTTCCCAGTAACTTTTCAGCTACTTTTCTTATTTTCATTCATTTTTCAAACATTTTTGCTATCTGCTTTATAAAATGGTTTCTAAAAAGAAGGAAAAACTGAGTAAATAATCCAAACAAGTCTCTTAAAACTTCAAATGCTCCAACTCTTCCTTTCACCAGGCTGCTCCTTGGAGGCAAGGATTCTGAAGCTCCGTCTGACATACTTTGGACATGTTGCAAGGCAGGATTGATGCTTAAACAGGGATGTCATGCTTGGGAGGGTGGAGGGACAGCACAGGAGATGAAGACCCTTGATGAGATGGATTGATTCAGACACTGGGGTAATGGGGATAAGTGTGTCAGAGACAATAAGATTGGCAAGTGATAGAGCAGGGTTTAGGCTGTTGTACATAGGGTCACTATGAGTGTGAGGTGGCTTGATGGCACAGAACAACAACAACAAATACTGCCACCAGCCTTTGATTTCTTATGTAGAGGCAGGAACACCCAAGAAGGAAAAGGAGTAAAGGGAGGTTGCTGTTTCTCATGCAAGGAAGTACAGCCTGATCTGGAAATGCTAGAAATTCTATCCTTCTCATGAGTCTTGAGGTCTACCTATCCTGAAGAAGACATCAGCAGAAGTCAATAGTCAAAAGGAGAGTAGTGGTGATTCATCAGTGCCTCTGTCTACAGTAATTTTAGTAATTACACAATTTGTCTCTTTGATGCTATTTGGAGGATGTGGGTATAGGTACACCATTCTTTTGACAGCTAAGGTCTTTTTCTTTCAACCAGTGGAAGCAAAATGCTACAGAGGCTTTTCCTGTCTTCATGCTCTAATGGGAAGGTTTTGCGTTAGCTGAGAAAAAGATCACTAAAAGGCTGCTATTTTGTCATTATTTCTACCTCTGTTTGAAATTCCCACAGCTCTTTGTACCACTAACAAGACATTTAGGGGAGTTTAGAGGGATACTGAAAAATTCTATCCTGCTAAATTGTAGACCTTTTCTGATCACCTTCTTATCCCTGAACATAGGTCTTGCAGGCAGATAGTTTGCACTAAATTGATGCTCTTTGGCTTGAATCCATTCAGCAAATATCATACTCCAAGAAGCCTATCTAAATTGCAGAACCCAATTTCGGATTTCTTACTAGTGAAGTTGACAGCCATAGTTTCCAAATCATGTTGTGTATCTCATAATAAAAAAAAAAACAAACCACAAGAACAAACCAACAAATAAACACAAACCCAAACCACAAAACTAAGGTGGAGTGTATCGTGTAAAATCCTTCAAAAATCCGAATCAATCCCAATGAGAATGTACCTCCTTTTAAAACCCCACTATTTTCCCAGCATGCATTTTATCTTTCATCTAGTAGGCTTCGCATGAAAGGACAATGAATGTCAGTTTTAAATCATACTGTAGTAACATTTCAAAAGGGGGAAAATCACCTGGGGAAAAATTTATCAGTAAATCTTAAGAAGACTTGATGATTATTGCAACACTTTCCTCTAAGTAACTTTACTGTTTTTCGAGGAAACAAAACAAAAACTTGATGTTATGAAACAAAATGGGGTGCATTACTGTCACTTTGGAGTCAATTTAAGAAAATGGTGCCCTTATGGCCTGAAAGAATTAATGGACCTACAATTGGTGAGCCCCTTTCTTAAAAGAAATAAGGGCCTTATTACTCTGGATAAAAAGATTCAAGAAAAAAGGCAGGTATCAAAATTTATTTATTTATTTATTTATTTATTTATTTATTTATTTATTTTCAAAAATTTTTATCCCTCTTTTGGGGATGAAGCAAGCAAGACAGAGGAAATGGAAATGACTAACCTTTGTCATAGAGGGAGACATGTGTCAGAGCTAATTACAGAGACCATTTGGCTTTTTATTTTCAGTTGTCACACTTCTGCAATTAGAAATCACTTATGGTTTCAGTGCTATATTAATTTGTACTTAGATTCAAAGACTCTAGGACTATCATGGCTAGAAGTAGCCTTGGAAGCCAACCTCTTTGTTTTTCAGATGAGGAGAATGTTACCCATGGGTGTGATAGAACTTGTCCAAAGTTATATACACTCAAAAATTGAAGTCTAATTCTAAAGACAATATTCTATTTCAGTGATGTCATATGTCAGATAAAAGTCATTCAATTTTTTTTTCTTTATTCAGGCATCATATTACTTCCAGGAATCCTTTTGTAATATTAATATGTACATTTTTGGTACATACATGAAGACACACAGAAATAGTGGCTTCACATTCTCTCCTTAGAACATCCCTAACATAAAACACATGCTTGATCTTTACCTTCTAGATAGTCTTAAAGATTAAAACATAACATTCTCCATGTAATACCATAAATCCATCTAGAAGAGATAATGGGTTCTATTCAGCTTTAGACTCCCCAAAATTTTACAACAAAATAAACAGTGTTGAAATATTAAATTCTTTATAATCTACCCATTGCATGGCAAACAGTTTCTCAATAAACCACTTTAGTTGATTTAATAAGCACTATTGCATAGGCTTTCTGGAAAGGAACTTCTAAGAGAGTCAAACATTTAACAACTCCTTTTCTTATTCTTTCAAAGAAAGGAATAAAGTATGGCTTATCACACCCCAATCTTCCTTTAACACACGAACCCCTGTGACATTTTCTGGTTATTATTTCATTAAATTTCACTCTCTTAGCTCATTTGTTTTCCTCAATCAAGCAGCAAAATAACAAACCAGAAGCACTTCCCGTTCCCTTGTCTCAAACAACGACTTTGTTTCTTTAACCCTGAACTATTTTATGATTGCACTTCCTATCTTTACTGAAGCCCGTGGTTTGTTACATGTTGAACTGTTAACCAAAAGGCTTCCAGTTAGAATTCAACAACTGTTCAATGGAAGTCAGATGAGTTGTCTCTTTCCATAAAGATTTACAGCCTTGGAAACCTGAAGGAGGATCATTATGAGCCAAAATGGATTTAACAGTATCCATTTGCTTGACATGAAATTAACAGAATATGAACATGAGAACTGAGAACTTTAAGCTTGTCTAGTGGACACATCTAGCCAATCTAAACAGAATAAAAGAGTTGTGGTTTAAAATCAGAAAGTGTGTGTGTGTCAGGGATGTATCCTTCTTCCATGCCTATTCAAGTTGTATGTTAAAATAATTCATGAAGCTGAACTGTATGAAGAAGAATGGGACATTAAATTGGGGGAAGACTCATCCACATGCTGAGTTATGCAGATGGCACAAGCTTGCTTAATGAAAGCAAGGAGGACCTGTAGCACTTGTTGAAGAAGGTCAAACTACAGTCTTCAAAATGAATTACATCTCAATATCAAGAAAAAAGAAGTCCTTAACTCTGGGTCAATAGGCAACATCAAGATAGATGGATCAGTGGTTGAAACTGTCAATGATTTCTCCTTGCTTGGACCACAGTCGATACACTTGGTATTGGCAATCAAGAGATAGGAGATGTGTTACCTTGGGAAAGTCTGCACGGTCAAGGACCTCTCCAATATACTGAAAAGCAGTGATGTCAGTTTGAAGACCAAGGTGATCCTGATTTAGGTTATGGTCTTTTCACTGGAAAATGGTCTGAGCACTGGACAATGAATAAGGATGACAGAATAACTGACAAGTTTGAATTGTAATGTTGTAGAAGAGGTACTGACTGTGAAAAGAACCAATAGGTATGTCTTGGGAAAAGTGCAACTTGTGCTCTTAAATGCAAGTACAACAAGGATCCATCTCTTATACCCTGGGCATTTTATTAGGAGAGGCTATTCATTGGAAAGAACTATCGTGTTTGGAAGGGTAGAGGGGTCAGTGAAAGAGAAAAAGACCCTCAATGATGTGTGTTGACATGGTGACTGTAGCTGTGGGCTCAAGTGTATCAGAGACGGCAAGGGATGTACAGGATAGGAGAGGGTTAAGATCCGTTGTTTATAGGGTCACTTTTAGTCATACTCAATTCAAAGACACCTAACAACAACAATGTCTTTTCTCTAAACTTATTCACTCTGTATGCTGACCAAATAATTCAAGAACCTGAACTATATTAAGTGAACAAACTCAGTCCCACAAGGAAAAATACTGTATAAGACCATTATTGTAGAAATAGCTAACTAGTAAAACATGTATGAAAATATAAGAGGGGAATGGGAGCAGAGGGCTGAGGATTAGTGGGGTGGGGTGGGGCGCAGGTAATCAATCATAGGGGTGCACAATTTGTTGGGTGGAAGGAGGAGTGGGTTAAGGAAATGGGAAAGATTATGTGTGAAAAATAATGTATCTGAACTTTGTAGGTAAAACTAGAATGAAATAAAAATTTTATGTTTCAAAAGAGAAGAACAAAAAAATAAATTGAACCATAGATATGAAATATTTATATAAATAAAACTCTAATACACTAGTGAAATGAAACTAAAAAAGATTTAAATTAATGGAAGGATATTTAAAAAAGAATTACGGAGAAACAGATATAAGATGAATGAAAGGATAAATTCTCTGGTGAAAAAAAAGATGTCGCACAAGAATCAGAGGAAGACTCAGTAACAACCTATGTTAAGTAGATAACATAACCTTGTTTGCAGAAAGTAAGGATTTGAAGCATTTACTGCATATCAGATAATACAATCTTCAATATGAGTTACATCTTTCCATCAAGAAAGCAAAAATCCTCACCAATGGCCAATAGACAACATCATTATAGAGAGAGAAAGGAATGAAGTTGTCAACTTTATTTTACTTGGGTCCACAGTTAAAAGTAAAGAGTATAGAATGCTTAAATCCCAATTTAGACACATAATGAACATTGTATTTAACTTTGGTCAAGCTCCCTAACCTTAATGAATTTTAACGTCTTCAAATGAAAATCTGGATATAATAACACTTAAGTTACATGATGAAAATATGGTTAAAGGGACTGCAAAATTAACACAAAAACAGTCGTTCTTATTTCATTCTTATTATTACAGCAGTGTTTATCGCCAAATGGAATTTTTTAGTAACTTCTCTATATTTGACCAAGGCATCTGATTTTAATAGCTACAGATACCTTGCAGATAGTATGCCTTGTGAAGCAATGTTTTGAAATTCCCTTCTGATATTTATATAATTTAAACCTATGTAAGATTCATTAATACAAAGAATGCTTATTATATGCCAACACTGTGCAAGATGTTATGCTAGCATTGGGGATAAAGTTGTAACTAAGATGATCAATGGTGCAACCCTAGTAGCGCTTAGAAGCTTGTGTAAGTGTTAATAAGAAGACAAGTACTCTAGCCAGAGAAAAATGCATTTGAGAAGACCTGTGTGTCAAAAAGGGTCTTCTCAGGTAAGTGACCCTGGTTGCCTGATTTCACAGAGATGCATTTGTAATTTTGGTTCCCACATCGGCTGGGGGATATTGTAAAAGTGCTGAGCTGTCTTTGAAACCTAATAAATATGTAACAGGATTCTTCTAGGTAATGATAATCCCAAAGCTGGCATTATGCTTACAAGGTAGTGGCCATTTATGGGAGGGTAGTAACAGATGGAACCAACACCGTGCAGTTCTCGAAATCTCAATTAGGAAAAACAAGCTATTCAGCCTCATGCATATTCAAATCTCCAGCTCCCTCCTTCTAACAGGATACATACTGTCAAAGGGTCTGGCCAGAGCACAAAGAATAGCATAATATCCATGTTTTTGGCTTCTTTGTCCCAGATCCAAGCAATATTGGTTAATGAAACAAATTGTACATCGTTTTCTTTTACGTATTATCGTTTGGGTTATACCGATATTGTGTGGAGAGCCCAGAATTTGAATGTTAAGAAGACATTTAAAAAAAAAAAAAAGTGTGAGCGATCAACCTATCTTCAAATTCAAAGTTAATTTAAGAGGGTGGGATGACTGTGAAAAGAAATTACTGTCAATGACAAAAATAATCGGAGGACAAAAGTAGCAGGAGATAAAATGAGATAAGCTGGGATCATATTGTTTTAAGAGTTGTGGACTGTGTTTGACAGTATGGGCTTTATACAAATAGAATGAAAAATTCACTATTTAAAAAAAAGACTGAGAAAAACAATTAATTTGAAGTGTAACACATCTCAGAAAGATATAAACATTCTTCAGAAGGTAAAAGTACGCAAACCTCAGTTTGATTGCTTTAATTCTTTCTAGCTAAAAAGAAGACAAGGAAAGCAATCCATGTGCTGATGCCATTATAAATCAGGAAGCAAGTGCTTCCTTGGGTTCTGAGGAGATAGAGTCGGATTTGATGGTCAACCAGTGAGTCAGGCATCAGTCAAAGATTCTGATAGTGTCATGGAAAATACGGTATGTACACAAAATGATCTCCCTCCTTTTTTTAGCATTCTTGTACTGTCTTATAAAGCAGTTAAATGCTGAAAACCAGGGATCTTTTGTTTATTCAGTAGGAAAATGACTGTGGGAACACTAATTTAAGAACAAGGATTGGGCAAATTAAATGAAATGTTGAAAAGCTTAGAAGAATAGTTTCAGAGGCATGTAGAGGAAGTATTAAAGGAACACAAGAAAAATTTTGGTATGGGTGGGGGAACTTCTTTCATTCATCAAAATTTTGTTTTAGCACTTTTATTCTCTAGCTTCTATTTTGGATACCAAAAACTACAACAAAAAAATAAAATTAACATAATTTGTATCCTCCTGGAGTTATATGGTAGTGAAAGACAGATTATAAATCAATAAGTAAATACTTAGGATTGCAGATTAGTAAACTCAATGCAGGAAAATGAGATAGAGCAAAGAGATATAGATGCTGGGTTCAAAGGCGTTTTCTCAGACACCTGGAGGGAGAGAGTGTATTTCAGGGAAATAAAGGAAGAGTCTTCCAAGCAATAGGAGCCAGAGGGCAGGAATGAGCTGGTACAGAACCTCAAGATCAGAAAGGAAGAAGAGGGCTGCTTCATCTTCTATGAGGAATTTTATTAAATTGTCATATACTACACTAAAAGTGCCATTCCATTTCTTCACATTTTCCCCCGATAAAATTTACACAACTCATGTGTGCCTGCAGCGTGCATATGCACAGGCTGCTGTAATTTCTGGACCCTGTTTTACTGTTGAGAGTCTCTGGGTGATGCAAATGGTTAACATGCTTGGTTGCTGATGCAAAGGTTAGAGGTTCAAGTCTACCCAAAGGCAACTTGGAAGAAGGATGTAGAGATCTACAGTACTGTGGAGCACAGTTCTGTGGTGTATGCACACAGGGTCACCATGAGGAGGAGTCAATTTGACAGTCACTGGTTGATTTCATGGGTGGCAGGAGGCTATAATCTTAATCTTTACAAGGAAAGCCTTAAATACCTGTTGTTGTGTACCATCAAGTTGGAACCTGCCCAAAGCTAACCCTCTGGTAAGTTTTCAGAGGCAAGTAATCACACAGGATGAGATTTCCCATCCTTCTACAAAGCAGCTGGTGGATTAGAACTGCATACCTTTGGAATCACAACACAGCTTCTTGCCACTAGGCCACCAGAGTTCCCTGGATTAAAGTAAAAGTATAATTTCAGGAAGACCTTATTATTAGAAATTATAATATTATAAATATTAAAATTATATTGGGGTATAGAGTAAAAATATAGTTTAAGGGGACCTATCTGGTGACATAGTCCCTAAGGAGTTGTACATCTGACTCAAAAGCCTAGCCTTTTTAGTGATTCAAATCTGCTAGTGGCCCCGTGTGAAAAAGCTGGGTAATTTCATCTTGTGTGATTTTAGGCCTCAGAAACCTAAGATGCTAGTTAATCAGTTCCAACTCTCTGGAAATGAGGGTTTAGAATTTAAACTGGGTACCTAATTTTATCTTGAACATATTTTTCATGTTTAAAGGACAGAAGTTTGGCTCAAGGTACTTTATTGACAAGCATCACATAAGATGTCAGTGGCTGGAGTAGGGTCCCTTAATAGCCCTCATGTCAGCCTTTTACAGACACTGTCTGAACACCCACATAAGCTGCCAAAAAAATAAACAAGTCTGTCTTGCAAGAAGTGTAACCAAGGCGCTCCTTAGACGTAAGACTGGTGAACCTTCATTTCACATACTTTGAAAATGTTGTCAGAGGGATCAATCTTTTTAAAAGCCCTTCATGTTGGAAAGGTGTAGCATCAGTAGAAGACAGAAGACCCTCCACAGATGGACTGGTAAGAATGTGCTCAAGCCTCTTGGAGATGGTGAGGAGGGCACAGGATAAAGTAAGATTCAGAGCCATTGTTTGTAGGATCTCTATGAGTTGATGGGATCTAACTGCAATAACGTCCTTGTAAAGCAATCGCTCTCTTTGTATATGTTCTAGGATGCCTCATTCACATAGATTTGCTTTAGAGAATGTCTTTCCAGAGTTTCAACTCCATGATTTGGGTGGAAAGGAATTCTTCCGCTTTACCAGACTTAAAGGCAAATCGGGAGATACTCGATGCAATCCTGTTACTCAGTAACGTAGGTCAAAATATTCAGGGTAGCACATGACATAAATGAGTCCAATCACAGTGACCCTCAGAACTTTGGTTAAAATGTAAAGACAATAATTAATTTTTCTGCAGTGTCCTGGTAAGGAGTTATTACCCTTCTTTGAAATTTGTTGAATTGGTGGTGTAAGGCATAACATATCTACAAATTAAGCAATAATTTTGTGACCAAGTGATGATGAATGGTTTTTGTGGTAACTTTTGAGCTACTTTATCATACATAACTAACCTGCTAAGATGTGCTTTTTAAGTTGCATGGACTAATCAGTCCCTTTCATACTTAAGCAATTTGGGTCTGGATTTGTATCATTTGCAGTTTTATTGTTTCTAACAGATAGCCTGGGAGTGAGTTCATTGGTTTTAAAAAATTAATGTTATGTCAGATTTATATTGTTTAAATGGCCTGTTTCACCCTCAACCACCAACTACTCTCTCCTCCCCCCCTTTCCTCTCTCTCAAGCAAAATTCTCAAATCACAATCTCACTAATTGCTGTTGAGTTGAAACTGACTCATGGTTGACCTTCCAGCAGGCTGTGAAAAGTTCGAAAGCCTTAGGGATATTGCCTATCTTTCTCCTAAGCCACTACCGATGGAGAACCACCAGAGAGACATCCCTGTCAGGGTAACAGAGCAAATAACAATAGGACACAGATTTAAAGTATAAATGCAGTACAAATGGAAAACATTTTTTTTAAATTTAAATAGAACACTAAAATAGTGCTGAAGACTAGGGGATTGAGCAACAAGTTCAAAATGAGAATTTCTAAATTACAACTTAGTTACAAAGATAGCCTTTTATTTGTTTACATTGTTTACATTGAACAAGAATTCCCATGTGGAAGAAAAAAGCTTATTCAGGCAGCTGCCAAGCAAAAGGTTGGAGTTTCAAGTCTATCCAGAGACACTTTGGAAAAATGATTTGCTAATCTACTGAGAATGAGGCCTGGCAAGCCCTCGGTCCTGCTAGGACACAGAACAGGTGATACCCATAGGTCACTATGAATCAGGGTCCACTGATGGCAACTGAGTTGTTTTTTTAGATTTGCTTGTAGAACATCATCTTAGCCTTCATCTCTCCACTTCTTCAAAACAAACACAAGTCACAATTCATATGCCACTGGGACTTAATCCTCAGAGAAGGAGAGGCATAACAAAAGTTTAGATCTCTACTTCATTTAAAGAAATTTTCTACCCAAAATGCTTCCATCGTGCAGAAATCTCCTAGGAAGAACATTTTCTCAATGATTTGCAAAATTTTTTTCTTCTCTAGAAAAATATCAGAATTTGTTCACTTTTTTGATTCATGGACTACTGAGGCTTCCCCATTCCGCCCTCAATTCCCTAAACTGATGTTGCCGCACTAAGCAGTCAAGAAGTAGAAAAAATGCTGTTACGATGTGAGGATTGCAATAAATGTCATGAAATATAATGTATATGCATTGTTGATTGCAAACCGATTTGCTCTGTAAACTTCCACTCAAATTACAATAAAAAGTTTTTCAAAAACTCCACATAACCTAACAGGTTAAGGAGGTTTCACCAAGTCACTGTGCTGTCAAAGTAACTGAGTTAAAGATTCAAAATTCAGAGCTACTATATCATGACATCTGGAACTATTTTCTAATTCTCTGTGTTAGACTCACATACTGACTGTAGATAGGGTTAACTGACAGAGACATTGTTAAAAATTATAATGGTTTATTAACCTAGGAGGATATACCCATTAGAAACCAACACCATAAATATGTAAACAAATTCAAAGTTAAAGAGAATATATCCACATATTGCTGTGAAAGTAAACATTTTGGTTGCAAGATCAGGAGGTTGTATGGACTCTTGTGTTTTATAGTCTTAGCAATGAAGAAAGTTTTCTTGTCTTTAATGAAAAAGAATTAAAGTTACCACTTCCCTGAGATTAAAGCATTTTATTTATTTATCTATTCCTTGGCCTTTCAAGCCTTTCTTTTCTTCTCCTCAGGTCAGGAAGTTTTGTCCCAGCCCTTCCTAGTTTCTGTTGGTAGTTTTGGTAAATAACTCAGATTGTCTCATCTCTGCTTTACAATTGTTAAAAGTAAGCATCATCCTTTCAAAGAGTCTTTCAAGAAACAATCAAACCTATACCAGCCCTGTGAGTCTAATACAATAGGTCTGGTGTATCTAAACCTTTAGAAAAATTGGGAGAGGAAAAAAATAAACAAAACAACAAACCATTATAACAGAATGAATTTATGCATATTTTCTCTACAGTTTGCAGTGTGAGCATTTGACAGTCCTCTATTCTCCAGACAAAATAGCCAGTTGTGGAGAGAAATTACAGATTACATCTGCCTCTTAGAACAATTGAATTACACTCTTTGATCACGTATCTCTCTGGTCCTTTGCTACAAGCTCAGATTAACACGTGAGCCTACTTATTTTTCCTATTTGTAGAAATCTCTTGCAAAGCCAGCTGTAGGAGAATTTGTGGTTTTCATTTCTCTTGAAATTTGTTTCATGAGCAAAATAAATTGTAAATGTTTCTCAGCGTTTAAGGGTCATTTCCCCGCCTTGCTTTTTTTCACCCAATTGAGACAACTCACATTCTGAAGGATATTTCACATGTTAAAATTATTTTCTAAAAAAAAAAAAAAAAAAATTTTTTTCTATAGTTATAATTGTGAGGATCTTTAGATAAAGGGACAACATTAGAAAAGTACACATAAAAAAAAAAACAACAAAACACATGCATCAATGCCTTTTGAATAATAATGAATTTTGCTGCATTTGTTTTTCATGTTTTAAAACTGTGTTTAAAGCAACACTATCCAATTGATAGTGATTCACCTTGCTTGCTGAAAGTGGGGATGACTTGAAGCATTTGTTGCAGAGAATCAAGGAATGCGGCCTTCAATATGGATTGCATCTCAATGTCAAGAAAACAAAAATTCTTACTGCTGGATTGATAGGCAACATCATGATGGATGAAGAAGAAAATTAAACTGCCAACCACTTCATCTTATGTGGGTCCACAATTAACACCCTTAGTACCAGCAGTCAGGAAATAAGAAGACACATTGCACTGGGAAAGTCTGCAGTTAGAGACTTCTCCAAATCATTGAGAAGCAATAATGTCAATTTGGGGTCTAAGATGTGTCTGATTCAGGCTACAGTCTTCCCAATAACTTGCTATGTATCTGAGAGCTGGATAATGAGTAGGAATTACAGAAGAAGAATTAAGCCCTTTGACCTGTGGTGTTGGAGAAGAGTACTGAACATCTCATGGAGGACCAAAAGAACAAACAGATAAGACTTCAAGAGCAGCAGCTGGAGTGCTTTTGGAGGGCAAGAATGATGGGGCTTCACCTCACATACTTTGGGCACGTTGCTAAGAGGGGCTGTTTCTTGGAGAGGGAAATGATGCTTGGGAAGGTGGGGGCTTGGTAAAGATGAGGAAGACCCTCAGCCAGGTATACTGACATGGTGACTGTTGCAATGGCTTTTAATGTGTCAGGAAGTGTGAAGATGGCACAGGATAGGACAGAATTCAGTTCTGTTTTTCATAGGGTCACTATGAGTCTTTCTTGACTCAGTGGCACCTAATGATATCCAATTGAAAGGGAGTACTGCTGGCCTGGTGAGTGGTTAAAGAGTTGTGCTATCAACCCAAAAGCAAGTGGTTCAAGTCCACCAGATTCTCTGCAGGAGAAAGATGGAACATCTGTGCAATTTACAGCCTCTGAAAACCTGCTGGAGGGTCAGCTATGAGTTGTTTCTGACTTGATGGTACACACCACCACCACCAATAATCCAAATTAAACACAATGTGAGACACAAACACCATTTAAAATATTTTATTAATCATTTAAAAAAAGAATTTAAAAAAATTTTATTAAAATTAATTTTATAATAATATACTAAAATCTCACCTGACACACACACAATTAAACATTCAATTACTAAAGGGAACATTAGTGGTTGAAACTCGCATAGAACTCTTTAGAAGACAGGCCTGCCAATCTGCTTTCTAAAGTCAGTCAGGAAAATGACATTGAACACAGCTCTGCACATTTGAGTTGGCATTAGTTTGGACGTAACTGATAACAGCTACAATGATATGTTGTTGTTATGTGCCATCAAGTTGTCTGCAACTCATAGTGACCCCATGTACAACTCCCCTATCCTGAACCAGTCTTACTGACTCTGACACTACATTTTAATTCATCATATACAGAAAAACATATAGAACATTTCTCCATATATTCAGTAAAATAAAAATATTAAAGAAGAATTTTAGTCTTCTTTCATATCAAGCCTTTGATACTGAAAGTGTATTTTATAATTAAAACACACAGAACTAGCCACAGATCAAATGCTTCATGCTTACATATGTTCCATTAGGAGCCATCAAGCCGACTCCAAAGCATATTGATTCTGTGTACAACAAATGGGAACCTTGCCCAATTGTGTGTCATACTCATCAAGTCTGCTGTGCTTAAACCTAGTTTTATAGTCACTGTGTCAAACCATCCTTATAGAAGATCTTCTTATTGTGCTGACCCTCTACCCTTCTAAGGGTGAAGTTCTTTTCCAAAGACTGTCCCCTTACGACAACATTCCCAAAAGGGAAGCTGCTGTATTGGGCAGTATTGGTAGAGAATATATTTGTATATATTTGTTTAAAAAAGGATTATTGTGTACCACCTCTATGTAAACCTCTATTTTTTTATATGCTTTTAAGAAAAATCTCTTCCCTTGAAAGGCAGAGAATGTATTGGAGGTGTTTGGGGGTGGTTTTTGTTGTGGTTTTTTTTTTTTTGTTTGTTTTTCACTCTAAATAGATTGCAACTGATCATTTTATGCTGAATATCAAACTCACACATTGGTTGGGGTAAAAGGAACTGCGTAGGGATTGTCAAATAACTAGCTCCTCAAATATTGCAGAACAACATGTTGGAGAAGTGAAGCTGAGGTTGTTGTTAATCTGGGTAAGAATGAACACCATCCATCACCATCCAGGCTGTTCCATACCGGCATCTTGGAGAGGGGAAGGCAAAGCTGTGATTTAGTGAGAATTCAAAATTTGATATAAGGTACCTTTTTCAATGCAGGGATGTTCCACGTAGGATGACACCTAACATCTTGCAAATATCATGACATAATAATTAAAGATTAATGAAAACAATATGAATGAGGCTCTTTGAGACACAGGAATCAAAACATCTTTGGGAGTAATGGTTGATGATTTCAATTGAAGGGATAGTAGATGTCCCAGGAAATTCCTCTAAGAAATAATCAAGCTATTTGCCTGTACAAAACTTCCTGAAAAGTAAGATAATAGTTGTTGTTGTTGTTGTTGTTGTTGTTAAGTGCCGTTGAGTCGCAGGCGACTCAGTGACCCTATGAAGGAGAGTCCTCGTCCTTGACGCTTGGTGCCTTTCATCCTCTCTCCACGTTCATAGGGTTTCTGGAGGCAAGCTATTACAGAAATGGATGCCACTCCTGCTTCCAAGCTTGTTTTAATTGGGCAGCTCCACCCCACTCTCTGTTCGCATTGGGTAGCCAACCATTAACACATTTGACACATCAGTGTCACAGTGTTCAGCCTTACAGCAACCACAAGTGACCTCTGTACGGCAACTTGTACACCAGGGCTATACGACCTAGAAGAATGTCTGAACAAAAACAATGAAAGACAGGCCCGAGGGCCGCGGATTAAAAGTCACCCATCTTTGGCTTGGTAGCATCGTCTTCTGTCCACTGGGCCAGCTGATCTCTCTGTGTTGATGTTATAAAATAATAATAAGTAAGTAAATAACATAGGATAGTTAATATAGAGAGAAAGATGCGAGGTAGGTTGAGTCAGTTTTTATTATCAATGTTTGTGTCTGCACTTATGTGTGACTTCTCATACAGATAGGTGTCTAGCAGAAAGGAAGCCTCTTTTTCATACATCTGACTGGTTTCATTTAGGAGCCCAGGTGACGCAGTGGTTAAATGTTCAACTGACCAAAAGATCAATGTTTTGAAATCACAAATGGCTTCTGTAATGATTTCAGCCCTGGCAACACTATAGGGAAGTTCCACTCTATCTAGTAAGGTCACTATGGAAGGTGGAATTGAATCAATGATGGCATGTTTAGTTGTTTGGAGTTCGAGTGGTAAGGAAAATATTTACAAAAACTCTGTCTTCCTGACTAGCTCTATATAATCATAAACAGAAAATTAAATAAATAGAGACTAATCTGTTAAAATCAGGTAACATGTTGGACAAATATCAGGAAGTTTGCCATTGAGTATAGTGGAACTGGGTTAAACGTTTACATATTTAAAGTTCTTTTAAGTGATCATACAGCTAATACTTGGGGAGCTCTAAATAAGCACTGTGCTGTGTATATGTTAGTGAATAACAACACATGGAGAGTGCCTGCATTCAGAAAAACCCACTTTCTAGGCAGAAAAATTCAATCATTTTAAAAGAGAAACAAAAAGGAAGCAATAAAAAAGGAAATGTTCACAACTCTCATAAGGAGGGAACTAGAAAGCATTGTAATATCAGGATAAGGAGATGGTAAAAAGGGGCTTTTCTAAAGAGGACACTCACCATGTGTCAGCCAGTTTACTGTATTGTGCTGATTTGCATGTTGGAAGTTATGTTACTGGTACTTCAAGTACCAGCAGAATAGCCTGAAACATCCAAACTAGTCTAAGAATAAAGGCCTGATAATCTACATTAAAAAGTAACCACTTTAATAATCCTGTAGTTCCCAACAGAAGTACACACTATAACACTGGCATACACCATAGCCACAACTTTCTACAATGGTGAAGGTGGCATCATTCTGGCAACATTTTCCTCTGTTGTACATGGAGTCACAGAATGTCAGAGTAAACTAATGGCAACTAACAATCAAGCAGGTCATGCTGATTTGTATTTTCTTTACAGTGTGGAAAAGAGCCAGCTTGGGAGTACTTCAAATTACTGTGGCAGAGTCCCTGTCTTGAATAAGACAAGTGCAAGTGTCTCAAGACAAGAAAGAGGTTAGTATTGTCAGGAAATATAAGCAAGTCTAAAGTGGTTGAAATACAGTGAATGGGGAGAAGATTGGAGTGAAGTAAACTTAGAGAAGTTTTGACTGGAGTCAGAAGATAACACAGCCTTGTGAAGAAGTGGACTTCCTGGGGACCACTAGCGTATTCAGATGAAGTCTTGCCTTCCCACAGGCCTGTACTTGGATTGATCTCTCTTGTTACCACCTTAAATCTTTTTTTATAACTTTTATATAAGGGATTCATCATTTTTATTTCACATTGAAACACACTTTTTTGGCTAACCTTGCTGGTGAATCATACATAGTAAAATTTAAATTTACACATTACATTGTTTGGGTTTTTTTTAATTTTTTTAAAATTAATTTTAATACATGTTTACAGAGATTTTGGATTTCCATTCATTCATTGTTGCATTTTTCTCCCTGTCCTTCCCTCCCCCCAGTTCGCTCTTTGCTTTGAAAGGTAAAATAAAAATTATTTCATTGGTATAGAATTCCCCCCCTCCCGCCCTGAGTACATTCCACTATGCAACCTTTTTTATGGACTCTTGTCATAACTGTAATACCCAATCATATATCACTTTCAAACAGTTCTCTCCCTCATCTGTTTCAGTGCAATATACATAATTTATCCAATTTTTCTCAGTCTCACTCCAACCCTGATATCAGTCCCATTCTACAATAGTGGCACCATGCAGCACCTGTCCTTTTGTGACTGAAATATTTCACTAAGCATAATGTCCTGCAAGGTCACCCATTTTTAATAAGTTTTGCATTTTGCATGAGCTCCTTGTTTTTCAACGCAGTGTAGAATTCCATTGTGTGAATATACTACAACTTCCCTATCCATTCATTTGTTGATGGGCACTTAGGTTGTTTCCAACTCTGCTATTGTGAACAAAGTCGCAATAAACATGGGTGTGCATATATCTGCCTGGGTGACAAATATGGTTTCTTTCAGGGTATATTCCCAGTAGAGGAATTGCTGGGTCAAATGGTATTTCTATTTGCAACTTTCTGAGAGAGTGACATACAGACATCCACAGTGTTTGCACCATTTTACACCTCCACCAACGGTGAATAAGGGTTCCAGTTTCTCTGCAACCTCGCCGGCATTTCTTGTTTGCTGTTCTGTTAAATTTTCCTATTCTTACTGGGGTGAGATGTTATATCACAGTTGTTTTGATTTGCATCTCTCTTAGAGCTAGGGATTTTGAACATTTCTTCATGTATTTCTTGACTATTTGAATGTCTTCTTTGGTGAAGTGTCTGTTCATATCTTGTACCCATTTTTTTCAATTGGGTTATTTACCTTTATCTTGTTGTGGTGCTCAAGTATTTTATAAATTCTAGATATAAGTCCCTTATCTGTTTCTATTTTTCCTTTTCAGATTCAAAAGTCTGAAAGTAATCAAAGAAGAACGGTTTTCAATTTGTTGTACCTGAGCCCGTAATTTCTTTTATTTTATTGGTCTACTATAGAAAGCTTTCAAATCCCAAAACTCTACAGTCTAAAATGATTGCTAGTGTTCCAGCCATTACACTCTCTTTCAGGACACATCCAAGTACCTCTTACCAAATTATTGTATCATATCAAGCTGTTCTGAAAGAACTGGCAAACAAAAAGGCCCCAGGAATTTATGGCATACCAAGTGGCATATTTCAACAAACATATGCTGCCCTGGACATGTTTATCAGCCTGTGCTAAGAAATCTAATGACAGCTATCTGGCCAAACACCTGAAAAGCAAGCTATATTTATTCTCATCCCAGAAAAAGCTGATCTGTCAAAGTGTGGAAATTATCTAACAATATATTACTAATACATCACACAAGCAAAATCCTGCTGATGATTATCCAAAAATGACTGGAGCAGTACACTGACAGAGAACTGTCAGAAGTGCAAATTGGGTTTAGAAAAGTTCATGGCACTTTGAGCATGAAAGGTAATGTGAGTTAGATTTTGGCTGAAAGCAGACAGTACCGGAGGGGTGTCTATCTATATTTAATTGACTATGTAAAGGCATTTGACTGGGTGGATCTCAATAAATTATGGCTAAACTTGAGAAGAATGGTAATTCCAGAACACGTACTTGTATTCATACTTGGACCAGGAAGTGGTTGTTAGAATAGTGCAGGGAAACATTGCATAGTTCTAAATCAGGAAAGAAATGTGTCAGGGATGTGTCTTCTCTCCATTGCTTTTCAATCTATACTTGTAACAGATCACTCAGGAGGCTGAACTTTTTAAGAAAGAATGTGACAGCAGGACTGGAGGAAGACTTATCAACAACCTATGTTATATAGATGATACAACCTTGCTTCTCAAAATTGGGAAGAATCTGAAACATTTTCTAAAGAAGGTCAAGAACTGTAGTCTTCAATATGGATGGCATCTCATAAAGAAAATGACGATTCGGAGATCCAAGATGGCAGCAGAGACAGTGTGGTGAGCTGCGGTAGTAGCGAACCACTTAAAGCAGGGCCATTACGGCCTTCCACAGACTTCAGCTTATTGATAATTGAACACTTAAACAGTTGATGACTGGCCCTCAGTGAAGATTGAGGCTCAACAACAGGAATTCAAGGATTCCCAAGGAGAAATGGGTGAGTCTCGTGGCTCCCACCGCCCCCCTCCCTGAGCCCTGCCATGCCGAACATCTGCTGCAGCTCCATGAGGCTTCCACAGCCTGAACGAATGGATTCCCTCACCCAGGATGGATGCTGGGCACCAGCCCTCCTCAAGACTGGTACAGTGAAGCCACCACACTGCCGCAAGGTGGTCTTGTACTGGAGAGAATTCTTTGAGCCAGGATGGCGGCTGTGGGGGAAGCTGGTGCCTCTGGCCCCGGCACAAGAGGGGCCGCACACCCGCTGAGCTCCCATGTGGAGGGGTGGGGAGGTGCGCCCCCAACAGCTGCCTGTGCTGGGGGGGCCGCGTGCCTCCTGCAGGCCTTCCGCACTGAGGGGGGGGGGCGCCCACCCCACTGGCCGCCTGCATAGGAGGTGGGGGATGAGATGCATGCCCGCCATCTGCAGGTTTGGGTTTCCTTGGACAGGCCAAAGAAGATGATTACCTATGCATTGGAAAGGCCAAAGAGGACGATTACCTATGCATTGGAAAGGCCAAAGAGGACGATTACCTATGCATTGGAAAGGCCAAAGAGGACAATTACCTATGCATTGGACAGACCAAAGAGGACGATTACCTATGCAATATATTGCTGAAAGTCACTGTGAGTCTGATGACCTTAACAGTGGCAGCATGCACATGAGGACCGACATCCTAAATGCACCACATATTTTGTTCTGTTGAATGCTTCTGCCAAAAGATGGTTAGATCTGGGGGGAATCTGTTCACAATTCTCAGGTTCCCTTTATCATATATAAAGGGGGAGGGCAGTGACACCTACTTCAAAATATAGTATGACCACTTATAGCGGGGGGAGTGGCAGTGCTGGAATTGGAAACACTATCCCTGACCACAGAGTCCTCAGTCAGGCGACGGGACCAGACTGGGGTAGGGGCAATTGGA
>NW_006399796.1:12254718-12256692 GCF_000299155.1 Elephantulus edwardii | reverse complement strand
GGCCCATCCTCACCCTTCTGCCCCCAACCCTCACCTCCTTGTACCCACAATATGTTTTTCCCAATTAAAAAAATATTAAATAAAAAAAATAATAAGAAAATGAAGATTCTTATCACTGGGCCAATTGGAAGCACCATAATAGATAGAAAAGAGATTGAGATTGTTTACAATTTCAGCTTGCTCAATTCCACAATCAATAATCTTGGCACCAGCATTCATAAAATCAAGACAAATTGAATTAGGACCTCTCCAGAGTACTGAAGAGCAACGATGTCAATCTAGAGATTAAGATACACCTAATCCAGGCCATGATCTTCACAATTACTTGCTAACCATCAGGGAACTGGACAATGAATAAGGATGATAAAAGAAGAATTAATGTTTTTGAGTTGTGGTGCTGGAGAAGAGTATTAAACATACCATGAACCACAAGAGAACAAATAGGTCTTTTCTGGAGAAGATCAGCGGCCAGGATTTTGAAACTCTGTCTCACATTCTTTGTTTTTTTTTTGTTACCAATAAAAACGTTTGTAGCCAGGTGGAGCTAGTCCTTGGAGAAGGACATCATTTTAGGAAGGATGGAGAGTAAATGTTAAAAGGAATTGACCCAGTCTTTGGGGTTATAGGGCAGGTGTGTCGGAGACAGTGAGATTGGCTCAAGATAGGATAGAGTTTAGAACTATTGGGCATAGTCGCTTTAAGTGGCAAGCGATGACTTGATGGTTCCTAACAACACAGTAACAACAGACCTAGCAAATGGACACACTTAGCTGCAAGATAGCCTAAAAAAAAAAAATCTTTATTCTAATAAACTGTGTGCCCAACTAAAAAACTATAAAAAGGAAAAATACTAGTGCCAGCTCTTCTACTCAACCTCATTTTTTTCCTTTCATCTAAAATTTTGATGTAAACATTAATTCATTCAACTGAAAAAAATAATCTGTTAAGGCGTATTATATGTCAGAGTGTACACTAGAAACTGAAGAGCGGAAAAGGATCTTGTTGTGTTGGATAGTATGGAGTAATGCAGAGGAGGAGGAAAGACTAAAGATAATTGTACAATATTACAAGTGCTGAAATAAGCATTCTAAATAAATGAGGCCCTGAATATCAGGACGTACTGATACAACGACCCAGAGAGGGTAATACAATGGGTGGATTTGGGTTTACAGGGATGGACTGGAAAACAATAAAGGGCAGGTATTTCCAAGTTATACCCTGTACCCTGAGGTATGATGTTGAAATAATATAAACAATATGTAAAATTGCTACAACTCTGTTGCACTTGTTAGTCAGATTTGACAAATAAATCACGGTCCAGATAACTGCTTAGCTAAGCTATTTAAAGACCAATGTGGATCCCCACATAAATGTTTTGGCTGTAACAGTCAGAGGTGATGGTAAAGAGAGACTAAAATGAATGACTTAAATGTCTTGGCTCTGCTGCAGCTTGGCTCGCCAGTAGGCATAACCTAAAATAAGGAAATACACCAGGTCATGGAGAATCACACACTACTCTCTTTCACCATCACTCCCAAAAGCCACTCAACTCCAAGCTGTTGTCAACCTCTCTCATGAGATAGTCATTGCATTAGCAACCCTCCAAACCAACAGCTTCCCAAACAGCCTTGGGATCATCAAGGATCTTTTAATCCTTGACACCTAAATTGAGAAAATTATTCCTATACGCATTTCGTGCTTTGCTCATTTTGCCCAGTAAATTAATTAAAAAAAATTTTTCAAAAATTAAAAACTTTGTGGCCAGGGCTGAGGTTTGGAAAACAAAGGATTCCTCAAAGTGTAAAAGAAAATTCATTCAGCTTTTTCAGGTCCCACCCTCCAGATTCCCACCAGTTATAAGGATGACTGTCACTGTGGTGACCTTCCACTACAGCTATTTTTATCTGAAACAAAAAAAAAAAAAAAAAAAGAGCTCTGTGATTAATTACAAATGCCTTTTCTGAATAACACAAA
>NW_006399796.1:12241794-12254618 GCF_000299155.1 Elephantulus edwardii | reverse complement strand
AAAAAAAAAAAAAAAAAAAAGAGCTCTGTGATAAATCACATCTGCAAGATGTGTTTCATATGTCAGGCACACATTGCTTCTAAATCAAATGCTGATACATGACTTATTCCATCAAAAGTAAGCAGAATGTTGTAATTTATAATCATCTTGAAGCACACTGCAGAGAAAATGAAAGCAGACTATTAAATTTTAATGCCTGTTCGACTCTGAAAAGAGTATTTCTCGCCGTGTTTGAAGCAGGCTAGTGTTCCTCTCGTGTGCACACCCCCTTTCCCCTTCCCCCCACCCCGCCCCAAAAGAGACGATTTGTGTTTGCTAACATTTGTGGAAACTAATTGAAAAAATGATTTGGCTGTCAAAAGCCCGCCATCAGTCAGGAAGTTCTCATGAGCACAGGCAGTGGTAGCAGAGGCAGCTCTGTCCAATGCCTCCTCCCCCCTCTCGCTCTTTAACAATTGTCTGTTGTTGTGCAAGTGGCTCCCCGCAGTAGGGCTGTGAGCAAATATTCATTGGGGTGTCATCTCCGCTTAGACTCTCGTCCTGCACACCTATTCATCTGTGTTAAGTGAACAGCAGCATCAGCTCAAATTAAGCTGGCTTGAAAACAGCCACTGTTAATAATTTCTGCTGTGATTCAACTTAGCTTTGGCTAACAGGTGAAGATGTTTCATAACGGAGGCAATTACAGCTCTGAGAGCGCGTTCCCGCTGCCTGTTTAATCAGAGGAATGGAACGCCAGCTCCTAGCGCACGGAGAAGGCCTGCGCAGCCACAGTCCCGCTGCATTCGTTATCTGCTAGATTGAACAAGCTGCCTGCCGGGGACAGATGCTTAGCGCAGTGATTAGAATATAAAGCAATTGCAAAGGCTGAGGGGATTGGAGTCAGTCTCCTTTATCTCAACTTACTACAGGCTTTTCTGGTCAGATAACAAGTCTTCCAAACTATGCTTTGTAGATGAGAAATCATATGTATATCAATGCATAAAGGCTTAATGCATATTCATTCATCTGTGCCCTGTGCGGATTTTCCATTTAGAATAGGAACTATAAAAACGGTGAGGGGCGGAGAGTGGGGAAGGAGGGGGAATCTTCAATTCCATGGGAGTTAAGTTCTTTTTAAAAACCAAATTCTCTCTGAAAAGAAATAGAGCAAGACAGAAAGTGTTAAAATGGTGCAGTAGACATGCTTGCCAAATTTTCTTTATTCTTTTCTGAGATGGAAAAGTCAAGTGGCTTTATTAATTTTGAAACAGCTTGCACATTGAAGGTTTTGGGTAGCTTTTTAATTTTTTTAAACAGGATAAGTAAAAATTTTTAAAAGTGTCTTACCTCTTCACTTCTTTTAAAAAGTAATGTAGATGTAAATTATGTGTATGCTTTGTTACTTCTTAAATTATACAGGAAGCCTATTCATTAAATCCATTATTCTAGCACAAAAGTGGTTTTTCACATCAGCTGCACTTAGCTTCAAATTATAGCCAAAACATACCATATACATCCTAATTGTGAGGGTTTTTCAGATAGCTCATTTCCAGCTAAATATTTTTTCATCTTCTGCTAAAAGAAAATCGAGACGTCTAAATTGAATTTTTATACTTTACTATTTCCTGAAATGTCATTCTTAATGGTTTCTTATGTGCCTTAAGGACTGAAACTTACCTTTTCTCCCTCAACCAAAAAGCCAGGGTTATGGACAAGACTCTTTATGTTGCTGCTATTGAATTTCCCATTGTATGAGTTTCCTATTTAATCTGCTTTCAGAGTATTTTTCTTTCTGTATACTTTCCATGGAGGACCTGTAATAAAGTTCTTGGAAGGTTATGTTTAACGAGCAATTGATTACAAGACTGTATATCCAGAAAAGGAGCATTTTTTTCTACAAAGAACAAAATGGCAAAAGGGCTGGTGTGGGGGTGGGTAGCCATATGCTTATTTTTACTTTAAAAAATATTTTAAGAACTTGGGAGGAGTGTTTGCTTTTTACCATCCAAGATTGTAAAGAAAGCAATCTATTTTCACCTCAGCTTTTTAATGGAAATGGTAGTTTGCATCAAATATTTAGGTTTTGAGCGGGGAGGATGTTGATATTTTTGGAAGCACAAGGACTGAAAAGAAGGATGATAGAGATTGTAGTTGCTAAATGCGTGATTCAAAGCTGTATTTAAAAATCTTTAACAGGATGGTAAATGGCTTGTCTTTTAAAAAGATACTTCTCTTTCTCCGTCTTCCTTGAAATCATCCATCTAACCTCTTCTTGGAATATTCTCTGCAAGAATCCACTGCCTACTGCATCTTCTGCTGACAATTACAGTGGTCTCTTACCCTTGAAGGCTTGCAAGCCTGTGTAACATTAGCCTATCTAGCCTAGTGAAAATGTCTTTACAGATTAGTGTAATGTTAATACTGCCAGCTCCCTGCTTTTGACCTGAAGTGGAATATATTGCACTGCTGGAGCAGATGAAATCAGAGTTTCATTGGGCTACAGAGATTGGTTGGCTGCCTGCCAAAAGTTCAGTGCTTGTGGCAGTGCAGGCTCTGGCTCTGAAATGCATGCTTCAATCTATTCTTTGCTCTTGGAGAGAGAAAACAAAAGTGTCACATAAGTTTGCGTGGAATCAAAATACGTTTGTTCAGATCATTCATCTGCAGATGTTTACCCAGCATTTGAAAAGTAATTGAATCTTTTGGTGTGAAATGGAGACGTCTTTATTCAGTTTTGCTGAAAGAAGTGAGACAAAAGCCAGAGCAAAGAATAAAAATTTAAAAAAAAGAAGAAATTATCTGAACTCCATTTAACCTTCCAGTTGAGTGCCAATCTCACCATAAGAATACAAATGTGTGTGCATGTGGAGTGTTTAAAGTCTGTCTCCTTTTTTTATGAGTGCAAATAGATCTTAGTCTGAAACAATAAATGAAATTCATAAAGAAAAAAATTCATAAAAGTGGAGCTCACACAGCCAAAGTGAAACAATTATACAGAAAGGCCAAACTGACATTAAATTATGGGGAGGAAGAAGAAAAGGGTTTCTCTTCTACAGTGTTCACACTGTCACAGTGACTACATCATTCAGATCAGTGTTCAAAGCTCTCCCCAGCTTCATAGGTATAGAACAAAACCTTGGAATCATATTCTACCAAAATAGATAGGTCTCTTGGTAGATTCTGCTTCCAGTGGAAGCCTGGGAGCATTTGTTAGGCATTCATATCACTGGCGATAAACTATGGAGGACAGATTTCAGCAACTAACATGACAGGGCACCCATTTGAAACTGAGTTTTGAATAAACAATGATATTTTAGTAAAAGTATGTCCCAGCTATTCCTTGGGATAGGGACATGCAGTAACTGGGAAATACTTAGACAAAAACCGTATACATTGTTCATCTGAAGCACACTTTTAGCTGAGTGTTCCACATTCTGTCTGACACTTCTGAAAGTGCCACTCTTTGTTCTGCCACCTTTCCAGGTATGATGACTTCCCCCTTTCCACCCCACTTCACCCCACACACTACACAATTAATTCCCAATTAACACACTCTTTGCTGTAGTTCCACCAGGTTATTTTTAAGTTTATTTTCATCATATTTTTCTCTCAAGTACTGCCTTTCCACTGCAGTAAAACATATGCTGTTTGCTGCCTAAGTAGATGGGTAATGTAAGCTGTGATGTGGAGAAGATTCTTCTCTTATCCGTTCCCTCGGAGGATGTAGTTACAGAAACATATATATGTGCTTTTATCTGTGATAAGAGCTACCATCTGCTAGCTGCAATGTGCACAGCTTACCGTCTGAAGTGCTTATACATATTATGAAAACACACAGCTTTTGTGTATGTTGAGAATACATATAGACAGTGTTCTAATAAATCAGAATATTAGCTGTTTGGATATGTCAAATGGATGGAAAATATAACTGTAATTATGGACAAGAGCAATTAGAGTTGGCGTATTGCCATGTATGTATTTATGCCAGTAACATTTTTGTGACCTTTTAATATTGCATTATTTCCAACCTCTTCCCACCAGATAATTATTTAAATCAATGGAACCTTTTCAATAAGAAAAGGCCGATGCCTCATTCAAGGAGTGGCAGCATCATACCAAGGATCCCAAGCCCCTGAGATGCACAATGCATGTGTGTGAGCGACAGGAGAGACAGAGGCAACACGACAGAACATATAAATTTGAGTTACTTTGACCTTTAATCCAGGAAAGCATGAGGAGAAATGCACAAGGAAGGTTGGTTTGTAGCTGTCTGGAGACTGATAAGCTGTAATAAAGGTGCACTCGGTTGCAATTCATCTAAAGCTTCCATTGCTATCATCCTCCTTTTTCGATTTTTGTTACCTCGAGTACTTATCTAAATCCTTTTCAATGCCAGCTTGAATGCACTTTGCGTTCTCTCCAACTGTGACTCGGGCTGTCTGTGTGCGTCAGTGTGCCACAGCACACACTCTTTCCCCTTGTTTGAGAGGAACCAGTGCCAACACCTAATTAAGGGTAAGCCACAGAGCTCTTGGCTTTATCTTTGTCAACTGCTCCATTCCTAGCTTTCTGCCTAGTTGAGTTTTTAATGACATGAGCAACAGTCCAGTTCAGCATTCCTCAGGCTCACCCGCTCCTGTCTCAGTTACTGTGACCAGCAGCAGCAACTGCAGCCTCAGAACAATGGGGGCTGTTTGGGCTGCAACTCATCTACTGCCATCCAATCGATTCCCACTCACAGTGGCCCCTCTAAGACAGAATGGAACTCCTCATTCACTTTCCAAGGCTATAAATCTTTACAGAAGCAAATGGTCTCATCTGTCTCCCACAGAGCTATGGGTGGGTTTAAACCTCCAGCCTTTTGCTTGACAGCTGGATATATTATCCAGTGTACCACCACCTAAGAGAAACACAGCCCCCATATTGTCTAAGGGTTTCCTGCCCGTTCTTGGGATGGGATTGTGCACATGGGTTTGACAGAAAGTTCAGATGATGTGTGTCCACAAAGGAAGTATTCACACATCTCCAGGTACCTAACGTGTGTGTGTGTGTGTGTGTGTGTGTGTGTGTATATATATATATATATATAAGTTTCATTTACTATATGCTCATGTTCCACTGTATTAAGTTTTCTAAGCTGCTCTGCTAATCCAAACTTGGTGCATCTCTGGCAGTTCTAATCTACCAGTGGTTCTAGGGGTGAAACTTGGACAATCTCCTCCCTTGTCATTCACAGCCTCTGCAAACTCACTGGAGGGTCCACTATGAGTGAGTTCCAACTCTGTGACAATTAAAGAGAGTAAGAAAACTCCATTTTAGAGATGTTGTTGTTGCCATCATTAGATACCCATCAAGTGAACTACAACTCATAGACACATTATGAACAACAGCTCTGAACTTGGCTTTATCATACATCATCCTCACCATCTCTGATATGCTCAAGATCATTGTAACAGTCATTGTGTCAATGCATCTTGTTGAGAGTCTTTGATTTTCCATCTTTCCCAGCATGATGTCTATTTCCAAATACTGGCCCCTCCTGACATGTTCAGAGTATATGAGATGACGTTTCATGATCATTGCCCTTCCTTGTTTGTTCTTTTGGAAGTCCTTGGGATATCCAGTACTCTTCTTCAACACCACAACTCAAAGTTGTCAATTCTTCATCTGTCATCCTTACTCATTATCCAAATTTCAGATATATAGGAAGTAATTGAAAAGGCCGTGGCTTGCATCAGGCTCACCTCAGTTTTTAAACTAACGTTCTTGGCATTTTGCACTTTGGTGAGGTTCTTGACAGCAGATTTCCTCAATGCAACATATTTTTATGTCTCTTGACTCCACGTACCATGGGTGTTAATTGTTGATCTGAATAAAATAAAATTATTGACAATTTCAAGCTTTTTTTCCCATCTATCATGATAGGGGGTACTGGTCGAGTGGTGAGGATTTTTGTCTTCTTAATGTTGAGTGATAATCCATATTGAAAGTTATAATCTTTGATTTTCCACAGCAAGTATTTCAAATCCTATTCACTTTCATCCAGTAAAGGTTTTCTCTTCTACATATTTCAAGTTGTTGATAGGAATATGCAGGTGATATTAGTCAAACCAAACCCAGGGACTGACTGTGGAACAGATCACCGATTAGAGATGTAAGAGTTAACCATATCCTATGATACTGTACACAAAAAACACCAAGGAGTCAACACAAACAAACAAAGAAACAACCTATTAGATCTATTAGAACAATTTAGTAAAGTGTTAGGATATAAGAGCAATATACAAAAATCAGTGGGATTCTTCTACAGTAACAAAGAGAACTCAGAGAAGGAAACCAGGAAAGCAATATCATTTACAATGTTGTTATTGTACTTACTGCTGTCAAGTCGTAGAAGACTCATAGCGACCCTATGAACAAAAAGATCTGAACACTTGTATAAGTTTCGTCATTTTGCTAAGTTCATAGAGTTTCTGGAGGCAAGTTATTTAGGAAGTGGATTCCACTCCTCCTTCTAAGTTTGTTTTAATTGGAGAGATCCACCAAACACTGTCCACCAGGAGTGACCGTTATCACTTATGACACATCAGTGTCACAGTGTTTAGCATCAACAACCACCAGTTAGTTGTCTCTGCACAGCAAATGGACAGACCAATGTTATACCACTTAGAAGAATGCTCAAACAACAATTAAAACCAGGCCTGAGAGCCACAGATTAAAATCACCCACCTTTGGCTTGGTAGCATAATTTTCTATCCACTAGGCCAATAGAGCTCTCTCATTATTGTTGTTGTTGTTGTTAAGTGCCGTCACATCATAGACAACTCATAGCGACCCTATGAAAGAGAGACCTGAATTTACAATAGACTACCACAAATTGAGATATATTTGAGTGAACCTAACTAGAGACACAAAAGTCCTTTACAGTGAAATTACAGAACATTTCTGTGAGACGTAATAAAAGACCTAAAGAAATGGAAAAAAAAATGTGCTCTGCTCAAGGATAGGAAGATCCAATATTGTGAAAATGACAATCTACACGTTCAGTGCAATCCCACCAAATTAGTTTTTCAAGGAGATCAAAAAAGAAATTATCAAGTTTATTTGGAGAAGCAAGAGACTCTGAATAAGCAAAGCACTTCTGAAAAATGAAAATGAAGTGGGAGACATAGCCCCACCTGACCTCAACACCTACTACATAGCAGTAGTAATGAAAACAGCATGGTACTAGCACAATGGCAGACCCTTTAACCAATGGAACAGAAATGAGAAACTAGAAATGGGTCCAGCTATCAGTGATAAACTGATATTTGACCAGGAAATAAAATCTATCAACAGTGCTGGCAAAACTGAACTTCTACCTGCAGAAAGCTGAAACAGGATCTACATCTCACACCATATACAAAAACCAACTCAAGGTGGATCATAGACCTAAGAGTAAAACCACAAACCATAAAGTCCATCAAAGACAAACTGGCATCAAGCTTAGAAGTTCTAGTGCACAATATAAAGAGACTTCCAAATACAGCTAGAAATGCTCTATCTGGAGAGGGTAAAATTGATGAATGGAACCTTCTAAAGATAAAATTCCTGTGTGTATAAAAAAATCTTTTTCCAGCAAAGTGAAAAGAAAACTTACTGATTGGGGAAAAAAACATTTGGCAACACCATTTCAAAAAAGAGTCCCATTTTAATAGTTTACAGAATCCCACAGGGCTTCCAAAAGAAAAAGACTGATCCCACAATTACAAAATCAGCAAAAGACGTAGAAATAATTTTCACAAAGGAAGATATTCAAATGGCCAATGGACACATGAAGAAATGCTCAAAATCACTGGCAATAAGGGAGATGCAAATCAAAACTATAATGAGATAACCATCTGATTCCAGTAGCTGCAGCAAAGTTAAATAGGACAGCAAGCAATGACTGTTGAAGAGGATATGGTGAGAAAGGAACTCTTTATACACTGTTGGGATTGAAAAATGGTACAACCACTCTGGAAGACAGTTTTGTGTTTCCTCAGAAAGCTAAACATAAAAATTCCATATGACCCAGCTTCCCACTACTTGGAATATACCCTGAAAGAATGAGAAGCAAGGCACAAATGGAGACTTGTACACCAATGTTCATAGCAGTGTTATTAACCATCGCAAGAACATGGAAACAGCCCAGATGTCCAACCACAATAGAATGGATTGAGAAACTTTGGCACAGCCACACAATGGAATAATATGCAGCACACTGGAGCCATGATTTTGTGAATCACCAGCTAACTTGGGAGGGACTGGAGAGCATTATGCTGAATGAAATAACTCAGTTCCATAAAGACAAATACAGTATAAAACCATTATTGCAGAATGAGTATGAGTATCCAAGAAGAGGGGAATAGATGGGTGAGGATGGGCTGGGGATGGAGCATGGTTAATTATAGGATCATACAATTTGGTGGGTGGAGTGGGGGAGGTGAAGGAAATGGTAAAGGTCTGGTGACAAAAATAAAGTATAAGAACTTTGTAGATAAGCCAGTATTTATTTGTTTAAAAAAGGGGGAGGGGATACTGCTAATACCCTAAACAATGTATGAGCAAGAGACTGTGGTAATGAAGGAAGAAGTTTAAACTGCTCTGAAAGAATTGGCAAAAAAACAAGGCCCCAGGAATTGATGGCATACCAATTGACATATTTCCAGAAACAGACTCTGCCCTGGATGTGCTTAACAAGTTGTATCAAGAGATCTGGCAGACAACTGCCTGGCCAAGTGACTGGAAGAGATCTATATTTCTTCATATTCCAAAGAAAGGTGACCAGGCAGAATGAAGAAATTATTAAAAAAATATTAATATCACGTGCAAGCAAGATTTTACTGAAGATTATCCAAAAACTACTCGAACAGCACATCAACAGAACTGCCTAAAGTGCAGGGTGGGTTTAGAAGAGGCTGTGGTACTAGGGATATTATAGCTAATGATAGATGGATCTTGGCTGAAAGCAAAGAATACCAAAGGAATGTCTATCCATGTTTCATTGACTATGCAAAGGTGTTGATTGCGTGGATCACAATAAACAGAGGCTGACTCTGAGAGGAGTGGGAGTTCCAGAACACTTGATCATCCTTATGTGAAACCTATCCTTTGACCAGAAGACTATTGTCAGAAAGAGCAAGGAAACACTGTATGGTTCAAAATTGGGAAGGGTGTATGCCAGGGATGTATCCTGTTTCCATACCTTTTCAGCCTGTATGCAGAACAGATTATCTGGGAGGCTTGGCTCTATGCCAAGAAATGTGGCACTAGGGTTGGAGGAAGACTCATCGACAATCTGCTTTATGCAGATGACACAACCCTGCTTGCTGACACTGAGGATGATCTGAAGCACTTGTTGCAGAAGGTCAAGGACTGCAGCCTTCCATATAGATTGAAGCTCAATATCAAGAAGATAAAGATTCTCACCACTGGGCCAATTGGCAGCATCATGATAGATGGTGAAGAGACTGAGATTGTTCACAGCTTTAGTTTGCTTGGCTCCACAGTCAACACTCTTGCTACTAGGATCCAGGAAATGAAAAGATTAATTTCATTGGGAAAGTCTGCTATCAGAGACCTCTCCAAAGTCCTGAAGAGCAATGATGTCAGTCTGGAGACTAAGGTGTTCCTGATACAGGTCATGATCTTTGCAATTATTTGCTATGCCTCAAAATCTGGACAATAACTGGCGATGATAGAAGGAGAATTGATGTTCTGAGCTGTGGTGCTAGAGAAGAGTATTGAATAGGAGAATAAACCCTGTTCATCCTAGAGAGGGTGAAACCAGGCTACACCCAGGAGACAAGGATTCTGAATTTGTCTGGCATACTTTGAACATGTTGCAAGGAGGGACCAGTTCTTGGAGAGCGATGTCATGCTTGGGAGGGTAGAGGGACAGTATAAGAGAGGAAGACGCTTGATGAGATGGATTGATTCAGTGATTTGGGTAACAAGAGATGGATATGTCAAAGACAATAAGATTGGCACAGGACAGAGCCGGGTTTAGGGCTGTTTTACATAGGGTTGCTATGAGTCTCAGTCGTCTCGACGGCACATAACAAATACAACAATACCCTAAAAAAAAAAAAAAGAGTTAATCATATCCTAAAACTTGGTAAGCATGAAGTTAAGATTGACAATACTGATTTACAGACAGTCAATTAACTCTACATTTAAAACTCATTTCTTAGTTTACATATGTGAAGAAACCTTCATATTACTCTGTGTACTCCTGTATCGAATCTCACAAAAGTGCACTCACTATATTTTACTTAGAGGATGGCTTTCATTGTCACATTTACATCTGTGTGCTTCATTTGACTTTGTTCTCTGACTCTTGGTTAAAGCACAGTATTTTTCATGATCAGGGAGATGTTAGGGTTAGAGCTGTTCCAAGATTTACGATTTGCTAAAATACCACTGAAATAAAGGAAAAACTCCAATATGCTTAGATAATTTTATTACTACTGGTGTTGAGGTGCTTTTTTGATCATATTAAAGCACATTGTACATTCAGGGGAAGGAGAAAAATCAATTTCCCCCCATTTTCCAGTGCTCCTTCATTTCACTCTTTCTTTTAAATAACTTGGCATCTTTTGTTCTTGTTCCAAGGATGTCTCTTTTTTTAATTTTATTTCAATGGTTTGATGTCATTCAGAATTTCACTTTGTTTTGTTTCTCACAAGTAATTCTGTAGAAGAAATAAAAAAATTTAAAAAGCGTTTTATATCTGCAGACAAAGAGAAGTTGAGACATTCTACAACCAAAGAAAAGATTCATAGAAATGACTATTCAATAGTTTGATTTCACAGGTATTTCTTGGCTGGCTTCTACCTGTTTTATATGCTAAGTATAAAAGGGATAAAAAAATAAAACATGATAATCCTTTGATGACAGGAATGTAGAGTCCAGCTAAGGAGATAAAATAGCCTATATTCTATAGCTTCCTGTATCACTCTTAGAAGCAACATATTTCTGTAAAATTTTAAAAAAAGAATTTTAAAAGGGGGTTACCTGCACCCTTCCATTAGCAATTGGTCAAAGGCAAAATGAATAATTTTCTATCTACAAATGAAAAATGAGGCATAAGTATTTTATCCACTCAATTGAAACCAAATATTTGCTTTACCTAAACTTTCTAAATACACTGCAACCTGGGAGAGCTGGAACTGGATGGAACTGCCTGTTTTTTCCAGTTCTCCCACATTTTCTGTCTTTGATAGAATACAGTCTTGTCTTACCACTCTCAATCAGTGGAAGATATTTCAACTACCGTTCCCTAACAGCTTTCTATCGTATAGTTTCCAGTTTTCGCAGGTTTGGCTGTACTGTCTTTCATACTTTTGCTCATCTACAGTAGTTGTATCTCACTGCTTCCCAAATGCTTCTCTAGCAGGTTAGAGCTGCAACATGGCCTGTTCCTACCTCCTTTTCTCCAGGATGTCAAGCTGATACTTTTGATGTCTCCTCTGATTAACACTATTTCTGAGGACTAGGCCATCTGCGCTCTGTTATAAGGTACCCTGGGAGACCAGAGACGCACTTGGCAAGATGACCTTGGAGAGATTCATGTGCAGACTAGAATCACAAAGCTGAGAATTGTTCTTCCCTGTGTTAATTGAACCAAATTAAAATCGTGGTACCCAGCTTGAACTCAGACTAATCAGCATGACTTCTCAAAACTAGCATTCTAAAGTACCAGAATATTAGGACGAGGACTAGGATGCTAATGCTAGTACTCAGATGGTGACAAGTTCAGATTTCCCAACAGGCTGATTCCGCTGAGAGTTTAAGGGATTGAGGAGGTCTTTGCTGCCTCACTTGTAATAGATCTATCCCTAAACCAGTGCTGCCTGCCGGGGCTGGGTAGATTAAATTGAAAGTGTCATGTGTGCAAGATCTGCTAGCTCTACAAGGAATATCTCAGCTGTTAGATGGGTCTCCCATTGTAGAAATATCCTTTCTCCACTTACTCTACCATAATCACCGTTAAGCCCAGAAAGATATGAATACAAACCCTTTAATGGTATTATATTGATCCAGAATTTATAGTACTTCGTGATGCAGTGAAAAACCTGCAGTCTTTTTCATAGTTGAAATTGAATGTTTGTTGAAATACACCAGTGTCTGGTGTAAGTGTGAGGGGTCCACACATAGGTCACCAAACACCAAGAGAAAACTGCTTGAATTTTTCAAACTAAATAAAAATACATTAGCATAAGCAAATGATTTTATTCTCCTGGATAAAACTTCCAAATTATAATCATAATTGTCTGCATTTTCAAAGAAGTAACCTGAGAACCTCTTGTGGTCAATGATTAGTAGAGAATTATTTGGTGCTCTGGTCATGAAAAATCCCATTTCAAAATTCTTATGTGTTATTCTGACTTACAAGTATAATTTTAAACTGTCTCTGTTATAAAAATGAAAAAATAAAATGTGAATATTTGCAAATTACTTTTATTAAATTACTTGTAGGTTTTTATCAGTCATATGCAAAGTATGGACATCACATTGATCATTTCATAAATTCTGTGTGCACACTTTTGAAAACATTTAGTGGCATTACTGATATGTACAGCTGAGTTAGAACTGTCTTTTGCAGCTCCTCAAGTGGGTCTTCATAGGTACTAAGTCTCACAGGAAAAGATTGTCCATCTTTTTCCCATGGAACAACTGGTGCATTTGAACCATATGCCTATGGGTTAGCAACACAATTTCTTACCACTAAGCCACCGGAGTTCCCAAAAGTTATTCCAAAATCATCTGAAGATGGACAAATGTGGTGTTTGTCCAGAAATAGATGGGATATCAATTGA
>NW_006399796.1:12233869-12240869 GCF_000299155.1 Elephantulus edwardii | reverse complement strand
ATGGCACATAACAACAACAACAACAAGAAAGAAGACCAATCTGAATATGGAAACTATTGAACAATGTCATTAATACCACATGGAAGCAAAATACTGCTGAAAATTATTCAGAAATCAGCTACAGCAGTACATAGATAGAGAACTTCCAGAAGAGGCTGTGGCACTATTGCTGATGTCGGATAAATCCTGGCTGAAAGTAAGGAATACTAGAAGAATGTTTATTTGTGCTTGTTGATTATGCAAAACCATTTGACTATGTGGATCATAGTAAGTTGTGGCTGACATTGAGATGAAGGGGATTCTTGGAGCACTTAAAAATCCCTAGCTCTTGGAGAGATGCAAATAAAAACAGTTATGAGGTATCACCTCACTCCAGTAACAAAAGCAAAGTTCAATAGAAGAGCAAACAACAAATACTGTAAAGGTTGTGGAGAGATTGGAACCCTTATTCACTGTTGGTGAAAGTGTTAAATGGTGCAGCCACTATAGAAGGCAGTATGGTGCTTTCTCAAAAAGTTGGAAATAAAAATGTCATTTGACCTAGCAATTCTACTACTAGGATTATACCCTAAAGAAAACAGAGCTGAAATCCAAACAGATATATGTACACCCATGTTTATTGCTGTGTTATTCACAATAACAAAGAGACGGAAGCAAATCAACTGCTCATCAACAACTGAATGAATAGAAACACTATTCACACAATGGAATACTATGCAGCCCTGAAAAAGGAATTCATAAAATATTACACAACATGGATGACCCTGGAGGACATTATGCTAAGTGAAATATCTCAGTCATAAAAGGACAAATATTGCATAACACCACTGTTGTAAAAGAGGACTGACATGGAGGTTGGGGAAAACAAAGAGTGATAATGAACACTGCATTAGAATAGATGAAGGAAAGAACTGTTTGGATTGAATGTATGATTAGGGAGTGTATGTACGACAACAGCTCAGAATAAGAGGTATATTGCAAAGAGGACTGAGGAAAGGGAGGTAACTGTGCAACAATGAATGGATATTGGGGGGGAAAGTAAACTGGTAGAAGGAAGGAGGGAGGGCAAGATGTGCAACAAAGAATGAATTAAAATCTAACTTTTCTGTAAACTTTTGTTAAAATCACAAAATAAAAATTATATTTAAGAAAAGAAGCCAAAAAACTATTTGTTTATTCTAGATAAATATATGTGTAGTGTGGGCCCATAATTAATTTCCTCAATGGATGCTCTTTAAAAGTCACTACCTTAAGCAGCTTATATTCAAAAGTAAATGAACTGCGTACCAAAATGAATTGCTGTGACTAAAACATGCTATCATATGTTGTTCATACCTAGTTTGGAAGAATTGGTGCATATCTTTTATAACAGAAACACCAGCATGGGGATGTAGGTTAGTTTCACCTACGGCTGAATCTGATGTCAGGGTGGTAATTACCAGGTCCAGTCAATAATACTTCTCTTCAGTATAATTGCAAATCCAGTACAACCATGACCAGAACTAAATTGCTTTAGAACAATCAATAGGAATCTTCTGATTGTGTTCCTGGGTGTATGCATCAAATATAGAGAAGAAGGCCGTCCATTCAAGCAAAAGGTCAATTTTATAAATAAAAAATGTTGTATAAAAGACATGTTATGTTTTATGTTCTTTCCAGAGAGAAGAGGCTAAAAATGTTGGTTAGTTGCCCATGGAAAGAGAGTATGTAACAGGGAATTTAACAGCCAGCAAATAACAATGTGAGATAAGCAAGACTATTTTTGATTGAGAGATTTATCCATGGTTGAGGATAAGGTAGTTAATTCAGCTAACATTTTGCTGATATTTTGAAAAATATATGTGAATTTAAAACAAAAAAATTTTCACATTCCTTGCTAAACTTTAGTCAGGAAGCTAATGAGTACTATAAACTGCAAGTTCTATTAGATGCTAAAATTAGAGCTGTTTATTTTATATAAGAGGCATGTACTAATATAGGTTACTTGAAAGGGTCAGTATCCCATCTGTTGGAATCAGTGCTCTTTAAACGGGGTCAGAATTCCCAGGGATCATGAGGAGATTAAAATAGAGCTAAGGGGAAAAAATATAGTGAAGCTTGTTTGTTGATGACTAACTTGGACTAAGTTATTTTGTCTCATTTTCAGCTAGATAAAAGCAACTTTAGCCTAAGGAGATTAGAATTAGGTGCCAAAAAGTTTGGTGAGGAGAATGTCGTAAGCTTAAATAAAAGGCTCAACAGAGAAGGGAAGAGAGAAAAAGACACATAGATACATTTGTGTAATTATGATGAAAAACACCCACCTAAACTGAAAACCACAGTCTTAAAGATTCTGTAAAAATTACAAGACATTCTTGTCACTTTCTTTGAATATAGTCTTTAATTTTAAGAAAGTATAGTCCTGAATTACACTATCTTTGACCAATTCTTTTAAATCTTTCCTTCCATCTTCAGCATTTCTGGAGTGGGATTTTTTACACGATTCACACAATTTGCTGTGACATATTGTGTTTTACAGTTTCTGAGATTTCCCATAAAATATTAAGAAAGCAAGGAACTTTGGTATTAAAATGATGAAAGCACTCATATACTAACAGATAATTAAGTGGCTTGAAATCACCAGGGTCAATGTAGAAGAAAAGGTCTAGAGATCTTCTACCATAGAGATTAGTCCTGGAAACTATAAGGCAGTTTTCCTCTGTCCTACAGGGTTGTTGTTAGTCAAAATCAACTGGATAACAATGAGTTTAGTTCAGATTTACAGGTAAAATATACAAAGTACTCATTGTTTTGTCCCAGGCCATCTATAATCTGGCCTTTCCGATAGTTGTCAGTCTTTTCTCCACCACATCATTCTATCCACCATGTGTCTTGGACTTCCAAGGGCTCCTAATACCTCACGTTAAGAATGAGACTTCTCCTTTATCGGAGCTCCAGTGATTCAGTGCATGGCAAGTTATTCTGCTAATCCAAACATGGTGGCTCTCTGGTGGGTTGGATTCACCAGTGACTCATTGGGAGAAAGATGGGCAACCTCCTCCTTAGTGATTTACAGCTTCTGAAAACCCACTGGAAGGCTAGTTTGGAGTCAATTCCGACAGCAGCAATGAGTTGAGCTGAGTTCTTATTGTTATTAGTATGTTCTTCTGTTACTTTTATCTATTGACATCACATCCTTTTTCTCAGTCCATCCTTTTCATCCAGTCCCAGTACCTGCTGCAGCAAAGTTCTGCTTGTTATTAGGTGCCATCCAGTGAGCTATAACTTATAACAATCCTATGCAGTAGATTAAAGTCCTGCCCTGTCCTGCACCATAGTGACTATCCCAGCATGTTGAAGTTCATGGTTTCATTCGCTGTGACACTCGCTCCCATCAGGGATCTTCTTCTCTGACTCTCTACCTTTCCCCTAATGATGTCTTTTTCCAAGGACTGGCACTTCCTAATGACATGACCAAAGTATGTGAGACAAATTTCACCACTCTTGCCTCTAAAGAGCACCCTATTTGTACTTCCTTCGTGCAGAAGGTCTTCAACATGGATTGAAACTTAACATCAAGAAGACAGAGATTCTGACCACTGGGCAGAGATTGAGGTAGTTAACAATTACAGTTTGCTTGGCTCCACAATCAACACTTTGAATACCAGCAGTCAGGAAATCAAAAGACAAATTGCACTGGGAAAACTTGCTGTTAGGGACCTCTCAAGAGTGCTGAAAAGCAAAAATATCAGTCTAGAGCATCCACTTCCTAAATCACATGCCTCTGAAAACTCTATGACCTTGGAAAAACAATGATAGTAATTAAAAGGCATTAGATATTTTGTTCATAGTCTTACTATGAGTCAACTTCAACTCGACAGCAATCAACAACAACACTGTTACTGTAGGTGTTTATTTTGAGATACAAGTAAAATAAATTTCATTGACATGGTCAGCCTTTCACCATCTGTCCTTATGTTACCTATTGGTTCAGTTATCATAATTTTTTATTTTCTTGATGTTGAGATGTAATCCATGTTGAAGACTGTATTCTTTGATCTTCTGCAACAAGTGCTTTGCTTAAAATCCACATTTCTGCAAGAAAGCCTGTATCATGTGCATAATGCAAGTTGATGCATCTTCACACAGTCTTAATATCAATGTTTTCTTTACATAGTCCTATTTCTCAAATTATTTGCTCAGTGCACACAATGAAAATATATGGAGAAAAGATTCAACCCTGTCACACACATTTTCTGATGTAATGCTATAATATGCAGTCTCTTCTTACCATATCCTTTTCTTAATATGTTAGTTGCTTGATCTCTTTTATCCTCACATTTTATGTGGGCAAGTTTCTTAAAAGCAAAAGTTGTGTCACTGTGATCTACAGAGGACATCATAGCACTATTTTAGACTTTCAAAAAAGTTCAGGTAACTAAACAGAAGATTGTTCAAAGGCAGAATTCTGTTTTCTTCTTCTATCAACTTCAATATCTAGTACAGGGCTGTTTACATCGTGGTAGAAAGTTTTTAATGATGTTTTTAATTAAGTTCTAAAAGAATAAACCATCGAATTGGAATCAATCCATAACTGACCCTCAAGTGGACTTTAAGAGACAGTAACTCACAATGGAATAGAATCCCAATCTTTCTCCCATAGAGCAGGTGGTAGATTCAAACCTCATACTTTTGTGATGGTAATATAATTCCCTACTACTAAGCTACTAATGTAGCTTGTTGTTACCTAACCCATAGATGACCCTCTGGTGGGTTTTCAGAAGCAGTTAATATGAGAGATTGCCTATGACTCTACATTGGAGCAGCTACTGGATTCATACTTCTAGGATTTCAGTGCAACTTCTTACCACTAGACCACCAGAGTTCCACCAGTGTAGCTAGGCAAAGGTATTCCTTGGAAAGTGATATCATGCTTGGGAAGATGGACAGTAATCAAAGGAGAGGAAGATGACCAACAAAATGGAGTGACACTGACTTCAGCAATGGGCTCTAGTGTCTCAGAGATAATGAAGATGGCAAATTACAGGTTGTCTGTTCATAGGATTGCTATGAGTCATACACAACTTGGCAGTACTTAATAACAACAACAACAACAAAGCTCCCTCATAGTATTATTATCTTTCTATTGTTCTACCGGTACTTAAAAATAATTTAAAACAACTATAGCTACAGTTGAGCTCTGTTGACCTAGTGGCAAGAAGCTGAGCTGCAATCCCAAATACATGCAGTTCGAGGCCAGTAGCTGCTCCACAGGAGAAAGATGGGCAATCTCCTTCCCTGCAGTTAACTGCCTCTGAAAATACACTAGTGGGTCAGCTCCAGGTTGGTTTTGACTCGACAGTACACAACAACAACAACATAGCTAATGTTAGATGCATTTTGGCTAAAAGAAGAGAGTACCAGAAGAATGTCTATATGTGTTTCATTGACTATGCAAAGGCATTTACCTGTGTGTATCACAACAAACTGTGGCTGACTCTGAGAAAAATGTGAATCCCAGAACATTTGATTGTGCTTATGTGAAACCTATACTTGAAAGTCTGTTTTCAGGGAATTCTCCAGAGTACTGAAGAGCAACAATGTCAGTCTGGAGACTAAGATGTGCCTGATCCAGGCCCTAGTCTTTATAATTACTTGCTGTGGGTCAGAGAGCTGGACAATGACTAGGGATGATAGAAAGAGAATTGATGCCTTTGATCTGTGGTGTTGGAGAAGAGTATTGATTATACTGTGGACTGCTAGGAGAACAGGGTCATTCTAGAGATGGTGAAACTCTGCTGCACCTTGGATGCAACGATGCTGAGGCTTCATCTGACATACTTTGGGCATGTTGCAAGGAGGGACCAGTTCTTGGAGAAGGATATCATGCTTGGAAGGGTTGAGGGAGAGCTCAAGAGAGGAAGACCCTCACCCTCAATGAGATGGATTCAGTGACTGGGGTAATGGGGGTAGGTGTGTCAGAAACAATAAGGTTGTCGTCACAGGACAGAGCAGGTTTTAGGGCTATTGTACACAGGGTTGCTTTGAGTCATAAGTGATTAGGCAGCACATAACAACAACGACAACTTAAAATGCACAGTACAACAAATAGTATCAGTCCTGGATGTTCCACCACACTGTCCAAGCAATCTGGAAGACGGCTAACTAGAAGATGCCCATATTAATTCTCATGACCTAAAAAAGGTGACCCAAAGGAAATTGGAAATTGTGCTAAAGATTATTTAAAAATTACTAGAATAGTACAGCGACAGATAACTGCCAAAAGTCAAGCAGGACTTAGAATAGGCTGTGAGCAGTTCCACTACTGGGAATATATCCCAAAGAGACCATAACTGCCCCCCATGCAGATATAGGCACACCCATGTTTATTGTAGCTTTGTTCACAATAGCAAGGAGTTGGCAACAACCTAAGTGCCCATCAACAAATGAATGGATAGAGAAGTTGTGGTATTCACACAATGGAATACTACACTGCATTGAAAAATAAGGAACTCATGCAATATTATTCAAAATGTGTGACCTTGGAAGACATTATGTTGAATCAAATAGCTCAGTCACAAAAGGACAAATACTGCATAGTGCTACTATTGTAAAACAGGACTGACATTGGGGTTGGAGGGAGGCTGAAAAAGATGGGATAAATAATGTATACTGCATTGAAACAAATGAGGGAGAAAACTGTGTAAAAGGGATATGTGATTAGGTATAATTGTCATTACAGGAGTCCAGAAAGAAGGCACCGTAGTGGGGTGGACCTGGGGAGAGGGATTGTAAAACAATGAAAGAATTTTTCTTTTATTTTTCAAAGAGATGAGTGTACTGGCAGGGGAGGGATGGGCAGAGATAAAAGTGCAATGATAAATGAGTTTAAATCCAAAATCTCTGTAAATTTTCATTGACATTAATAATTTTTAAAAAATTTAAAAAAAAACAAAATAAGAGGGTGTGGCACCAGGGATATCATTGCTAATGTCAGATGGATATTGTTAGAAAGCAGAGA
>NW_006399796.1:12228919-12233393 GCF_000299155.1 Elephantulus edwardii | reverse complement strand
TTCATTAAACTTGAGAGAACTAGAAAACAAATTTAAGTCTCAAGTCACAATATTGAAAAAGATGTTGAATAATTACCCAGAAAGCATCAAAGAAGACGAGGAAATGTACAGTCACTGTACCAAAAAGAACTGACACTGAAAGACTTCAGGAAGTACCATTTGACCAGGAGTCGAACAAAATGAAGTAGAAAACTTAAGGTGCACTGAAGAAGGAAGGCATTGGCAAAAAATAAGGTTCCATGAATTGATGGGATATAAATTTACTTGTTTCAAGTAACAGATGCAGGCCTGAATATACTCACCAGTCTATGCCAGGAAATTTGGAGAATGGTTGTCTGGCCAATGGATTGTAAAAGGTTTTTATTTGTTTCCATTCCCAAGCAAGGTGATCCAACGGAATGTGGGAACTATTGAACAATATCATTAACATCACATGCAAGCAAAATACTGCTGAAGAGCATAAAAAATAACTAGAACAGTTCATAGATATGGAACTACCAGAAGTTTAAGCAGGATTTAGAAGAGGCCCTGGCACCAGGGATATCATTGCTGATGTCATCCAAGATCCCCTGACTGAAAGTAAAGAATACTAGAAGAATGTCTATCTATGCTTTATCGGCTCTGCAAATACATTTGACTGTGTGGATCATAACAAGTTATGACTAATATTGAGAAGAATGGGACTACCAGAACACTTGATTGTGTTCATAAATAAGTCATCTGAATAGAGCAAGGAAACACTGCATAGTTCAAAATCAGGAAAGGAGAGCATCCGAGATGCATATTACCTCCATATCCTTTCATTCTCTCAGTGGAACAGATCATTCAGGTGACTGGAATATATAAAGAAGATTGTGACATTAAGATTGAAGGAAAGCTCATCAGCAACCTACATTATGTAGATGGCACAACCTTGCTCAGAGAAACTGAGGAGAACTTGAAGATTTTTCCTGCAGATGCCAAAGACTACAACATTCAATATGTTTTACATCTCGACATCAAGCAAACAGATTCTCACCACTGGACCAATAGGTCATGATAGATGGAAAGGAGATGGAAATTATTAATAATTTCATCTTGCTTGTATTCACAATCAGTACTCTTAGCATCTGCAGTCAGGAAATCGAAAGATAAGTTGCTTTAGCAAAGTCTTCTGTTAGGTCCTCCCAGAAGTACTAAAAAACAATGATGTCAGTCTAAAGACTGAGGTACACCTGATACAGCCCATGGTGTTTGCAATTACTTTTTGTGCATCTGAGATCTGGGTGATGACTAAGAATGATAAGAGAAGAATCAAGGTCTTTGAGTTGGAACACTGAAGAAGAATATTAAGCATACCATGAACTGCCAAGTGAACAAACAAGTCTGACTTTGCGGGGGTAAAGCTCGGTTGCTCCTTGGAAGGCAGACATTTGAAACTCAGTCTCATATATACTTTGGGTAAGTTGCCAGGAGGGACCAGTCCTTGGAGAAGGATATCATCCTTGGAAGAGTGGAGGGTCAACACAGGCAAGAAAGACCCTAGATGGGACGAATTGACAAAGTGACTTTGGTAATATAGAGGCAGTGTGGCAGAGACAATAGCATTGGCTCAGGGTTAAGAGCCATTGTTCGTAAAGACAGCGAGAGCCAAAGTCAACTTGGTGGCACATACAAACAACAACAATAATCATTTTATAGAAAAATCACTATTTCATATTACTATAAGTATGACTAGTCTATCATAATAAAAAAAGAATCAGTCAACAATGTATAAAAATGCTTATAAACCTGAAATGACAACCCTTTACTTTTGGATAAATGACAATGAATTTGAGGTCTTTTTGCATAGCAAAATATTTTTATTAAGTGCTAAATTAGAAAAGAAAAAAGAGGGAAAGAAGGAACGAGAGAGGCGTAAATGCTGTAGTAAATTCTGAACAGTCTAAAATAGTGTCTGTCTGAGGAATGCACACTTGTGTAAATCACACTGTCTAAGCTCCTTTTCTCTCTATCCCTCCCCCTTCCCCAGACTAGCAAACCAGAATTCTACAGTAGACATATTTGCATTAAGGTATAGATAAAAATGTTGCAGTCAAAACAATCCAAAAGGCTGTTAAATAGCTGATAATTTCATCAAGTAGAAAATTATTCTAGCTATATTAGAAGCATAATGCTATAAACATTTTCAATTACCTCACTTAACCTTCTAAAGACACTAAAACAAGAATATTCTCCCGGAGGTCCTGCCCAAAAGCACACAATAGCAGCTGGCCCCTCCCTCGTTCCAGCCTCTGTGTCCCCTGGAAGGGACTGTGTGGACTGTTGCCCACATCAGTTTTAAATTGCTCAAGCAATTGTTTCCTGTAGATTAATTTGTAATTCTAAATTTCCAGGCTATGAAATGTGAGCCTATGCCTCCCTCAGGCCATTTACAGAGCTTGAGGTTTCCTGTAATCTGAAGTGGAGGAGGAGTGCTAACATGTGAAAATGGAGAGAGGGAACAGCTTGGGCTGTGGGAGGGAACAGAGTATGGAGTGTGGGAGCCAGTGGACACAGGGCAAGAAAGAGAAAGGGAGTCTGTAAAGGGACTGGATGAGATTCTGAGGAGAGCAGGAGCAAGGCAAACAGCAGGAGCAGTGTCCTATCCTCCCTCCTTCCTTAACAAATGCACACATAAACACACACACATACGCTTACAGATATTTCATGCATCTGTGCCCCATTTCACCCAACAGCATTGTCTTTACATTTTATGACTCACTCACTAAGACTCAAAACCATAAATTATTAAAAGCAAAACTTTTGCAATCCAGAGGGGCCCAGGTATCTAACAGTATTCACAGATAGAACTAACTGTAGTTGGGTTTGAAATGAAGGAGTTGGTCCTCTCACCTCATTCACACCTCTAGGCAGGCCTGGCACTTTGCTTTGAAGCCAAATTACCTGTCACATTGTAGAATAGTTGGGACTCAGGAAAGGAAATGTATTCTCTAAGTGCAGAGCATTAAGTTATCACTCCCAGGCAAAGCTTTCATTAATTCAGTCAGTATTTGTGAACAGCTACTTCTCATAGAAGACTATACATGACTCCATGTTTCTTTAGACAAAGCACTCCACAATTAAATATCCACAATTTAATGTTTTGGTATATAGCCTTCCCTACATACACAAACTCCTCAGACAACTCAAGTTTTTAAAATATAGGTCTTCTTCCAATATGACAATATGATACATTAGTGCCGACTTTCTTCCACTAAGTCAAATGGAAAGGCAACTTCTCATAAAACTTTGTATTTTGCTCAAGCTCATTTTTCATGCAAGTATTTATGGCCACTTCCAAAATTTAATTTAAATCAATCCAAGATATGCATAATAAAGTCTATTTTAATCTTATTCAAGAGTAAACCTCATTAAGAAGTGTCCTGAAATTTGGCTTTAATCAGACATTGAAAATGTTAAAGGTCTCTGACATGATGACATGTGTTGCGTTTTGGGGCCATTGATTTCAGCTCTTTGTTTTGAAGCAGAAGTCTTAAAACCTTGCTGTAAAATGATATGTAGATGTCAGGAAATAGAAACTAAGTTACTAATGCTCCTTTTGCTAGACAAAGTCAGAATTGTACCAAAGAATTTCAGTATGCTCTGAGGAGCATTATCTCCCTCATCTGCTGGTCAATAACACCACTTTTGGCAAGGCCTGAATCATCAATATCGTCAGTGTTACAACATCATTATTTTTACAGCAAAAATAGAATAAAATATAAATGAGATCACAGATTGTCACTGAATTCTTTTCCACTGGACCTCATACTATGCTGATATAAAAATTAACGGCCACATGAATTTGTGGTAGAGAATATTTTATCAAAAGTTTAACACTTAAGACGTGATATTAGTAACAGTTTTAACGTTCCTGGAATCTAGATTTTTGGAGTTCAAGTAGTTGCACTAGCTCACGAATGTAGACCATTTAGCCTCAGATGTTCTTAATAACCTTGAGCCTTGAAGAAATTGGAATCAAAAGTCATCCTTAAAGCAAACAGTTACCTTTATACTACTATAAAGATGATTTTATCATGGGCATTGCACTCCTTTGAAGAGTTATCTGTGAGCAGTTTCCAAAAACAGAGACTCCAAAACTCAGATTAGAGTTATGTTTTAGGGTAAAACAATATTTATTTTTAATATATAATGAGCTGTTCTTCAAGACAATGACATCCATCCTGACTCTAAATTATCTATCATGTACTAGTCCTTTTCTATGTCAATCTTTATAGGATGAGAGAATAAGTATTTTTGAAGATCTTTTCAAGCATATCAGAGATTATGAGGATGATACAGGGTAGAACAGGGTTCAGATCTGTTGTTCATAGGTTACCTCTGAGGCATACTTAACCACACCGAGCAGATTATCCGAGAGGCTGGGCTCTATGAGGAGAATTGTGGCATCAGGATTGGTGGAAGATCTATCAACAATCTCCGTTATGCAGAT
>NW_006399796.1:12217448-12228179 GCF_000299155.1 Elephantulus edwardii | reverse complement strand
GGTTGGCGCAGGATAGAGCAGGGTTTAGAGCTGTTGTGCATAGGGTCGCTATGAGTCGGAAACGACTCGATGGCACATAACAACAACAACAACAACAAATAACATTTCAAGTTTAGAACATTATTTGACAACCTAATTGAAATGTCTGGCATCTGGTCATGTAGTCCACAGGGAACTGCACCATTAATCCAAAAACCTTGCCTATCTGACAGTGCTGACCAGTTGCTCTGCAGGATAAAATCTCTTTCTGTTAGATTTACAGCCTCGAAGACCCACTGGAGGATCATCTATGAGTTCGTTTCAACTCAAAGACAATGAAAGAAAATGGAAATGTTCCCAAATTTGCAAATCTCATAGTAAACAAACTTCAATCAGTTTTTGCTATTTGCTAATATGATTTTTGTTTCAGTAGAACAAATAATGTGTTGCTGCATCTATGCACCATCTGGACTTATTTTTCTAGTTAAAATTTTGCTTAAAAAAGCATTGCGCTTGGAACCTGGTGCTTAGTGGGCATTCAGTTAACTTCTGGTGGATAATTTGTAAAGAATAGGAACTCAGTGGTCAGGCCACATCCATGTGTCATTGAGGGAGCACTGGTGGCCTGGTTCTGGGCCCTTGTGCTGCTAACACATCCATGTGTTGTTTAGATTCTAATTTTAAATCAGTTTTGGACAACAAGTTACTAATGAGGTGAAATGAAATTTCACACTTTTGGAAAGAAATATATATATTAGATTAGAAGTAGATTCTCCGCAGAAATTAAAGACAGTAGAAGATGGAATTTTAAGTTTTAAATTTATTGTTATAGAAAGGAATTTGCAGACACAGAAGAATTTAATGAAGTAACAGATGAGCAAGAGCCTATGGTGATGAAGGCAGAAGTTCAAGCTGCTTTGAAGGAAATAGCAAAATATAAGGCCCCCAGAATAGATGGTATACCAATTGACATATTTCAGCTAACAGATGCTGCCGTGGATGTGCTCACCAAGTTGTGCCAAGAAATCTGGAGAACAACCACTTGGCCAACTGACAGAAGAGATCTATATTTGTTCCCATTCCAAAGAAAGGTGACCCAACTGAGTGTGGAAACTACAGAACAATATCATTGATTTCACATGCAAGCAAGATTCTACTGAAGATTATCCAAAAACTGAACTGCCGGAAGTCCAGGCTGGGTTTAGAGGGGGTCGTGGTACTAGGGATATTGTTGCTGATGTTAGATGGATCTTGGCTGAAGACAGAGAATACCAGAAGAATGTCTATCTGTGTTTCATTGATTATGCAAAGGCATTTGACTGCGTGGATCATAACAAACTGTGGCTGACTCTGAGAAGAATGGGAATCCCAGAACATTTAATCGTGCTAATGTGAAACCTATACTTGGACCAAGAGGCAGTCGTCAGAACAGAACAGAGCAGGGCAACACTGCATGGTTCAAAATTGGGAAGGGTGTACGCCAGGGATGTGTCCTGTCTCCATACCTGTTCAACCTGTATGCAGAGCAGATTATCCGAGAGGCGGGGCTCTATGAGGAGAGGTGTGGCGTTAGGATTGGTGGACGATCTATCAACAATCTGTGTTATGCAGATGATACAACCTTGCTTGCTGAAACTGAGGAGGACCTCATGCACTTACTGCAGAGGGTCAAGGACTGCACCCTTCAATATGGACTGAGGCTCAATGTCAAGAAGACAAAAATTCTCACCACTGGACCATTCTTCACACATAATGACCAATCATTTTTGTGGCTGTCTTTTTTCTGTGATTTCATAAAATGGTCCCCAAAAACATCTTTGTCGCTGTAGAACTATGATACCACTTGTTGTTGTAGTTATGTGCCATCATGTTGCCTGTGACTCAGAGTAACCCTGCGTACATTAACTCTGAAACCTGCCCTATCCTGAGCCAATCTCGTTATCTCGGACAAAACAAATCCCATTTCTCCAGTCACTGAGTCAATCTATCTTGTTCTGGGTCTTCCTCCCCTTTGCTGTCTCTCCTCTCTTCCAACCATGATGTCCCTCTCTAAGGATTGGTCACTCCTGGCCACGTGCCTAAAATATGTGTAATGGAGCTTCAAAATCCTTGCCTCCAGGGAAAAGTTTGGTTTCATCCTCTCCAGGACAGATCTGTTTGTACTCCTTGGTATCTATAGTATGTTTAATACTCTTCTCTAGCACCACAATTCAAAGGCATCAATTATTCTTCTATCATCCTTAGTTATTTTCCAGCTCTCTGATGCACAGCAAGTAATTGTGAAGATCATGGCCTGGACCAGGTGCACTTTAGTCTCCAGGTTGACATTGTTGCCCTTCAGTTCTCTGAAGAGATCCCTGACAGCAGATTTTATCCAGTGCTATTCACCTTTTGATTTCCTGATTGCTGGTGCCAAGAGTATTGATTGTGGAACCAAGCAAGTGGAAGTTATCAACAGTTTCAATCTCTTCTCCATCCATCATGAAGATGCCAATTGGCCCAGTGGTGAGGATCTTTGTTTTCTTGATGTTGCACTTCAGTCCGTATTGAAGATTACAGTCTTGGACCTTTTGTAGCAAACGCTTCATGTACTCTTCAGTTTCAGCAAGCAAGGCTGTGTCATCTGCAAGTCCACTTTTTGGATTTAAATACCTATATCTCTGTCCATCAGGCACACTAAGACCATTAAAGTCAGAGAACACAAAAAGGCAGCCTAATTCACGAGGATCTAACGTTACGTCTATGAAGAAAGAAGCAGAAATAAAAGGAAAATAGCTGAAGAAGCTTACAGTGTGGGGAATAAAAGTCATAAGTTGTAACAGAAAATTTCTATGTAAAGGTAAAGAGGTAGCAACCTGTTCTGTTGGTAGCCTCCAAGTCCACGATTTCTCGGTGCACTCAACTGGGGCTCTGCCTTCTTGAGAAGACAGCTGTTCCATTATTTGTCTCCTGAATGTCTAACACTGTTGGTTTGACACAGTGGCTGAAACATGGGCAAAGCAAGCAGATTTTTTTTTCCATTGGGCACAGAGTCAGACAGTGTTTCATTCTGTTGTACAAAGGGTTACTATGAATCAGAGGTACTTGATGGCACCTAACAACAATTTAGAGGCAAGTATGGTGGAGATTTATTTCATACACTTTGGAAAGAAATATCATGCTTGTAAAAGTAGAGGATGACCAAAGGAGAGAGAAGACCCCCGGTGAGATTGATTGGCAATGGGCTCAAGTGTATCAAAGATACTGAGGATGATACATGATAGGACAGGGTTCAGGTCCATCGCTCATCGGGTTGAGTAATACTTGGCTCAATGACACATAACAACAACAACTTCACCACCTATCATAAAGAGCCCTAATGACTGTGTTACCAGTGCCCTTCATGATAGGTGGTGCAGTTAGCTGTTGTTTGTGATTGTTGTTGTTATGTGCCATTGAGCTGAGTACTACCCAGAGCCACCTGATGAGCGATGGATTCGAAGGCTGCCCTATCTTGTGCTATCTTCATCATCCTTCACACAGTGGATAAGTACTGGGCTGCTTGCTCTCAAAGTTCTCCACCAGCTGTCCTGAGGGAAAATATGTAGCTGACTGCTTCCATAACGAGTATAGCATTAGAAACTCCATCGGTTCTACTCTGTCTTACAGTGTTGCCTTAGGTTGAAATCCATTTTTAGCAAAGGTTCTTAGGTCCCATTGAGTCCATCATGATTCTTAGCGACCCTGTGAACAATAGATTGGAACCTTGGCCTATTCATCAATCTGTCAATTTGCCTTCTGTGGTGTCACTACCATTCTGGAAGCTAAGCTACCAGTCACCCATGCTGGCAGGTTTTGGTGGAGCTTCCAGACTAAGGTAGATTTTTTTTTTTTGCTTTCACAAGTCTTCTTGTGTGTTTGATGGACTTTTTTTCTTTTCTTTCACAGGTATCTTTTTGATTTTTGGTTTTGTTTTATACACATATATTATAGTACTTTGTTTACAAAATTCAAATACATTATTTTTCACACCAGTTGACCATTCACTTTTGAAATAACAAGCCCTCAACAATAGTAGAATCACTTTGTAAGCCACATATTTAGATTTTTTTATGAGTTGGGGGCCACCGTTAGCCAAATCCTTTCTCCTTTCCTCCTTTGCAAAACATGCTTTTTCCTATTTATAGTTTTCACTTTCCTTATTTTATTGCTTCCTATGTGTCTCTCATTTTCTCATAGTCTCTGATTCTTTCCAAATCTATTTCAGAGAATTTCTGAGAACACATCTGACTTCTTTTGTCAGTCATGCTTCACCAAAACATGCCTCAATTGGCCTGGGCCCTGTTCCAGTGTGTAAAAGCGTATAGCAAGTGCTCTTAGAGAAGAAACTAAGTCTTTCTTCTGAAAAACATACTGAAGCTGAAGAATGGACGAGGCAAAGTGGACTGTGGATAGGGCACCACCTCGTACTTAGTTAAGAAAGACTGCCATTCTAGAACTGTTCAAGAAGGGCACATTGTATGATTTGAGCAGAGTAGTAAATATTAAGATGTTAATTTGATAAAAATCATTATTTTTTCTACATTGAGATATGTGCATGGCAGATAATTTGGAATATTTTTTAAAAAATAATAGACTGAAACAACATATTTTGAGCAGAATATGGACACAGCTCCCTATTTATTCTGTCTTGATATTTGTTTTGTAACCAACTCTGTACAGTGTTGGTGATTTGCATATAGCAGCCTCCTGGCACAAATTAAATGGAACAGGGTCCCTTTGCAGCTAATAAACTCACTGTAACAAGTCCCTCAACTTTGTCTGGCCACAGTGCTCAGCAGGATTGCCATATGTGAAACTGGATACAAGATAAAAATAACATTATTTTGTGCTTTCAGACCCATACAACTCTATATGGTCTCTTTGGAAATAAATTTCGTTTAATAGCCAGTGATTATCTATGTCCTATCTGGCTTGCTACAATATAGGACTATTTTTTTTTTTATTTGATCACTGATGTTATCTGTACTCTGGATAAAGAGCTACAATTAAGCATATTTTGAACAGAAAAGAAAAAGGCAGCATGAGTCTTTTGGCGTCAGTTCACACAGCCTACCATTCCAAAACATTTTTGTTTTTACACTGGAATCATCAACCAATGTCAGCACAGCTGAGGTGACTGTGCTAATTAACTGTCCTGCTGAACCAGCTGAGAAAGCTTGTATAAACTCCATGGGAATATGAGCTGTTAAAAAGAAATTCTATCCAATGGAGCTAGGGACCAAACCCAAATATAGAATCAAAACACAGAACAGTTGTCCTTAACCATCAGTTGATAACATCATTAGCTACAAGATGTTAAGAGAGCGGAGTTGAATTCAAGATGCATGTGACATAATAACATTAATCTCATATAAAGAGTTGAAGGCCCTTTTCCTTCTCCTATTTACAGTGAAGCATTTGGGAATAGCCAGTGTGACATCTCAGAGGAGAGACAGAATCCACACTGTAAAGGCCAATCTCAAGAGAAAAACAGTGCAACATTGAAATCAAACAAACAAAAGTACATTCTCTAAGAGATTGCTTAAGTTCTAAATGGGCTGCAGCTACAATTAGGGTAGTTTTCTTGGATACAGAGTGAATCAGTAGATTGCTCTTAGCAATCTTGGAATTTCTTCATGAAGCAATATTATCCCATATTCTTGCGCTCCTAAGAAAAAAAAAAAGAGTTGTATATACTCTTACAAGAAGCTCAAAATGTGAACTGAATTACTAACAGAACCATTTGGATTTATTATTGTTCTTCAGCCTTGTGAAGAATCTGAAACTTGTTGGTTTCCATCTTAAAGAATTACTTATAAGAAAAGATGATATTCAAGTTCATTGTTTGAATTCTCATATCCTGAGTGCTTTAGTGAAATAAAACATGAACATGAGAATGAAGAGCACTGAAAGCGTAGGCCATGACTAGCTATATGGCCATAAGCACATTGGCAGACCCAACCTTAGTCTTGATTTTGTCATTTGTAAAATGGGAATAAAAACACCTATGTTCCTGTGTTGTGATAGAGATCAATGAAGAAAAAAAAACCCAAAACTTTGAGTAGCGTCTAGCTAGGTGAATAAATGTTGTTATTATTAACTTATCTCTCACTCTCAGGAAGCCATGAAATATTAAGTTGTGAGGACAGATTGTCTTTAATTTATTGCCTGTGTCGAGAGCCATTTTTAGAACTACCAGTAAATGTGAAGAGTCAGCTAGTGCACTGCCCTCTCACTGTCCTCAAAAATGTGTGCTTCTGTGAGATACTCTGTTTGACTTTGCTTCCTCAGAGTGGTTGACACTACCTTTGTTGACTCAAATAATGGTGTTCAAAGAATGATGCCAATAGATATTGATCAGCTGCCAGGAGCTAGGTCCCTGCAGAGTCTAATCGCCCAGGAATAGATCCTCGTTTTAAAATGCTTTAAAAACGTGCACACACACACACACCCCAAAACTTCAAAAATCACTGTTCTTTTCCAATTTCATAGAACATAGATTATGATTGTATTTTAAATTAAAGCTTTTTCATAAGCACCTGAGTTCTGAAATATTAAACTTTATGAATACTTGAGTTATCACCACACAAGTTTATAAAATCATGCTGTTCTTTACTACTGATCTTTTAGACCCATAAAGCAGTTGAAATATTAAGTCCCATGAAGATGAACAAATCTGGCTCAAAAAATGCTTTGAGTTTTCCCCATTTCAGTGAATTTTTTCACGTCTTAAGCTGAGATATGAATTTATTCGACAGATGTTGAGATTCTACCATGAGGAAATAACAAGCATACCTCAGAGTTTTTGAAGGTTCAAGTACTGACCACCTCAACAAAGCGAATATTGAAAAAGTGAATCACAACTTTCTGGTGCTCCAAGGCACAGAAAGGTTGTTTCAGCATAAGATTGTACATTAAGTAACATTATAAAAAAATGGTTAAATTGTTAAAATATGACTTAGTGAGCACATGTTGGAAAAATGGAGCTGGCAGACTTAATAGACACAAGGTTGCCATAAATCTTCAATTCTTTTTTTTTTCCTTAAAGAAAACAAAGCATTATCTTTAAAGCACAATAAATTCCTGAGCAATAAAATGAGATATGCTTGTACTATGCTGCCCCAACCACCTCAAAATTATTCCGATATGGCAAACAAAGTTAATACAAAAGGCCAGAACCTGTTTATCTTCCACACAATATTAAGGCACAGCACTACATCTTTCTGAATACTGGGTAAGTTAGGATTGCTTAGGTTTCAAGTAACAGAAAAAGAAAACTCACTATGTTTGTTATTATTGTTGCTATTGCTATGCCATAGAAACAGACATGGCCCATAACTGAACCTTCAGTGGGTTTTGAAAGGCAGTTAATTGCGTGGGAAGAGATTGCCCATCCTTCTCCTGCAAAGCAGCTAGTGGCTTTGAACCATGGGCCTTCGGGATTACAGCACAGCTTCTTGCGACTAGGCTATTGTTGCATGCCATCAAGTTGGAACTAAATCATATCTGACCTCCCAGCAGGTTTTCAGAGGCAGTAAATTCTTTGGGAGATTGCCCATTTTTCTCAGCATTATGTGATTTCCCATTTGGCCATCAGATCTCCTATATAATATATTGAATAATGCCACCTAGAGTTGACATATATAGTTTGTGTGTGTGAAATACTTTGAAAATACCAGGATTCTAGTAAATACTCATTAAATGTCAGATATTACTGCTATCATTTTGGGAGCTTTGGAGGCACAGTCAGTAGGAAGTTGCACTACCAACCCAAAGGTGGCACCTAACTGGCAGTTGTAACCCACCAGTGGGTCTTCAGAAGAAAGATAGGTCATATCCTCCGATTCCATTTACAATCTTAGAAAACTACTGAAGAGTCAATGCTGACTACGTGATTATTACTTTATATGTTACCTCTCCAACTCTTAAATTGCTATTTTGTTGTTGTTATGTGGGGTCTAGTTGACTACAACTCATAGCGAATCTACAATGGATCTAAACCCTGCCGTATCCTGCCTGTATCATCATCATCATCTCTGATATATTTGAGCCCATGTTCATCTTCACTGTGTCAATCCCTCTTGTTGAGGGTTTTTCTCTCTAACACTGACCTTCCACTTTTTTCAGCATGATGTTTTTTTTTCCAAAGAATGGTCCCTCCTAACAAACATGCCCAAGTATGTGAGATGAAGCTTCACCATTTTGAGCCTCTATTGGCAGTCTATAAGAGTTTCAGTAGAATTATATAGAGGGAGTGATGATGGACTTTTACAGAAAAGTTATATTTAAGTTGACATTGTCAAGTGGAGAAAAATGATTCCACTTAAAAAAAATTAAACAAAGTAATATGCAGATGAGGATGCTTGAAGAATAGAATGTATGATAAAATAAATTTTTTTCCTCATGTATATTGATATAATAAGAAGTCTTCAGAAGGAACAAGATAGAAACTATATATTAATTTGTGAATTGAAAATAAGTTACAAAATAGTATGTCTGTCCAGTAGACTCATACACTTGAGATATCTTTGTACTATTTGTGTTTATAATAAGCATTTTATTAAATGGTTATCATTTTGTTTCACTAAAAATAGATAAAAACAATTTGCTGCTTGCCGTTTCAGCCTAAATCTTGGCTTGTTTTTTGTTGGTTTTTTGTTTTGGTTTTTTTTGGTGTTTTTTTTTTTTAACCATTGCCTTTAGGACCCTCTGGTTTTCAGCTAGTTAACTACAGACACATAGTCTTGCAAATCATCAACAGCTGTGGGGTTAGGATAAGAGAAAGAGTGTTTCCCACACTGGGCAGCAAGACTTGAAACTAACAAGACTTGTGTCAGGCAGACTTGAGGAAGACTGGAGCAAGACCTTAGTGGTGAAGAGACTCTGGCACTACTGTGGAGAAAACGTGTCAAGGTATAAGCAGAGGAGTCCTGACATAAAGGCCACAGTTAAAGGTTTTGGCTGTTTGTACTGGATGCTTGAAAGAGACTCTAACTTATAATTGCTCTGAGGCAAATCTTGATGGATGATTTGGCCTTGACAGCTGAATTGCAACCAGAACCTGGATTAATTGAAGAAATGTGTCTTGGAACTTAGGTTAAAACCTGGACTTGTTTGGGGTGATTTTTTTTTCCTCCCCCACTCTCCAACATACTTCCCTAATAAACTCCATTCTCAGTACCACAGCTGTGAATCTGTGAGTCAACAAAGGTACCATGGGGCTGGACTATGGGATCTTTATCTGCTTTCTGCTATGGAGCAGTGAAGGGCTGTGTTATTTGCGCAATCTCTCCATCTCTTTCAGAAAGACACTCACGGCCCTGTGCTTCAATGTCCCATTTTCTGCACTTTGGACACTACTTTAACAATTTTAAGGCATACTTCATCGACTTTATAATGACAGTATAATTCATATTGTTTCATCTTATAAGTCACGATATATTATATATATTTCCTATTGTAATGATATTATATTCATACTATACAATTATCATCACTCTTTTAAATATCCAACACTTTTTAGTTAAATACTTTATGTCCACTGAGCAAAAACTTTCCAATCATTATTTTTTCTGTGATTATATACAAATAAAATCAAATATTTGCCATTCAATGATTTTCTTATATGTACCAGTGATATTAATTATATACACTATGTTACACAATCACCATCAATATTCACATACAGAGTTTCGCAGACCCTTAACAGACAGAGTCTCTTAAGTAGTAACTCCCACTTTATCCTTCAGCCACATCTGGTAACCACCAGCAAATGTTATCTATTCATTTCCCTGTTCTGGATATGTTAAGTGGGATCATCTTCTGTGTCTGATTTCTCACTCAGTATATCTTCAAAGTTCTTATATGCAGTGGCATGTATCAGAATGTCAATTCTCTTTGTGGCTAAATAGTATTTTGTTATATGGATACATTATATTGTTAATACCACATGCAAGCAAGATTCTGCTGAAGATTATCCAAAAACAACTGGAGCAGCACATCAACATAGAACTGCCAGAAGTGCAGGCTAGGCTTAGAAGAGGCAGTGATACTAGACATATTATAGGTAATGTTAGATAGATTATGGCTGAAAGCAGGGAGTACCAGTAGAACATCTATCTATGTTTGATTGACTATGCAAAGGAATTTGTCTATGTAGATGACAACAAACTGTGGCTAACTCTGAGAATAATGGGAATACCAGAACACTTTGTTATGCTTATGTGAAATCTAGACTTGAACCAGGAGGCAGTCATCAGAACAGAGCAAGGAAACACCGCATGGTTCAAAATTGGGAAGGGTATACAGTAGGGATTTATCCTATCTCCATACCATTCCAATCTATGTGCAGAACAGATGATCCAGGAGGCTGGGCTGTATGAGGAGAAATGTGGCAATAGGATTGAAGGAAGACTCATCAACAATCTGCCTCATGCAGATGACACAACCCTGCTTGGTGAAACTGAGGAGAACCTGAAGCACTTGCTACAGAAGGTCAAGAACTACAGCCTTCAATATGGATTGAAATTTAACATCAAGAAAACAAAGATTCTCACCACTGGATCAATTGATAGCATTATGATAGATGGTGAAGAGACTGAGATTGTTAACAGCTTTAGTTTACTTGGCTCCACAATCAACACACTTGGTACTAGGGGTCAGGAAATTAAAAGATGTATTGGGCTGGGAAAGTCTGCTGTTAGAGACCTCTCCAAAGTACTGAAGAGCAAC
>NW_006399796.1:12191009-12216018 GCF_000299155.1 Elephantulus edwardii | reverse complement strand
TGTTCTCCAGATTTCTTGACACAATATCCAGGCCATAGTCTTTGCAATTACTTGATATGTGTCCAAAAGATGGAAAATTACAAGGGATAATAGAAGGAGAATCATCGCCTTTGAGCTGTGGTGCTAGAAAAGAATATTGTATAGACCATAGACTACTAGGAGAGCAAATAGGTTCATCCTAGAGAGGATAAGACCGGGATGCTCCTTGGAGGAAAGGGTTCTGAAATTCCATCTGACATACTTTGGACATGTTGCAAGGAAGAATCAGTCCTTAAAAAGGGATGTCATGATTGGGATTGTAGATGATCAGTGCAAGAGAGGAAGAACTTTGATGAGATGGATTGATTCAATGACTGGGGTAATGGGGTAGATGTGTCAAAGACAATAAGATTGGCACAGGCAGGGCTATTTTACATAGGATTTCTATAAGTCACAAGTGACTCAACAGCACATAAGAACAACAACAACAACAATAACATTTTTGTCTATCCATTTGCCCCTTAATTTTTTCCATTTTAGAAAAAAATTCACAAAGATTGCTTTTCTTTTTTTTTAGCCCTTTTAAAATTTTTATTAATTTTAATGAAAGTTTACAGAGACTTTGGATTTCCATTCATTCACTGTTGCACTTTTCTCCCTGCCAAACCTCTCCCCGCCACACACCAGTTTGCTCTTCTCTTTGAAAAGTAAACGAAATATTCTTTCATTGTTATACAGTCCCTCCCTCCAAGTCCACTCCAATGATGAAGTCTTCATTCTGGACTCCTGTCATGACAATAATATCTAATTATACATCTCTTTTAAACAGTTCTCTTCCTCATCTGTTTCAACACAGTGTACATAATTTATCCCAGCTTTTCATTCATGCATACACGCTCCCTCCCTTCTCCCAATTCCCTTTGTAAAGTTTGTCCTGTTTCAGGCTATTAATAAATAATAGCTGTCCATTCCATTAGATTGTCCTTCCATTTCACTCATTTGAGTGCAATGTTGTTAATTATCATTCCATTCTCCTCCTGCTTTCCTCTGCTCTAGTACTGAGCCTATTATCTTAATAATGGACCGATGTAGTGTTCATCCCTTTGTGAAGGAGATAATGTACTCAACAAATGTCTTCCAGACTCATCCAAGTTGTGTAGTGTTTTGTGAGTTTACTCTTCTTCAATGCTACATAATTTTCCATTGTGTGAATGTACCATAGTTTCTCTATGCATTCAATTGTTGATGGGCACTTGGGCTATTTCCATCTCCTTGCTAGTGTGAATAATGCTGCAATGAACATGGTGTGGATATATCAGTTTGTGTTGCAGCTGATTTCTTTGGGGCGTATTTCCAGTAGTGGGATAGCTTGGTAAACTGGTACTTCTATTTCCAAATTTGTTAGTATGTGCCAGACTACTTTCCATTTTGGTTGTGTTATTTTGCATTCCCACCAGTATATGAGAGTTCTGATCTCTCAACATATTTGCCAGCCTTTTCTGTCCTGTTAAACTTTGCAATTATTGCTGGAGTGAAATGATATTTCATTGTCATTTTGATTTGTATCTCTCCAGTAGCTAGCAATCTTGAGCATTATTTTTTCATGTGTTCTCAAGCTATTGATTTGTCTCTTGATGAACATTTAAGTTATTTCTATCTCCTAGTTTTTGTAATAGGACTGGAATGAACATCATTGTAAAAAAAATACAGTGTTTGCATCCCTGCTTTCAAGTTTTTGGAGTATATGACCAGAAGTAATGTTACTGGGTCATATGATAATGCTACATTTAAATTCCTGAGCAATCACTTTGCTCTTCAATAGCTATACAATTTTACAATCCTACAAACAGTGGGTTCCAATTTCTCCATATCCTAACCAACATTTGTTGTTTTGAGTTTTCTGCTAATAGCTATCCTAATGGAGGAGAAATGGTATCTCATTTTAGTTTTATTTATATTTACCTAATGCTAGTGATATTGACCACTTTTTAAATTTACTTATTGGCCATATGTACATCTTTTTAAGAGCAGTATCTTTAAATTCTTACCTCATCTTTTATCTTGATTATACATCTTTTCTTGTTAAGATGTAGGGGGTTTCAGATAAACTTTGTCAGATAGTTGTTTTCAGATAAACTTTGTCAGATAGTTGTTTTGAAAGACTTTTCCCCCCTATTCTGTGACCTTTGGACTAAGATTCTTTGATGCCGAAAAGGTTTTTCATTTTAATCAAGTCCAATTTATCTATTTTTCTGTTCATGCTTTTGTGTCATATCTAAAGACCCATTGTAACAGATTAGCTCCCAAAACACTACCTTTGTGTTTTATTCTAAGAGTTTAATGCATTTAGTCTTCCAAATATAGGTCACCATGCCACTTTGAGTTCACTTTTTGTTCTAATAAACTCTATACATATGTTGTTGTTGTTGTTATGTGCCGTCATGTCGTTTGCGACTCATAGCGACCCTATGTACAACAGCCCTAAACCCTGCTCTATCCTGTGCCAATCCCATTGCCTCTGACACACCCATCCCGATTACCCCAGTCACTGAATTAATCCACCTCATAGAGGGTCTTCCCCTCCTGCGCTGTCCCTCCACTCTGCCCAGCATGATGTCCCTCTCCAAAGACCTGTCAATCCTTAAAACATGTCCAAAGTATGTGAGGCGAAGCCCCAGAATCCTTGCCTTCAAGGAGCAGCCTGGTTTAACCCTCTCCAGGATGAATCTATTTGTTTTCTTGGCAGTCCATGGTACACATATAGATAATAATTTTTAAATATACAATGGACTCAAGGAATAGCAAGCTCTTCATTTTGACAAGAGGAATGGAAGATGATAGGATTAAATCCAATTTGGGATCAAATTTTAAAGGTCTTTTTTGGCCTTGTTAATGAGGTTGGACTTTAAGCTTTAGACTAGATCAGGAGTTGGCAAACTATGTCCTTTGTGCTCATATTGGCTCATCACCGATTTTTGTAAAATTTAATTAGAACAAAGCACTAACACTGATTTATATATTTTTGTATGCTTGCTGAACGAGCAGAGTTAATTAGTTGCAAGAGACTGCACAACCTACAAACACTAACATAATTATTACAAAAATCTTAACAGAAAGATTTGCTAAGTATAGAGCAGGGTTCAGAGCTATGCATAGGGTCTCTATGAGTTGCAGACGACTCGATGGCACATAACAACAACAACAACAACTCTAGATTAAAAAAAGGCATTGAGAAGAAAATGCCATCATCAAACTGGTTATTATAGATATCAATGCTTGGACCAGAAAGCAGTCCTCAGGACTGAGCAAGTAAACAAGTCATGGCTCAAAGGCAGGAAAGGAGTGCATCAGGGAAATGTCTTATCTCCAAACCTTTGCAATCTATATGCAGAACAGATCATTTGGGAGTGTGGACTTTATGAGGAAGAATGTGGTATCAGAATTGGAGGAAGAGTCATCAACAACTTGTGTCATGCAAATGACACAACCCTGTTTGTCAAAACTGAGGAAGACCTGAAGTGTTTACTGCAGAAGGTTAAGGACAGTAGTCTTCAATATGGATTGAAGCTCAATACCACGGAAGACAAAGATTCTCAAATCTGGGCCACAAGAGATGGAGAAGAGATTCAGGTTGTTAGCAATTGTAACTTGCTTGGCTTCACAATCAACACTCTTGACACCAGCAGTCAGGAGATCAGAAGATTAATTGCATTAGGGAAACCTGTTGTCAGGGAGCTCTCCAAATTGCTAAAGAGCAATGAAGTAAGACTAGAAATGAGGGTGCACCTGATGCAGGTCACTGCCTTTGCAATTACTTGTTATGCATAAAAGAGCTGGGAAATGACTAATGATGACAAAAGAAGAATTGACATCTTTTAATTGTGGTGCTGGAGAAGCGTCTGGAACATACCATGAACTGCCAAGAAAATAAACAGGTCTGTCTTAGAGAGGGTGAAACCAAGCTGCTCCTTGTATGCAAGGATTTTGAAGCTCCATCTCACACACTTTGGGCATGTGTCCTTAGAGAAGGACATCATGCTCGGAAGGGTGGAAGGACAGCACAAGAGACGAAGATCCCAGATGAGTTGGACTGATAGAGTAACCAGGTCAATGTGGATAGAGATGCTTTGGAGACAATGAGACTGGCTCAGGTTAGAGGAGGGTTTAGAGCTATTATACACAGGGTCGCCATTAGTCACAGGGGACTCAATGTCACATAACAACAGTAACAACAACAAAACTATAAACTTCAAGAAGTAACACATTTTTTTCTGTTCATAGGCACATTATAAGATACTTAATAGATCTGTGGAGCAAATGTGTGGAAATAAATGGGGGAATGTGTGATGTGTGAAGTGGGAAAAAAGAAGATAAGAGTGGAGTCATCCTTAGAAAGTCATAATGCACAATTAGCAATTTCAATGCCATAGTGACTTACTTGAAAACTGTCCTTCTACTATTAGAGTTTGTTGTTTATTGTCAATGGCTATTATGCAGCCAACTCCAATATCTGACATCTCTATGCTATAGAATCAAAACTCTTTATAGATTGCTGTGATCCATAGACTTTCAAAGTCTATTTTCGGAAGGAGGTCATTAGGACTTTCCTCCTAGTATGTCTTAGTCTGGAAGGTCTGTTGCAAGCAGTTCAGAGTCCGGGAGCATAAGAGATTCAAATGGTGGGCAACAGGCGACTGTGCTGATGTGTACTGTCCAGCAATTAAACTGGGTATCCTCCATGGAAGGGGAGAATTCTACATCTGAACAACCACAGCATCTGGACTGGGATGGGTACTTGGAGAAAGATCAACCTGGAATCTGTAGATTCTCTCTCAAGTGTACCTTACTCTTCTGTTCTCTAGTAACTGAGCATTGTTACCACTTCATTTGTCTACCAATTTGTCTTTTCTATATTGCCCGCTCTGTTTTCTTCCAGTTTCTCCTATTTGGCTAGCTTCTGCTCTTTAGCCCCATGCAGTTTTAGGGGTGCTTGATGTAGCTAAAATAATTTTACTCCCTTCGGCAGGTTACCTCTCCATCACCTGGCCTATAGGCAGGTTTGATTATTGTCAAACATTGCTGTTGTGCTGTTTCTCTCTAGTTCTCAGGCTGATCTTTCACCTGCACTAGCTCTTTGAAAGCTGACAGGATGAATTGCTTGCTTTCCAGGCCTTAATGTTTATCTCCCTTCAGATCTCACCATCTGCTGTGATTTGGCAGCTCAGGTAAATGTATTTTTTTTTCCTTCCTTCTTTCAGTTGCTCAGTCTCCTGCAGGTATTACCATGTCTCTGTCCTCCCTCTCTCAAATATCATTGCTTTGGATGTGATGGGTTTTATACTGAAATTGATGGATATGCCTGGTGCTTTTCTCCTTCTATGCTGTCTGTCATTCAGTGCATTACACAGATCCAATCTGTCCACTGAGGCCTTGGCAGGAAGGAAGCAAAATCATCTATAAAAGCAGCATCAACTGTGTCCTTCCTTCATTCTGCTTGTTGCCTAATGTTTCTGTGTCAGAAGGGGCTCATTGGTGGCCAGAGCTTCTTGGTTTGCCCTGAAAATGCTTGATAACCTTGAAATTTTATTAAAGAAATGGCAAGTTGCCATGTTTTCCAAGTATGCAAGGAGTGCAGCCCCAGGAGTTGCATTTTACTTTGGCAAAGCAGGCAAGAGTGAATTTTCAACAATAATCTTTACATGTTGCCACACTTCTTTATATATGATCAGTCAAAATAATTTATCTTTACTTTTTTATTTGACCTTTATAACATTTGATCTTTTTCAAACTCTAGTGGGAAGTCAAGTAGCCAAAATATTTTTAGAGCCGGAGTTGGCTTTTTCCCCCCTCATAAAGGGCCAGGAATAAATATTTTAGACTTTATTGGCCATATAGTTGTTATTATAATTATTCAAACTTAACCACTGTCACAATAAGACCATCATAGAAAATACTTAAAAGAATGAGCATGTCTGAGTTTCTGTAAAACCTTGTCTACATAACATGTGGATATTTAGCCTGTGAGGTTCTTTTAAGAACATAGCCTCTAATTTTAAAACATCTAAGATTGTATTCAAAGAAGGAAAAAATTAAACTGTAGAATAAGTAGTTTTATCAGTTTGGAGAATCTACTACCAAGCTGATTAAATGAGATTGTATATATGAATTTGTATGTTAATATGTAAATTTAGACCTATTTTAAAAGGGACAAAGTTAATTTATATACTTTAAAATTCTTTATGTCCTTTATGATATCTCTGATTATATATATATATATACTACTAGATCCTTCAAATGTTGTTTATGTGAGTGAATAATAAACCCTAATTAGACCAGTGCCTAAATTATTCCCTAGTTCTAATCTAATTCCCCTGGGAGACACATTATCTGCTTTTAAACCACTGAGGAGCCATTTAGCATAGTGTAACAGAAGACAGAGTCAATTGATATCTTCCCAACAACCACATCACCTGAGAGTGTCATGACACTAGGGAAAATCTGTCTGTTTTTTTCTTTTTCATTTTACGTAGGTTACAATAATAGCACAGTGAATGTATAGCTAAATTATCCTGTAAATACTATGTGTTAGCTTTCTTACATACATCATCTCTAACGCTCAGAAGACTTCATTTTACACATGATCATAGTGGGATTTGGATGCTATGTAGCTTGTCCAAGTTACAGAATGTCCAAAGTGCCTCTTCAAAGTGCATGTTTAAGGATCCTTCTGAATACGATGTTTTCCATTTAATTACACACACACACACACACACACACACACACGACCTATTAGTTATTTACTGCTGTGTAACAGAATAACACGACTGGGTTATTTCACAAAGAGCAATATATTCTCTCATTCCTTGTTGTTGTTTACTGTGGAGTCCAAACCAACTCATCACTGACCATCTTGTGAGTTTTCAGAGGCAGTACATCACAGGGAAGAAGATTGCCTCTCTGTCCCACCTATCCTAGTTTAGAGGTTACAAATCTGAATCAGGTTATCAGCTCTAGAGGAAGGTCCAACATTTCTTCAAGGTCTCCACGTGTCTTGTTGGCATGAATCTTTCCTTAGATATAAGAGGTTCTCAGTGCAGGGACTTTTCACTGAGCTCTGCACTCATCTCTTCTTTTTTGAGGAAGCAAAAAATCTCTTGTCTCTGCTAGTCCTTCTCTCTTTTTATCTATTTAAAGATAAAATTTGGTAGGTACAAGCCAAACTTCCTCTTTTTTGTTGTTCTTTACCAATCAAGAGTCAACATAATATGCTAATTACACTATTGTTGTTGTTTTGTTGTGAACCTTCATGTCAGAACCGACCCATAGCTGATTCTCTAGCAGATTTTCAGAGGCAGTTAATTACATGAGAGGAGATTGCCCATCCTTCTCCTGAGAAGCAGCTGCTGCATTTAAACTATGTGTCTGCAGGATTGCAGTGCAGCTTCTTAGCAATAGGCCACCAGATCTATTATTCCCCTTTGTAAACAACATTTGAAGGATCTATTAGTAGAATTGTTAAATATACATATATATATATATATATATATATACACACACACACACATATACACACATATATATACACACACACCATTTGAAGGATCTATCAGTAGAATTGTTAAATACACACACACACACACACACAAGTATACATACACACAGACACACACACATACACACACACATATACATATAATAAACATATATAGGAAGAAGAAAAGACCAAAATGGATGTCAGAAGACACTCTGAATATTGCACTGGAGCGCAGAGAAACCAAAGTAGAAAGAAGAGTTCAAGATAATAAAGAGCTGAATAGAAGACTTCAAAAGGCAGCGCGGGATAACAAAGTAAAATATTAAAATGAAATGTGCAAGGAACTGAAGTCAGAAAATCAAAAGGGCCGAACTCACTCAGCATTTCTTAAGCTCAAGGAATTGAAGAATATACTCAAACCTCGAGTTGCTATAATCAAGGATGCTTTAAGCAGAAGAATATTAAATGATCCAGGAAGTATTAAAAGAAGATGGAAAGAATGCACTGAGTCACTGAATCAAAAGGAATTGGCAGACACAGAAAAATTTCATGAAACAATTTCATGAAAAATTTCATGAAACAACATATGAGCAAAAGCCTATGGTGATGAAGGAAAAAGTTCAGGCTGCTTTGAAGGACATAACAAAAAATAAAGCCCCAGGAATAGATGGTATACCAATTGACGTATTTCAGATGCTGCCCTGGACATGCTCACCAAGTTGTGCCAAGAAACCTGGAGAACAACTACTTGGCCAACTGACTGCAAGAGATCTATTTTTGTTCCCATCCCAAAGAAAGGTGACCCAACAGAGTGTGGAAACTCTAGAACAATATAATTGATTTCACATGCAAGTAAGAGTCTACTGAAAATCATGCAAAAACAACTGCAACAGTACATCAGCAGAGAACTGCCAGAAGTCCAGGCTGGGTTTAGAAGACATTGTGGTACAAGGGATATTATAGCTAATGTTAGATGGATCCTAGCTGAAAGCAGGGAGTACCAGAGGAATGTCTATCTGTGTTTCATTGACTATGCAAAGGCGTTTGACTGTGTGGATCATAGCAAACTGTGGCTGACTCTGAGAAGAATGGGAATCCTAGAACACTTGATCGTGCCAATGTGAAACCTATACTTGGACCAAGGGGCAGTCGTCAGAACAGAGTAAGGAAACACTGTCTAGTTCAAATTGGGAAGGGCGTACTCCAGGGAGGTGTCCTGTCTTTTTAACCTGTATGCAGATTATCCAGGAGGCTGGGCTCTATGAGGAGAAATGTGGTGTCAGGATTGGTGGACGATATATCAACAATCTGCATTATGCAGATGATACAACCCCGCTTGCTAAAAATGTGGAGGACCTGAAGCACTTGCTGAAGAGGCTCAAGGACTACAACTTTCAATATGGATTGAGGCTCAATATCAAGAAGACAAAGATGCTCACCACTGGACCAATTGCCAGCATCAGGATGGCTGTCTTGGAGGCAAGGATTCTGAGACTTCATTGAACATATTTTGGACATGTTGTAAGGAGGGACCGGTCCTTGGAAAGGGACATTATGCTTAGTAGGGCAGAAGGACAGCGCAGTAGGGGAAGACCCTCTATGAGGTGGATAGATTCAGTGACTGGGGTAATCTGGATGGGTGTATCAGAGACAATAGGATTGGCACAGAACAAAGCAGAGTCTACAGCTGTTGTACATAGGGTTGCTATGAGTCTCAAGTGACTCAAGGCACATGACAACAACAACAAACATATATAATTGTTGAACATGTCATTACATAACCATCAAACCACTGAGAATTGTGGCCTAACAAAGTTAACATATTTTAGTGGAAAACAATATGATTCATGACATAGCAAATTGAAGAGATTATCAGTTGGTGCTTCTTGAGTAATAAAAAGTCTGTCACCAAAGTTGGTTCCTTTTTTTAAGAAATTCCATTTTAGCTAAATGTGTTAGCAGCCCTTCAAATAACTAAGTTAAAAGGACAGAACTATCTATCTTTATTTTTTTCTCTTCACCTTATATATCCCCATACAACTGGTCACTGTGTTCACTATTACTAAGTCAGTTCAAACTCATATCAATCTTGGGAGGGTCAGAACAGAACTCTGCTCAATGGGGTTTTCCGTGGCTGATTTTCTGGAAGTGGATCACTAGCCTCTCTTTTAATGTGCCTCTGAATGAACTTGAATTTCCAACCTTTCAGTTAGTAACTTAATGCCTTTATCATTTGCACTATAAAGGGACTCCAGTTAGTAATTGTTGTTGTTATGTGCTGTCAAGTCACCTGCAACTCATAGCGACCCTTTGTGCAAGAGCCCTAAACCCTACTCTATTCTGTACCAATTTCACTGTCTCCGACACACTTATCCCCATTACCCCAGTCACTGAATCAATCCACCTCATAAAGGATCTTCCTCTCCTGTGCTGACCTCCACCCTCCCAAGCATTGCGTCCCTCTCCAAGTTAGTAATTAGGTTCTATAAAATCTTTTTCTGGCATTTTCAGTGATTGAATCAGATCCCAGTTTCCTCCAATAACTTTATTATTAATCTTTCATCTCCTAATATTTTCTCATAATTTCCAGCCTAAAGCATGGTCAGTGGCTCCTTTATACCTGAAGAATCAAATTCAAACTCCTAAACCTGTCGTGAAAGGTCCTTTACATTAAGAAGTATCTCTCCTATCCAGCACTGTAATTGTTCCTCAGCCTCACCACATCTGCCGGCATTCCAGGAAGTTGTCCTGCTTTCATACCTCTGGTTCTAGATATAGTTTCCCCTTAGATTTTTTGTGTTAAAAATTGTTTGCTTTGATACCTAAACAATAGTTCCAGACACCAGAAGTATTATTAAATGGAAATAGAAGACCTTATGGAGCTTTGAGCCAAAGAAAATTGCACTGCTAACCCTCATTCATTGCCTTTCTAGTGGTTTGAATGCACTGTTAGTTACAGGGGAGAAAGATGGGCAGTCTCCTCCTGTGTGATTTATAGCCTCAGAAAGGTGAAGGGCCAAGTAGGAGTCACTTTCAAGTGAACAGCAACGAGTGCGTGAGTGAGACGACTTTGGCTGCAGTGTAGAAGTGTTACTCCCTAGTTGCCACAATCATTGTCTGGACTACGAATTAAAATAGATTTCAGCCCTTTCCACACATCTTTTCTTTATCTCTACGAATCATATAAATCCATACACCCTTTGCACTGTGTTAACACAATGAAAGAACAACCACTTGAAGGTGAAACAATAAATCAGCTACTTGTTCAGTTAACATATTGTCAAGCTCCTGATGGCTTTTTCATTCACCTGATGTTTTTCCTGTAACTGACACAATACCTTAGTTATGTTTTCATTAGATAACCACAACTTTAGGAAAGAGATGATGTGAGACAGGGTCTCATAAAACTTCCAGGGCAATTTTCAAGTCTTTTGTTTCATGCTGTATTGAATTTCCTCAGACTGATTTCTGACTACCTGTCATGTATATTTCTTTTGTTCATTAGAATGTAAGATTAGAGTTGCTTTAAAATTCCCTTTGGTGAATTGTTAAGAGCTGTGAAATGTTATCAAAAGGTCATTGAAATACGTGTAGCTGGAGCTTTCAAAGTTAATAGACAGCACGGCCAAGTCTCCATCTGGAAAATGGTCCCGGTCAGGAATGCTGATATAATACTGCCAGTGCTCATTCACTCAGCATGAGAGATTGAGTTTCTTTCCATCCAGCAAAGTCTGAGAATGTAAAAATGAATAACATACACTTCCTACCTTTGAGAAGTTCATAGGCTCGGTGCTAGACAGATTAACAAATAAAACCATTGAACACAGAGTACGGGTAGTGGTTAAGAAAATTCTCACCTTAGAGAAATCGAAGGTAACTTTTGAATTGTGTCCAGGTTCTTCTGGTAGAAAAGCTGACTTGTGTTATAAAGTGCGGTCTCCTGGGTTCTTGTTAGAAACGCCAACCCAGACCCCAATCCAGATCTCCTAATAAGCTGGGAAGTATGGTCTAGGAATCTGAGTTTTAGCCTCCAGGGAGTTCCAGTACACTCTGAAGTTTGTGAGTCACTGATGGTCACAGCCCAACACAATTGGTGTCTAAGGAGTAAGCATAAGGAGGAAGTAGGAGTGAAAAGAATTGAAGATGAGGACTGAAGGCCAAGGTCACAGCCTAAAGAATCATACAGGGCTTTTTGAAAAAGGTACGACTTATTTTCTGGGTAATAAGGAAGCATGAGTTTCTTAAGTAGAAAATTATAAAGATAATTCTATTTGTGACATTAGAAAATATCTTGAGTAGGAACTGAGAAGGTGGATTTGAGAGGTACATGAAGTCAGGAGCACAGGAGACTGCTGTAAAAGTCCCAGGCAATGGTGTTTTAGATCTGAATTAAATAACCATTGAAAATGAAGAAAAGTGGCTGGATTGGAGAGTCTTTTTTGTTTTGGTCATTGTTTTTTCGCAGGTTTTAAAAATTTCCCACACTGCCTTTCTTTTTGGAAGATATTTAAAAACAGACAAAATATAGCTCTCATCTGAGATTATTGATCTTGAGCTTTGTCTGAGTCAATTAAACTCACTCAGAAAGCAGCTCCACATCAGAAATTCTCTCAGCTTTTCTCTTCTCAAGACTGTTCCAACACATACCAACCTACTGTGCAACAGAATCAAATACGACCAGATCCTGAACTATCTTCATAAATCGTTGGTATATTTAAAGGTTCTTGTATTTACTGTTTCAATCTTTTTCCTTGAAGGTCTTCCTCTTTTCAATTAGTCTCATTCGGTCTTCCTCGCAATCAAAGACTATGCCTCCAACAGCTCAAATTCACCAACAACCCTGCAGGGGAAAGATAGGGAGTTTCCTTCCATCATATTTTATAGACTCACACACACACACACACACACACACACACCCCTGATAGAAGGCCACTATCAACAGTGAGTATAACTTTTTGTTGTTAGAGAATTGATTTTTTTCTAATATTTTTACCCACCAACTGTATATAAGTTTATAAGCTAGAAACTATGCCAGCAGTGCTTAGAATGTAAGCAGGCTTATCTACAGTGGAGATAATTCAGTGAACAAAGATTCTCACCACTGGAACAATTGGCAGCATCAGTATGGTTGGTGAAGAGATTGAGATAGTTAACAGCTTTAGTTTACTTGGCTCCACAGTCAACACTGTTGGTAACAGCAGCCAGGAAATCAAGAGATGAGTTACATACGGAAAGTCAGCTGTGAGGGACCTCTCAAGAGTACTGAAGAGCAATGACATCAGGCTGGAGACTAAGGTGTACCTGGTCCAGGCTATAGTCTTTACAATTAAGTGCTATGCATCAGAGAGTTGGATAGTGAATACAGATGATAGAGAACTGATGCCTTTGAGTTGTGGTGCTGGAGAAAATTGTTGAATATACCATGGACTGCTAGGAGAACAAACAGGTTTGTCCTGGAGAGGGTGAAGGATTCTGAAGCTTCGTCTGACATACTTTGAGCATGTTGCAAGGAATGACTGGTCCTTGGAGAGGGACATCATGTTTGCGAGAGTGGAGGGGCGGTGCAGGAGAGGAAAACCCCTGATGAGATGGATCGACTCTGTGAGTGGAGTGGTGGGACTGAGTGCATTTGAGACAGCGAAGTTGGCACAGGATAGAACGGTGTTCAGGGCTCTTGTACATAGGGTTGATATGAGTCGCAAGCGACTTGATGGCACATAACAACACCAACAACAAATAACACTGGAGAGAAAGCTTGGCTCTAGAACTTTTTCCTTTCCTGTAAAAGGAAATATACATTTTTTTCCTTTTAATTTCAAATGACTGGACTTCTACTTATAGTGACAAATTGTCACACTCATTCAAAACATATTACAAAGCATTGTCAGATTCATTGTCATCAGCCATTGATTGGGTAAACCTCAAGTCTGACAGATTATAAATGTCAAAAGGGTATCTCTGTATCATATGTTACTATGAAGCTTTTCTTAAGTACTATTGTGATGTTTCTTTAAAATTAAGGAGCTTTGGTGGCCTAACAGTAAGGAGCTGCACTTGCCAATAGGGAGGCACAGATTAAAATCCACCAGGTTCTCCACAGAAGAAAGAGGAATAATCTACTCTCAGTTGATTTATTGCCTTTGAAAATCTGCTGGAGGGTCCAGCTACAAATCGATTCAGACTCAATGGTGTGTAAACACCACAACTTTAAAATTATCAGCAAGATTTATCTTTATAAAGTATCCTTGAGCTGTACTTATGGAACATTTGGTCAGAATTTCTGTGGAGTGAGTTATGAAAATTCTCATTTAAAAAAAATGTGAAATTGAATTTTTATTATTTTTTTAAAAATTATCCCACATTTCCTTCTACAGAACCAATTCGCTTACCCAGAACCTGAGTCTGTTATTGTGAGTCAACATAAAGCTAATTCTTGCTCTTTGACTGCAGTTGGCCAGTGTTTCGTTCTTTCTTTCAATTTAACTAGTTCTCAAGGAGAAACTTTTTCCATATGACTACAGAAATAACCCTCAGGCACATCCATTTGTGGACTGTTTGTTGTAGTTATGTGCTATTGAATGGAGCTACTGATAGCTAACTTTCCAGAAAGTTTTCAGAGACAGTAAGTCTCATGGGAGGAGATTGTTCATCTTTCTTCCACAAGCAGATGGTGTGTTCAAATTACGTGTCTTTGGGTTAGCATTGAAACTCCTCACCACTAAGCAAGTATGCCTTGTCATTGTCCACATACTAAAACATATTCATCCTGGAAAGGGTTAAACCGAGCGACTTCTTGGAGGCAAGGATTCTGGGGCTTCGTCTAACATACTTTAGACGTGTTGTAAGAAGGGACCGGTCCTTGGAGAGGGACATCATGCTTGGGAGGGTGGAGGGACAGCGCAGGAGGGGAAGACCCTCTATGAGGTGGATTGATTCAGTGACTGGGGTAATTGGGATGGGTGTGTCCGAGACAGTGCGATTGGCACAGGACAGAGCAGAGTTTAGGGCTGTTGTACATAGGGTCGCTATGAGTCGCAAGCGACTCGACGGCACATAACAACAACAAATATGAGGACCATTAGGCCAAAAATTTGTTATTTATTAAAATATATCCCTCTACCATAGTAACTGGAGAGCTCTGGTGGCCTAGTAGTAAGGAATTGTGCTGTCAACTCAAAGGTACATAGTTTGAGTCTACAAGCTGCCTCTGCAGGAAAAAGATGGGAAGTTTCCTCTCATGAGATTCACTGTCTCTGACTTGCTGGAAGGTCAGCTGCGTTGGTCTGACTTCACAGTGAGTATATCAACAACTGAAGTAGCTACTGTTCCTGTCATTCTTTTCTGTTTGAAAGTTAAACATTAGCTATCATTTTTTTGAGAAGGCTGGAATCCATTTTGGAAAGATGTGTGTAGCAGCTGGATTCTACAAAAGTGTGTTTTCTGGTTTTGGTTGAGGCTTTTGAGTGTGGAATGTTTGCTCAAAATTGGGTGTGAGCTGATTTCATTTGGCCTTGTATTTAGAAAAAATTGGACCCTCAGTACCTGCCATCCTCAGGCTTAGTTCTAATTGTTTTTGGCCAAACATTCTTCTAAGTGGTATATCACTAGTCTGTCAATTTGCTTTACAGAGGTTGTTGTGATGCTAAGCACTGTGACATTGATGTGTTAAATGTGATAATGGTTACCCATGGTGGATAGTGTTTGGTGGAACTCCTAGATTTAAAAAAGACTTGTAAACAGGAGTGGCATCCACTTCTAAATAGCTTGCTTCAGGAAACTCTGTGATCTTTCAGTTCATAGGGTCACTATCAGTTGTCTGTGACTCAACAGCACTTCACAACAAAAACCGTATCATTTTTTTGAAGGAAATTATTTTTTTAAAGCATTTTAAAATTGTGATTTGAATGGAATTCTACAAAGCAAGTCAGCTGTCACACAACCATTCATACACATTCTGGTTTATAACATTAATTTTTATACAGTAATCACACTTTTACTCTTCTTCCCTGTAATTCTTATAATTAATTCCATTAATCCTTCTGTTTTATGCCTTCATATCTTCAGGGCTTTAATCGTAGAGAAATGCTACTCTTTTGACATAATATGATTTATTTAGAAGTTCTAAGGATTGAGTGCTTCCATGATACAGTTGTTTACCTTATAGGACTATCTACCCTTTAGCTGCAAGTCATGGTAATGAGTTTTTTCCTACGTATAAAGGGTAATTAAGTTTGCCTTTTCCTCTGTTTTTGGGTTTTGTTCCACATGTTACCCTCCTCTATACAGGATTTTCTGCTTTGGTCTCTTTGGGAATAGGCAGCTGATGTAGTGGGACACCATCTAGTTCTTCCAGTCTCAGGATTATAGAAATTGGCATTCACATAGTTCATTAGTTGTTTGAACTACATAATTCCGCACATATTTGGGTTTATTCCTTCTTTGTTCTCCACAGGGAAAAACCAATAGCTGAACCTTTTTGGTTGTTTTTTATTTAAATACTTGAACCTTTAACTGATTGCTTGCAAGCATGTAAAGTTTGTGACTATTAAACAAAGTTAGGATGAAGAACATTTTCTTTGTAGACTATGTCATGTCAATTGGCCTTGCCATCTTTTTGGGTGTTATTCTTGAATTTAAATTTGTTACTTTAAAGATAGATTCCTTTTTTCTATTTTCCCATGATTCATTTAAATCCACCATCAACAATGGACTTATTTTGCAAAGAAAATATATCCTGTTGACCATGATTCTCCAGTACTTTCATTTATTTGATTTCTGCTTCTTGGGATCATGGCCTTACAACATGTAATTCTTAGTTCTGTAAACCTACCAGGAAGCAGCATTCATAAAAATCATTTTAGAACAGACTGCAACACTAACCCAAAAATAAAATATCCCAGCATGTTCTCACATTGAAGGTACCTATGAATGACCACACTCCATTCTTTTTACATCAAATAAATACCTTCTGGTAAAGACATCAGAGATTAGCTATAGACAACACTGCACAGTAGCTACCTCTTTTAGATGGAGTTGTTCTTTGAACATCAAGCTCCAAAATAATATAATTGGTGCTGTTATTATTTTTGTGTTCTAGAGGTGATCATACCCATAATGATGCTATGAATAATAGCTCTGAATCTTGCCTATATTGAGTCAATCTCTTATCTCTAATGTTGTTGTTGTTATTGTTGTTGTTGATTGCCTTCGAGTTGACTCCTAGTGACCCTATGAACAAAATGCCTGAAGCCCGTCTACAACTATGGACATTTATCAAAGTTCATAGAGTTTCCGGAGGCATGTTTTTAGGAACTGGATGCCATTTCTGCTTTCAAACCCGTCATAGTATGTTATTGTTGTTAGTCGTCTGTGATGTGTAGCAACCTGAACAGGTATAGCAGTTCTGAACCCTTCCCTGTCTTGAGCCCATCTCAGTAACTCTGATATACCAATCCCAATTGTCCCTGTCACTGTGTCAAATCCATCTCATCCAGGGTCTTCCTCTCCTGCACTGTCCATCTACCCTTCTAAGCATGATGTCCTTCTCTAAGAACTGATCTCTCCTGGTCAGATGCCCAAAGAAAATGAGGCAGAGTTTCAAAATCCTAGCCTCCAAGGAGAGACTTGGTTTCACCCTGTCCAAGACTGATTAATTTGTTTTCTTGGCAGTCCATGGTATGTTCAAGACTCTTTTCCAGCACAACTCGAAGGCATCTATTCTTCATCTGTCAATCCTTAGTCATTGTCCAACTCTCTGAAGCATAACAAGTAACCAAAAGACCATAACCTGGATTAGAGGTACCTTTGTATCTAGATTGACATTGTTGCTCTTCAGCACTCTGTAGAGGCCCATGACAGCAGAATTTCCTAATGAAATTTGTCTTTTAATTTCCTGACCACTGGTGTTAAAGAGAGTTGATTGTGAATCTGAGCAAACTGTAATTGCTAACAACCTCAATCTCTTCTCCATCTACCATGGTGCTGCCAATTGGCCCAGTGGTGAGAATCTTTGTCTTCTTCCTTTTGAACTTCATATAGCAGTCCTTGTGCTATCAAGTCAAGTATGACTCATAGAAACCTTATGAACAAAAGGTCTGAACCCTGTTCTATCGTGTGCTATCCTTACACTTTCAGTCACTGTATCAGTCCATCTGGTTGAGAGCATTCCTCTCCTTCATGTAACCAATTGGTGCAGTCACTTTGTCAATTGATCTTGTTGATGATATATTCTCCCATGTTGGCACTTCACCTTTCAAAAAGTAATTCCTTCTCCAAAGAATAATTTTAGTTACAAAATATTAAAAGATACAATCAAATAAAAAATACTACAAATTTATTTTTCAAATGAAGAAGTAATTTTGAATATAATGTGAAAGAAATTGTTGTTGTTGTTGTTATGTGCCACCGAGTCGCTTGTGATTCATAGCGACCCTATCTATGTACAACAGCCCTAAACTCTGCTCTGTTCTATGCCAATCTCACTGTCTCAAACACACCCACCCTGATTACCCCAGTCACTGAATCAATCAACCTCATAGAGGGCCTTCCCCTTCTGTACCTGCCCTCCATCCTCCCAAGCATGATGCCCCTCTCCTAGGACCGGTCCCTCCTTACAACATGTCTAAAGTATGTTAGACGACGCCTCAGAATCCTTGCATCTAAGGAGCAGCCCAGTTTAACCCTCTTGAGGATGAACCTGTTTGTTTTCTTAGCAGTCCATGGTACCCTCTATACTCTTCCCCAACACCACAGCTCAAAGACATCAGTTCTCCTTCTAGACTTCCTAGTCATTGTCCAACTCCCTGATGCATAGCAAATTATTACAAAGACCATAACCTGTATCAGATATGCCTTAGTCTCCAGAGAGACACTATTGTTCTTCAGTACTTTAGAGAGGTCGCTAACAGCAGACTTTCACATCGCAATACATCTTTTAATTCCCTGGCTGCTGGTGCCAAGAGTGTTGATTGTGGAGCCAAGCAGACTAAAGCTGTGAACAATCTCAATCTCTTCACCATCCATCCTGATGCTGCCAATTGGTCCAGTGGTGAGAATCTTTGCCTTCTTGACATTGGGCCTCAATCCATATTGAAGGCTGCAGTCCCTGACCCTCAGCAGCAAGCGCTTCAGGTCCTCCTCCATTTCAGAAAGCAGGGTTGTGTCATCTGCATAACGCAGATTGTTGATCGATTTTCCACCAATCCTGATGCCACATTTCTCCTCATAGAGCCCAGATTCCCAGATGATCTGTTCTGCATACATGTTGAAAAGGCATGGAGATAGGAAACATCCCTGGCATACGTCCTTCCTAATTTTGAACCGTGAGGTAAGACTGAGAAAAACTGGATGGATTATGTATATTGCATTGAAACAGATGAGGGAAAGAACAGTTTAAAAGCGGTATATGAGAGGGTATTATGGTTATCACAGGAATCCAGAATTAAGATTGCATAGTGGCGTGCATTCAGGCTGGGGGACGGGGGGATTGTATACCAACGAAGAATTTATCTTTTGCTTTTCAAAGAGAGGAGCGAACTCGGGTGCGGGGGAGGGGTGTAGAGAAAAAAGTGCAACAATGAATGAATGGAAATCCAAAATCTCTGTAAATGTTCATTAAAATTAATAAAATAAAACAAAAAAGAAAAGAGGAAAAGAGAAGAGAAGAGAAGAGAAGAGAAGAGAAGAGAAGAGAAGAGAAGAGAAGAGAAGAGAAGAGAAGAGACAGAAGGGAAGGGAAGGGAAGAGAAGAGAAGAGGAGAGGAATGGAGACAGGACACATCCCTGACAAACTCCTTTTCTGATACTGAACCTCATAGTGTTTCTTTGCTCTGTTCTGATGACTGTTTCTTGGTCCAGGCATAGCTCATGTGTGAGCACAATCAGCTATCCTGGGATTTCCACTCTTCTCTAGGTTAGCCACATTTTATTGTGATCTACACAGTCAAATGCTTTTGCATAGTAAATGGAACATGGATAGACATTCCTCTGATACTCTCTGCTTTCAACCAACATCCATCTAGCATTGCCTATCATGTCTCTAGTGCCATGGCCTCTTCTAAACCCAGCTTGCATTTCTGGTAGTTCTCTTTCAATGTATTATTACAATAATTTTTACATAATCTTTAGCAGGATTGTTCTTGCATGTGAAATTAGTTAAAGGAAACACTACATGATTTAAAATTAGCAAGTAAGTGTATCAAAGTTGTATTCTCTCTCCATACCTATTTAATCTGTATGCCTAGCAAATTATTTGAGATGTTGGATAATATAAAGAATCTGGTATCAAGACCAGAGGAAGACTCATGGATAGCCTACCTCAAGAAAACTTCTTACCACTGGACCTATAGGTAAGCTCATGGTAAATGGAGAAAAGATTGAGATTTTCAACAACTTCATCTTATTTGGATCCACAAATAACACCCTTAGTACCAGGAGTCAAGAAATCAAGAGACATATTAGACTGGGAAAATTTTCAGTTAGGGACCTCTCGAAGTTATTGAGGAGTAATAATATCATTTTGAGGACTAAAGTGTATCTGATTCAGGTCATAGTCTTTCTGATCACATGCTATGCATCTCAGGGCTAGACAATGAGTAAGGATTAGAGAAGAAGAATTGATATCTCTGAGCTGCCATGTTGGAGAAGAGCACTGAATATCCCATGGACTGCCAAAAAACAAACAAATATTATATCTTGAAAAGGGTGCAACCAGAGTGCTGCTTGAAGGCAAAGATGATAAAGTTTCACCTCATATACTTCGGGTACGTTGCTAGGAATGGCTATTCTTTGGAAAGGTACATAATGCATGGAAAGGTAGAGGGTTAGCAAAGGCGAGAAAGAACCTCAACCAGGCGGAGTGACACAATGACTGCTGCAACAGGCAGTGTGTCAGAATATGTCAGGATGGCACAGGATAGGACATGGTTCAGGTCTGTTGTTCATAAGGTCACTATGGGTCATACTCAACTAGATGGCACCTATTAACAACAACAACAACTGCTTACAACTGGAGAAAAGCCATCACTATAAAGAATATTTTAACTCATAATGAACCTATAAGACAGAATAGAACTGTCTCTGTAGGATTTTCTAAGCTGTGATCTCAATGGAAGCAGATGGCTAGATCTTTCTTCCACCAATTATCATGCTAGTGTTGTGTGCCATCAAGTCAGAACCAACTCATAGATGACCTTCTAGTGGGTTTTCAGAGGCAATAAATGACACCTAAGAAGATTGCTCATTTTTCTCCTCCGAAGCAAATGGTGAATTTTATTTGTGTGCCTAGTGGTAAGAAGATATACTGCAATCCCAAAGGCACACAAATTCAAATGCATCAGTATTCTTCTTCCATTCTTATTCTTTGTTCAGATTTCAGATTCATGAGAATCATTAGAAAAACCATGGCTTGGATCAGGTGCATTTTAGAGTTTAAACAGACATTTGTGCTCATAGCTCTTTGGAGAAGTTCTGACCAGCAGATTTCCCCAATGCAATGCATCTTCTGATGTCTTGACTGCTATAACAGAGGTGCTGATTGTGGGTCTGGTAAAATGACAGAGAAGGAGATTTCTCATCCTTCTCCTGTGGAGCAAGTGGGAGATTTAAAATTAATGCCTTTGAGTTGGCAGCTTACTCCTTTTCCTCTGAAAATTAAAGAATAACAGTGTGGCATGCCTCATCAAAAAGACCATGTCAAGATCTGTCATGAATTGCAATGCTAATAGGGGAATTATCATACGTGTGCAAAAAAATCCTGTTAATACTATTATTAAAATATATGAATCTATCCAAAAGCCAAAGATAAGGAAATTGAGAATTCCTACCAACTGCTGAGGTCTGAAATTTATCTATAATGCAATCAAAATGCATTTATAATAATTGATGACTGAATAGCAAAAATTGGAAACAACTACTTTCCCATGATAATTAGAAAATAAGGACTTTATGACAGAAATGAGGCTAGAGATCATATGTTATAATTTATTAATTAAAACACTTTTTCCAAAAAATTAAATGGCAGCTATATACATGGGTTTCACATAATGAAGGAATAAAGTTCCTTCACATGAGAATAAAATTGTCTACATGACACAACCCTGCTTGCTGAAACTGAGAAGGACCTGAAGCACTTGCTGCAAAAGGTCAAGGACTGCAGCCTTCAATATAGATTGAAGCTCAACATCAAGAAAACAAACATTGTCACCACCGGGCTGATTGGCAGCATCATTATGTATGGTGAAGAGATTGAGATTGTAAACAGGTTTAGTTTGTTTGGCTCCACAATCAACACTCTTGGTATCAGCATCCAGGAAATTAAAAGACCTATTGTGTTGGCAAAATCTTCTGTCAGAGGCCTCTCTAGAGTATTGAAGAGCAATGATTTGGAGACTAAGATGCACCTGATACAGGCCATGGTCTTTGCAATCATTTGCTATACATCAGAGAACTGGACAATGACTAGGGATGATAGATGGTGAGCTGTGGTGAGAAGAGTATACTATGGAATGCTAAGACAACAAACAAGTTTGTCCCAGAGAGGGTGAAACCAGGCTATTCCTTGGAGGCAAGGATTCTGAAGCTTTGTCTTACATACTTTGGACATGTTGCAAGGAGGGATCAATCCTTTGAGAGGGACATCGTGCTTTGGAAGGATGGAGGGACAGCGCAGGAGAGGAAGACCCTTGATGAGATGAGTTGACTCAGTGACTGGGGAAATGGGGGTAGGTGTGTCAGAGGCAATACGATTGGCACAGGATAGAGCAGGGTTTAGGGCGGTTGTACATAGAGTCACTATGAGTGTGAGGTGACTCAATGACACATAACAACAACCACATCTGTGTAAAGAAACATTGGAGAAGCTCACTATCAGCAGTAAAAACAGGCCAAAGACTAACTGTAGAACAGACCATCAACTACTCTTATATAAGAACAAATTGAAACAAGAAAATTGAGTCCGTGGGAACCAAAATATGGCCAAAACATAATGGAGGAAAATGCTTGACATTTCTCAAGCTCAAAGAACAGAAGAACAAATTCAAGCCTCGAGTTGTAACATTGAAGGATTCTTATGGGCACAATCTTAAATTATTCAGGAAATATCAAAAGAAGATGGACTTCCCAGAGTCACTGTCCCAAAAAGAATTAATTGACACTGAATCATTTCAGGAAGAATGTTTGCAGGTTTGTTGCCCAGTCAGGACATCTTCAATATAATCCACAATATCCTACGGAAAAATGTTGATATTATTTTTTTGACTCCAATTTCCTTACCTCTTCTTGTTCCTTATGTGTTTTATTCTTTATTATTATTATTATTATTATTTTTAAAACTACACTTATTCACTAACTTTTCTGCTCTTCCATTTCCAGGGTATTGAGAAAAAGAACCCAGATCTCCCTAGTCTTTTTACCCAGTAGTAGATTTTTCACAGGTTTTAAGTCTTCAGAATGAAATTGCTAAAAAGACAGAGAAACCTTTTTTAATGTCAGTATTGCCCACCTCTTATAACAGGACTGTCAAGACTTAACTATGTGAAATAATCCTTTTCATTGAGATGCAAGGCATAGAAACACAGAAGGTGAGGAGAACATATACTTTGCTCTGCCACAGCCATGATTTTGTTTTGATCTTTCTGAATTTCTGGACTTAAGTAATATAAGCCAAAACAGGATAAAATATGTTTTTCACCCCTACTCCTAAGAGACACCAATTCTGAAGACTCCGAGTGTTTTTTCAGATTTCCAGATGTCCTCAGTGTTTGGGGACTGACATGGCATCCCTCTACTCTGCTGCTATACACACCTGAGATCTGTACTATACTAGATCTATACACACCCTAAGTCCGGAGCATATATGGTAACATTGCTGTTTCTGTATTTTTAGTTCTGCCTTTGAATTGTGGTGTCAGTGGAGAAGAGTGAATATACCTCCAGAGACTAAAAGGACAAGCAAATCTGTTTGGCAAGAAGCACAACCGGAGTGCTTCTTAGAAGGACACACGGGGAGACTTTGTCTCACATACTTTGGGCATGTTGTCAGGATGGACTAAGTACCTCGAAAAGGATGTCATGCTTGGAAATGTGGAGGGTCAGTGAAGGAGAGACAGATCCTCAGTTAGATAGATTGGTACACTAACTGCAGCAATTGGCTCCAGCACCATGTAGATAGTGAAGGCAGCCCAGGATCAAGCAGCGTCTAGTTCTCTTGTATTTGTATTCAGTTTTCTTTCTCCGTGAGTCAGAGCTCACTCCACAGCAACTGAGAACAACAAATAAAGGAATGGAGACTAGATCTAGAGCAGGTAGTAAAAAAAGGAACTATCCACAAATAGATTTCTTTTACTGAGTAAGTGCTTAATCACTGTTTCAGTCATCTATCATCACCCCTTTATCAATTAAGCCCTGATGTCCTCAATGGATGCTTCACTCTTAAAATAACTTCTTTTATAATAAAAGTATACCCAGCAGAGCCATATAGCATGGTGTACTAGTTTCCTAACCTGCCATAACGATGTACTGGTAACCTGATAATCTAAAACAATGTACTATATTATTCTGTCTTAGTTTTAGAGCCTGAAAATTCAAGATCAAGGCCTCAATAGACCTATATTACCTTCAAAAGTTTTAGGAGATAATCTATCCTTATTTTCTCTAACTTCTTATAGCTCTTGACATTACCTGCCTGCGATAGTATACACTTAATATCTGCCTATGTCTTTTCTTGATCTTCTCTTCCCTATCTTTGAATGTCCAAATCTCCCTATCCTTTCACACTTTGACATATATAGAGAGCAGTCATTGTATAGAGTTTTTTCTTAAATCCAGATATTTTAAGCTTGAGGTCATATAGTAGTTTACGGTCTCTACAAAGAGTTTATCCTATTACATTTTGAGGTTCTATACAGACATGAGTTTTGGGGACCACTATTCATTTCACTCTTGTGTGTCAGAGAGGATAAAGATGGCACAGGACAGGGCAAGGCTTAGATTCATTCTTTGTATGGTCATTATGAGTTTAGTCAACCTGATGACACCTAACAACAGCAACATTCAATTTACTTCACATGGTCCATATAGCCTGTTGAACATGCAGCAGAAGACTGGTCAGACAACATGCTGTGGGAGCACTGGAGGGCTGTCCAGTATGAGAGTGATACTAATGATTCCCTTTTCAGCTATATCATCAGGTAGCCAAGTCAGGATTAAAAAGCATGATTCTAGTTCTTGTCTCAGGAATTCTTATCTACTTTAGGTCTTGTTATATTACTGGCTTTAATAAGAGCTGGGAGAAATAGGCATTTGACTTAATTTCTAACTGGGGGATGAGGGATGAGAATTAAGGCTCTCATGAATATTGATGCAAAAATCCTGAATAAAATACTGGCAAATAGAATCCAACGATACATAAAAAAAAAATAATTCACCATGACCAAGTGGGATTCATAACAGGTATGCAAGGATGGTTCAACATAAGGAAAACAATTAATGTAATTCATC
>NW_006399796.1:12165040-12187879 GCF_000299155.1 Elephantulus edwardii | reverse complement strand
CAATGAATGAATGAAAACCCAAAATCTCTGTAAATGTTCATTAAAATTAATAAAATTTAATTAAAAAAAGGAAAGTTCAACTTTGTCAGTTCTGTAGTCTGTCCTAGAGTCAACCTTACTTCTACCATTTCTTGTGTGCTCCGTTTCTCTTTATTTTCCAGTGCTTCTTATCACACCCAGCTTATTCTGCTATGAACATATGAAGACAATTTCCAAACCTATGGCTACTTATTAGAAGGAGGAGCAGCATCCACTTCTGTAATAGTTTGCCTCCGGAAACCCTATGAACCTGGAGAGAGGATGAAAGGCACCCAAGCGTCGAGGACTTTCCTTCATAGGGTCGCTATGAGTCGTCTGCGACTCAACGGCACTTAACAACAACAACAACAACATAAAATGTTAAAGGGAGAAATAATATCCTAATTTACCTTTTCTTAGTTCTCATTATTCCAAGGGAATAAAAACTTGATCCATTTTGATCAACTGCCCAGATGTCTGACAATTTATAGGTATTTACCAAAATATAATCTATGATTCTTTGCTGTGAGTAGAAGCACTACAAACTATTATGTACTATTAAGCAGCAGGACTAGTGCTTCTAGAGGTAAACATGAAGTGAGGTCAAGTTTGAATTTGGTATATACTGTACATATTGATGTCATCTTTATTTTTTTTTAAGAGTGAGTAAACAAAGTGAAGGGTTTAAAATAAGAGAATCTGACTGTTCTTCTCAACTTTATTGAGATTTGAGTTGATGGATTATAGGCACTGAAAACTGAGACAGATGATGTGAGGGTCTCCTTATTTTAGTGGAGGAAACAGTGAGTGTACTTTGAGGTCCAGTCAAGTAGAATTACTTACAGATCCCAGACTTAGCCACCTCCTTGACTCTGTATATTTTCAGATGTGCTTGAAAATGTCCTTTTCCTGTTTTACTCATTTACCATGCAAGCTTCCCGCTACCTCTATCTCCCAAAGTTAGAGAATTAAAAGTTTTTGAACTTCAGGGGCATTCATTTATCAATTAATTTAAAAGATGCTTTTGCAGCAGTAGGGGTGTGGGGGAATTGTGTCCCAGGGAGGGAGTGTGTTTCTTTTACTTTTGAAAGAGAGGAGTGAACTGGGGGGGTGGGGGGGAGGGCTGGGCGGGGAGAGAAATGCAGTAATGAATGAATGGAAATCCAAAATCTCTGTAAATGCTCATTAAAATTATTTAAAAAAATAAAAGATGCTTTTGGGTGGAGCTTTTTTTCCCCTTTCTTTTCAGTTTTTTGGTTGGTTACATTTTGGTGTTTTGTTTCGTTTTACATCTCCTTTAATTGTTGACATTATTTTTCGCAGCTATAAACTTGGTCTGTGGTTCCTGGGGACACAACACACATTAGAAAAAAATGCTTCCCATTGCTGCAACATCCTTGTGTTACTTGTGGACCAATAGGGTTTTTATTGGTTGATTTTCAGAATTAGATCACCAAGCCTTTCTTCTTAGTCCTCCTTAATGTAAAAGTTCTTCTGAAACCTGTTCAATATCAAAGCAACAAACAGGCCTCCCCTGAAGGAGATTGCTTGAGGACCATTGGTCAGGAATCTAACCATTCTCTTACATGGGAAGTAAATTTTTTTTTCACTGAAACACTCCTATCATATTGCTCTTTTAGATGCAGCTATTTAGATGCAATTCTTATTCTTAGGCTAAATTAGCAAAGCTTTCAAGGCAGAACTCATTGTACTTAACTCTGAAATCTCCTAAGTACTTAACTCTGGTGGCCAATTCTTTTTCTGTTATCCTTGGTCATTATCCAACTTTCATAGGCATAACAAATAATTGAGAAAAATCAGGTGTTTTAGTTGTAAGACTCTGTACTGCCAACCCAAAGGCACACGGTTTGCATCCACCAATCTGCTCTGCAGGAGAAAGATGGCAATCCCTCCCAGGGCGATCACCAATTATATATAACCTGTAAGAATCCTTGTAACTGAAGACTTACAGGAAAGAAAATAAAAATGAAAGTGACATCCTTAATAATAGGAAAAGGAAAATCCTTATAGCATTTACTGCATGTATTCTTGAAGAAATAAAGCATTAAAATAAATGTGACATTAACATGAAATCCATAAATAACTGACTTTCCCATACTCTCTGTTTTGTTCCATTATACAGTATCAAACTGGTCCCCCCCTCCCCTTACTTCTTTTTCCAAATAGCGATTGGAATTTCTACAATAATGAATTTTGGGACCTATTTTATAATTAGTAGAAAAATGAGCACAAAAAAGAAATATGTCTGTGGCGAGGGTGAAGGCAATGATTGCCTTACCAATGTTTTGGATCTTTAAACTGCCAAAGCAAACAGAGTATAAGCATTGCTCAAAGATTTTAAGATCAGCATAAACCTAAAGTACATAAGATATTTTTTATATTTTCTGCAGTACAATACGAATTTATAAGTAATTTCCGTTGTGGTCAAGAAGTTGCTAATGGTGAAATTAATGTACTAAGAACAATATTGCTAAAACCTACAATCAGGAGATGATAAAATAGATGAATGGCATCTTCTAAGAATCAAATCCCTATTCATATCCAAAAACTTCTCCAACAGGGTAAAAAGGCAAGCCACAAAATGGAAAAAAGTATTTGGTAATGACATATCAGATAACGGACTTATATACAGAACTTATAGAATACTTGAGCATCACAACAAGATAAAGGTAAATAATCCAATTGAAAAATGGTCACAGCATATGAACAGACACTTCACCAAAGATGACATTCAGATGGTCACTAAGCACGTGAAGAAATGTTCAAAATCCCTAGCGCTAAGAGAGATGCAAATCAAAACAACTATGAGATATCATCTCACCCCAGTCAGAATTGCAAAATTTAACAGAACAACAAGCAACAAATGCTGGCGAGGTTGTGGAGAAACTGGAACTCTTATTCACTGTTGGTGAAAGTGTAAAATGGTGCAACCACTGTGGAAGGCAGTATGGCGCTTTCTCAAAAAGTTGCAAATAGAGATACCATTTGACCCAGCAATTCCATACCCTAAAGAGACCATAACTGCCATCCAAGCAGATATATGCACACCCATGTTTATCGTGGCTTTGTTCACAATAGCAAGGAGTTGGAAAAACCTAAGTTCCCATCAACAAACAAATGGATAGAGAAGCCGTGGTATATTCACACAATGGAACATTATGCTGCATTGAAAAGCAAAGAATTCATGCAATATTATTCAAAATGGGTGGCCCTGGAGGACATTATGCTGAGTGAAGTATCTCAGTCACAAAAGGACAAATATTGCAGGGTGGCACTGTTGTAAGGCACGACTGACCTCAGGATTGGTTGGAGACTGAGAAGGAAGGGTTCAATAATGCATACTGCATTGAAACAGGTGAGGGAGAAAACTGTTCAAGAGGTAAAATTATTAGGGATTTTTGTCATGACAGGAGTCCAGAGCGAAGGCTGTATAGTGGAGTGGACCTGGGGGGAGGCATTGTAAAACTATGAAAGAATTTTTCTTTTACTTTTTCAAGAGGGTGGAGAACTAGGGTGGAGTGTTGGGAGGGGAGAAAAGTGCAACAATGAATGAATGGAAATCCAAAGTCTCTGTAAATTTTTATTGAAAATAATAATATATTTAAAAAAAGAAAAGAAAAGAAAGAACAATATTACTAAAAGGGAAATCATTTCAGAGGAACAAAGACACCACAGAAAGCAGATTATTGTTTTATTTTTTTTAAGTGCATCTAGTTTCTGCCCCTTTGGTGTTGTTGTTGTTATTATGAGCCGTCGAGTTGCTTGCAACTCACAGTGATCCTATGTACAAGAGCCCTAAACCCTGCTCTATTCTATGCCAACCTCATCGTCTCCAACACACTTACTCCCACCACCCCAATCACAGAATTGATCCATCTTATCAAGGGTCTTCCTCTCCTGCATTGTCCCTCCACTCTCCCAAACATGATGTACCTCTCTGAGGACTGGTCCCTCCTTGCAACATGCCCAAAGTATGTCAGACAAAACTTCAGAATCCTTGACTTCAAGGAGCACCTGGGCTTCACCCTCTCCAGGCCAAACCTGTTTGTTCTCCTAGCAGTCCATGGTATAGTCAACACTCTTCTCCAGCACCACAGCTCAAAGGCATCAATTCTCTTTCTATCATCCCTAGTCACTCTCCAGCTCTCTGATGCATAGTATCTAATTGCAAAGACAATAGGCTGGATCAGGTATACCTTAGTCTCCAATCTGACGTTGTTGCTCTTCAGTACTCTGGAGAGGTCCCTCACACCTGACTTGCCCAATGCAATTCATCTCTTGATTTCCTGGCTCCTGGTACCAATAGTTTTGACTATGGGGCCAAGCAAGCTAAAACTATCAACAATCTCAGTCTCTTCACCATCCATACTGATGCTGCCAATTGGTCCAGTGGTTAGAATTTTTATTTTATTGATGTTGAGCTTCAATCCATATTGAAGGCTACAGTCCTTGACCCTCTGCAACAAGTGCTTCAGGTCCTCCTCAGTTTCAGCAAGTAGGGTTGTGTTATCTGCATAATGCAGTTTGTTGATGACTCCACCAATCCTGATGCCACATTCCTCCTCGTACAGCCCAGTGTCCCAGATGATCCGTTCTGTGTACAGCTTGAAAAGGTTGGAGACAGAACACATCCCTGCAGGACCCACTTCCTGATTTTGAACCATTTACTGTCTCCTTGCTCTGTTTTGACTACTGACTCTTGGTTCAAGTATAGGTTTCTCATAAGCACAATCCAATGTTCTGGGATTCCCATTCTTCTCCGAGTCAGCCACAACTTGTTTTGATCCACACAGTCAAATGGCTTTGCATAGTCAATGGAGCCTAGATAGACATTTTTCTGGTACTCTCTACTTTCTTCCAAGATCCATCTAACATTACCTATAATGTCCCTAGTACCACAACCTCTACTAAATCCAGTCTGCACATCTGGCAGTTCTCTGTTGGCATATTGCTCGAGTCATTTTTGGATAATTTTCAGCAGAATCTTGCTTGCATGTGATATTAATGATATTGTTCGATAATTTCCCCACTCTGTCAGATCACCTTTGTTTGGAACAGCAAAAAGATTGATCTCTTCCCGTCAGTGGGCCAGCTGGCTGTTCTCCAGATTTCCTGGCACAACTTAGTGAGCACATCCAGGGCAGTGTCTGTTTGTTGAAATATGTCAATTGGTATGCCGTCAACTCCTGGAGCATTGTTTTTTGCCAAGTCTTTCAGAGCAACTTGAACTTTCTCCTTCATCACCACAGGCTCTTGTTCATACATTATTTAATGAAATTCTTCTGTGTTAGCCAATTCCTCTGATACAGTGACTCTGTGTACTCCTTCCTTCTTCTTTTAATTCTTGACTTACTTAAGTGACTTACTTGATGCAACTCTTCTAAACCATTGTCTTTGTAGTTCTGCCTGCATGGTTCAGTGGTGGTGGTATGTGTCCCTGAGTAGGAATCAATTCATAGCTGACCTTCTAGGGGTTTTTCAGAGGCAGTAAATCACATGGGAAGAGATTATACATCTTTCTCCTGTGGAGAATTTTGTGCATTTAAACTGCATTCTTTTGAGTTGGAACCTTACCACTAAGCCAACAGAGCTTCCACCCATGGCTGGGTATAAGTGCGTAATTGTTCAGTGTTTGTCACTGGATTAAAGTTCGTGTGTCCCATTGAGTCAACTGTGACTCAGAGTGATTGTATGAACACTGGATCTGAACTCTGCCCTATCCTATGTCATCCTTATCATCTCTAACATATTTGAGCCCATTGCTACAGTCACCATGTTAAACTATCACGTCGAAGTTCTTCCTCCCTTACACTGATCCTCACCTTCCCAAGCATGATGTGCTTCTATAAGGATTGATCCCTCGTAATAACATGCCCAAAGTATGTGGGAAGAAGTTTCATCAACCTTGATTCAAAAGAGCATTTGCTCTTGGCAACCCACTAGATATTCAGTACTCTTCTCCAATATCAGAAACAAAAATATCAATTCTACTTTTGCCATCTTTCATCATTGTTCAACTTTTAGAGGCACATTGTTCAACTTTTAGAGGCATAGCAAAAATTGAGAAGATCTGGTGGCTTAGTGGTAAGGAATAGTACTGTCAACCCAAAGGTAAGATGTTCAAATCCACCAGCTGTTCTGAAGGTGAGAAATGGGCAATCTCCTCTCTGCCAAGCATGATCTTTCTCCAAGGACTGGTCCCTCTCTGCAACATGTCCAAAGTATGTGAGATGGAGCTTCAACATCCTTGCTTCCAAAGAGCAACTTGATTGCACCCTCCCCAGGACAGACCTGTTTTTCTAGTATGTTCAACACTCTTCTCTAGCATCACAAAAGGAGCCTGTATATGAGTATGCCTGCTTGAATCCTATATGTTCCGGAGTCCAAATTTTAAACTGTTACTTCTCTATTAAGAATTTAGAAGAGGCCGTGGCACCAAGAATAATATTACTGACGTCAGATGGATCATAACTGAAAGTAAAGAATATTAGAAGAATGTCATTTGTGTTTTATTGACTATTAAAATGCATTTGACTGCATGGATCATAACAAGTTGTGGCTGACAGTGAGAAAAATGGGAATCCCAGAGCACTTAACTGTGCTCATGTGGAACCTATACCTGGACCAGCAGAAAGTTGTGTGAACAGAGCAGGGGAACACTGCATGGTTTAAAATTGAAAAAGAAGTGTGTCAAAGTTGTAGTTTCTCTCCATACCTATTCAGTTGTGTCCTGTGAGAATCTGGATTCTGTAAAGAGAAGTGTGGCATCAGGATTGGAAGAAGACTCATTGATAACCTGCATTATGTAGATGATACAACCTTGATTGCTGAAGGTGAAGAAGACTTGAAGCACCTATTGCAGAAGATCAAGGAATGCAGCCTTCAGTTTGAATTGCATCTCATTGTCAAGAAAACAAAGATTCTTACCGCTGGACCAATAGGCAGTATCATGATGAACAGGGAGGAGATTGGAACTTTCAATAGCTTCATCTTGCTTGGATCCAAAATTAACACCCTTGATATCAGCAATCAGGAAATAAGGAGATGCGTTGCATTGGGGAAATGGGGAAATCTCCAGTTTAGGAACCTCTCCAAATTATTGAGGAGTAATGATATCAGTTTAAGGACTAAGGTGCATCTGACTCAGGCTATGGTCTTTCCAATTACTTACTATGCATCTGAGAGCTGGACAATGAATAGGGATGAAAGGAAAAGAATTGACATCTTTGAGCTGTGGTGTTGAAGAAGAGCACTGAGCATTCCATGGACCGCTCAGAGAATGAACAGATGTGTCTAGGAGAGGGTGTAGCTGGAGTGCTCTTTGGAGGCAAGAATATTGAGACTTTGCCTCACATACTTTGGACATGTCGCTTGTTGTTTTTGTTAAGTGCAGTCGAGTTGAGTATGACTCATTGTGAACCTATGAACAAAAGACCTATACCCCTGTTCTAGAACTATTGCTGTTCTAGAACTATCATCGTTTCTCTAATGTTCATTGAGGTTTCCAAAAGCATGTTGTTTAGGAAGTAGATGTCAATCCTGTTTCCAAGCCTGTCTTAATCTGGGAACTCTACCAAATGCTGTCCACCATAGGTAACCATTGTGGCATTTGACACATTAGTGGCACAGCATTCAGTATCATAGATACTCCAAGTTATTCCAGTACAGCAAACTGACAGACCAGTGCTGTACCACTTAAAGCAACGTTCATCCCAAACACAATTAATACCAATGGACTTTTTTTTAAGATTTTTCTCCACTTTTAAAAATTGAGATTTTAATGAAAGTTTACAGAAACTTGGATCTGCATTTGTTCATTGTTGCACAATTTTCTCCCTTCCCTCTCCCACAGTTTACATTGCTATGCACCTTTTGTTCTGGACTGTTGTCATGCAAATAATACCTAATCATATATTCCTTTTAAACAGTTTTTCTCTGTTTCAATGCAGTGTACACTATTTATTCCTTTTTCTTCATTTCCCCTTAACCCCCACGTCAGTCATGTTTTATAACAGTGGCATTTGCAGTATTTGCCCTTTTGTAACTGAGACCTTTCACTCAGCATAAGGTCCTTCAGGTTCTCCTATTTTGCATAATATTTTATGAGTTCCTTGTTTTTCAGTGCTGTGCAGTATTCCATTGTCTGAATATACCACAACTTTTCTATCTATTCATTTGTTGATGGGCACTTGGGTTGTTTCCATCTCTTTGCTATTGTGAACAATGCAGTGATAAACATTGGTGTGCAGATATATCTGTTTGGGTGGCAGTTCTTGTTCGTATAGGGTATATTCCTATAGTGGAATTGCTGGGTCAAATGGTATTTTTATTTCCAACTTTTTGAGGAAGCATCATACTGTCTTCCATAGTAATACAAAAGCCTGCCCACCAGGTCCTGATTGACGTAAACAAGAGGCTTCCAGACCACAGCTAAATCCAGGCAACCAATCAGCTCACACAAGATTAAAATAAAAAACAACCAAATTAGGGGGAGGTATTACTCCAAGGACCGGATGCTGGGAAAGGTGGAGTGTTCATGAAAGAGAGGAAGAACCTCAACTAGGTGGATTGACATGGTAACTGTTGCAATGTATTCTTGTGTGTCAGGAAGGATGAGGATGGTGCAGAATAGAACAGGGCTCACATCTTTTGTTCTCAGGATTTCTATAAGTTATATTTGACTCAAAGGCGCTTAAAAACAACAACAACTCTATTAAACCAATTATCAAGCTGAGCAAAGATATAGTGAAAGCCAGGGTGGGAGGGTTGGAGGGAGATTGGGCGGGGGTCTCTGAATTTATCGGAATCAGCTTTGTGTTGGTGATGCTACTGATGGGGATTCTTACCCATTGTGAAGTTAATGGAAGTTTGATGCTCTTTCCTCTACATCTGTCACGCCATTACATTATAACGTTAAGACAAAATCTCAGTATAAGCAAAGGAAAGAAGATGTGGAGGTGTCTGGAATTGTCTGTAAATAGCTCTATTGTGTTTAAGATTGAAGCTAACCACATGAGGAAAATAAGTTTCAGAAGGAAGCGTGTGATTTCCAAGGAAAGTAGAGTTTGGACTTGACTGAAGTAATGGGGTGGCCTTGAATATTTTTAAATGGGAAAAGTAGGAAAATAATCTCATCTGATTAAAGTAAAAGAAGATATTCCAAGCAGTTAAAATTCATGTCCATTAAAAACTTATTTAGGAAATGTAGCTTCTTCCAAATGTTAAAAATCTGTTTTGTGTTTCAAGTTGCTAGTGAAGTTTTGAACAATGGAAATTTAGTCTTTTGTAATATAATTCTGCTTTTGGATATTTGGTTAACATCCCAAGGCAACTCAAGATTTAGCAGTATTTCAGGGTGTATAATTTAACTCTGCTGGTAGGAAGGGAAAAACAGAGTTAAGAAACAGAAGTTGTAAAATTTGCTAAAAATCCCCTGGGTTAATAGAGAGCTTTTAAGATTCAGAGAGATTTACAGCTCATCAAGTATTGTTTATCACCCAGAGAATGCAAGGGGAAAAAATAGGTTGAGTATGTTTTCCACAAGCTTCCCCTTCCTGTGTTAAATCTGATTTTCAAAATGGAGAAAAGCCATTTTTTCCCCCATAAAAAAAGCCAAATCAAACAAATTTAAAGGAAAAAACCTTTTATCCAAGAAAAGGTTTCTAAATCTACTGTCTCTGTCCCTAAACTCTTTAGGCAATTGAAAGGTACCAACACACTCACTTTTTAGTTTCCTGTCATGGATTGAATTATATTCTCCCCAAAATGTGTCAACTTGATGGGCTCATGATTTCTGCTGGTTTGGAACTTATGCACTAATTCCCATGATGTGTTTTGATATAATGAGCCAATCAATTGTAAAGGGGGTTAGGGTGGAATACAACACTTACTCTGGTCATAGGCATATTCTGATATAAGTGTAATTTCTGTTGTATTTATGACCTATATCAACTTTTATTTAACAAGATACAAGTGGAGAGAAAGAGTAGCAGAGAAAGAACTACCAATTATCACAAGGTGTGGTGTGACTAAGAAAGAGCCAGAAGCATAGTCAGTTTCTTCAACCCAGATCCCTTACACTGAAAACCTCCTAAACCCAGGGAAAACTGATGTCAAGGCATAGATTTTTTGTTGTATATGTAGGTATGTATTCTTCCTCCATACCTGTACAATCTATATGCTGAGCAAATTATCTGAGAAGCTGGATTTTATGAAAAGGAGTGTGACATCAGGATTGGAGGGAGAGTCATCAATAATCTGCATTATGCAGATGACACAACCTTGCTTGCTGAAAGTGAGAAGGATTTGAAGCACTTGTTGCAGAAGATCAAGGAATGCAGCCTTCAGTATGCATTGCATCTCAATATCAAGAAAACAGATATTCTTACCACTGGACCAATAGGCAGTATCATGATGGATGGAGAGGAGATTGAAACTGTCAACAGCTTCATCTTGTTTGGATCAACAATTAAATCCAACACCCTTGATATGAGCACTCAGGAAATAAGAAGATGCATTGCAATGGGAAAATCTGCAGCCAGGGACCTTTCCAAATTATTGAGGAGTAGTGATGTCGGTTTGAGGACTAAGGTGCGTCTGATTCAGGCTATGGTTGTTCCAATTACTAGCTATGCAACTGAGAGCTGAAAAATGAAAAAGGATGACAGAAAATGAATTGATGCCTTTGAGCTGTGGTTTTGGAGACGAGCACTGAACATTCCATTGACAGCCAAGAGAACAGATATGTCTTGGAGAGTGTGCAGCCAGAGTGCTCTTTTGAGGCAAGAATGATTAGGCTTCATCTAACATACTTTGGACATGTTGCTAGTAGGAGCTATTCCTTGGAGAGGGACCTGATGTTGGGAAGGATAAAGGATCGGCCAAGGAGAGGAAGGCCCACAACCAGGGGGATTGACACAGTGACTGATGCATTGGGCTCTTGAGTGTCAGGAAGTGCGAGGATGGCACAGAACAGGACTGGTTTCAGATCTTTTGTTCATAGTGTCACTCTGCATCATGCTTAATGCGAAGGCAATCAATAACAGGGCATCAGAGATCCATAAGACAAATATCTATCCAAAGAGAGCTGGACCCACAAATGCTGAAATGAAGGCAAGACTTTCCTTTAGCATCAAAACAAAGAGAAAGTCTTTGCCTGGAGTTGATGCGTGAATTTGGACTTTTAATCTCTTAAACTGTGAGAGAATAAATGTCTGTTTGTTAAAGCTATTCACTTGTGGCATTTTGCTTATTGCAATGCTAAATAAGTGAAACACTTCCCTAGAAACATCCAGATGAAAAGATTTAGTTCTTAGCACTTAATGAACTGTTAAGGTGGTTCTTGGCATATAACCTTGGTTCTGACTCACATGTAAAGGGCAAGAAACAAATCCAGCATTAAGAAAACAAACTAATATAAAGACTGTCCTTAAGGTGACTGTTAGAAGGAAAACTCCTTAAGGTAAATGTCATTATAACTCTCTTCAGAGCAATAGACACTTTCATCTGCTCCCAGCCAGTCTGGCTTCAGTCCCTCTTTCAATCCTCAGTTCTCAGTTGCTCTCTTCCAGAATGTCTTTCCTAATGAGCCTGATCCAACTGGATATCCCCCAATTATCCATCTGGCAGCCACTTATTGACACTGTTTGCTTCATCTTTGTTCCTTTGTTGTTTTCACATGGTTTTACTCTAACTCCCAACTGGACCATAACTATTCCTGCATCTTCTGCTGGCTATTCCTCTGCACACAGTGCACATTCAATAAATTCACTTCATTGTTTCTTAGATGGACTGACTATCTTATAAGACAGACTGAAGAAATACAGGAGTCTAGGGATTTGAGGGAAGTGTATCATAATAAAAGAAGCCCTATTAGCTAACAGTTGGAAAAATTGAGCCTGCCAGCTAAAATATATAGATATATATTGCAGCAAGGAAAGAAAGCAAGAAAATAAAACAAAAATTAGAGGCTAGCATGGAAAGAAAAAGGAGATAATTAATAAAGGCTCAGTCTCTGACAGATTTATCATACTGTGGCTACAAAACTAGGAATCTAATTATATGCTTTTAGGAATGTTGGACTACAATTTTCAAAATCATTTTCTTGGAAGACATGCTTTATTGCCAAGTAATTTTTCTATATTATAAACATATTTAATATATTTAGTAAACATTACCAGACTATTTTAAATAAAATGCAGTTTTCTAACCCACGAGTTCCAGAAGCACCGTAATGTATATGAGGACAGTCTGGATTCTGGGAAGTCTCACCAAGATGTTGTAGGCCTCCATCACTACAAAGCAGGTGACCAGTTTGGAAATGAAACAAATACACCAACTTACTCTAAGAGAAAACATGGAAGTTGAGGTTTGATGGGCTGATGGCCGAGGCTGTGATTGTTTCATGACCTACACAGCCAATCAGAAAGGAAAGGAAGGTGGTATGAGTTCATTACAAATGCCCAAAGTAGAAGAAAATTATCTCAAAGACAAGTAACACTGAGATTTTTAACGTTTTTCAATATATTAGTTGCTGCTCAATCGTCTTTGATTCTTGTTGAACTTGCACGTAATAGAACAAAATTTAGTCTTGTTCTTTATCTTTTTCAAGGTTCACCACTATGGTCATTGTGTCAATCTATTTCATTAAGAAAATTACTAATACTTTTGTTGCTTTTCTACCAAATATAGTAATACAAGCCCTGGTAGCTTATGTTGTTGTTGTGTACTGACAAGTCAGAAGTGACACGTAGCTGAACCTCCAGCAGGTTTTCAGAGGCTGTTAATCAGGAAATTTCCCATCCTTTGCTCTCGGAGCAACTGGTGGATTTGGACTGTGTGCCTTCAGCATTGCAGCTCAGATTCTTACCTCTAGGCAGCCAGATTTCAGTGGAAAGGACTTGAGCTACCAACTCAAAGGTACACAATTCAAATTGAACCTACTCCTCAGGAGAAAGACAGGCAATCTTCTTGTATGCAATTGACTGCCCCACTTCAACAATATAATGTTTTGTTAGGAGAAGCTATTCGATGGAAAAGGATATCATGTTTGGAAAGGGAGGGTCAGCAAGATAGAGGAAGATTCTCAATGAGATATACTGATACAGTAACTCTGGCAAGTGCGTAGAGGATGTTAAGGAAGATGCAGAATAGGACAGAGTTCGTATCTATTGTTCATAGGGTTGCGGAGTCTTATGAGACCAAACAGAACTCAACAACAATCATCACAATGCTATAAGCAAACTGGGCAAACAAGGTAAGAAGTTAAGACCTTGAGAATGAATTAAGAAAAACCCTTCAGGGAGCTATGGTGGTCTAGTGGGTAGGGAGTTGCACTGCTAAGCCAAAAAGTACCTGCTCTCTTGTAGTTTGAATCCACCAGTGGCGCCAAGGAGCGGGGAATGGGCAATCACCTCCATGTGATTTACAGCCTCACAAAATCTGCTGCAGGGCCAGCTATGAGTTGGTTCCAATTTGTTGGCAGTAAGAAGTAAGTGATATAAATAGAAAGTGGGTGGCTGTTGTTGTTGTGGTTGTTATGTGACTCATGGCATCACAACGCAAAGCGATCAGTTCTTCTTCTGTCATATTTGGTCATTGACCAGTTGTCTGATGCATAGCAAGTAATTGAAAAGAATCAGACAACCTTAGTCACCAGTCCAGCATCATTGCCCTTCAGCACTTTTGAGAGGTCCCTGACAGCAGCCTTCCCAGAGCAATTTATCTTTTGATTTCTTGACTGCTGGTGCCGTGAGTGTTGATTGTGCAGCCAAGCAGCTGAAATTGTTAACAACTTCAATCCCTTCTCCACCTACCATGGTGCTGCCAATTGGCCCAGTAGTGTCCATACTGAAGATTACAGTCCTTAACCCTCTATAGCAAATGTTTCAGGTCCTCCTCAGTTTTGGTGAGAGCAAGGTTGTGTCATCTGCATATTGCAGGTTGTTGACAAATCTTCCTCAAATTTTGATGCCACATTCCTCCTCATAAAGTCCAGCCTCTCAAATGATGTATTGTGCATATAGACTGGAAAAGTATGGAGACATGATGCATGCCTGATGCATTCCTTTCCTGATTTTTGTAGTGTTTCTTTATTCTGACAACTGACTCCTGATCCAAGTATAGGTTTCACATGAACACAATCGAGTGTTCTGGGATGCCCAATCTTTTCAAGGTTAGCCACAATTTGCTGTTACCCACATAGTTAAATGCTTTTGTATCAATGAAACACAGATAGACATTCCTCTAGTACTCTGCTTTCTGCCAAATTCTGACATTAGCAATATTGTCTCTGGTGCCCTGACCTCTTCTAAACCCACCCTATGTTTCTGGTAGTTCTTTGTTAATACACTGTTCTATCAAATGACTGTTCCAGTTGTTTTTGGATAATCTTCAGCAGAATTTTGCTAGTGTGTGATATTAGTGATGTTGTTCAGTAATTTCCACACTCTGTTGATTCACCCGTTTTTGAAATGGGAACAAATATTGATCTCTTTCAGTCAGTTGGCCAGGTGGTTGTCCTCCAGATTTCTTGGCACAACTTGGTGAGCATGTCTATGACAGCATCTATCTGTTGAAATGTGTCAATTGGTATTCCATAAATTTCTGGGGCGTTGTTCTTTGCCAACTCCTTCAGAGCAAGATGAACTTCCTTCTTCATTATCATTGCCTCTGATCACATGCTATTTCATGAAATTCTTCTGTTTTAGCCACTTCTCTTTGGTACAGCAACTTCATGTACTCCTTGCATCTTCTTTTAATGCTTCCTGGATCATTTTGTATTCTGCCCAAAGCATCCTTAAGTATTGCAACTTTAAGCTTGAATTTGTTCTTCAGTGTTTTTTGTTTGGGTTTTTTGTTTGTTAGTTGTTGTTTTTTTCCAGTTCTTTCAGCTTAAGAAATGCTGAGCGAGTTCCACTCTTTGGGTTTTTCCACCCCAGCTCTGCACATTTCATTATAATACTTTGCTTTGTCTTCTCAAGCTGACCTTTGAAATCTTCTGTTCAGCTCCTTAATTTCCTGATTCCTTCCCATTTCTTTGGCTTCTCGACTCTCTAGGGCAATATTCAGAGTTTCTTCGGACATTCATCTCTGGTTTTTTTATTCCTCCTCTGTATTTTCAATGACCTCTTGCTTTCTTCATAAATGATATTTTTATATCCCCCAAAGCTCATTTAATCTTCGTTCATTTGTGTTCAAATCCTCTTAAATAAAGACGGTCTGCCCTGATACATGGCATATCTGATTAGAGAAGGGAGACTGAGTTGTTGCTTTGGTGACATGAGTAGTTCAAGAAAGAACTCTCACAAAAATTGTCTTTTTTTCTACCTAAGCAATTGTCTTCCACCAGGGATCTTTGCTTTCTCTTAGGCAGTCATATTGCTAAGGCAGTTTTAGATCCTATAAAAGGAACAATTTCATTTCAATGCATAAAATGAGAAATAAAATTATGCAGTATAAAATTAGGAAGGGTCTTCAGAGTAAGAAATGAGGAAAGAACTTTATTACGTGATTATTCAGTCTTGGAGAATGTCTGCATCATGAAAAGAGAGCAAAAATAAACACTCAGGGAAAGGAAGTTCTAAATGCTCAGAGGCAGACCAGAAAAGAATCTGGCACCAACAAGAGTTCGGAATGAGGGTTGCAGAGAGGAGTATACTCGGGATGGGGGTGGAGGGGTGCAGTGTGGGGGGATTATATACCAATTAAGGAGTTTTTCTTTTGCTTTTCAAGGAGAAGAGCGAACTGGGGTTGGGGGTGGGGTGGGCGGGGAGAAAAGTGCAACAATGAATGAATGGAAATCCAAAATCTTTGTAAGCATTCATTGAAATTAATAAAAAAAGAAAGAAAAAAGAAAGAAAAGAGCTCTGTTTTGTTTAAGGAGGATCATAAACAAATAAATCACATTTCAGGCAGTTCTTTCACCTATATTCTCTATTGCAGTATTTGGCTTTCTTTCCACCAAAGCACTTATCATAAGCGGTAATTAAATTATTGTTTCTTTGGTTTCCTTCTTTATTTACTGCTTTACCCATGTGAGTATCAAAAGGGAAGGAACTGTGTTTCCCAGCATTAATTAAATAACATTGTTGAATGACTAAGTAAGTGAATGTTGAAGACTGGAGAGAAGGTGGTAAAAATGGGCTAAGGGAGTGTGGTCGCAGAGGAGGGTGCTTTGTAGGAACCTGGTAAATTTTAGGAGACTAGTTCAATATACTTGTGTTAAGCCCAGATTACAAAGGGCTAAGGCAAGAAAATAACATCATATCTGATAGACAGTCACCAAAAATGAGGGAATCTTTCTATAAAATGGAGTGACACAGCAGCTGAAATAATGAACCTAAGCAAACCAATGATGTTGAATATGGCACAAGACGTGGAAGCATTTTTTTATAGATGTAAAAAAAGCCTGTGCCAACTTGATGGCAACTAACAACAGTGAATGTTCTTACAGTGGTTCTTACATCTGACCTTAGATAATTCACATCATGTAGCTTTTATTATCATGGCTGTTTTGTCAATACATCGCATGTCCTCCGTACTCAAGCCTCATCCAGTCTGCTGAATCAGAAACCCCATTTGGTCTACTGAGAACAAGTGTCTTTCAGGAACTATTATTCAAAGCCATTGTTATAGATTGAATTATGGCCCTCCATAAAAATATATGTATGTAATGTTGATGTTACTTTGAGGACTAAGGCGCATCTGATTCAGGCCATGGTCTTTCCAATCAATTGTTATGCATATGAGAGCTGGACAGTGAATAAGGATGACAAAAGAACTGCCACCTTTGAGCTGTGGTGTTGAAGAAGAGCACCGAACATCCCATGGATGGACAGGAGAATAAACAGGTATGTCTTGGAGAGGATGCAGCTGGAGTGCTCTTTGGAGGCAAGAATGATGAGGCTTCATCTCACATACTTTGGGCATGTTGTTAGGAGGGGCTACTCCTTGGAAAAGGACATGATGCTGGGATGAGTGGAGGGTTGACAAAGGAGATGAAGACTGTCAACCAGGTGATTGACATAGTGACTGCTGCAATGGGCTCTTGTGTATCAGGAAATGTGAGGAAAGCACAGGATTCAGATTTTTTGTTCATGATGTCACTATGAGCCGTTCTCGACTTGACAGTACCTAACAACAAAAATGATGTAATGTGAAAATCAAGTAATGATCTCCCCATGATCTGATAAACCAACTAATTGTAAAAGGATCAATGTGGGTTGCAACATCTTTCATTCCATTACAGTACTGTGCAGATATAAGGGGAGTTTCTCTGGGGTATGGTCTGTAAGACCTTTCATCTCACAAGAGGTAATAAACTCAATGACTCAACTTAGTGCTGTTATTGTAACCAACTCATAACTGACCCTCCAGTGGGTTTTCAGAAGCTATAAATCTCACAGGAGATCACCCATCTTTCTCACACAGAACAACGGGTGGATTAAAATCACCTGCCTTTGGGATGGCAGTGAAAATCATTACCCACTAACCCATCAAAGCTTTTTAAAAATATAAAATAAGAATCATAAAAAAGTTGGGGAACTGAAGTATCACCAAAGAAGAAGATCCTGAAGGATAAATCATTACACCTGGAACCAGTACACAAAGACAGAAAACTTTCCCGTAGAGCAGGCAACTTAAATTTGGAGGTGTAGACTCTTAAACCGTGAGACGATAAAATTTTACTGTTAAGAACATCCACTGTACTATCTCTGACATAGCAGTACTAGACAACTAAGACAGTCATGGATCTATTCTTGGGAGGGCTGAATTCCTGATGATATTTGAAACCAAAGGGCAGATATAATCAGAAATGCACCAGACCCAGAGTGGCTATTACAAACATGGTCGTATGACCTGTTTTTGTTTGTTTGTACCATCGAGTTAGAATCAACCCATAGCTGAGCCTCTGGCAGATTTTTAGATGCAGTTAATTGCAAGAGAAGACATTTACCCTCCTTTCCCTATGTAGCAGCTGGTAGACTTGAACTGTATGCATTCAGGATTGCAGTGCAGCTTCTTACCACTAAGTCAGCAGAACTTCCTGGTCCTATGACCTAAGACATAAAATTTAGAGTCTTTTCCCAGAATTTGTCTAGCTTTTTCTGAAGAAAGAAAATACTTTCCTGTCGGGACACATTGCCATAGAGATGTGATCCAGAGGCTGTCCCTGGCCTTGGCCTCTAGTGCATGAAGTATTGGACAAACCTAACACTCAGTGAAAGGCAGAAACCAGAGGAGATTTCCAGGGAAAGGCAAGATCTGTGGCTTAGTCTGCTCCTATTCTTCCCAAGTTTAGGCTATTGAGCTCGCATCTTGAGTATCTGTGGTGACTAATATTTTTCTCCCAAATGCTCTATTTTACTAAAATTCTTTTTAAAATAAATTGCTGGTGCTTGCACCCAAGAGAATACTAATACAAATGGTTGTGCTGCCTTTCAAGGTAAAACCAGAGAGTGTCTTGGCTAACTATTTCCTCCAGCCTTGTGTTAACAGCTAAAAAAATTCAATCATCACCTCAAAGTTGGCAGTAAATAGGCCAACATATAGGATTACTAGTGGCTGGACTAGGTAGGTCACAACAAGCTCTTGTCTTTTTGCCAGCTGGCTCTAAGGATGACCTAATACTCCAGTGCTTACTTAGATAAATCATAGAACAAGACTGTTGATGGCTTCCAAGAAAGAGCTCCCTAAGAAAGACTGTGACAGTTCCACAGGGGAGAAAACATTTTGTTGCTATTTCTTCCCTTTCTTTTTAAACATTGTAGTATGAGGGGCAACCATAAGGAATATAGCACGGACCACTCAAAGATGATAGAGGAAAAAGAGAAAGCGTCTGGGTACTCTGAAATTCTTTTAAAGTAAAGAAGTATCTTTATGGTCTATACCATTACTAGAGAAAGTATTAGTTGCTTACAGAGGAGAACATGTTGGATGATGTATTTTGAAATATAATTGAAAACCTATTTAAATTCTTTCATTCTCATTGTGATCATAGATTGAAATTAACAGAATTTTTAAATACAGAAAATTTGTTTTCCTCAGAAGATGAATTCTAGTATCAATCAAGATTATAAAACTATCGGACAATAACATGCATAGAGAAAAGAGAGTAAGAATTGAATATTACATATACTATAGTAAACTTGGTCTGGTTTTACTTCATGCACCATTTCTCTCATGCACAACTTTACCATTTACAGATATGATTAAAAACAGATTAACTGAACAGAATGTGTATTGGTACTCAGCCAAGCACCAGAAAATTAAAACAGATTTGAAAACTATCCTGCAGGATTCTGGATTTAAATTCCTTGAATATGTCAGCAATTTTATACTCTCGCAGCAAAAGATAAAAGAAGCAAAGATAAACGGATGTACAAAATAAAAAACGTCTTTGGGGATATTAAGGCAATTGAGAGCAATATGGAAGTAATCAAAACTTGGTCGACAGACCAAATAAGATCTTATGAAATAAAAACATGGGCCAAAATTTTCAAAATGTTGCGTGCCTTCAGATTACATATGTCTACAAAAGAAATCAAGGATTCTATCAATGTGAAGGCATGAAACATTAGCAACAGATGAAATGCAAAAGGACTTCTTAGATTTGGGCAGAAATAAGCTTGTCAAAGTTTAAATCTTACGTTAGACATGAGCAGGTTTTAAGAGTTGAAGCTTCTTGATCATTTCATCATAAGAGAACAATGTACGAGTAGAAAATATACAAGTTAAACAGAGAGCTTGTTTTGTTTAAGGTGAGTTGTCTGCTTCAAATTAGTTTGAAATATTTGGGATGTAAGCTTACATTTTCCTTTTATTAAATCATTTTTTCCTGAATTTATAGCAATGTTGAAATGTGCACATACTAAAAATGCAATATCCTAGCACAGAAAATATAGGAATATCCAAATACGGGTACAAATTGTTGATTAATCTAACCAAAATACACACATCAGGAGATAACACTTCTCTGGAGACTTCCTAGGGAGAGCAATAAGAACCGCAGACATAGATAAACACAGGGTTTAAACTATCAGTCAATGCAGATCTCACAGAGATGAGAATGTAGCCAACAGATGTGACCCAAACCGCACCAGACAGAGGGAAATAATAACGAGGCAGACAAAAAGCTATGTCTCTGTCTGGATTATATGTGATGTGCTGGAAACTGACATATTACAATCCAGATTTCAATGCAGCAGCTGTCATCCTGCTGATCTACTTGTGTATTTCTCTCAGCCCAGTTCCCACTTGTGGTTCTTTAAATGTGACAATATCCTAAAAAGATTAATTTAATCATATTAAAGATATTTGAACTTTAAAGAATAACGCCTCAAAGGAGAGGCAGATCCAGGGCTGCTGTTGCTAATTTGTTTCTTTCCCCCTTATGCTTGTTGTCTCAGGCAGGCCCCCTCCTATATTTGAATGACATTGATTGTTAAGGAACATCCAAGTGCCACCACCCCCCATGCCTGCTCCAGCCTTACCTTTTTTTACCTGTGGGTAAAAATCTTTGGGGCCAGGGGCAGACTATGATTTTCAGTAAGGACAAGCTCCTGCTAGTTAACTCAGCTGACTCTTTACAGTTCCCCTAACAATTGTGAAAAGCCCATTTGGAGTCTGGTAACCAAGCCTGATGTTTTTGCACAGCAAGCTGAGCCCCTGGATGGAGGAGTCACTAATTAGCTGTTTTTAGTTTCTATCCATAACCTGACAGACAAAACATCTGGAAATTTTGGGTCGTGTGAACACATCACCTTTCCTATTAGTGTTCACAAATAAAAGAAAAAAAATTCAGTCCTGAATGAAACGGTGTTTTCAGCCCAAGGAACATCCCACAACCAAAGAGCTATTTCTAAAATAAATCCGTAGCAAAGATCTCGTTGGCTTTAAAAGATTTCAAAATACACTGGACATAAAATTGGAAAGCTTTTGATGAAGGAAACAATTCACTGAGAAAAAGATGGAGATTTCAGCCTTTTTCCTGTTTTCTTACTTTGTGGAAGGAACAAATTTCATGAGAAATAGGAGCCTCTAGGCAAGTTAGCCAACTACATAGTTAAAGGGAACAAGCTCTAAGATTTTCCTTACTCTGACACCAATTGCAAGTTTAGGAATTTTCCAAAACCATCATCAGTTTTAATAATTTGTTAAAAGGATGCCTAGAATGAATTGAAACCTACTATATAGATGTTGTTGCATGCTATCAAGTTGAAATTGACTCATAACTGACTCTTTAGAGAATTTTTAGAGGCAGTTTAAACACATAGGAAATTTCCCATCCTTTTCCAGTGGAGCCACTGGTGTATTTGAAACAAATACCTTTGGAACTGTAGCATGACTTCTTACCACTAGGCCACCAGCGCTCCCTAATATATGTGTAGTTATGATTTATTAAGATAAAGGGCATAGATTGAAATCATACGAGAAGAAAAGCACATTGAGCAGAATCCAAGGAAATATCAAGTAACTTGCATTGCCCTTTTTTCTCTAGAGTGAGGACTTATTTTTCATATCAATATGTGACAGCAGAGTATTATTAACCATGGAAGCTCACTCACGCCTCCATGATTAGAGAGTGTGCTAGGAGTTCCTGTGTGGCACAAACAGTTAAATATCCTATCACATGCGAAAATGTTATCGTGAGTAAATGCTCCCGTTTTGGTCTCCTTTGCACAGACAAAGAATTGAACTGAGTGAGGGACAATTGGAAGATCAGCCAAAGACGAATCCCTTATCTCCACTTGGTTCAGTTCTTGAGTTGTTTATCCTGCTCAAAGTGATCCTGGCATGAGCCAAGCCCTTGTTAGAGCACTTAGCAAGAGGAAAGGTGGGGAGAGAGGAGCAAAGGTGAAAGTAAAAAGAGTATAATTAGCAAAGATGTTCCAGAAAGATGGAGACAAATCATCTTAGAAAGTAAAGAAATGGAGAGAGGCCTCATATCACGTGCATCATGAATTAATATAGTTGACTTTCTTTCTTGTTTGGGTGTGATTTCAGGCTTGAGTATAAACAAATAGGATTATTGTGGAGGGTTCAGAATTTGGTGGGCGACTCTTACTCTGGTCTATTATTCTTGATGTCACTGGACCCATGATAAATTTCTTATTTGCCTAAAATACTACTTAGATTGCTTCTAGGAACAGCTTTTCCTAAGCCTGTCAGGACTATAAGGTACTTGGGTTCAATGCTATTCGTTCTCTGGTTTTGATTGGGTAGGACCTGATCTTGGCCACTTATTTGACCTTTGGCTTCTACTAGTCCTTAGCATCACTTTTGTCTTCACTATCTCAATCTCAGTGGAATCTGATTTAATATTCTTTTCACCTAGTTTCACCACATTTTCCCCCAACTTGCTAATTCTAACCATCATGAAAAGATTAAATCAGAACCAACTCTGGTGATCTAGTGAGTAAGGCAGCTCTTGTGGTCTAGTGGGTAAGAAGTTAAGCTATTGACTCAAAGGCAGGTGGTTCAAATACACCCAGTGTTCTGCAGAAGAATGATGAAGAAAACTACTCTCAAGTTACAGCCTCTGAAAATGTGCTAGATAGTCAGCTCTGAGTGGGTTCCAACTTGAAAGTGATGAGTTTGTGTCAAAAGATTAGCAGTTCACTCTATGAGGACCTCAGAAGACAAGCCTAGCTAGAGCTGGTTTCTATAGGTCAAAACACTATGAAACTGTACTACTCTGATTTTTGGTCCATCAGGACTTTAAATCAGTTATTGGCAATTGACAACAATTAGTCTTGGTATTATGTACCATACAGTAGGAATTGACTCATGGTTGACCTT
>NW_006399796.1:12160919-12164870 GCF_000299155.1 Elephantulus edwardii | reverse complement strand
ATCCATATTATAAAATATTTGATTGATCAATTGATTGTCCACGGAGTTGAACTCAATGTCTAAGTTCACAGGTATCAAGTGATACAAGGTCTTTACTCTTAGTCACATTGTTAGTATTTCTAGTTTAGCCAACCTTCACACTAAATCACTTTGTTATTATCTTATTAGCTGAATACCCCCAAGCTAGTAGGGATTATTTCACAGGAGCTGAGGACAAAGGCCATATATCTTTTGGGGGCAAAATAAACTCCTTTACCATGTACCAGTGACAAAAAGACATGCATACCAACTCATAAAATGAGATATCCTCTGGATCCAGATGAGATAGACTCAAGGTAATATTTTGGACCTGTTTTAAATTTCTTCTTCTTCATTGTGGACCTGTACATGAGTAATTGATCATCTGTTCTAGAGTCAGCCCTTGCTCTTGCTTTGACAGCTGATATTGGTTTTCTTCTATCTTCCTTGTTCATTGTGTCCACCTCTCAGATGAATAGTGAATGATCTAAAAGACCATGGCTTGAATCAGGCTCACATGAATTTTCCAATAGACGTCACTGAGTGTCTATAATTTGGAGAGGTCCCTGAATTCAGGCTATATACAATGCAATATGTCTCCTGATCTCCTGACTGTTGGTACCAAGAGTGTTGATTGTGATCCAAGTAAGATGAAATTCTTGATAATTAGAATCTTTTCTCCATCTATCATGATGTTGCCTATTGGCCTAGTGGTGAGGATTTTTGTCTTTTTAATGTTGTGGTGTTGGAGAAGATCACTGAACATCCCATCGATGACCAAGAGAACAAACAGATAAGTCTTGGAGAGAGTGCAGCTGGTATGCTCTTTGGAAGTAAGAATGATAAGGCTTCACTTCACATACTTTGGCATGTTACTAGGAAGTGTTATTCCTTGGAGAGCGACATGATGCTGGGAAAGGTGGAGGGTCGACAAAGACGAGGAAGACCCTCTATTAGGTGGATTAACACAGTGACTGCTGTAATAGGCTTTTGTGTGTCAGGAAGTGTGAGGATGGCACAGGATAGAACAGGGTTCAAATCTTCTGTTCATGGGGCCGCTATGAGTTGTACTCAACAGCACATAACAACAACAACAATGTTGAGATAGAATCCACTGATGACTATAGTCATTGATTTTCTGCAACAAACATTTTAAGTCCTCTTCACTCTTGGTAAACAAGGCTGTATCATCTTTGTAACATAGATGGTTGACTGTCTTTCTCCTATCTTAATGTCACATTCTTCTCCATAGAGTCCAGCTTCTCAAATGATTTGCTCAGCATACAGTTGACTAATTGTAGAGAAAGGATACAACCCAATGCACACCTTTCATAAATTTAAAAATAAACCATCAAATTTTAACCCTTGCTGTTTGGATAACAGCTTCTTGGTCTAGGTATAGATTTTGTATGAGAAAAATTAAATTTTCTGGATTTCTCATTCTTCTCAACATTAATCATAATTGGAAATGATTCACATAGTTAAATCCCTTTGAATAGACAATAAAACACAAAAATACATTCTTCTTATAGTGTCTGCTTTTAGCCAGGATCAATCTGACATGAGCCCTGGATTAGCACACTAGTCAATGCTGGAAAAATTGGAAGTCTGGCTAGCTGATGAAGAGAGATCCATATTTGTTACCATTCCCAAGAAAGGTGATCCAACAAGATAGAGAAATTATAGAAAAATATCATTAATATCACAGGCAGACAAAATATTGCTTTTAACCATCAAAAAATTGCTAAATGGCTAGACTATTACGTTGACAGATAACTGCCAGAAGTTGAAGCTGCGTTTAAAAGAGGCTATGGCATGAAGGATGTCATTGCTGGAGTCAGATAGATGAAAGCAAAAGTTGGTAGATAATATAAATTTCTTTATTGTATACTTTAGTACTTGATATATTTGAATCATAGTTGTATTAATTGGTACTACTGTGAAACATACAACCAAACAATATCTACTTTGAAAATAAAACAAGCTAGAAAACCCAGGAAACAGAACTACTCCTCTCCACTTGACAGTCAGAATTAATAAGAAGACAAAATAGATAATAATATATGCATTTGAATATACAATATATTTAATTCTTTTAACAATCTCACAATGAGTTTACCATTATTTTATCATAACAAAAACTCCAACAAACTTCGAATAGCTATCAAATGCAGCGTTTAAAAAAATCCCTTTAAAACTTGATAGTTTAAAGCAATCAAAATGCTTTCTTTGTATCTCTCAGAGTTTATGTAGGTCAGGTACCTGAAAGAAACTTGGATAATTGATTCTGACTCAAAGCTCCTTGTAAGAACTAGGGCTGAAGTCACCTGAAAGCTTGCTTGGGGAGGTACGGGGGGATTGTGCACCAATGGGGGAGTTTTTCTTTTGCTTTTCAAGGAGAGGAGCAAACGGGGGGGGGTGGGGGCGGGGAGAAGGGTGCAACAATGAATGAATGGAATTCCAAAAATCTCTGTAGATGTTCATTGAAATGAAAAATAAACAAACTAAATTAAAATTTTTAAAAGAAGAAGTGTTCTAAGGTGGATCACTCTCAAAGCTGGCAAGTAGATGCTGGCTGTTGATGAGAGGCACCAGGTCCCCTCAGTGGTCCTCTCCGCAGGGCTGTGTAAGTTTCTTCAAATCACCTGATTGGTTTTGCCCACAGAAAATTATATAAAAAGTTGTAGCAGAACATGCAGTACTCTGATGTAGCCTCAAATGTTATACACTTTCACTTCAGGATTACCCTATTTGTCATGCATACCAGTCCTTCATTTAATATGGGAGAAGACCACAAAAGGTGGTGCAAGGTGGTGAAATTAGCTACAATATTATTGACTGACTACAATAACTAACAATTGATAAGAGAATGTTTCCCCTTGAGTAAAGAATATGCCCCCTCTGAAAATGGGGTGAAGAGAGACAGTCTCACAGGAGGCAAGCCTCAGAATTTACATGAACTCTGAGTGAAATCTTTTATGCTCTCTTTTCTGTTCCTTTTCTTTTTGCCCTTAAACTCAGAGAAAAATTATAATCAAGGCTTATTTTTAGGTTTATAATTAAATCTCATTTTCCTAAAACCTCTTGCAAAATTGTCCTATCTGTGATATCACAGAGTAGTGTGCGGTCTGGTAGTTTATTGTTCAAAAGGGCTTTTCATCACATGGCTGGGTAGGAACACATAAAGTGTGGAGAATACTGATGAGGGGATTTGTCAATTTTGCCATCCTGTTGGGTTTAAACTGAGCAAGTTGAGCAACAGAAAATGAGAATCTTATTACCAGCAAGAAAGAAGCAGCATGAAATGCAGCTCACATCCTTTGGGCCAGAAAGATTCCTCCTTGAGGTGGAGACAAACTGAGTTTTAGACACCACTGCAGCAGCAGAGAATCAGAGATTAACTTGAAACAGCTGAACAGAGATAACTGTATCATGTAGCCAGAGCCTGAACTGGGGCCTTTGACAGAGCTTATTGGAGAACTGGGGGTTGTTGTTATTAGGTGCTGTCAAGAATAACTCATAACAACCCTGTAAATAATAGATCTAAACTATGTTCTATCTTATGCCATTCTCATTATGTCTGGCATACATGAGCCCGTTACCACTGTGTCAGTCTATCTCATTGAAGGTTTTCTTCTCTTTCACTGATCCTCCATCCTTCCAAGCATAATATCCCTTTCCAAGGAACTGCTGGTTTTGGGTACCGTCGGGTCAGAACTGGCCCATAGCTGACGCTCCAGTGGATTTTCAGAGACAGCAAATCACACAGAAAGAGATTGTCCATCCTTTGCCTGAGAAGCAGCTAGCTGGTGGATTTGAACCATGTGCCTTTGGTATTGCAGTGCAGATCCTTACCATTACACTACCAGTCCCTTCTAAAAACGTGCACAAAGTATGTGACATGAAGCTTTACCATTTTCATATTTAAAGTGC
>NW_006399796.1:12160072-12160794 GCF_000299155.1 Elephantulus edwardii | reverse complement strand
TTTTTTTTTAAAGTATATCTTTGGAAATCTAATGGAGCAGTCTTACTCTATCCTAGAGGAATTTATGAGTCAAAATCAATTTAATGGCACACAAAAACAAAAGATGGCATACAACAATAAAAAAAGAGAGCTATTTATACTTCCGTAAGAGTTAGTGTGTAACAGACACATATTTCAAACTAGGCAAGGTATTATTATTAGTGTTACTGTTGCTGTTGTTTTCATGCACCATCGCATCAATTATGACTCATAATGACCCAATGAACAATAGCTCTGAACCCTAGACGATCCTGAGCCACCATCTCTGAAACTTGGTCCCTATTGCCACACTGTATCACTCTACCTCATCCTGAGGGTCTTCTGCCCCTGTGTTGACCATCTACAATTCCAAGCATGATATTCTTCTCCATGGACTGGCTCCTGCTGGCCACATGCTCAAGTATGTGACATGAAGCTTTACCATTTTCATATTTAAAGTGCGCACTGGTGGCACTTTCTCCAAGACATCTGTTTGTTCTTTTTTTATTTCATGGCATAGTACTTTTTTCCCCCAACACAGCACCTCAGAAGCATTCATTCTTCTGTATTTACTAATTTTTAAACTCTCAGATGCATAGCAAGTGATTGGGAAAACTATGGCCTAAGGCATGCACACCTTAGTTTTTAAATTTACATCACTCCTTAGTAGTTTAGAGAGGACTTTGACAGCTGATTTTCCTAAT
>NW_006399796.1:12154254-12159972 GCF_000299155.1 Elephantulus edwardii | reverse complement strand
CATCACAACTCAATGGCATCTATCCTTCTTCTGTCACTCTTAGTCATTATCCAACTCTCTGATGCATAGCAAGCAATTGAGAAGACAATCACCTGGATCAGGAGAACCTAAGTCTCTAGACTGACATCATTGCTTCTCTGTACTTTGGAGAGGTCCCTGAGAGCAATTTTTCCCAATGCAACTTTGCCTTTGATTTCCTGACTGCTGGTGTCAATAGTGTTCGTTGTGTATCCTAGCAAGATGAAATTGTTAACAATCTCAAGTTTATCTCCATCTGTCATGGTGCTGCCAATTGGTCCAGTGGTGAGAATCCTTGTTTTCTGGTGTTGAGATGCAATCCACGTTGAAGACTGCAGTCTTTGACATTCTGAGCAAACACTTCTAGTCCTCAGTTTTGCAGAGCTAGATTGGTTGTTATCTTCATAAACGCAGGTGGCTGTGTGACACAGAGACTATAACAATGGGCTCAAGTGTGTCAGAGATGAGGAAGATGGCACAGGATAAAACAGAGTTCAGATCCATTGTTCTAATAGGGTCACAATAAGATAACCCCAACTTGACAACACCTACCAACAACAACAACTGCAAGTAAGAATGGTCGTAAGAATGGTCCCAAACCCAAAAGAATGTTTCAAATTATAAGGTGCATACTCAAGAAGGCAAGCCTAAGAGATAAAACTGGAGGCAAAAGTTGATTTTGGTCAGCAGCCTTGAATATTGATAATTTATTTAACTACTGAGATGTTCATTAAGCTTAGTATTAATCATATTAGCATTTAGTCTTGTCTCAATTTAAGGCACAGAACTTTCTTTCCAGTCAGACAGAGGTAAATGTTTATGCAATACTGAACAAAAGAAAATACTTATTCAAAGAGAAAATGCTAAGAGCAATAAACAAGTAAGTTTTATTGAAAGTTGGTGGCAATCATAGAAACACAATTTGAAATATTTCATTTTTCACTTATATTGGCAAAATTATAACTATAAATAATGTATAATGTTGACTAAAATCTAGAGAATAAACCCACCAAAACACTACTAGTAGTCATGTAAGTTAAAGTAGCATTTGAGGATAATACTTATCAGTGTTTATAAATTCTATTTCTAACTGCTTAAAGCAATCTTCTTAGCTGTGTCTTAAATGCAGTAAGGGCATTAAGAATCCAATTGTCCATCCATAGAGGCATGGTTTGAGATATATTCAAACATTGTATTACAACACAGAATATTAGCCAATATCTCAAAGGGCCATAAAATAGTGATATGTACTGATATTAAAAGATCCTTTGCTCATGCAGTTAAATGAAAATATCACATAGAGACTAGTAATTACAGCCTAATCCTATTTAAGCATGTATTAGAAAGAGTCACATAGTACATATGTGTTAAGTTTATAAAGAAATCCATAGAAAAGGATTTAGAATAATTGTATATTTATCTATTATCTATGATTATTCTGAACATGTAGAGCCAGATTGGGGAAGAAGGAAAGGAATAATATCTATTTCTGTTGCCTGTTTTTAATTTTTTATCAAATTTTTCTCTGCTATCTTTTTTTATGATTGGTAACTTCCTCCTCAGCTCATGTAAAAGATTTGAAACATAAATTATTGGTTCAGCTGGAAAATTGGATATGTAAGAATGTCTTCTTGAAAAGCCAAGTCTACATTTGAAACAAAATAACATCTTCAAGTTAATATTAGAAAACAAAGTTAGATTAATTTTTCATAGGATTTCACAATATAATATATAGATCTTTAACTACCCAAATCTTTTCAGTCACACCACTTTTCCAAACATAACTACATAACTACAATATAAGCTATTCTATATAAATGATAATGGTGTGGGATTGGAGAAAATTTCAATATATTGTACATAGAGTCACTATAAGTCAGAGCTGTCTTAACTGTATCTCCAAAAAGTAATTCCTACGCTATTGTAGTCTTTTTTTTCTCTCTTCCTCTTCACAAACTGTGCCAGCTAAAGGAAGCTTTCTTCGTTACATGGGCTCATACCAAAGAGAAGGTACATCTGCCAACTTGCAGTCAGCAAACTGCTGGTACAGTGTTAACAAAAGAAGTGAAAAGATTTATTAAGTCCAGAGACAAGATGTATTCATGCATTAGAAAAATCATAAATGAAGGGAAATGATGATGGAGGAGGAGAAAAGATAAAATGCTTCTTAAACTTAACTTGGAGGAAAGTTTTTAGTAGAAATTTAGAGAAGGTTGGATAGACAGAGGCTGCGTATGTACTCGAAAGATAAAGAGTTAAAGACATGGGAAAAGAGGCGAGCTCTGGTGGCCTAGTGGCAGGAAACTGCGCTGCAATCCCAGAGGTGCGCGGTTCAAACCCACCAGATGCTCTGATGAAGAAGGAGGAAAAATCACCTCCTGTACCAGTCAGATCCAATTCGACGGTACACACATTAAAAAAACAACAACAACAAAAACAACAACAACAACAAGACATGGGAAGAAAATGTTTAAATTTCCGTTTACAGTGAGCTGTGAATCTAATATTCTTAATGTTTTCAACAGAGTTAAGTAAAGATTGAAACCATGTTTAGTCACTTTTAAATGCTAGTCTATGCTTCTTTATGTGCAATACCTGGCAAAAATTGGGTCTCCTGTTGCCTCAGGGTTTTTTCAAATTATATAAAGAATTTCTGTAGAATCACATTAGAATTGCCCTTAACATAGGAATGAATAATAAAAAAGAGTTAAAGTGGTATATGAAAAATTACCATGTGATTTAGTTGTTTGAAGAACATCACATAGAATTGAGAGAAACTAAGGCAAGCAGGTATCACGTGCATGGGCAGGAGTGTAAATGTGGCAGTAGTTGATAGATGGGCAGGACTGGATTGTGCCTACCAGAATGACAGAGTGCGTACATACGTACAGCTATAAACCTCGATGTGCTATAAACTGGCAAACTACTTAAAATAGGTTAAGCTAAACAGATCTTTCCATCACTGTTAATTCTTTCTAAATGTAGGGTAATAGCTTAATGTAAATTCATTGGTCTTCATAATTATTGTGTGTCAGAAAGCTGGACAATGACGATGGATGATGGAGGGAGAATTGATGCCTTTGAGTTTGGTTTCTAGAATAGAGTACTGAATATACCATTGAACACTAGGAGAACAGGTTCATCCTGGAGAGGGTGAAATCAGGCTTCTCCTTGGAGTTAAGGATTCTGAAGCTCTATCTGACATACTTTGGCCATGTTGCAAGGAGGGATCATTCCTTGGAGAGGGACTTCATGCTTGGGAGGGTGGAGGGACAGTGCAGGAGAGGAAGACCCTCAATGAGATGGATTGACTCAGTGACTGGGGTAATGGAGGTAAGTGTATCAGAGATAATAAGGGGCTGAGAATAGAGCAGGGTTCAGAGCTATTGTACTATGAGTGGTAAGTGACTTGATTATACTTAACAATAACAACACATGGAATAAATAACATTGAATAAATGTAGAAAAATTCATATATCTTAAAGTTTGCTATAGTTAGTTGATGTTGAATTGGCTCCATCAGACTTACACAGCTCATAATTGTCCCAAAGTGAACACACTTGAATAACCATCTGTAAATAAAGTTTTGGTAGCGCCTTAGGAATCCCTACATGCCCTTTACCATTATTCTTCCATGCCCAAAGATAACTTGCAAATTTGTCTGCTTAAGAATACTTACTAGTTCATTCAGCATTGAGAAATTCATAGAGTTGTTAATCATTCATTGGCATTGCTATTATTGCACAGTGATACCACAATACATTTATCTATCTATCTTAAAAGGGCATTTGTGTGGGCTCTGGTTTAGGAGTACTAAGAATAATACTGTGAAGAGCCTTCTAGTACATGTCTTTTGGTGACTTTCTGATAAATAAATACTTGTTATCGTTATGTGCCATTGTTTCAGCTGTAACTCATAGTACCCTGTGTAGCAGCTCTGAACCCTGCCCTGCCCTGAGCCAGTCTCACTGAAACCAACCAACACACCTACCCCCCATCACCCCAGTTACTGTATCAATCCATCTCATTTGGGGTTTTCCTTTCCTGTGCTGTCCGCCTACTCTTCCAAGAATGATGTCCTTCTCAAACGACCAGTGCCCCTGGCCATGTGCCCAAAATAAATGAGACAGAGCTTTGAAATCCTTGCCTCCAAGAAGAAACTTGGTTTCACACTCTCTAAGACAGACCGAAATTGCTTTATAAAATTACAGCGTGAAGTTAATTCTGATTACTTAATGAAATGACTGGTTTTGTTTCACTTACAGTTCTCCACGTTTTCTCAGATGTCATTATTGTGTTACATAAAATTTAGTTAATAATAATGATCCTTCTTCCCCAGCTCTTGTCCTAACATGCTCACAGGGACCTTTGTCTTTTATGACATGTATTTGTGGAGCAGGAAGTCTTTTATAAGTGTTCATACTCTTGCATGTCTTGTTTATGTTTCATCTAGTTCATGTTGTGCACTGCCTTGAACTGCTTGATATTACATTTTTGTTTGTTTGTTTGCTGACACTGCTTACTAGATCATGTTCTGGCTGATACCCTTTCTGTTGCCCTCTCCAATAAGGATGTAGAATGAATAAGGATGACAGAAGAATTGATATGTTTAAACTGTAATGTTGGTGAAGAGGGTGAATATCCCACAGATGGAAAAAAAAACAAACCCAAACCCAGATATGTATTAGAAAAGGTGCAGCCAGAGTGTTCATTGGAGGCAAAGATGATGAAGCTTTGTCCCACATACTTTGAGAATTTCGTTAGGAGAGGTTATTCCTTGGAGAAGGGCGTCATTCTTGGAAAGGTGGAGGGACAACAAAGGAGTGGAAGACCCTCAATCAGGCTGATTGACACAATGACTATAGCAATGGGCTTGAATGTGTTAAAGATTTCGAGGGTAGCATAGGATAGGACAGGGTTTAGATCTGTTATTCATCTGTCACTATGAATTGTACTTGAGAACTGATAACAACAGCAACAACAAAGTCTCCAAAAAGGATAATTGATAAACAATTTAGAAAATGCATATAAAATTAACCAGTGTCAGTGTTTTGTTTGGTTTTCCCCCCATTAGGTTCAAATTCAGTAAGTCATGAGACTCAAAGGAGCTCACTTTGGTAGAAATGACTTGTAAATATAAATTAACAATGCATAAAAGATTGTGGATGGAATACCTCACTCACATAAAAAATAAAAAAATGTGACCACTGTTAATATACATACGGAGTTTGGTAAGAGTGCTACCTGTTGGAAAGTTGGACATTGTGGTGTAAGCTTAAAAGTTGGTTTTTTCTATCAATTGATGCAGAAAAGGCCTTTGACAAAATCCAACAACCTTTCCTGATTAAAACACTCAACAAAATAGGACTAGAGGGGAATTTCTTCAATATAGTGAAAAGTATTTATGAAAACCCGAGAGCTAACCTTATTCTCAATGGAGAGAGGTTAAAGGCATTCCCTTTAAGAACAGGAACTAGGCAAGGATGCCCATTATCTCCTTTCTTATTCAATATTGTATTGGAAGTCTTAGCAATAGCAATAAGACAAGAGAAAGACGTTAGAGGTATACAAATTGGCAAAGAGGAAGTAAAATTATCTCTCTATGCAGATGACATGATAGTATACTTAGAAAACCCTAAAGACTCAGCAAGAAAACTATTGGACATAGCTGACCAATTCAGCAAAGTAGCAGGATACAAG
>NW_006399796.1:12139849-12152399 GCF_000299155.1 Elephantulus edwardii | reverse complement strand
AAAAAAGGTATGGAGAAAGGGATTCATCCTGATGCACTCCTTTCCTGATTTTGAAAAAAAAAAAAAAGTTGGTTTTTTTTATAGCCATTATGTTAGCCCCTGCTGTTTTCCAACTACCTTAACTGAAGACATGTGGTCTTGCAAAAAATCAACAGTTGTGGGAGTAGGATGAGAGCGAGAGGGAGAGGGAGAGGGAGAGGGAGAGGGTGAGCGAGAGGGAGAGCGAGATGGAGTGCGAGAGGGAGAGGGAGAGCGAGAATAGCAAAAGCTGGTGAGAGTGAGACGGAGCAAGACCCTGATGAGAGTGAGACCCTAGTGACAACAGTAGTGGAGAGATGGTGAAGTGATTGTGGCATTGCTGTGGAGAGACTGTAACAAGGTGTAACCTGAGTCTTCTTCCATTTGTATTGGCCACGGATAAAGGTTTTTCTTGCCAGATGACTGAAGAAGTTGACTTATAGCTGCTCTGACAGAATCCTTGCTGGATGATTGAGGACACCAGAGGCTTCTTGAATTTGTGTTGCTGAACTGAAACCAGGACTTTTCTTGATTAAGGAATTGTGTTTTGCTGTTATTCTGGTTTGAACTTCTGGATTAAACCTGGTCTTGCATTGTGATATATTCTTTGCTTCTCCCTCTCCTCAGCCTATTTCCTTAATAAACCCATGCTTGGTACTACAACTGTGAGTAAAGGCTATGTGTCAATAATGAATATCTAACACAGTGGTTAATAAAAATGGATGCAGGAGCATGGAGGGTAGTGTGTCTGACCTAGCAGCTATCTGTTTGATAAGACAGTTATTATTTGTGGGGAAAGTTCCCCTTTATGAAGTGGGTGAAAGTCAGACTCCACCGACCTTACATTAGAACTCCTCCTTAGACAGGCATCACTGGTGTAGTCCTTATAATTCAATGGTCTACACCATTTCAATGAGCTCTCTCCAGAGTGAGGAAAACAGCTCTGCTTTTGGGGCTATTCATTCAGGGAGTACTTTCTCTTTTCTCCACTGGATTAATCGAAAAAGGAAATGCAGACACTTCTTTGAGTTCCAAATGAAAACCACTTTCACCGGTATGTTCATGAGATTTATCCAGAGAGATTTGTGGAAGATTGATGGATTCATACAGAGAAAATTATTCTAGAAGGCTTGGTTTTTATTACCCAGGCTCTACTTCTTTCACAATGAAGCCCAAAGTTCATACACTTCTTCCATTTTGCAAAACAAGACAGTGTTCCCCAAATTCTATCCACAAAGTCACATATCCAAACTTATCAAGGTATTTATTATAACTTGGCCCTCCATATAGATGAATCAGTTTCCATCAAAGATAGTTAGTGCTATCATAATAATAGTGGAAAGTTAGCAAAAGGGTACTGTCCACAGAAAACAGCAGCAGACACAATATGAATCAATCCAGCATCCTTTGTTGGTTTTGTATCATGTCATGACAATTCCAACTCATAGTGATTACCTTTAACAGAGTTAAAACGGCCTCTTCAGGTTTACATTCCTGTAATCTTCACAAAGAAAGCATAGATCCCACTGGATAGATTGAAACTGCTACCTGTCCAAGTTTAACCATTTGCCCTTTATGCCTACCTAAAATCACCTCTGGGTTATGTGCCAGTTACACTGACTACTCAAGACAGGGTCATTATACATTTCAAAATCTTTTGTAAATAGGGCTCACACCCATTTAGAAATGTCTTATGTATGCTATGTTATGAATGCTTCTATTTTAGAGGATGTTTACAAGTACTTGCCTTTCTTAGCTCTTGAACCTGACTCAATCGAAATACAGATCTAACCCAGCATTTCCAGAACCAGAGAAGGGAATTCAGTCAGTATTTAGACATCGCCAACGAGTGTCTCAGCCTCCAGCCAGTCTAGTAAGCCCATTTCCTCACTGAGTTTTATTTCTTCAGTACAAATCAGGTTCAACATTCATCCGATTTTCTCCAGCTAAGGAGTTGTTCAAAGGAAAGGGAACAAAAAACCAACTCTTTGAAATCTTATTATGAATTCTGATTACTAACCTCTGCATTCACTTTGAGAATAGTACAAAAGAGAATTGGATGAAAAATCAGAAAAGTGCCCCAATCTTCTAGAAGAAGATGAGTATTATTTGATGATGTGAATTTTCTTTTCTCCCTTCTGGTTTTCCAATGTTGTTGTTGTTGTTGTCGTTAGGTGCCATCATATTGAGTACAACAACAGACTTGAACTCTCTCCTATCTTATGCTATCCTCATCAGTTCTGATGCATTTAAGCCCATTGCTGAAATTACCATGTCAACCCATCTCATTGAGGCTCTTCTTCCCCTTTTGCGGAACTTTAGCTTTACCAAGAATGATATCATTTTCCAAGGAACAGCATCTCCTACAAACGTATGAGAGATGAAACTTCACCATCCTCGCCCCCAAGGAGCAACCTGGCTGCACTTTTCCAAGACATATCTGTTCATATTTTTGGTAATCCATAGTCTATTCTGTAGTCTTCTCCAGCATCACAACTCAAAGGCATCAGTTCTTCCTCTGTCATCCTTATCATTGTTCAACTCTCAGATGCGTTGGAAGTGAATGAGAATACCATGAACTGAATCAGGTGTACTTTATTCTTCAAAATGACTGACATCATTGCTCTTCAGTATTTTGTACAGGTCTCTGGTGGAAAACTTGCCCTAAGCAATATTATGTCTCTTGATCTCCTGGATACTACAACTGATTATAGATTTAAGTAAGATGAAGTAACTGACAGATTCAAGCTTTCTCCAGCTATCATAATGTTACCTATTGGCTTAGTGTTAAGGACCTTTGTTTTCTTGATATTAAGTTGAAATGTGTACTGAAGGCTGTAGTCCTTGAACTTCTGCAGCAAGTATTTCAAGACCTCCTCATTTTTAGCAAACACGTTTGTGTTTGTCATCTGCATAACAAAAGTCATTGATGAGTCTTCCTCTGATCCTGATGTCACATTCATTTTTTTATTTTATTTTCATGAATGATTGCTCAGCATATGAATTAAATAGGTATGGAGAAAGGACACAACCTTGATGCACACCCTTTCTGATTTCAAACCATGCAGCTTTTTCTTGCTTTGTTCAGACTACAGCTTCTAGGTATATGTTTCACAAGAACACAATTAAATATTCTAGGTTTCCCATTATTCCTGTTATAATTTATATAGTCATATGCCTTTTTCATAATCAATAAAGCACAGAAAGACACTCTTGTGTTATTCTCTGCTTTCAGCCAGAATCCATATGACATCAGCAATGATGTATCTTACATCAAGTTCTTTTCTAAATTCCACTTGAAATTCTGGCAGTTTCAGCTGGTTTTGCATAATCTTCATCAATATTTTTGCCTACATGTGATATTAATTATACTGTTCGGTAATTTCCACATTCTGTCAGATCACCTTTCTTGGGAATGGCCACAAATATGCATCTCATCTAGTCAATCAGCTAGGCAGATGCTGTCCAAATTTCCTGCCATCAATTGGTAGGTTGCAACATGTTAGTTGAAATGTGTTAATTGGCATCCCCTGTATTTCAAGGGTCTTGTTGGTGTGTGTTGTTGTTTTTTTTTCCAGTATCTCCAGCACAGTTTAAACTTCTTCCTTTGTTACTATTGGCTCTTGTTAATTTGATACTTTCCAAAACTTTTTGATGTGGACCAATTCTTTTTGGTACAGTGGCTCTGTTTATTCCTTTCATCTTCTTTTTATGCTTCATGGATCATTCAATATTTTGCGTATGGAATCGCTCAGTATTGCAAATCGAGGCTCAAAGTTGTGTTTCAAATTCTTTCAGCTTAAGAAATGCCCTTTTTGGCACTATAATCCCAGAGGTATGCAGTTTGAATCCACCAGATGCTTTGCAGCAGAAGGAAGGGCAATCTCCTCCTATAGCAGTCAGATCCAATTTGACGGTACACACACAAAATAACAAATTAAAAAACTTTTATTAAAAAAAAAGAAATACCCTTTTAATTCTCTGACTCGGGCTTTTTGCACATTTGTCTTAACACTTTTCTTGGTCTCCTTGAGTGGCCATTTGAAATCTTCCATTTGGCTCTTTTGCTTTAGCATCTCTTCCCTTTATTTTGGCTTCTTTATTCTCCAATGCAATTTTCACAGTTTCTTCTGACATCCATTTTGGTTTTTTCTTTCTCTTCTGTCTTTTTAACGACCTTTTGCTCTCTTCGTGGTTGAAATCCTTTATTTCATCCTAAAGCTGCTCTGGTCTTTAATTACTGGTGTCCAGTGTCTCAAACCTATTTTTAACATGATTTTTAAATTCAGATAGGATAATCATAAGGTACTATTCTGGTTCTTGTGAATTTGTTTCATTTCTTCTACTTTAGTTTGATCTTGCACATGAATAATTGGTGATATTTTCAGTCAGCACCTGGCCTTGTCTTGACTGCTGATTCAGAGCTTCCACAATGATTTTTTTTCCACAGATAGAGTCAATCTGATTCCTATGCAGTCCATTAGGTGACTCCCAAGTATAAAGTCACCTTTTATGTTTCTTAAAAAACTATTTGCTATGAGTAAATCATTGAACATACAAAATTCAGTAATACACTGCAACTCTCATTTCTGTCACCAAGTGCCAAATTTCCTAGGCATGTGGTTTAAATTAATTTGGTTCAATGATGTATTGGTAAATGCTTAATAACAGAGGATGAAGAAATTAAAAAAGATCCAATGGGAAATTGAAAAGACAGGTAATAATAGATATACATCAATGATGATTAGTTTTATATAGGAAGATGTAGATGAATAATCATATGAAACATAATGTGAATGAAGAAATATGTAAAACACAATGTATATTAATTAAACACAATATATATTATTTTTATGCAAATCAGTAAGAAACACATATATAAGTATTAAGTGTGATTATGTATCTTATATCCACATCTCATTGCCTCTGTTAATTGTTTTATTATTCCAACAAATATTTAAAGAATGAGCAAGTTTCTGGGGAACTTCAAGTCATGGATGTGCTAAATCTCAGGATGGGAAAGGAAAATAAAAATAAAGAAGCTGCAAAATGAAACAAAAACCCATCCCAAACCACCAACAACATAAGAGCATGTAGAGACGGTGGATGATAGAGGCCAGCCCACATGAGGATCATCACAGACAGAAAGTCTTCTCTTAGAAGTAGTGGCCTAATTTGAACATCTGGCCTCCTAACCTCTAAGAAACAAATTATTTGGTAAATTAAACAAACAAACAAAAAAACCAAAGCAAAACAAACAGAAAACCAAAACCCACCTTTGAAAATCATTGTCCTAGTGTTTCCTACTCTTACAGTGTAAATATATCCTCAATGGACAATTTAAAACTACCAGAAGACTATACAGAGTTGGAAAAAGATGCAGAAGGGCATGTAGTGTTTTCACGGGACAAATGCAATGAGCATAAATATCCTCAAGAGCATAGGTGATAGTACACGCTTACAACTCATCTCTTAATTATTTTATTATGTTTACTTTAATACACTTAATTGCAAGTTATAAAATGTAATTTAAAATTTAGCAATAACTGTGTTTAAAATCTGCTGGAAAAAATTCTTAAAGAAGAATTGATCATTGACATAGCAAGCAGGTACTAACTGCAAACTATGATAAGGTTAACCTCACCCTCTATTTCAAGGGTGGATCTTGATTTTTTTCCGAGTCAATCATCATTTACTAAATTCCTGGTCATAATTTAGGAAATAAATAGTCATTCAGTTTCGGACAACAAACACAAGTAGCATTGATATGGACCCCAATAAAGAAAATTGTTTTCTCTAAGAAGCAGCTCTGATTGCCTACTGATAAGCAGCTGTACTGCAATCCCAGAGGGACAAGGTTCAAATCCACCAGCTGCTCTGCAGGAGAAAGATGGGCAATCTCCCCTTGTGTGAATAGCTGTCTCAAAAGCCCTTTGGATGGTCAGCTATGGATCAGTTTCAATTTGATGGTACATAACAAAAAGAAGAAAGTCAATTTGGTTTAGAGATACAGAATCTATAACTGTTGTATCACAAACAACACAACCTGCAAATAAAAATGACATGCTACACACAAAGAATTGAATGAATTAGTAAGAAATACTTCTAAGAAACAAAAATTAAGTGGGAGCTATAGCATTCCCTGATCACAAAATCTACTACACAGTGGTAGCAACCAAAACAGCATGGTACTGGTACAATGACAGACACATAGACCAATGGAACAGAATTGAGAACCCAGAAATAGATCCAGCTATCTTGTATCAACTGATATGTTGTTGTTGTTGTTGTTAAGTGCCATCGAGTCGCAGGTGACTCATAGCAACCCTATGAAGGAGAGTCCTTGACGCTTGGGTGTCTTTCATCCTCTCTCCAGGTTCATAGGGTTTCCAGACGCAAGCTATTATGGAAGTGGATGCCACTCCTCCTTCCAAGCTATCAACTGATATGAGACAAATAAATAAGACCTATCAAATGGGGAAATGACAAACTTTTCAGCAAATGGTTCTGGCAAAACTGAACTGCTACCTGGAGAAAGCTAAAACGGCATCTACACCTCACACCATACACAAATATTACTCACCGTGGACAAGAGACTTGGGAGTAAAGCCCCAAACCATAAAGTTCATAAGAGACAAACTGGGGTCAAGCTTAGAAGTTCTAGTCTACCGTATAAAGAGACTGCAAAATACTGCCAGAAATGTAAACTGAAAAGGATGAAATTGATGAATGGGACCTTGTAAAGATTAAACCTCTATGTTCATCAAAACTTTTTCCAACAGGGTAAAAAGAAAACCTACTGACAGGGAACAAACATTTGGCAATACCATCTCAGAAAAAAGTCTCATAATGAGAGTTTTTAGAATACTCCTGGGCCTCCACAAGAAAAAGACTGATAACCCAATTACAAAATGAGCAAAAACATGAAAAGAATTTTCCTAGAGGAAGATATTCAAATGGCCAACAGATATGTGAAGAAATGCTCAAAATCACTGGCAATAAGATAGATGCAAACCAAAACCATAATGAGATACCATCTTATTCCAGTAGTAGTGGCAAAGTTTAACAGGACAGCAAGCAATCAATGTTGAAAAGGATGTGATGAGATTGAAACTCTTTTACATTGTTTGTGGGATTGTACAATGATAGAACCCACTACACAGCATGCAGGAGCAATCATTTTGTAAATTACTACCTAATTTGTGAGGGACTGGAGAGCATTATGCTAAGTGATCTAACTCAGTCCCAGAAGGACAAATACTGTATAAAACCATTATTGCAGAATGAGTATGAGGACCTAAGGTAGGGAGGAGGGTGGAAATAGAGGGGTGATTGCTGCTGTGCCTAAGACCATAATTGCCATTTCTGCATTAATCCACCTGCTTAAGCATCCTCTTTTTTTTTCTTTTTTTAATTGAGGTTTTCATGAAAGTTTATAAAGAACTTGGGTTTCCAATCGTTCTTTGTTGCACATTTTCCTCCCTGCCCCTCCTCCCCAACAGATCCCTTTTTTTCCTTTGGGAAAAAAAGTTCTTTCATTGTTATACAGTCCCCAGCCCTCCCACCCCCCCAAAAAAAACAACAAACAAAAAACAACCCAGACCACTTTACTATGCAGCTCTTATTTGGTCTCTTGTAATGCCAACAATATCTAATTATATATTCATTTTATAGAGTTCTCTTCCTCTCCTGTTTGAATGTCATGTACATTATTTGTCTCCTCTTCTCTCCGTTTCCCCCCAGCCCCCATGTCAGTCCTAATTTATAACAGTGGCATTATGCCATATTTGTCTTTTTTGTGATGGAGATATTTCACTCAGCATAATTTCCTCCAAGTTCATCCATTTTGTAAAATAATCCGTGAGTTCATTGTTTTACAATGCAGCATAGTATTCCATTCTGTGTGTATACCACAGCTTCTCTATCCATTCTTTTGTTAATGGACACTTGGGTTCTTTACAACTCTTTGCAATTGTGAACAAAGCCACAATAAACTTGGGTGTGCATATTTCTGCTTGGGTGGTGGTTATGGTTTCTTTAGGGTATTATCCCAGAAGTGGAATTGCTGGGTCAAATGGTATTTCTATTTGCAACTTTTTGAGAAAGTGCCCTACAGCCTTCCATAGTGGTTGCACCATTTTACACTCCACCCATAGTGACTTTTATAAGCCACTCCTTGACTCTTCCAAATACAAAGCCCTTAAAAAAGGAAGTGAGCAAGGTTAAAAGAATTCTTTAAGATTCTTTCAGTTTGGCATAATATTTCAGATATAAGCAAAGATGTTTGTTAAGTTAAACTTTATGGTTTTGATCAGAGTAGATTCACATAAACTTTTGAAAGAAATAGTACAGAGCACTCGTCTGTGCCCTTTACCCATGTTTCTCCAATGATAACTTCTTGTAAAATAATACTTTATGACAAAAGCCACTGATACTGATAGTCAGGTAACAAGTAAACAATAATACTTTATATTGTTTGTTTTATAGCTACACTCACAGTTACCTCTGCTAGTCCCCTCTCAGCACTCAAAACCCTAATTTGTTCATTATTTCTATAAATCTGTCATTTCGGTAGTTATGTAAATATGAGCACATAGTGTAAATTTTTTAATATTACTTTTTTTCCATTCAGCAAAATTATCTGGAAATTTGTCAAAGTTGTTAAGTGTATCAATAGTTCATTTTTATTCCATGTAAGACATTTTGTTTAACTATTCACCTGGTAGAAGATATCTGAGTTGTTTATAATTCTTAGCTGTTACAAATAAATCTATGAACAGCATGTAAACATTTTTTAATGAACATAAATTTTTATTTCTCTAGATATATTTCCAAGAATGAAATTTCTGAGTTGTATGACCACCATGAGTAGAAATTGATAGCAGGTAAAAATATTAGTTATGGTTCAGTTTTATAAGAAACTCTATTTTCCAGAACAGCTGTACCATCCTCTCTATATTATCCGTGATCAAGCTTTTTCACCTTTTCAATAACATTTGGCTTTAGCAAATCTTTACAAGCCTTTCTGTAAATAAGAAATGATACTTGGTTGTGGTTTTCATTTTTGTTTTCTTAGTGGATAATGTTGACCATCTTTTCAAGTGTTTCTTTGAGAGCTCTGGTGGTGTGGTCAGTGAGGAGCTGCACTGTTAGGCTTTTCTCTAGCAGTTCAAATCCACCTGCTGCACCATGTGAGGAAGATGGTCAATCTCTTTCTGTGAGATTTATAGCCTCAGAAGCCCTCTGCAGGGTCAGCTATGAGTTGGTTCTTTCTTCTTCTTGTTGTTACGTGTTGTCGAGTCACCTGCGACTCAGTGACCCTATGTACAATAGCCCTAAACTCTGCTCTATCTTGTGCCAACCTCACCATCTCCGACAAACCTAACTTCATTACACCAATCACGGAATCAATCCACCTCATAGAGAATCTTCCTCTCCTATGCTCTCCCTTCACTCGCGCAAACATGACATCCCTCTGCAAGGACTCATCCTTCCTTACAACATGACCAAAGTATGTCAGACTAAGCTTCAGACTCTTTGCTTCCATGGAGTAGCCTGGTTTAACCTTCTCCAGGATAAACCTTTCATTTTCTTAGCAGTCCGTGATATATTCAATACTCCTGCACAACAGCTCAAAGGCGTCAAGTCTCCTTCTATCCTCCCTAGTTATTGCCCAACTCTCTGACACATAAGAAGTGATTGCAAAGACCATGGCCTACATCAGATGCACCTTTGTCTCCAGAGTGACACTATTGTTCTTCAGTACTTTGGAGAGGTCCCTAACAGAAGACTTTCTCTTCACAACATGTCTTTTAATTTCCTGGCTGCTGGTGCCAAGAGTGTTGATTGTGGAGGCAAGCAAAGTAAAGCTGTTAACAATCTCAATCTCTTCATCATCCATCCTGATGCTGCCAATTGACACAGTGGTGAGAATCTTTGTCTTCTTGATATTGAGCTTCAATCTACATTGAAGGCTGCAGTCCCTGACCTTCTGCAACAAGCGGTTCAGGTCCTCCTCAGTTTCAGCAAGCAGGGTGTGTCATCTACATAACTCAGACTGTTGATGAATCTTCCACCAATCCTGATTGGTTCCTACTTGATGCAAATGAATTATTGCTGATATCCTTTTCAGTGAACTATTTGATCATGTCTTCTCATTTCCTAATTGTATTTGTTGAGTGATTTTTTAATTTTGTTTTTGCTGTTTTAAGCTTTCTTTACATATTAGAGTTACTAATATTTTCTTGAATATGTGGTCTATAAATATTTTCTACTAATCTACAGCTTGTTTTTTCATCCTCTTAATGGGATCTATACAGCAAAATGTTTTCATTTTTACATAGGTCAATTTATTACTTTTGCTTATAAGGGATTGTACTTTTAGTGGCAAATATAAGACTATGCTCTGTTGTTATTGTTGGGTGCCATTGAGTGGGAACTGACCCATAGCTGACCCTCCAGTGGGTTTTCAGAGGCAATAATCACAGGGAAGGAAATTGCCCACCTTTCTCCAGTGGAGTGGCTGGTGGATTCGAACAACATGCCTTCAGGATTACAGCAGAGCTCTTATTTAGTCCTACATTCCAAATATTTTCTACCCAAATGTTTTATACTCTTGTTTGCTCAGTGGGAAAGAATTGTACTTGCCAACATAAAGGAATTTGATTCAAATCTCTGCCCATGTGGTTTACTATGGGAGGGTCACCTACGGGTGACTGTTAGTTCTAACTCAATGGTACACAACAACATTTTACATTTAAGTCCCTTTTTGCACTTTGAGTTAATTTTCAATACAATGAGAGGCTTAAACTGATGTTCTTTTTATTCTTCCCCACCCCCACCATGGATGTTTACTTCTTCCAATACTCTTCTTTTGAAAAATCAACATGGTATTATTTTAAGGCATCATCTCTATTAATCCTACTATATAATGTGGAAGTTAGTTCTCTTTCTAATCATCCAATAAATTTAAACTTAAGTTCATAAGGATGTGTTACTTACCCTAAAATGTAGAAAGCATTAAAAGTTACTACTTATTATTAAACTAACAGGTTTCTGAGGTTTCAAGTCATTGTTGGAGGAAGAGACTGCACAATTTTCTACCTCCAAGAAGTTGGTAGACTGAACCACATTTTTTAATAGATATAGATTTTAGTTTATTGCTTGTTTATAATATTTCATTCCTTTTCATACATTCATTTACATTGTGTTTTATTCATATATATTGTGTGTTATACAATATTACATTCACATTGTGTTTCATACAATAATTAAAATACATTGCTTATTACATAATTAATTATCATTGATCAACACCTATTATTAAGTCAGCTCTGGTGGCCTAGTGGTAAGAAGCAGCACTGCAGTCCCAAAGGCACACAGTTCAAATCCATGGGAGAAGAATAGGCAATCTCCATTTGTGCCTCAGTTCTCATTTCCTTGGGGTATATTCTACTGTTGGCTCTATTCTATAGCTGGGCTCTATGAAAAGGTGAGGTAGGATGAGCTCGCGATGATAGTTAAAAAGACCATTTATAGATCCAACTGGAAATATAGTGTTGTGAATGACAGGATAATATTCAGACACATACAAGGAAGACTTGTTAATATTTCTATCATTCAAATATATGAACCAACAACCCAGGGCCAAAGAGGAGGAAATAGATGACTTCTACCAACTTTTGCAATTGGAAATCAACCAAACATGTAACCAAGATACTTTGATAATAATGGGTGACTTAGGAAAAGGGAAGAAGGCTCAGTAATTGGAAAGCATGGATGTGGTGACAGAAATGAAGCTGGAGATAGAATGATAGAATTCCATACAATTGATGGTGTATTCATTGCAAACACCTTTTTTAAGAAACATAAACAGCAACTATACACATAAACTTCACCTGATGGTCTAAGCAGGAATCAGATTGCCTATATCTGCATAAGAATTCACTGGAGACCTCAATATCAGCTGTGAAAACAAGGCCAGGTGCTGATTGTGGAAAAGGCCATCAACAGATATCATATGCAGGTTCAAACTGAAGCTAAAGAAAAATCAAATCCGCAAGAACCAAACTTTGACCTCAAGTCTATCCCACTAGAATTTAAAGACCATCTCAGGAGTGGGTTTGAGGGCTTGGACCCTAATGACCGCATGAGCTGTGGAAGAATATCATTCATGAAGAATGCAAAAAGTCATTACAAAGACAGGGGAGGAAGAAAAAACCAGCATGGATGTAAAAGAAGGCTGAATATTGCACTAGAACACAGAGAAGCCAAAGTAAAGAGAAGAAATCATGAAGTGAAAAAGATGAACACAGATTTCAAAAGGTAGCTCAGAAAGACAAAGTATTATGATGAAATGTGCCAAGAGCTGGAGTCAGAAAATCAAAAGGGTCGCTCAACAGTTCTTATTCTGAAGGAACTGAAGAACAAATTTAAGCCTCGAGTTGCAATACTTAAGAATACTAAGGGCAGAATCTGAATGACCCAAGAACCATCAAAAGAAGATGAGAGGAGTATACAGAGGAACTAATCC
>NW_006399796.1:12137086-12138639 GCF_000299155.1 Elephantulus edwardii | reverse complement strand
GTGAAACCTGACTGCTCCCTAATGGCAAGAACTTTTGAGATTCCATCTCACATATTTTGGGGACATAGCCAGGAAAGACTAGTCCTTGGTGAGGGACATCATGCTTGGAAGGATAGAGGGACAGTGCAGGAGAGGAAGACCCAGGATGAGATGGATTGACTTAGTGACTGAAGAAATGGGATAAGGTCTATCAGAGATGATGAGATTGGTTCAGAGAAGGGCATGGTTCAGAGCTAGTGTACATAGGGTTGCTATGAGTCACAGGCAACTTGTTGGCACATAACATCAACAACATCGGATTTCTGTGTTCAGCTTTTTGAGGAAATATCAAACTGCCTTCTAGGATGGTTGTACTATTTTGCCATCTCACCAGCAGTGCATGAGAGTTCCAATCTCTCCACATTCTCTCCAGCATTTATCGCTTACTGTCCTGTTAAACTTTGGTACTGTTATTGGGATAAGATGGTATCTCATTGTGGTTTTTATTTGCATCTCTCTTGTTTCTAGTAATTTTGATAATTTATTCATGTGTCTGTTGGCCATTGAATGTCTTCCTTTTTGAAAAGTGTTTTCATGCCTTTTGCTCATTCTGTTATTGGGTTATTGGTCTTTTATTGTTCTATAAACTTTATGAAACCATGGTCTTAAATGGTATTGACAAATATTTTTTCATAGTCTGTATGGAGTTTTTCACCCTACTGAAAAATGGTTTTTTTATAACCATAAGAACATAATATTTAGAAAGCTTCATTCATTGATATTAACCTCTCCTGGTTGTGCATTTCAGGCTATCTTTGCAAGACCATTATGCCTATTTAGACTAGGGCTTTTAAGTTTGGTGCTGTTTTGTCTCGTATTATACTTGTGGTTTGAGGTTTTAACCCTAGCTCTCTGATTCACTTTGAGTTGTTTTTTGTGTAAGGTGTGAGATGTGGATCTTGTTTCAGTTTTCTGCCAGCAGATATCCAGTCTTGTCACCATCATTTGTTGAAGAGATTGAAGAAGTTGTTGTTGTTTCCCCCTTTAATAGATTTTTATTGCTTGTTGAACATCAATTGACTGTAGGTATGTGGGTTAATTTTCTGGGTTCTTGATTCTATTCCATTGACCTATGGAATCACCAATTGTTTTTTAGTATTAGTCCAACATATAACGAACTGTAATAACAGGGCTTCTTATCCTTTACCTGCTAGTGATAAGTATCTCAAGTCTCTCCTCTACTTTCTTTTCCAACTAATATACCCTTGTTATTATTGTTAAGTGCCATCAGTTTGGATACCATAGTGACCCTTTGAACAATTCTAAACTCTGTCCTATCCAGCACCATCCTTGACACCCTCGACTTGGTTGAGTCTGTTGCCTAGTCCAATTTATTATCATCTCTCACTTGGATTATAGCTTCACCTTTTTAACTAGCCCTTGCACCCAGTTTCTGTATTTATTATCTAATTTCAAGAGGGAAAACCCCCAAAATCAAAGCTACTACTATAGACTTACTACTGTTGTTTTTGTTTTTGCTGATTGTTTTCAAGTCGAGCACAACTTATAGCAAC
>NW_006399796.1:12134045-12136611 GCF_000299155.1 Elephantulus edwardii | reverse complement strand
ATAACAAGTAATTGAGAAAACGATGGCCTGGATTAGGCACACCTTTGTATCTAGACTGACATCATTGCTCTTCAGCACCCTGGAGTGGTCCGTGACAGCAGATTTTCCCAGTGAAATTTGTCTTTTGCTATTCCGACTGCTAGTGCTAAGAGTGTTGATTACAAATCCAAACAAGCTCTAATTGCTAACAACCTCAATCTCTTCTCCATCTATCATGGTGCTGCCAATTGGCCTAGTGGTGAGAATCTTTGTCTTCTTAATGTTGAGTTTCAATCCATACTGAAGACTACAGTTCTTGACCTTTGCAGCAAGTGTTTCAGGTCCTCCTTCAGTTTCAGGGAGCAAGGTTGTGTTATCTGCATATCATATGTTGTTAATGAGTCTCCCTCCAATTTTGATGTCACGCTCCTCCTCATGAAGTACTGCTTCCCAAACAATCTTTTCTGGATACAGATTGAAAAGGTAAGGTATATTTACTACTACTATTTACTATTACTATAGAACCTAAGCCAATTCATACATGTAGATTGTCCCATTCCTTCTCCTAGTGAGGCTATTGAGCTTAATCTGCTAACTTTTTGGTGTTGGTGGTTGTTTTTAAGTGATATTGTGTCAAGTACAACTCAAAGTGGCTCCATGAAAAATAAATAAGAAATATGTCATATCCTGTGCCATCCTCATCATCCCTGACCCATATGAGGCCATATCCGCAGAAACTACATCCATCCACTTCAATAAGTATTATCACAATTTTATTACAGTCTCCTACTAAAAATCTTAGTATGCACTTTCCATTTCTTAGGGGGATATATAAGGTATCTTACTATGATTTTTGGTAGCCTTTCCTATTTTCTCCCCAGTTTCTTGATGTCTGTTACACTCTAGATTCTTGAGCTTCAGGCTTTGGCCAAAAGGAATTCCTCTTACACAAGCTCATTTCTCATCTCAGGTCTTTCCACAAGTTTTCACAACAAAATATGCTCTTTCTGTCAAATTTTATGCATCCTCATTCTTTAATAGTCACCACTTCTAGGAAGTGCCTCATGGCCTCCCTATCTTATCTTGATGACCCTCGTATGATCATTCACAACTTCCTGTTATTCTTACATCATAACCTTTACCACATTTTTAAAATAATTTTTGATAACCTGTCTATCCTCAGAGCATAACTAAAAATCAGGAAAAGTATGCATCAGGATTGTATCCTTTCTCTATACCTATTCACCCTTTATGCTGAGGAAATCATTCCAGAAGAAGAATGTGACATCAGGATTGGAGGAAGACTTATCAACAGGCTGCTTTACGCAGATGATACAACCTTGCTGCAGAAGACCAAAGACTACAGTCTTCAATGTGGACTACATTTCATCATCAAGAAAGCAAAAATCCTCATCACTGGAACAATAGGCAACATTTTTGTAAATGGAGAAAAGATTGAAGATGTCAGAAATTTAATTTTACTTAAATCCACAACCACTCTGATGGTAAGAGCAGTCAAGGAACCAAAAGGCATGTTGTGTTGGGAAAATTTGCTGTCAAAGAATCTTTAAGTCCTAAAGAACAAGCATGTCAGTTTTTGGTTTTGTTTTGGTTTATAAATTTACAAATTCATGACAGTAACAAAAAACCCAATTGAATATTGTTTAAGCAACAAAGTTGTATTATATAATAAGGGATATGAAAGAAGAGTAAGTTGAGGGTGAATTAATTCTATGGCTCAATCACTTAATCAGTGGCCTAGATTTCTTTTCATCTTTTTAGTCGCCTATCTTCAATATGTCAAATTGTCCTGAAACTTGCTATCATTATGGGCATAAATACTTGCAATAGTATCAGACTATATATATATATAAAGTAACCTTAGAAGACTGTCTTGCATTTCTTATTGACCAGAATTGCATCCTATTTTCATGGAACAGGTCCATTACAGGAGTTATAGGATGTTCAAGACACTGTGAGGTGGGAAAAAAAAATGTTTCGGCCCTCCTTAAAGCATCCATTTCCAGGAATGTTGATACCTGACGACTTTGTAGGCAAAGGTAAAAAGGAGGAAAAAGATGAATGACTGGAAAGCAACTGCAGTGTCTGCACAGCTGCCATATGCTCCTAAGTGTCAACAAATGTTGGCTCTAAACAACACAGACAAAACTAATAGTCACATGTTGTTCCTGTGGTTATGTTCCATCGAATCTCCTGTAACTCATAATGACTATTTACATCAACTTGGAAACCTGCCTATCCTTAGTCAACCTCATCATCTTTGGCATTGAGTCAATTGATCTCCTCCGAGGTCTTCCTCTCCTGCACTGTCCATCCACCATTCCAAGTATGCTGTCCCTCTCCAAGGATTGGTCCCACTTGGCTACATGCTCAAAATATGGGAGTCAGAGCCTCAAAATTCTTGCCCCCAAAGAGCAGGCTTTTTTCACCCTGTCCAGGACAGATCTGTTTGCCTTCCTGGCAGTCCACAATATGTTCAACATATTGTTTAGAGTAGTGAGAGAAGATCTTCACCCTGAAACCCACAGCGTCCCTTTTCAGCAGGAAGTAGCTAAGAGAATACGCC
>NW_006399796.1:12133248-12133741 GCF_000299155.1 Elephantulus edwardii | reverse complement strand
TCCAGCACCATAAATCACAGGCATTGGTCCTTCATCTATCATCTTTTGTTATTGTCCAACTCTGATGCATACAGTAAGTAACCACAAAGATCGTGGCATGTATCAAGTGTACCTTAGTCATCAGATTTACACTGTTGATCTTTAGTACCTTAGAAAGGTCCCTGAGAGTAGGCTTTCCCCATGAAATTTGTCTTTTGATTTCTTGACTGCTGATGCAAACAGTGTTGATTGTTGAGCCAAGCAAGCTGAAGTTGTTAACAACCTCAATCTCTACTGCGTTTGTCATGGTGCTGCCAGTTGGCCCAGCAGTGAGAATCTTTGTTTTCCTGATGCTGAACTTCAATCCATACTGAAGACTACCGTCTTCTCAACCTTCTGCACAAGTACTTCAGGTCCTCCTCAGTTTCAGCAAGCAAGGTTCTGTTGTCCGTGTAATATAAGTTGTTGATGAATCTTCCTTCAATCCTGATGCCACATTCCTCCTCATAAAGTA
>NW_006399796.1:12124801-12130108 GCF_000299155.1 Elephantulus edwardii | reverse complement strand
ACACACACACACACACACACACACACACACACACACATCTATATATATACATGTAACAGAAATAGAAGAAAAAATAGGGATCTCTGGCGGCCTAGTCACAGACAAGTGACAAAAGTCACTGCAATCCCAAAGGCATACAGTTCAAGACCACTAGCTGCTCCACTGGAGAAATATGGCCAATCTGCTCCTATGCGATTAACTGCCTCTGAAAAGCCACTAGAGAGTCAGCTATGGGTCAGATCTGACTCTACAATACACAACATACACATGTATAAAATATTTATTTAGTAGTTAGAACATCAGACGACCAAGGGAGGAAAGTACCAGTATCTGTATCTGTATTTCAGTATTCATTCTGTTCGCACTGTCAAAAATATGTTATATCTTAATTACTAAGAAAGTAGTGAATTGCGCTCACTTTGGCAGCACATACACTAAAATTGGAACTATGCAGAGGAGATTACCATGGCCCCTGAACAAAGATGACATGCAAATTCTTGAAGTGTTTTCATACTTTTAGTAAGATAAAAAAAAAAGAAGGTAGTGAATTATAGTAATCATTTGACCAGATTGGGATCTGATCGCTTTCACCTCGATTTAGGATATGGAACTATGGAGGGACGAAGGATCAAATTTTAACACATGTGAACTGGACCATGGGTTCCAATATATTAAAGGACTTCTGATAATTTTAAATTCAAATGATCCTGTGCAGAAATAGACAAAAGAGATGAATCATGAATGGCTGTGGGCTACTTGAATAGATATTTTTATAATGATTACAGGCACACACAACACCACATTTTTGAAATTATATCGCCTTGTGTTACAAAGCACTTATTCTTCCCATAATGGCATCTTGATAGAATGTGGGTGGGCTAAATAGCTCCCAGGGCATTAGCAAAGCAATGACATAAAACCATTGTTTTATTTTCTGTAGCTCCTCTGGATAGCTTAAGGGAAATTATGACTACTTCGCAAATGATGGGTAACTGTGAATTCCTGAGAAATGAGTCAAAAAAAATTGTATGACATCAGAAACTAAGAAATAACAGAATGTGAACTCTATTTCATACAAGCAGGATCCTGCTGCATATTTTATTTACATTTAACAAATACCCTATTTGTGAGTCACATAATTATTTTTACTGAAGTTATGTGCTTCTTATTTTTCACATTCTTTCTATGTGCACACTAGTACTGTGAGGAAATGTTTTCCTTTTTTTTTTACAGCTGCTGTTGTTGTTAGGTGCCATGGTGTAAAGAATGACTCAGGACATTTATGAACCACAGACCAGAACCCTGTCCTATCCTGTGTCGTCCTCATCATCTCTGATGCACTTGAGCCCGTTGCTGCTGTCATTGTGTCAGTCCACCTAGTTGAAAGTCTCTTTTGCTGACTTTCCACCCTTTCAAGCATCATGATTTCCAAGGAATAGCCTCTTCTAGCAACATGCTCAAAGTATATGAGATGAAGCTTTGCCATCCATGTCTCTAAGGAGCTTTCTGGTTAAACTTTGTCCAAGGTATATCTGTTCATTCTTTTGACAGTCCATAGGCTATCCAATACTCCTGTCTAGCATCACAATTCAAAGGTATTAATTCTTTTTCTGTCATCCTGACTCATTGTCTTACTCTCAAATGCATAGAAAGTGACTGAAAAGACCATTCATCTGAATCAGATATACCTTTAATTTCAAATTGGCATCATTGATCATCAGAATTTTGGAGAAATTCTTGATATAGGACTTGCCCAATGTAATATGTCTCCCAATTTCCTGACTGCTGGCACTAAGAATAATGATTATGTACCTAAGTAAGATGACAATTTCAATTTTTTCTCCATCTTTGTGATGCTGCTTATTGGTCATGTGGTGAGGGGTTTTGTTTTCTTGATGTAGACATTCAATCCACATTGAAGGCTGTGATTTTTGATCTTTTGCAGTAAGCATTTCTAGTCCTCCTGGCCTTTAGCAAGCAAAGCTGTGTCATCTGCCTAATAGAGGTTGTTGAATCTTCATATGATCTGATTTGATACTCTTCTCCATAGAGTTCAGATTCTTGAATTATTTGCTTAGTATACATACTTATTATCAAACAGTATCATTAATATCACATGCAAACAAGATTCTGTTGAAGATTATAAAAAAATGACTGGAACAGCACATCAGCAGAGAACTGCCAGGTGTGCAGGCTGGGTTTAGAAGAGGCCGTGGTACTAGGGATATTATAGCTAATGTTAGATGAACCTTCGCTGAATGCAGAGTACCAGAGGAATGTCTATCTGTGTTTCACTGACTACACAAAGACATTTGACTGTGTGGATCATAACAAACTGCGGCTGACTCTGAGAAGAATGGGAATCCCAGAACACTTGATTGTGCTTATGCGAAACCTATACTTGGACCAGAACAGAGCAAGAAAACACTGCATGGTTCAAAATTAGGAAGGGTGTACGTCAAGGATGTGTCCTTACCGCCATACTTTTTCCATCTATATGCATAATAAATTATCCAGGATTATCATAGAGGCTGGGCTCTATGAGAAGAAATGTGGCATCAGGATTGGAGGTAGACTCATCAACAATCTGCATAATGCAGATGACAAAACTCTGCTTGCTGAAACTGAGGAGGACCTGAAACATTTACTGCAGAAGGTCAAGGACTGCTGTCTTCAATATGGATTAAAGCTCAATATCAAGAAAACAAAGTTTCCCACTAATGGACTGATTGGCTGCAACACACACACACACACACAAAAAATAAAAAAATAAAAGAAAAAATGATGAAGAGATTGAGACTGTTAACAGCTTTAGTTTTCTTGGCTCTGTAATCAACATTCTTGGCACAGCAGCCAGGATATTGAAAGACAAATTGCACTGGGAAAGTCTGCTGTCAGAGATGTCTCCAAAGTACTGAAGAGCAACCATGTCAGTCAGGAGACTAACGTATGCCTGATACAGGCCATGGTCTTTGCAATCACTTGCTATACATCAGAGAGCTGGATAATGACTAGGGAGGATAGAAGGAGAAGTGATGCCTTTGAGCTGTGGTGGAGTATTAAATATACCACACACTGCTAGAACAAACAGGTTCACCCTAGAGAGGGTTAAACCAGGCTTCTCCTTGGAGGCAAGGATTCTGAAGCTTTGTCTGACATAATTTGCACATGTTGCAATGAGGGACCAATCCTTGGAGAGGGACGTCATGCTTGGGAGGGTGGAGGGACAGCACAGGAAAGGAAGACTTTCTATGAAATGGATTGATTCAGTGACTGGGATAATGGGAGTAGGTGTGTTAGAGGCAGTGAGAGTGGCACAGGATAGAGCAGAGTTTAGGGCTGTTGTACATAGAGTCTCTATGAATTGCAGGTGACTCGACAGCACACCATAACAATAACAACATACAGATTGAGTAAGCATGGAGAAAGGGTACAACTTGATGCACATCTTTCCTGATTTTAAACCATGCACTGTTCCCTTGCTCTGTTCAGACAGTAACTTCTTGGTCTAGGTATAGGTTTTGTATGAGCATCATTGGGTGATCTGGGATTTCCAGTCTTCTCAATCTTAGCCATAGATTGTTATTATCCACACAGTCAAATGTCTTTGCTTGTAGCATAGAAACTTTGCCTCTTTAATAGTTATCATTAAATGGAACAAATTGTAAGCTTAAATCAAGCCAATCATTGAGTATCGTTTTTCATAATACAGTGCTTATAGATCTAAATATCATGCTGTTGTCTATTCAGGTTTATTAACTATAACTTGGAAGCTTGTCAGCTCCACAGTCACTGTTTAACCTTTGGGTAAACTAGATAAACTCATAAGCTTCAGTCTTACCAATATCAATATCATAAGAATATTTAAAATTTTTAAAAGTTATGTATGAAAATCATTTTACAAAGTAACTAACCCATGCATAGTCACCGCATGTATATTATCTCTGTTATCATGCTTTCCTCTTTTAATATCATTATCATGGTTAAGATAGCTGAAAGATATGCAGATAGCATTAAAAAAAAAAAAAAAAAGAATGTGGCCATACGTTCTTTTTCCAAGAAGAGATTGTATAGGTTTTAAAGTTTCAAAACAATCTTTGGCTTTAAAAAGTTTTTAAAAATATATATATATACACACACGAAGAGAGCAAAAGTTGTATATCAATTGCTATATTCCCAGGAAACAGACCAGTACAAAATCTATATTACTTAAGGTCTGTTGAACAAATAAATCATTTACCTAGAGCTATTTGGATTGAGAAAATATATAGAATGCATGGTTTTGTATGGTGTTTTCTTTTGGAAGCTGCAGATATAGAGAAATTTGTCTTAGCAAAGGATTCCTAAGCAAAGAGGATTTATCGTTTTCTTTAATTGTTGCCTCTTGCATCATTTCTCATCTCATAGAGATGTGACATGGAAAGCATCGTTGAGCAATTTTGTAATTTCAACTGCATTTTTGCCATGCACACTGGCCAACTATGGATGTGCCTTCTGTGCCTAGGTTGAGATAATTGTGTACCTTCCCACCTTCATTGGCAAATTCTTGACCTCCGGCACCTGTGAAAGACGCTGGGTGGATCTGAGTAGACCCATGCCAATCCAAAGGCACAGATAAAATGCAGAATCCAAGCATATATATTTCACAGATGTTCAGGAAACTTACCTTTGTGCATCAAAGGGCAAGACATTTGAAAACAAAACTGCTTTCTTTTGTAGAGTGAATCCAGATGACTTGAAAGAAATTGTGCAAATATTTGAAATTGTAGTTCTTAAGTACATTTGGGAGATATCTTTCATCTTCTCTTTTCTGTAAAATGCCTGTATGTCAGATAACGTTCTAAATCTGAGCATTCAAATTAAGACAGACTAGGAAGGATTGGCCATCCACTTCTGAAATAGCAGACCTTCAAAAACTCTATGTAAAATAGAGCTCACTTAGACAAGCAGATATGGCAACTTAGGCTGAATTCTCAAGTATGGAAACACAAAGGAGAAGAAACAGCTGTAAGTAGACACTAGTGATTGGAACATGGAATATGAGAACCATGAATGTAGGAAAATTGGATATTGTTAAGAAAGAAATGGAGCACATAAATACTGACGTACTAAGCATTGGAAAGAGGAGATGGGATATTTTGAGTCAGCCGATCATATGATATACTATGCTGGAGATGAAAAGGTGAGGAAAAACAGGGTCGCTTTCATAGTTAAAAATGTCATTTCTAGTGCAACAGTGAATTAATGGAAAACCAAAATCTCTGTAAATGTTCATTAAAATTTAATAAAAAATGAGTATAAAAAATA
>NW_006399796.1:12119416-12120226 GCF_000299155.1 Elephantulus edwardii | reverse complement strand
AGCCTTTTAAACAAATGGTGTTGGCAAAATTGGAAAAATATCTGCAAAAGACTCAAGCAAATACATTTTATAAGAAATAAACACAGGCTATACACAAGGATTTCACCTGATGAGATACCACAATGAATTAGTCATGAGTAAATTAAAGCTCAAAAAGAAATTATAAATGACCCATAAAACCACAGTCCAGAGGTGTGTAATATTAACCCCATGCTGTTGTTGTTTGCTGTTGAGTTGGAATTAACCCATAGCTGACTCTCCAGGAGGATTTCAGAGGCAGTACCCCCAGTCCTATAATAATGTAGATCACAACATCTTCCCCGGGTGCTAGATGTTAAAAATTTGACAGATGCACACACATATTTATTGCAGCTTTGTTGACAATAACAAAGAGTTGAAAACAACCTAAGTGCCCATCAACAAACAAATGGATAGTGAAGCTGTGGTATATTCACATAATGGAATACTGTGTTGCATTGAAAAACAATTAACTCATTAAATATTATTCAAAATGGGTGACTGTGGAGCACATTATGCTGAGTGAAATATCTCAATCACAAAAGGACAAAAATACTACATAATGTCACTGCTGTAAAATGGGACTGACATCAGGGTTAGGGGGAGACTGAGAAAGACAGGATAAATTATGTAGACTGCATTGAAATAGATGAGAGAGAGAACTGTTTAAAAAGGATATTGTTGTTGTTGATATGGGCTGTTGAGTCACTTGCAACTCATAGCAACCCTATGTACGAGAGCCCTAAACCCTGCTCTATCCTGTGCCAACCTCGCCGTCTCCGACACACTCAT
>NW_006399796.1:12115956-12119136 GCF_000299155.1 Elephantulus edwardii | reverse complement strand
ATAGTATGCAATCGCAAAGACTATAGCCCGGATCAGGCACACCTTAGTCTCCAGCCTGACATCAGTGCTCTTCAGTACTCTTGAGTGGTCCCTCACAGCTAACTTTGCCAAAGCAATTCATCTTTTAATTTCCTGGCTGCTGGTACCAAGAGTGTTGACTGTGGAGCCAAGTAAACTAAAACTGTTAACTATCTCAATCTCTTCACCATCCATACTTATGATGAGAATCTTTTTTGTGTGTGTGTGCTTCAACCTTATTGAAGGCTGCAATCCTTGATCTCCTGCAGCAAGCACTTCAGGTCCTCCTCAGTTTCAGCAAGCAGAGTTGTGTCATCTGTATAATGCAGGTTGTTGATGACTCTTCCACCAATCCTGATTCCATATTCCTCCTTGTACAACCCAGTGTCTTGGATGATTTGTTCAGTATACAGATTGAAAATGTATGGAGACAAACTACATCCCTGAAGGACCCCCTTCTTGATTTTGAACCAAGTAGTGTCTCCTTGCTCTGTCTGACGACTGCTTCTCGGTCTAAGTATAGGTTCTGATTAGGTATTATTGCCATGACAAGAGTCCAGAACAAAGGCTGCATAGTGGGATGGACTTGGGGGGAGGGATTGTATAAAAATTAAATAATTTTTCTCTTACTTTTCAAAAAGAACAGTGAACCGGGGGCGGGGGGCAAGGATAAAAGTGCAACAATGATGAATAAAAATCCAAAGTGTCTGTAAATTTTCATTAAAATTAATAAAAATATTAACCAAAAATTAAATTAAAAAAGGAAAAAATTGACAGGCACTGTGCTTGGATTAGCAATACCACTTTGTATGAAACAGCATTATGAACATTATGAGGCAATTTTAGACTGCCCTAAAGGTCCCTATGACTTAGCTCCAGTGCTAGGTTCACTATGTTTCAAGTTTTGTACTACATGTAAATACAAAATTATATTTTTAAATTTCTGGTCTATATTTTACGAAACAGATGGACGGCTGACTTTATCTTTAATGTCCATTAGCCAATACTGTTTTCATTTCACACACAGAATTCTAAGAAGAAATTGTGTGTCAGTGGATAATTGTACTACTTGGGCTCTGAAAAATGCCTCTCAGAGCTATCTGATCTTCATTCCATGCAAACTCTGTAAGAATTCTTAACAACTCTAAGAATAAAGAGATAGAATTCTTGGCTACAGCCAGCAACGTATGCCAAATAGGCAACTGGATGGAGTCCCTGGATGATGCAATCACTTGACTACCAGCCTCAAAGGTTAGAGCGGGAAGGAAACATCTGACAACTTGCTTCTGAAGGGTCAATGTCTTCAAATCATCCCCAAACAGCCCTAAAAAGATTTCTTTTAAATTGAACTTTCACTCCTCTATTCTGAATCTATAAATGTGTCTATTCTTAACTTTTTCTTGGAGGCAGTTATAACATCTGCTTGGTTTATTCATTGATTAATAAGAAAATTACATTTTCCAACATGTTCATGTTTATATATGTGTCTGAGTAATGAAAATTCTCTTTTTACAGAATTTTACATCACCTGAATTTCATTGGGTAAAAGATGAGCCATCTCTTACCATGCAATTTACAGACTCAAAAAATCTAGTGTCAGCTATGAGTTTATTCCAACCCATCAATAATGAGTTATTGAATAAATAAAAGCAGTATTACAGGAATGTTAAAAGATTTCTCTTATTCTAAAGGTAAAGTAACTCCTAAAGGTGAGTCACAGGGGGGCTGCTTATCCATGCTTAAATATTTTTGCCATTTCATGGTCTATCATGGTTGGTTTAAATCAATTGGAATATCTTCCACCCATTACCTGAAGAATTCAAACAAGCCACACACTGAATTGTTCACTCCAGGCATTTCACACATTCTTTCTTATTTGGTGCACATTCCATTTCACATCATTGTATATTGATTACTCCCAGTGTCAGGAATTCAATCTCAGATTCTATCAGCAAAGGCCCATGACAGTGAGTGAAATTTCCTTGTCCTTGGTTTCACACTGATGACATTCATTCCAGTTATTTTAAGTTGGTTATGACATCCTTCTTTTCATGTTTATATTCTTCTTTATATTTTCCCTGGCACGGAGTTCAACACACAGTAAGTATTTAAGAGACATTTGTGAAATAGAATTACTGTCTCAGAAACAAATGAAGGGTCAATCCAAGAAGAAACCTAAGGCAGTGAATAGGGAATTTCTTATAGATGGGTAGATAAACATTAACATGGCTGGCAACTGCTTTTACTGAAATATAAATTATTATTTTCAGAACCTAAAAACCAAACTCTTCAGGACATGATAAAACAAATATGTCAACATTGAATTAATGTGACAAACACAAGTGAAAAGAAATAAAAATATTATTAAGAGAATAGGAAAAGCCTAAACACAGCCATTTTAAGCATTTAATATTAAAAAGTTGTCAAATTTCAGAAATATTTATATCTGAGTCTTTGAAAGAAATATGAATATAAATTTTTTGTTTGTTGCTTCTTATCCTATTCATTTCTTCTTGTTGTTGTTGCTGTGTACCATCGAGTTGCCTGTGACTCATAGTGACCCCATGTACAACAGCCCTAAACCCTGCTCTATACCTTTCCAATATTATTGTTTCTGACACACATTACCCCAGTCATTGAATCAATCCATCTCATTGAAGGCATTGTCCCTCCAACCTCTGAAGCATGATGCTCCTCTCCAAGGGCTGATTCTACCTTGCAACATGTCCAAAATATGTCTGACAAAGCCTCTGAATCCTTGTCTCCAAGGAGCAGCCTGGTTTAACCCTCTCTAGGATGAACTTTTTGCCGTTTCTGTTATCTAACTGTGTTCTGTTGTACATAGGGTTTTCAGAGGCCTGCTATTTCGGAAGTGGATGGCCAATCCCTCTTTATGTGAATGTTCACATTTAGAGAAGTATCAGACAGAACAGCAAGTTAAAGGTATATCCCTTACTGCGGAGTTAACTTTAGTGTCAGTGTTGTCCCTGCCTTTCTCACACGCGCCTTTACCCACTTATTTCCCTACTCCACCATTCACCAGGATACCCATCCACTTCTACCCCCTCCCTTCACATCTGTCTCCCTTTGACCAGCCCTCCATCTAATAATGTATATATGAAGCTTCCATGGCTTCTGTGATTCCAAACACATCAGCTGATG
>NW_006399796.1:12097743-12113805 GCF_000299155.1 Elephantulus edwardii | reverse complement strand
CCCCCCAATTCTTTCAGAGCAGCTTGAGTATCTTCCTTCATCACCACAGGTGAAAAAAATTAGGGCAAGATAAAGATCTTACATTATCATTATCTATTTGAATCATGAACACAGATCTAGCCAATATGAAAGAAATGGACTTAAAATCCACAATCATACTTATGTATATATTTGTAGGGGCAAAGTGTGTGTGTGTGTGAGAGAGAGAGAGAGAGACAGAGAGACAGAAAGAGAGACAGAGAGAGAGAATAGGAGGATCACAGAGCTCAACACACAGGAGTTCTTCCTTTTTGAGACTGAAACAAAGAAAGAAGAATACCCATCAAAGGGTGATGATGACCAAGATGCTCCAAAACAGCAGTAAATAACAAATTAAGTTTACCTCCTAAACACACACAAAAAGCCCTATCTATTCTAAAACCTCCTTTGTGCCTTTCTTCCCAGATCATATTTATGAACTTTCCAATTACAATATCGCAACTCTCACCAAATCTTTGTGTGAAAAGCAGAAACACCTTGCCGTCGAGTTGGGATCAACTCAGAGCTGACTTTGCAGCAGGTTTTCAGAGATTGTAATTACACAGGAGATAGCTCATTTAATCCCCTATACTGGATGGATCAAAGGGAGACTCATCAATAACCAGTGTTATGCAGATGACACGACTTTGCTTGCTTAAAGTGAAGAAGACTTGAATCACTTGTTACAGAAGACTAAGAAATGCATCCTTCAATATGATCGCATCTCACTGTTAAGAAAACAAAGATTCTTACCACTATATCAATAGGCAACATCATGGTGACTGGTGAAGAAATTGAAACTATGAACAACTTCATCTTGCTTACATTCACAATTAACATCCTTCGTACCAGCAGTAAGGAAATCAGGAGACATATTGGATTGGGAAAGTCTGCAGTTAGGGACCTCTCTAAATTATTGAGGAGTAAAGAGTAACTTTAGAGGGCCCAGAAAGCATTATGCTGAGTGTACTAATTCAGTCCCACAAAGACAAATACTGCATAAAACCATTATTGTAGAATGAGTATGAGTATCCAAGGTGGGGTGGGGCGGAGAGGGGGCAAGATGGAAATAGAGGGGTGAGGATGGGAGGGTAGGGTGTTAATCATAGGGTTGTATAATTAGATGGATGGGTGGGGGGAAAGGTATTTTGAAAAAAACAATGTATTCAAACTTTGTAAATAAATCAGAGTAAAACAAAATAAAAATTTAAAAAAAGAAACAAGCACACAGATGCAAAAAGGTTCTTTCATTGTTGCACAATGTTCTCCCTCACCCTCAGTCCACTTTACTATGTAGTTCTTATTCTGGACTATTGTCGTGCAAATAATACCGAATTGTATAATCCTTTTAAACAGTTCTTGGCCTTATCTGTGTCAACGCAGTGTTCATTATTCTGGTCCTCCTTGCTTTTAATATGCAAGTTCGTATTATTTGAATGATGCAGGTTTTTAATGGGTCTTCTTCCAATCTAGATACCATATTCTTCTTTTAAAGTCCAGTTTCTCAAATTATTTGGTCAGCAAGCAAACTGAATAGATATGGAGAAAGAATGACATTTCTTTCTTGATTTTAAATCATTCAGTGGTCTCTTACTCTTTTTAGATAACTTTTGGTGGTCTAGATATAGGTTTCACATAAGCACAGCTACATTCCGTGTGTCCCATTCTTCTCAATATTAGCAATAATTCGTTAGATCCACACAGTCAAATGCCTTTTCAAAATCAGTAAGGCACAAATAGACGTTCTTCTGGTATTCTCTGCTTTCAGCCAAAGTCAATCTGACATTAGCAATGATATCCTTGGTGTCACGGTCTCATATAAATCCAGCTTCAACTTTTGGCAATGGTCATTCAATGTACTGTTCTAGCTGGTTTTGGATGATCTTAAGTAATAAAATTTTCTTGCATTTGACATTAATGATATTGTTTAACAATTTCCACATTCTGTTGGATCTCCTTTTTTTGGGAATGGAAACAAAAATGTATCTCTTCCAGACAAAAGGCCAGGCAACTGTCTTCCAAATTTCCTGGTACAGACTGATGAGCATGTCAAGGGTTGCATCTGTAACTTTGTTTTGGGCTGCTTGCGGCCAGAAGGGTCCAAAGGAACATGGCAAAGGCAGCCACTGGCCCAGTCCCAATAAGCTTGTTGCCAGAGCCTGCAACCAGAAAGGCTAATCATTGGGAAGGACTATGAAAATAAGGTGTTTGTAGTGGACTAAGGGGATTGGGCAGTTTGATATTGATGGAACTAAACAACTTGGTACCCTGTGGAGGTAAGACCATCCACATAAGGTATATGGAACCCTGGCAAGATAATTTATCACTTTAGTTACCCAACTAAGTTTAAAATTGAATTGGAAAGGGGAAACTTTATTACTACCTAGAAGTACTGAAAGTGGAGCACATCCTTTTGACCTTGGGTTCCTATGCTAAAAGCCTCCTAGACCCAGGAGAAAGAGAATAAGTCCTAACATTGGAGACAGCAGGAGGTAACAAAAGCAATAGCAGAGAAATGGCAGCAGTATAACAAGGACACCAATGCAAGGCCCAAAGGGCAAGGTGACTACAGTGCATATGCTGACCAATGACCCGTGGGAAAAAAAGAGATGAGTATCTTTAAGCTGAAGCTTACTGGCAGAGTGAGATGCCTCTGAGAACTAATTGGTAAAGCCAATAATCTTTGAAAGACTGGCTTGACCCCAAAAGGCTAAGAAGTACAAAGGATTTAGGGGTCTTGTCCTTGAAAGGTCAAGGGACAAAGGGGCCACAGGATGGCACCAAACGTATCTATGGACACAGACAAGAAGCTGATCAAAGGACTATACATTAAGTCAGTCCTGAAACCAAATTGTAACTTGCTATTTCCCATGTAAGCAAAGAATACTGAGTATTCCATGGACTGCTAAATACACACACACACACACACACATAAAGTTAGTTTGTCTTGGAGGAAGTACAACCATCTTTAGACACAAGGATGACGAAACTTCATCTCATCTACTTTAGGCATATTGTCAGAAAGGTCCAGTCCTTGGGACAAGCTTCTGTGCTGGGAGAGATGAAAAGTCAAAGAAAAAAAGGAAACCCACAAGAGGGAACATGGAAATGGCACAGGATAGGGTGAAGTTCAGATCTGTTAATAAGTTTCTAATGAGTTGTAGTCAATTCAACAGCATGTAACATTTCATCAATAAACCCGATTGTGAGTGGTGTCTGTGAGTTCTGTATGCATATTATAAAAAATTGTCAAATCTAGCAGGAATGCAGAGAGTTCTATGAGAGAGGAGGTATGTGTGACTTCTGGTTCATAACAATCTTGGGCTAGTACTGATGGCAATTCTCTCTTCCCCTTGTGAAACCAAAGGAAGTCAGATGCTCACATTTTATGCCTTAGAGGCATACAGTGACTTTAGATATGTATAACTTTTATAACACATATTGAATTGGGACCAGAGGAGAAAATGTGTGTGTACTTTATCTGGTGTTTTAATCTGAATTGCAAAGCTTAAAATATGTATTGTAAAGTAAATTGCTACTCTGGGGGCGGGGGGGGGGGTGGATGATGGAAGTAAACCTGGGAGAATTCAACAGTATTCAAAGTGTTATTCAAATGTCTGATCAGTTTGCAGGTGAGAGGATGAAATATCCAGCATAAGTTCACGAGAAAGACACCTTGCACAAGTAAGCCTTGTCAGTAATGAATAATTGGTGGCCTGCTTGCTGGGATCAAAGCAACTCTGCCTTCAACTTCAATTTCCAATTTCAAAAAGGTAGATGTCTTGTGACCCTCTTTATTATTGACTAGCAAAACTGCCTTAACTCCTCCCAGACCTTCACAAAGCCAGATTCAGAAGCAGCTTTGGTGGATTGACTTGCAAATGAAATCTTTACATCAAAAGAACAAGGCTGCACAGAACAATTCTTAATCCAGAAGGAGTCAGGCCTTCTATTTGCTTCATTCTGATGTCCCCATTGACTTAGAGATCTTATTTCAATGTTTCATTCCCATCAGGCAAGTCTTTAACATACTGTTGCCTCTTTCCTTGATCACTTTCTCCTATATTGATCTTTTAGTGTTTTGAAAGATAAAAGGAGAAAAAAAAAAAAGGACAAGTTAACATTCATCCAGAAAGGATGAATTCTAACAGGATAAAATAGGAGATGGCAGACTTTTTCTATAAAGAAACAGATCGTTGATATTTTCATCTTTGCAGGGACACATGATCTCTGTCACAACCGTTCAGCTCTGCACATTGCAGGGTATAGCCACAGGGAATATGTCAATGAATGGGTGTGGTTGTGCTTGAAGAAAACTTTATTTGCAAAAATAAACAGTAGCCTAAATTTGACCTGTGGCTCTTGGCTTGCCAATTCCTAAAATAGAAGATTTGGGAAACCAAGAAACTTGGTCTAGTGGACACAAACATAGCTTGTTGTTGTTGTTGTTGTTGTTATGTGCCACTGAGTCGCTTGTAACTTATGGCAACCCTATGCACAATACCCCTAAAGCCTGCTCTATCCTGTGCCAATCTTATTGTCTCCGACACACCTACCCCCATTATCCTAGTCACTGAATCAATCCATCTCATCGAAGATCTTCCTTTCCTGTGCTGTCACTCCACCCTTCCCAGCAGGACATCCCTCTCCAAGGACTGATCCTGCCTTGCAACATGCCCAAACTGTGTCAGATGAAGATTCCGAATCCTTGTCTCCAAAGGGCAGCCTTGTCTCACCCTCTCAAAGACAAACCTGTTTGTTCTCCTAGCAGTTGATGGTATGTTCAATACTCTTTTCCAGCACCTCAGCTCAAAGACGTCAATTCTCTTTCTATCATCTCTAGTCATTGTCCAGCTTTCTGATGCATAGAAAGTAATTGCAAAGACCATGGCTGGGATCAGGCACACCCTAGTCTCCAGACTGACATCTTTGCTCTTCAGTACTTTGGGGAGGTCTGTGACAGACCGCCCAAGTGCAGACGTTCCCAATGCAATTCCTCTTTTAATTTCCTAGCTGCTGACCAGAAGTATTGATTGTGGAGCCAAGCAAACTAAAGCTGTGAACAATCTCAATATCTTCAACAACTATCATGATGCTGCCCAGTCATGAGAATTTTTTTCTTCTTGATGTGAGCTTCAAACCATATTGAAAACTGCAGTCCTTGACCTTCTGAAGCAAGCACTTCTGGTTCTCCTCAGTTTGAGCAGGCAGGTTTGTGTCCTCTGCATAACACAGATTGTTAAGGAGTCTTCCTCCAATCCTTATGCCACATTTCTCCTCAAGAGCCCATAGCCTCCTAGATAATCTGTTCTGCATATAGATTAAAAAGGTATGGAGATAGGACACATCCTTGGCATACACTCTTCCCAATTTTGAACCATGCAGTGTTTCCTTGCTCTGTTCTGATGACTGCCTCCTAGTCCAAGTATAGGTTTTGCATGATCAAGTGTTCTGCGATTCCCATTCTTCTTAGAGTAAACCACATAGGTAGTTATACATATTGTTGTTGTTGTTATGTGCTGTGGAGTTGCCTGAAACTCATAGAGATCCTATGTACAACAGTCCTAACCCCTGCTCTATCCTGTTTTAATCTTATTTTCTCTGATACACCTGTCCCCATTACCCCAGTCACTGAATCAATCCATCTCATCTCATAGGGTCTTCCTCTCCTGCATTGTGCCTCTGCTCTCCTAAGCATGACATCTCTCTCCAAGAACTGGTCCCTCCTTGCAACATGTCCAAAGTATGTCAGATGAAGCCTCAGAATCTTTGCCTCCAAGGAGCAGCCTGGTTTAACCCTCTCAAGGATGAACCTGTTCATTTTCTTAACGGCCCATGGTATATTCAACACTCTTCTCCAACACTACAGTTCAAAGACATCAATTCTCCTTCTATCATCCCTAGTCACCCAAGGTGGGTGATTTTAACCTGTGGCCCTCGGGTCTGGTTCAAATTGTTTTTCTGTCAAACATTCTTCTAGGTGGTACAGCACTGGTCTGTGCATTGCTGTACAGAGGTAACTCGTGGTTGCTGAGCACTGTGACACTGCTTTGCCAAATGTGATAATGATTACCCATGGCGGACAGTGTTTGCTGGAGCTTCCTGATTGAAACAAGCCTGGAAGCAGGAGTGGCATCCACTTCCTAAATGGCTTGCCTCCAGAAACTCTATGAACAGTGCTCAGGCCTTTCATTCATAGGGTCACTATGAATCGTGGAGTTTGTGTGGGGTGAAAGGAGACTACGCTACTATATCTTAAATGTAAGTAAGTTATGATCCACAGAGTCAATGCCTTTACATAGTCAATGAAACACAGATTGACATTCCTCTGCTACTCTATGCTTTCAGCCAAGATCCATCTAATGTTGGCTATGATGTCCTTAGTTCCACAGTCTCTTCTAAACCAAGCCTGCACATCTGGTAATACTCTGCTGATGTGCTGTTCCAGTTGTTTCTGGATAATCTTTAGTAGGATCTTGCTTATGTGTGATATATTAGTCATATTGTTTGATAATTTCCACACTCTGTTGGGTCACCATATTTTTGTTGATTTTTTTTTTAAGAATGAGAACAAAAATTGGCCAATAGTTGTTTTCTAGATTTCTTGACATAATCTAATGAGTACATCCAAGGCAACATCTGTTTGCTGAAATATGGCAATTGGTATTCCATCAATTCCTGGGGCCTTACTTTCTGCCAATTCTTTCAAAGAAGCTTGAACTTCCTCCTTCATCACCATAGGCTCTTGATCATGTCTTTTTTTATGAAAACTGTGTTAGCCAATATTTTTTTATATAGTACCTCTGTGTGCTTCTTCCATCTTCTTTCGATGCTTCCTGGGTCATTCAGCAAGAATGCTTCAGGATCCTTAAGTATTGCAGCTGGAGGCTTGAAAATTTGTTCTTCAGTTCCTCCAGCTTAAGAAATACCAAGCGTTACTTAGCTGGCAGAGGAAATACCATGACCACGAAGGTGATTATTCCAGGGTGAGGCTCATCCATTGCACTCTGGGTCTGCTGATTCCTACGATTTCCCCAAATGTAGAAAACTTAACAGCATAATTTATGGTAGTATGTTATCACTTGTAAAAAAGAAAAAAGGGGGGGGGGAAGGAAAGAAAAAGAACCATGGAGAGAGTTTGTCCCTTTTGATTTTCTGACTCTAGCTATTTGCACATTTCATTATAATACTTTGCTTTGTCTTCTCATGTTGCCTTTTGAAATTTGTTCAGCTTCTTAACTTTTCAATTTATTCCCTTTACGTGTTTTAGTGAAATATTCAGAGTTTCTTGATATCCATATTGGTCTTTTGTTTCTCCTCTGTCTTTGAAGTAACTTTTTTCATTCTTCATGATATTCTTGGTATTCTCCCACAGCTCATCTAGTTTTCACTCATTAGTGCTCAAGGCTTCAAACCTGTTCCTGAGATGGTCTTTAAATTCTTGTGGGTTAGAAGAAAGGTCAAACGTTGGTTCTTGTGGAATTGTGGTTAAGCTTGAGAAGAATGGTAATCCCAGAACACTTAGTTGTGCTGATGTGAAAGTAATACTTGAACCAGAAAGCAGTCCTCAGAACAGAGCAGAGAGACACTGCATGGCTTAGGGGCAGGAATGGTATGAGACAGGGATGCATTCTATCTCCATACTTTTTCAATCTATATGCAAAACAGATCATTCGAGAGGCTGTACTTTATGAAGAGAAATGCAGAATCAGGATTGGAGGGAGATACATTAACCAGCGTTATGTAGACGACACAATCTTGCTTGCTGAAACTAAAGAGGACATGAAGCATTTGCTGCAGAAGGTCAAGGACTGCAGTCTTCAATATGGATTAAAACGCAACATCAAGAAAACAAAGATTCTCCCCACTGGATAAATTGGCAGCTTCATGATGGATACTGAAGAGATTGAGATTGTTGATAACTTCACCTTGCTTGATTCTACAACCAACACCATTGGGATCATCAGTCAGAAAAATCAAAAGATTAATTACATTGGGAAAATCTGCTGTCAGGGACCTCTCTAGAGTACTGAGGAGCAATGATGTCAGTCTAGAGACTAAGATGTACCTGACCCAGGCCATGGTCTTTACAATTACTTTCCATGCATCAGCGAGCTGGATAATAAATATTGAAGGATGACAGAAAAAGTATCAATGCTTTGGCGTTGTAGTGCTGGAGAAGGGTATAGAACACATTATGGAGTGCCAGGAGAACAAATAGTTCTGTCTTATAGAGGATGAAATGAGGCTGCTCCCTGAAGGCAAGAATTTTGAAGCTCTATTTCACATATTTTGGGCACATGCATAAGAGGGTTCCGTCTTAGGTGAGGGACATAAGGCTTGGAAGGGTGGAAGGACAGTGCAGAAGAGGGAGACCCAGGATGAGATGGATTGACTCAGTGACAGGAGCAGTGGAATTAAGTGTGTTGGAGACAATGAGATTGGCTCAAAATAGGGCAGGTTTCAGAGCTAATGTACATAGGGTCGCTTTGAGTTGCAAGAAATTCAATGATACATAACAACAACATAAATAAGTTAACAAATTAGATCTCCTATCAAATATCTACTTATCTAAGTGACAACTCACTAATTTTGCCATTGATATCCAATCCCTAACACTTAATATGCTAATTCAAAAAAATCATTGATATTTGGTTCTGAAAATAGTAGAAGTGTTAACAGCATCTATTTCTGAAATGTGAACATCCTGATTATACACTAGTGCTTGATTCCTGGCATTGGAATTCCTGATTAGGACATATGATTACCTTTCAAGCGGAGTTGGAAATTAGTGTGAGCACATACACACAAAGATATCTCACTATCTCTAAGGATCTTGATAGTGTAGTATGTAATGTATTAAGCTACAAACCAAAAGTCATAAGTTTGAATCCACCAGTCACTCATGGGAGAAAGGTTTGCAGCCTTGGAACCACAGTGGAGTATAGTGGAGTCTTTCCCTAGTGGAAAAGACTCGGTGCATTTGTTTGTTTGTTTGCATTGCTATCATGTGATTGGACACAGGTGGACTACCAAGAGAACAAATAGATAGACTTGTCACAGGATCACAGAGTTTGGTGGGTGAAGGGAGGGAATGAAAGAATTAGAGACTCAGTGAGACAGGATTCAGTGCCTGAGTCAGTGAGGATCAGTAAAGAGAGATGTTAGTATTGAGGAGAAGCAGGGCCTTATGATGAGCTTCTTTCTGACTCATTCTAAGAAAAGAAACTTACAAAAGAATTGGAGAAAGGAGGTTGTTCCAAGTACCTAAAAATCCTTAAAATTATTAAAGACATTTGTTTTATTATGAAATGATGAATTTCATCATTTGCTCTGGGCAAAGAATTTTAAAACAAAATTATTTCAGAAAAACTTGAGGATTTCAACATCTTTTCTAGATTCAAAAAGACTTCTCTGAAGCTTTTCTCTTCCAAGTTCTTTCAAATCTATCAATTTTGTGTTACTCGTCCTGCTTAGGTAATACAAGAGATACCTCAATATTAGCTTACAGTACTTTAATCCCCCTTTCAAAGGGTGTTGACTTCTGTAAGTGGTCTGGCCACTCTTTTAAGGATTCATTTGGTCATTGATGGATGAGATTCCTTGTGTTTTTTTCATGTTGACCAAAACAAATAGTTGGCAAGTCTCAGTGCTACACAAACATCACAGTTGCAGAAAGAATTCCAGAGCACTCATTCAGGCAACATGAAAAGCGGTAAAATTCAAGTGCAATGAAAGATTTTGAACATTGTATGTGTATCTCTGTTTGCTTTAAACATAATAGGAATGTTCAAACACACAGGAAGGAATGAGATAATCAGACAACACATACTTGAGAGGATATCTTTAAAATAATACATTGTCAATATTAAACATTTTTCAAATAGGCAGAAATATAAACAGTAGTTCCCTTGTCCCTAGCACCTCTTTGTTGTTATTACGTACCATTAAGTCAGAACTAACCCATAGCTGACCTTCTAGGGAGGTTTCAATGTCAGCTAATGGCAGGGGAATAAATTGCTCCTCTTTCTCCCTTCAAGCAGTTGGTAGATTCAAACAACATGTCTTTGGGTTGACAGTACAGCTCCTTACCACTAGATCACCAGAGCTTGTTATCCAAGATCTTTTTCCCACATTTGCTTTGCCTATCTTTTCTTTTCTTTCTTTTGCTGAAACTGGCCACAGATTTTTGATGATAAAACCAGAGTCAATATTTAGAGATAGTCTTGTGTTTTTCTGAATGTCTCTTCTAAAAAAAGTATTTCAGTATTATGATTTGATCGCTTGCTTGGAATCCCTAGCGGCAAACACTGAACACCTGCTATGTGAAAGCTTCATGTTACACCAAATTCTTCTGCATTCAGCTCTTAAAAATGAATGGCAAAGCAAGCCTGGGAATGTGAATCGGTCTTCTAGATTGTCTTATCTCATTGTGTACATGGCTTCCCTGTAGCAAGGATACAGAAGTTAACCTAGCCCAGTTGTGCGGATAATAATATGCCAGCATACTGGCACTTAATTTCTGTTTAAGAGCATTTGCCTTCTCCCACTTTCTTCCAAAGCAATATTGTGCTGTTTTAATAATGCTAAACTAGGACAATAAAAATATTGCTAATTATTTTTTATTTTGTTTGCATATCATTATAACTGTGCCCAGTGCCTATGGAGAAGAAGCTAACAAACCACAAATGTAACCACAGTTTGGAATAAGATAATCCCCAGTTCCTTCTAACCGTTTAGGACCAGTTCCAAGATACACTCCACTGTCTCCTGTGGTTTTGCTGCATTTTGAGAGCTGTGCCTAGTCGTGGTGGAGTGAAGGCCTGTCAGTATCTCCAGTATGAACTCTTTATTCATGGGTTTATAACTCAGCTGTTTAAATTTACCCTGAGCCAGAACTTGACACAGTTTGAATCTAGAGAACATAAGCATGCTTGTACATGTATATAAGAGTCATATATGCATTTTTTTCTTCTCTCTTTACATCAAGTTCATTAAAAATATATGTGCATGGCAATTTTGCTATTTCAGAGCTATGCCAAAAGACTGGAGAATTTGTTCTGGAGTTGGTTGACTTGTCTGCATTTATAGTGGAACATAAAAAGCTCTTTCCATGAGAGATGAAACTGCCTGGAAATTTGAGATTAAAAAAAAAATTAAAAGTAAATCCATACAATAAAGAGGAGAAAATTAAACCTGGCTTCTTAGAATCTGAAAATGAGCTGTTACTCATCTACTATTTCACTCTTATCTGTTTACAACGTGAACACTTTAAAATTTGGTATAATGACATTAAATAACCACAATTGTGACAAACATTCTATAAGGGATTGTTATGAGTTGCCTCTAATGTGGTAATAGATGTCATTTAAAAAATGCAACTGTACCATCTGGATGAAAGACGGTGACTCCTAACACATCGGTTACAGACAATTGAATATTACAGCCATCTTTCCTCCTGACTTGCTGCTATCATTTTAAAGAACGTAACCAGTATTGAATTGTCATGGAATTTGTGTAGGATCAAGAATTCCACCACTCAGAAAATTCTTGTGCTCATTATTAAGTAAGCAATAAATCCTACGTGATTAAATACGTGCCTATCTTTAGTACAGGAAACAACAACCAAGAAAAGAAGCTTGATAAATACATTTCAGATTTCTAGTGGCTTTATCTGTGTTTAAGGACATACTCAACTTCTTTAAGTCTTCTAAGACTTAGTCTTCTTGTCTATCTACCACGGAGTGGTTGATGGGTTTGGCATCCAAGCGTTTTGGTGGTGGTTTTTGTGTACCATCAAGTCAGAACTGACCCATGGCTGACCCTCCAGCAAGTTTTCAGAGGCAGTTAATCCCACTGGAAGAGATTACCCATCCTTCTTCCGTGGAGTCTCTCTGGTGGCTCCCAGCTGCTGCCTTCGAGATTGCAGTACAGCTTCTTGCCACTGGGCCACCAGTTAGCAGCCAAATTTCATAACCACAGAATCATCAGAGCTCCTTCAAATACGGCAGCCATCCCTAACTTACTTACTTTCCCTTCCCTGTTTCTCACAGTAATACTCTTGAATTTGAATGTCAGGAGTGCAAATCAAAAAGGAAAGGGGTATAAATACCTACCACCTATAACAGTGTATGTTAAAGAAGCTCAATTTCCCTAGAGAAACCTGTCTTTTGTTCTAAATAGCCATCATAGTCCTTGTACATCAAGATCTCACAAGAAAGCTACCATGTGATTGTGATTCAGAATTCTTGGCATTCACTGTAAAGCTAATTGTAACTTCCAATCAGTCTTCCCTGATAAGGAGATGCAGTGTTCCTTCACTGATGTGATCTTGTATTGTACACAAATTGGTCTGTGGAAACAGATTATAGCTCTGTGCCTCTGCAGCACTTTATTAAACTGAATGTGAAATTCAGAAGGGAGTTTTTATTGCTGCTTTTCTTAGTATTGTTTCAACCTTAATATTTCAGCTTTACTGCAAATCAGTGCCTATAGGGGAAGAGTATGAGTGCAATGGTGTGGCCTGTCTGGCTCATTTTATTGGGACTGCCCTAATGGTTTTGCCATTTTACAGACCTGTACATTTTATTAGATGAAATCTTTCTGGCCTACACGTACATATTATACACACACACACACACACAGAATTATCACTTTTTCAAAACACAATTCCAAATGCACATAGAGGAGACATCATTGTTAACGGATACAAGGATATGGAAGTTTTCCATCAGGATCTGTCACTTAATAACTTTTTCCCAAGAGTGGTCTCCAGATCAGCAATATCACCTGGGAACTTGTCAAAAATGCAAATCCATGGGCTGCTCGAGAGGCACATTGAATCAAAAACAATGAGAGTGGAGCCAGAAATCAGTGTCTTAATAAGCTCTCCAGGTGATATTTGATGTTTGTTTGAGAACCACAGGTCGAAGAGGTTACTGAGGGGATTTGACCACAGATAAGTGGTTGGAAAACTTAGCTCATCAGAATCACTCAGAGGACTTGTTAAGATACCCAGGCCTGGGATCTATGGACCGTATTTCTGATTCAAAAAGTCCAGAGGTCTGTCCAAGAATTTGCATCTTTCAGTTTGCAAATTATGCTAGTGCTGTTAGTCTGGGGATCATGCTAGGAGGACAATTGTAGAAGATTTTCATTTACTTCTTTGCAATATTTAATAACATGACCTCAATAACATTACTTAGATGTATTGAAAAGCAAAATCTATCAGACTCTGGGCACTCAGAAGAGTTTCTTGGTCTTGGAAAATTTTAAATGAGAGAATGAAAAAGGAAATATACAGAGTATTAAAAGGTTACAGAGAAACTTATGTGAGATGCTTTAACTATGAAAGGGATCTTGTCTAGTCTGGAAATGCACTGTAAACAGGGATACTTATTTCAATTGTTGCCAAGCTTTTCATATTAGATAAATACACTTACTCTTGAAAAAAGAACAATGATAACAGTAAAAAGGTACAACAAATGAAAGTACCATGCAGGAATTGAGAACAGTAGGTGTCTTTCTATCACTAATTTGCTGTGTGGACAAATTGTTAACCATCCCGGAAATCCATTTCTCCTACAATAAAATCCGTTTATCACAGATTCATTGGTTCAATCAAGTATAAAATGTCAAACTGAGAAGACAAAAAAAGAAAAAAAAAGTTCCACATCTTCCCTAAAGAAATAAAGAACAAAAATGAAAGAACCAAGCCAGTTACGTTTATTCCAACTCAAAGTAACCCTATAGGGGTTGCTCTATAACAGGATCAAACTGACCCTTAGGCTGTAATCTTTGTGGAAACAAACCGTGGCATCTTTCTCCCACTGAGTAGCTACTGAGTTCCAACTGTTCACCTTTTAATTTAGCAGCAGCGTGTTTAACTACTGTGCCACCAGAGCACCTTCCCTGATTTACTACATGCAAGTAAATAACTACAGTACATGATGGAAGGTAAGGACATTGCAGAGAGAAGCTCCAAAAATACTCTGAAATGATGGCTTCTGCCACTGTATCCTAATGATGTCTTCATTTACTCGAGCCCTTCTCTATTTCTACTGGATTTGTTTCCACAGACTTTTTCAGTTCTATTGATGTTTCCCTGGAAAAATCATTGCTTTTTCTCTTTGTCCATGGCCTCATAGTCTCTATACCATTCACCACCCTTCCTACAGCCTCTTATCAGATTCATCTTCCTAAAATGGTTTTTATCATTCTGTCCCAATTCTGAAGGAGACCTGGTGGCTTAGTGGCAAGGAGCTACTTTGCCAACCCATAGGCCCACAGTTCTAATCCAACCAACTACTATACCAGAAAAAGATGGGCAATCTCTCCCTGTATGATATACTGCCTCTGAAAACTCACTGGAGGGTCAGTTTTGACTAAATGGTACATAACAACAGCAATATTGCAACTCTGACTCTATCTGTTTCAGCCTATATTACTATTTCTGATAGTCAGGCATATGCAAGAAGTGTCTATCTTTCCCACTTTCCCACTCAGTCTTGATTTCCAGGCACTTATTCTCAGTGCTACTAGACTCAGTTCTTCCTTGGCTCACCACACACTTCATGAACCAAGTCTATGTTGCGTATAGCAAGAGAACTGCTGCTAACTCAAAGGCTGAGCATCCCCTGCAGCTTAAATCCATTAGTGGCTCTAAGGGAGAAAGATGGGAAGTCTCCTCCTGTTACTATTTACAGCCTTGGAAAACTATGGGAGGGTCACTATGAGTCAGAGCCCTCTGAAACGCAGTAAGTTTGAAGGTGGTTTTGGTTATTCAATCTCAAGTGTTTTCTCTTCTCAAATTTTTAGAATTTGCACCAGTAAGTTCATCACAGTCAATGTTGCTATTATTTCTAGAGTTATTTGAGGGAAGTGACTGGGTCTTTTCCTTTTCAATTTGTTTCTTCCTAGGTGCTGCACTCTTGATCCCTCAAAATCTCTCTTCCTACTTCATATAGTCAGTTCAGGAGATACAGCAGAAACACAGTAAAAGTTTGGTGGATGAATGAAGTAGGGCAGTAGACAGGTGCTGTTTTCTGTTTGACAGGCTGACATATGTTCATCCTTGTTTCTAACCTCTTTCCTTGTGGTTCTGCTGTTGCCAAAAGATATGACCCAGGACAGCCTAAGTGGAATTTCAATTTCTCTTGTCAGTCTTGATTATACACAGATAATTAAGTGGTCCGAGTAAAGTAACTGGAACCAATTAGTCCCAGTTTGAATATGTTCATAAGAACTTCAGGAAATAGAAATACTCTACCAGATTGTTGTTGTTGCTAGGTGCTGTTGAGAACTACCCAGAGCTACCCTATGAACAAAAAATCTGAACCCTGTTCTATCCTGTGTCATCCTCACACTTCCTGAATCAAAGGGGCCCATTGCAGAAATTATCGTGTCAATCCACCCTGTTGAGAGTCTTCCTTTCCGTCGCCTACTCTCTACCCTTCCAAGTACCATGTCTTCTTCAAAGAACAGCTCCTCCAAGCAGCATGCCCAAAGCATGTGAGGTGAAGCCTCATCCTTGCCTACAAAGAGCACTCTGGCTGCACTCTTTCCAAGACAGATTTGTTTGGTCTTTTAACAATTTTTATTTTATACTGGCTTCTCTAAAAAGTTCATATACATTGTTTTTCACACTTGATCCTTCCCATTTCTTTCATTCTCTCCCCCATCAAATTATGAGACCTTATGATTATTTTGTTAGCCAATAAAAGTCTTGATTTCCTTAACTTAGTCGGATTTTTTTTTCTCTGTTACCTACTGTGGGTAGAAAGTAAAGAACACCAGAACACAGTCTACTTGTGTTTTATTGACTATTCAAAAGCACTTGACTATGTGGATCATAACAAGTTATGGCTACCATTGAAAAGAATGGAAATCCGAGAGCACTTAATTGTACTAATGAAAATCTATACATAGACCAGAAAGTTATTGTGCAAACAGAGCAAGAGAATACTACATGGTTTAAAATTGTGAAGGGAGTGCCTCGGGTTGTATTCTGTCTCCATAACTATTTGGTCTGTATGTTGTTGTTGT
>NW_006399796.1:12095607-12097273 GCF_000299155.1 Elephantulus edwardii | reverse complement strand
AATGTCAAGGAAACAAAGATTCTTGCCACTGGATAGATAGGCAACATCAAGATGGATGGAGAAAAGATTGAAATTGTCTATAACTTCATCTTACTTGAATTCACAATTAACACCGTTGGTGCCAGCAGTCAGGAAATCAGGAGATGTATTGCATTGGGAGAGTGTGTAATTAGGGACCTCTCCAAATTATTGAGGAATAATGATGCCAGATTGAGGACTAAGGTGCGTCTGATTCAGGCCATGATCTTTCTGATCACTTGCCATGCGTCTGAGAGCTGGACAATGAATAAGGATAAAAGAAGAAGAATTGATGCCTTTGAGTTGTTGTGTTGGGTTCTGAATAGCCCATGAGTTGCCAAAAGAACAAACAAATATCTCTTGGAGAGAGTGCAACTGTAATGTTCTTTGGAGGCAAAGACGATGAGGCTTCACCTTACATATTTTTAACATATTGCTAGAAGGGGCTATTTTGGGATGAGAGACAGGATGCTCAGAATGATAGAGGGCTGGCGAAGAAGAGGAAGACTCTCAACAAGGTGGATTGATGTGGTGACTGCTTCAATGAGCTCTAAAGTGTTAAGAAATGTGTGGATGGCAAAGTACAGGCTTCAGACCTATTGTTCATAGGGTCACTATGGGTGGTACTCAATTCGATGGCACCTAACAACAGTACCACAACAACTTGCTGTGAATAGAAACGCAACTAATTAAAATAAAAAGAATAAAATTAATAATTGGGAATTTACTGTATATAAGACACACTGCTAAATATGTCTATGCATTTCATATTTAAAAGACTCATGATCAGTAATTATATGAGTCAATAATAGTTTCTTTGGGGTAGAAATAAGATATTGATGACAAACTTTATATACCAGAGAACATTATGGATCTCTCATAGAGCTTTTGGCATAGTCTGTAGGGAGATGTGATAACCCAAAGATGGTATATCTTTCAGTTTGAATCCATCAGTGCCTTTTGAGAGAGAAAGATGGACAAACTCTTCCAGGATGATTTATTGCCTCTGAAAAGCTGCTTTGAGTCAGTTCTGACTCTGTGGTGTTAAGAGTTGAGCTTTGAATTTTAATTTGATAAAGTGGTAAGGAACATTAATTCTGTAGCTAGTGGACTATCCTTGCTCTGTAAGACTTCTATTTGCCAATCACATCAGCTTGACTCCATTATCTTGGTGTTGGTGATGATGCTTGGTACCCTCCATCCAGCCTTTGAGCTAGAACCCTCTGGGAGTTTCAGAGGCAGCCAAGCATGTGGAAGCAGATTGCTTACCTTTCTTCCACTGAGAAGCTGGTGGATTTGAACAGGGTTCCTTTTGGTTAGCAGTGCCACTCCTTACTGTGAGGTTACCAGAGCTTTCTCATTCCACGATCAAGCCCTTCAACTCTGTAAAAGAGGTGTTTGAGCATAAATAACAGTCTATATTAATATCTTCATACTGCTACTTTTTTGGAACATAATTAATTCATCATTGGGTATTTGTTTCTAAAATATCATTACTATATTTTGTAAATTACAGAGATACAAATATTGATACAAAATTCCCCATAGGAAGCTCTGATGACTTAGTGGTAAGAAGCTGTACTGCAATCCCAAAGGCTTGTGGTTTAAATCCAGAGACTGCTCTAGGGGAGAAAGATGAACAGTTTCT
>NW_006399796.1:12093994-12095507 GCF_000299155.1 Elephantulus edwardii | reverse complement strand
ATGATACATAACAACAACAACAATTACCACGATTATCCAGTCAAACAAGCTGAAGCTATAAACAATCTCTTCTCCATCTATCATGATGCTGTCTAGTACTGAAAATCTTTGTTGTTGTTATTTTTAATATTGCGCTTCAGTACACATTAAAGGCTGCAGTCCTTGGTCTTCTGCAGCAAATGCCTCCAGTTCTTTTCGGTTTCAGCAGGCAAGGTTGTGTCATCTTCATAACACAGGTTGTTGATGAGTCTTCCTCCAATCCTGATGCCACATTCCTCTTCATAAAATCAAGCCTGCCAGATGATCTATTCTGTATACATATTGAAAAGGTATGAAGACAGGCTATGCACTACTAAAATGTGAAGGTCAATTCTCATTTCCTTGCTTTTAAAAAGTGGTGCCACATTCTATGAAGCAAATATATCCATGATACTAAAGCCAGGAAAGGACACCACCAAAATAGAAAACTATAGGCCAATATCTCTTATGAACATAGATGCAAAAATCCTGAATTAAATATTGGATAATAGAACCCAAAGATACATCAAAGAAATAATTCAACATGACCAAGTGGTATGCATAACAGGTATGCAAGGATGGTTCAACATAAGGAAAACGATCAAAGTAATTCTTCCTGTTAGCTGATGTAGAAAAGGCCTTTGATAAAATCCAATACCCTTTCCTGATTAAAAACCTCAACAAAATAGGATTACAGTGGAATTGCTTCAGCATAGTAAAAAGCATATACACAAACCCAAGAGCCAAAATTGTTCTCAATGGAGAGAGGTTAAAAACATTCCCTTTAAGAACAGGAACTAGGCAAGGATGCCCACGATCACCTCTCTTACTCATTATTGTATTGGAAGGCTTAGCACTAAGATAGCAATAAGACAAGAGAAGGAAATAAGAGGTATTCACACTGGCAAAGAGGAAGTAAAATTATCTGTATATGTAGATAGTATGGTAGTATACTTAGAAAACCCTAAAGACTCAGCAAGAAAACTACTGAAAATAGTGGACCAATTAGGCAAAGTGGCAGAATACAAGATCAACATACAAAAAATAAGTTGCATTTGTCTACAATGACAAAGAGAATACAGAGCAGGAGCTAGGAAAAACAATACCTTTCACAATAGCTAATAATAAGATTAAATACCTGGGAGTAAATCTACCCAGAAGCACAAAGGATCTATTAAAAATATTTACAAAACATTACTACAAGAAACAAAAAGAGGCCTTGGGAAGAGGAAGAATAACCCTTGCTCATAGATAGGATAACTCAATATTGTGAAAATGACAATAGTACCAAACGCAATTTACATGTTCAATGCAATCTCAATACTAATACCAATCCCATTCTTCAACAAGATGGAAAAGCCAATCTCCAGTTTCCTTAAGAATGGAATGAAGCCTCGAATAAGCAAAGCACTCCTTAAAAATAGAAACAAGGTAGGAGGCATCTCACTCCCTGATTTCAAATCTCACCAGACTTCCATGGTGGTCAAGACAGTGT
>NW_006399796.1:12080808-12092454 GCF_000299155.1 Elephantulus edwardii | reverse complement strand
CTTTCTTTCTTTCTTTCTTTCTTTCTTTCTTTCTTTCTTTCTTTCTTTCTTTCTTTCTTTCTTTCTTTCCTTAGCACTAAACCAAACAACCAAAAGCTAACATGGGCAAAGAAGCCCTTTTCTGTCCGAGGTAGAAATCTATAATTGAACTTGCTGGACAACAATAAAACAGACAGAAAAAAGTTAAAGAATGAAAGAGTGGAAGGAAAGGAAAGAGCTCGAGGAAAGATTGCATTTGCCTGTGAGAAGGCAGGGACAGAAACTGTCTGTGGTCATCACTTACATGAAGCAATATTGTACTTTATGCCTCCCCCAGCCCCGGTTCCCTGGCCATGTATTTCTCTAGTACTCGCTAGTGTCCATGTGGAAACATCTTCATTCAGAACTGTTACCAGGAAGCCTGCTCAAAGACTAAGTTGTTATCTCTGACAGCTTATCAAGGCTGAGAGTCCTTCATCTTTAGAAGGAGAAGAGAAATCTGATAATTAGAATATAGAATTATACTAAGGGAACTTGAGAAATACTTGAACCCCTGCAGCATTGCTGTTTTCCAAAAAGCCAGGTTTCCTCGGTGGAGTCAGTCTGGCGCGAGACAATGAGGTCTTTTCTGAATCATCATCTTGTAGTAGGTGTGAAATGTAATTTTAGAGCAAGACCCAGAGAAATAATCAGAGACCTGTTTGGAGTAGGGATCAATGACTCTGAAATTTCTCAAAGATGGCAAATGCAAAATGGCATTAGTCTGCATGCAGTTTCGGACACGGCATATCACTCAGTGGTGTCGAAGCAGCAGAATTTGGATATGCTAGTTGAGCATGTGGAGATGTCTAAAAGAGTGGTTGTCATCCTGTCAGAGCCAGGAAAATAATGGCAGACAGAAAGCACAGCCACAGATCAGAGGACAGCAGCTAAAAAGACAGGCACATGGGACCAGAGTCTGCATCTGCCATGAAGAGTCGTCTTTAGTCTGTAAACATGTAGTACCTGGAAAGCTTTTGTACCTGAGAATATACCATGAAGGGAAGCTGGCTTAACGGCCAGCTACCTGAAAAGTTTCTGATGGCCTAGTAGGTAGGGAACTGCACTGCCATCACCAAGAAGGGCAATTTTAATATGCTCGATTCAAAAAGAGGGAAAACAGACAATTTCCTCTTTTGCAATTTACAGCTTCCAGAGAATTTGCAGGGTGGTTGCTATGGTGGGTCTCTTTCCACCTGGATGGCAATGAGTAAGTAAGCTGAAAAGTCTGGCAAACCTGGTATCTGATCTTAAGTGTAAAAGCAAAGCCATTAGTTCAAAATCCCTGGCTCTTAGAGAGATGCAAATCAAAACAATTATGACAACTATGACATATCATCTCACCCCAGTAAGAATAGCAAAATTTCACAGAGCAGCAAACAACAAATGCTGGCAAGGTTGCGGAAAAACTGAAACCCTTATTCACTGTTGGTGGGAGTGTAAAATGATGCAACTACTATAGAAGGCGGTGTGGCACTTTCTCAAAAAGTTGCAAATAGAGATACAACTACTGGGTATATACCCTAAAGAAACCATAACTGCTACCCAGGCAGATATATGCACACTCATGTTTATTGCGGCTTTGTTCACAATAGCAATGTGTTGGAAACAACCTAATTGCCCACCAATAAATGAATGGATGGAGAAGCTCTGATATATTCACACACAGAATACTATGCTGCAATGAAAAACAAGGAACTCATGCAATATTATCCAAAAATGGGTGACCCTGGAGGACATTGTGCTGGGTGAAATACCTCAGTCGCAAAAGAACAAATACTACATAGTACCACTGTTATAGAATGGGACTGACATCCGAGTTGGGGTGAGACTGAGGAAAATTAGATAAATTATGTATATTGCATTGAAAAGATGAAGGAGAGAAGAGTTTAAAAGCATCATATGATTGGCTATTAAGATTATGACAAGAGTCCAGAATGAAAGTTGCATAATTGAGTGTACTGGGGCAGGGGAGGATGATATACCAATGAATACCAATTTGTTTGTAAGTCCAGATGTTACTGTCATGTTCTATTGAGTGGACTACAACTCACAGCAACCCTATGAACAACAAATTGGAACTTTGCCCTCTTCTGTGCCATCCTTATTATCTCTGACATGAACTTACTAGTACACGTGCAAACCCTTGCTAAGGAGATAGATAAGATGGATAAGATTTTATTTTGTCAAGTGATAGAAAATTTTCAAGTATTAGGGAATATAATGGCAATAATGAAGATTCTTAAATGGACTCTTTTTTTTTAGTGTTTTGAACTGTTCTAGAAACTATAAGGATGACAATAAAACTGAGGGGACTGTTTTTTTCTGGACTACAAGACAAATGGAAAGTATGTTATGAGTTCTGACGGTTTTGAAGGTTAAACAGCTTACCTATTTCTTCAGCCCCCAACCCCCAATAATCTGTTCTGTTTTAATGATTCCCTCTACTCCTTCACATCCCTTATCCCCTCTTGCAGTTAAACATTTACATATACCTTGTTCTTATTTACTAATTATAATAGCCTTCTTTCCCTATCTCGATTCTTTCCAGTTTGATGCTCCTTGTCTTGGTTTTTGCAGTGTTCTTATTCTACCCCTTACATTTCTATTTTTCCCCTCTTCAACTCCACCTCTCAATTACTGTCCTATTGTTACAGAAGCTGTCTTATACAGTATTTTTCCTTTTATGGCTGAGTTATTGCACTCGGCATAATGCTCTTTACACTCTCCCTTATTATGATATACTTTATGAATCTTTGTTTTTTAGTGCTACATAGTATTCCATAGTGTTAATATACTACAGTTTTTCTATCCATTCATTTGTTAATGGACATTTGGGTTATTTTATTTTCTTGCTATTCTAAATAATGGTTCTATGAACAAAAGTGTTTGTGCTTAGCTCTGATTTCCTTGGGGTATGCTCCAAGCAAGCTGGTTTAGATGGGATTTCTACATTTAGCTCTTTTGTTTTTATGTGTACTCTTTTAAAAAAATTTTACTCATTTATTGTTACACATTCTTTCTCACTTTCTCTCTCCTCCCCCAGTGCTCTTTGCAATGCACCTCTTGTTCCAGATTGTTGTCATACATATAATGCCTAATCACATTCCTTTCGAACCATTCTTCCCCTCATTTATTCCAATTCCGTGTTCATTATCTATACACTCTTTTCCTGTTCTCTCCCATCCCCCATGTCAGTCATATTTTATAACAGCAGTGTTAGGCAATATTTGCACTTCTGTGACAGATATTTCACTAAGAGTAATTAATGTCCCCCAGGCTCACTCATCTTGTAGAATGTTTTATGAACTCATTGTTTTCCAATACTGTGCAATAGAGTCCATTGTGTGAATGCACAATAGTTTTTCTATCCATTTGTTTGTTGATGAGCTCTTGAGTTCCTTCCATCTGTTTGCTATTGTGAATAGCACAGCAATAAATGTGGGTATCCAGACCTCTGTTGGAGTTGTGGCTCTGGTTTCTTGATGGTATTTTCCCAGAAGTGTAATTGCTGGGTCAAATCATATGTCTATTTTCAACTTTTTGAGAAAGTGCTAGACCACCTTTCAAAGTGGTTGTACCATTTCACAATCCCATCAGCAATTTATGACAGTTCCAATCTTTCTGCATCCTCTCTGTATCCTTCCTCTTGAAAGTAGATCACCAGATCCTCCTTAGTCAGTCATAATATGGAAGCTCTGGGAAAAGCTGACCCTCCTAATATTTGAATACCTGCTTTTTAATGTGAATATATTTGTTTCTGACAATGCCATAATTTTATGGTGCAGTAGATAGATTATTCATTCATTGTGGCTTGCTTAGCGTTGACTTTGACTTCCACCATGTGCCTGGGTTGTCGTAGTTGTTGTTGTTAGATATTGTCAAGTTGAATATAATCCACAGTGACCCTATGCACAGCTGACCTGAACCCTGACCTATCCTGTACCATCCTCAACATCTCTGACAAACTAGATTCCATTGCTGAAGTCACCATGTCAATCCAACTCTTTGGAGATCTGACCCTCCATCTTTCCAAGCATTACTTCCCTTTCCAAAGAATAACCTCTCCTAACTACATGTCTAAAGTGTGACAGACAAAGTTTTGTCACCCTTGCCTCCAAAAGCACTCTGGCTGCACTTTTTCCAAGACATATCTGTTTGTTCTTTTGACAGTGTTGTTGTTGTGGACAACAGCCCTAAACCCTGCTCTAACCTGTGTCAAGCTTATTGTCTCTGACACACCTACACTCATTAACCCAGTCACTGAATCAATCCATCTCATTGAGGGTCGTTTTATCTTGTGTTGTTCCTCCACCATCCCAAGCATGATGTCCCTCTCCAAGGACTGGTCTCTCCTTGAAACATGTCCAAAGTAGGTCAGAAGAAGCTTCATAATCTTTGTCTCCAAGGAGCAGTCTGGTCTTACTCACTCTTAGGACAAGCCTGTTTGTTATCTTAGCACTCCATGGTATATTTTGGCAGTGTAGCATTATATTAAGAAAATAAATGAGGTAAATAGCATATTTTGGATGGAAATAAGCAAATAAATGATGCAGACTATTAGTGAAGGGATTGGTCAGTTTTTTCAACTCATCAGACTTAAATTAAGCACAATCAAAGACAGTTGTTGTGGTGTACTGTCGAAACAGAACCAACTCATAGCTGACCCTCTGGCGGGCTTTCAGAGGTAGTAAATCACAAGGGAGAAGATTGCCCATCTTCCTATAGAGCAGTTGGTGGCCTCGAACTGCATGCCTTCTGGATTGCAGCATTGTTTCTTACTTACCTTTAGGCCGCCAGAGCTCCTTTTGAAAGGCAGAAAACAGGAATATAGAACTATTACCTATAAAGAAGAAATGTGGAGTACAGTGTTTTGTGTGTGACATAGAGTATGTCTGAGTTCAGAGCAGCAGCAACAATAACACCAGCCAAAGTGGTGAAAACCCAGGAGCCCATGTGGAACAGCTGAACTACAACTACCACTCCACAGAGCCAAACCTGAGGGCCTTTACCCAGGCTAACTGAAGGACCGAGGAGAAAATGAGATGATTGGTAGGAATGTAAGAGCAGTGTAAAATTAGCACAAATCCAAAACCTGAATGTCAGGGGGTCTGCAAACATGCCTGAGTAGTTATCCTAACTGAATAATTATATCCTCTTTCCAATTTGAATTGTAACGTATTGGTGTTGTTATGTGTTATCAGGTCAACTATTACTAATAGAGACCACACGCACAATAGCTCTGAATCCTGCTATATCTATCACTGAATAGTCAGGCTCACTGTCCCTGACACACCTACCTTCATTACCTCAGTTAGTGTATTATATCATCCCATTCAGGATCTTCCTCTCCTACGCTCCTCCTCCACCCTTGCAAGCATGATGTCCTTGTCCGTGGACTTGCACCTCAGGCAACATGTCCAAAGTATGTCTCCAAGGAACAGCTTGGCTTCACCTTCTCCAGGACAGACCTGTTGTTTCTCTTGGTGGTCCATGGTATGTTCAATACTCTTTTCTGGCACCACAACTCAAAAGCGTCAATTCTTCATTTATCCTCTTTGGTCATTTTCCCAGTCTCTGATGCGTAATAGGTAATTGCAAAGACGATGGCCTGGATCAAGCACACCTTAGATTCTAGTCTCATATTGTTGCTCTGTAATCCTCTGCAGAGATCCCTGACAGCATATTTTCATCATACAATTTGTCTTTTGTTTTTCTAACTACTGGTTCCAAGAGTGTTGATTGTGGAACCAAGCAAGCTGTAATTATTAACAATCTCATTCTCTTCTCCATCTATCATGATGCTACCAATTGGTCCAGTGGTAATAACCTTAGTTTTCTTGATATTGAGCTTCATTCTGTATTGCAGACTATGGTCCTTTACCCTCTGCAACAAATGCTTCAGGTCCTCTTCAGTTTCAGCAAGCAAGGTTGTGTCATATGTGTAACCCAGGTTGATGATGAGTATTCCTCCAATCCTGAAGCTATATTCCTCCTCATAAAGTCCAGTCTCCTGAATTTCTCCTCTAATAAATTCTATATTCGTAAGTATGGCCTATGAATTCTTTGTGGTTATTGCTATGTATTATTGGACTTAGCAGTAAAGCACTAAACGCTCTGAGATGACTATTTGGTTAAGAACTGAGCCTCTCAGGAGGAACAAGGGGCATATCTTATCATATAACAATCAGTTTTGTGCTATTGATGTTGATAGGGACTTTCCTCCATTTCTGATATAGAAAGGTCAATCTAAGCCACCTCCATTTACTACATTGTTTTAACACCTTTTATCATTATGGGAGTTATCTGATCAAAACAAGGGAATTCTACATGGTTTAAAAGAGGAAATGTGTATGAAAGGCTTATACCTTTTCTACATATTTTTTCAGTCTATATGCTGGGTGAATTATTCAATAAGTTGGGCCATATGAAAAGGAATGTGACATTAAGGTTGAAGATAACTGCATCACCAGTTTATGCTATGTAGTTGACAAAATCCTTCTTTCAGAAAGTGAATAGGACATGAAGTTCTTGCTGAAGAAAATGAAAGATTACGGCTTTCAATATCATTGAGGGGAAAACACAAACAAACAAACCCTCACCAGTGTACTAATAAACAACCTCACATTTGTTGTTGTTGTTGTTGTTGTTGTTGTTATGTGCCATCAAGTTGCTTGCGATTCATAGCATCTCTATGTACAAGAGCCCTAAACGCCGTTCTATCCTGTGCCAACCTCGCTGTCTCAAACACATTCATCCCCACCACTCCACTCACAGAGTTGATCCATCTCATCGGGGGTCTTCCTCTACTGCACCGTCCCTCCACTCTGCCAAACATGATGTCCCTCTCCAAGGACCAGTCCCTCCTTGCAACATGCCCAAAGTATGTCAGACGAAGCTTCAGAATCCTTGACTCCAGGGAACATTCTGGCTTCACCTTCTCCAGGACAAACCTATTTGTTCTCCGAGTAGTCAATGGTATATTTAACCCTCTTCTCCAGCACCACAGCTCAAAGGCATCAAATCGTTTTCTATCAACCCTATTCACTGTCCAACTCTCTGATGCATAGCACGGAATTGTGAAGACTATAGCCTGGATCAGGTGCACCTTAGTCTCCAGTCTGACGTTGTAGCTCTTCAGTACTCTTGCGAGGTCCCTCACAGCTGACTTTCCCAGTGCAATTCTTCTTTTGATTTTCTGGCTGCTGTTACCAAGAGGGTTGACTGTGGAGCCAAGTAAACTAAATCTGTTAACTATCTCAATATCCTAACCATCCATACTGATGCTGCCAATTGGCCCAGTGGTGAGAATCTTTGTTTTCTTGATGTTAAGCTTCAGTTCATATAGGAGACTGCAGTCCTTGATCTTCTGCAGTAAGCACTTCAGGTCCTTCTCAGTTTCAGCAAGCAGGGTTGTGTCATCTGCATAACACAGGTTGTTGATGATTCTTCCACCAATCCTGATGCCCCATTCTTCTTCATATAACCCAGCGTCTCGGATGATCTGTTCTGCATATAGATTGAAAAGGTATGGAGACAGAATACATCCCTGACAAACCCCCTTCTTGATTTTGAACCATGTAGTGTCTCCTTGCTCTATTCTGACGACTGCCTCTTGGTCCAAGTATAGGTTTCGCTTTAGCACAATCAAATGTTCTGAGATTACCATTCTTCTCAAAGCCACAGCTTGTTGTGATCCACACAGTCAAAAGCCTTTGCATAGTCAATGAAGCACAGACAGACATTCTTCTGGTATTCTTTGCTTTCTGCCAAGATTGATCTAACATTAGCTATAACATCCCTCATGCCACGACCTCTTCTAAATCCAGCCTGCACATCTGGCAGTTCCCTGTTGACATATTGTTCCAAATGTCTTTGGATAATTTTCAGCAGAATCTTGCTTGTATGTGATATTAATGATATTGTTCGATAATTTCCACACTCTGTTTGGTCACCTTTCTTTGGAATGGGAGCAAATATAGATCTTTTCCAGTCAGTTGGCGAGCTGGCTGTTCTCCAGATTTCTTGGCACAACTTAGTGAGCACATCCAGGGCAGTGTCTGTTTGTTGAAATATGTTAGTTGGTATGCCGTCAACTCCTGGAGTAAAAAACATCACATTAGGTGAAGAAAAAATTGAAGTTGTCAACAATTTCATCTTACTAGGACCCACAATCCACACATATGGTAAAGGCAGTCGGGAAATTTTAAAAAAATTTGTTGCACTGGGGAAATCTGCTATTAAGAGTCTCTCCAAAGTGCTCAAGAGTAATACTAATTTAAAGTCAAATGCAAGCTTATTTTCATTAGCACTTTTAAGAGGTTCTGGATAACATATTGTCCAATATAGTATATTGTTTAATTTCTTGACTGCTATTTCATGTGTATTGATTGCACATCCAAATAAAATGAAATCAGTTACATCTTCAATCATTTCTCCATCTCACGGCATTGCTTATTGGTCTAGCTGTGAAAATTTAAATTTCCTTATGCCGAAGTGTAAATCATACTGAAAGCTATAGTCTTTGTGCTTCACCAATTAAGTACTCTAAAGCTTCTTTGTTTTCTGCAAGCAAGGTTATGTAATTTTCAAATTGCAATATGTTAGTCTTCCTCTAATCCTGATGCCACTTTCTTAAGTATATTGTCCAGTTTCTCAGACCATTTTTGCTCATCACACAGATTAAACAGATACAGGGAAGGAAGGAAATCTTGTTACACACCTTTCCTAATTTCAAACCATGCTGTTTCCCTTGATCTGTTCTAATAATTGTGTTGGTTCGGTATAAGCACAATTACTTGTTCAAAAATCTACTTTTCACAAAGCTACAGATACGTTTTCCAGTCTTTAATCATGTAACTGTCTTCCAAATTTTAGCATAGTTTAGTGAGCACATTTAGGTCTGTCTGTATCTGTTTATTGAAACACCTCAATTGTTCTTTAAAATTTAAAATTACTCTAGATAGCTTAGAAGTAGATGAAAAGGTAGATAGAACCAGCAGACTTTGTAAAATTGTATAATGTGAGACAATGAGTTTAAACTCTAATGTCTAAAGACGAAGAAATAGTGGTACTACTATTTCTTTTTTACCTAGCTATGAACTATTAAAGTAAAAACCAAGCACAGTTTATTGGGTTACAGTTACATGCATTTTCAAACTCTTCAGCTTCACATCAAAATGCATTTCAGAGGTAGAAAATACACTTAGCAATTCATATGATCAATAGAAGTACTGCAGCTGAAAACGCTTCACAATAAAAAGCAAATTACACTAGGAAGTGGATGATTAGTACAGGAGCAGAGAGTTACACCTTAGAATGAATGTCATCTTCCTCTTCTGTAAATTATTTGCTAAAATTTTTTGCTCTGAAATTTCAAATGTGATAATAAACTTTGCTTGTTTGCTTTGCTAGCTAGCCTAGAGTTAATATGTGCTTTTATTTAGAAATAAGTTCGATAAGTGACTTTGAGAAGGTTCCCAAATATCCCATTTCTTTTTTATAAAATTCCTTATACTCTTTATTTTACAAGTCAAATACAATGACAATTTGAGAAAGATGATACAATAGAAATGAATGTGAATATCTTCTCTTAAAGTATTTATTGTGCTGTTAGTTGTAATTTATTTGATGCTGATTGATGGTGGACCTCAAATGTTCTAGAATAAAGCTGTTCCACAAGATTTTCTGGCTTTTATAGAAACACATCATCAAACTTTTCTTTCTCAGAGCCTAGAGGTCAATTTGATCCAACAAGCTCTAGGATAGTAGCTGATTAAAACCCACTTATGCCACCTAGGCTCCTTTCATGTAACATGAGCCCACTGTTACAGTCACTGTGTCAGTCCTTCTCACTGAGAGTCTTCCTCTTTTTCACTGACCTGAACTTGTCCAAGCATGATGTTCCTTTATAAGGAATAGCCTCCATAAGTAACTTGTCTAAAGTATGAAAGACTAAGCTACTCCTAACCCAAGCCATGGTATTTTCTATTGTTTCAGATGCCTGGAAAAGTTGGTCAATAAAAAAGGTCAATCAAAGAAGACTCAGTACCTTTGAATTGGTGAAGAATAATGACTTTTCCATGGACTGCCCAAAGAACAGTCAAATGTATCTTGGAAGAATTGTAGTCAGAGTGTTCTTAATAAGCAAGGATGATGAGACTTGGTCTCATACCTTTTGGATATGTTATCAAGAGAGACAAGGCCATGGAAAAGAGCATCTATTAAGTCATATTGCTTCCTAATTCACTTGTCAGATGATCTAGTTAGCTCCAATAACCTTGGAAGGCTTTCTGCTTCCTAATAGCATTGGCCTTCCTCAGCATACTTCTGGCTTTGGATTTGCTCTCAGGAAGTTCACCATGGAGACTTTATCAAGAATCATGCTAGATGCTACATCAATTATTATATGCTGTCGAATAGACTAGGACTCATAATGACCTTATGAACAATGAGTCTCAACCATGCCCTGTCCTGTGCCATCATCACCATTTCTGATATCTTTCAGCTAAGTATTATAGTCATTGTACCAAAGCTATCTTGCCAAGGGTCTTCCTCACCTAGACTGACTCTCTACCTTTTCAATCATGATGTCATTCTCCAAGGACCAGCTCCTCCCTACAACACACTTAATGTATGTGAGACAAAGTTTTGGTTGACTTTATCGAAGACAGATTTGTTCTTTTGGTTACCCTTGGAATATTCAGTATTTTCCTACACCACAACACAAAGATTGTGATTCTTCTTCTGTCACCTTAGCAATTATTCAACTTTTAGGTGCATAGTAAGAAATTGAAAAGACAATAGCTTGGATAATGGCAATCAACAACAACACTACAACAACAGTCTTTAAGCTGACCTCATTGTTCTTCAGTTCTTCAGTTACAATATTAACTGCTTATTTATTCTCTCTTCCCATGACCTACATGTCATGGAAGAGTTCTTTCCTTGGTCTTTTCATCAAACTATGGCTATCATTTTATCTGTATCGTGATTGGAAACTGTCGGTAAATGAAGTCCAACTCCATAGTTTAAATCATGGTGCTGTCATTAATTAATTATAGGACTGTAGTCAAGCTAGCTAACACTCTGCATCTGGTGCTGGTTTGATTTTGTTTTTCATTTATAATATTCTAGATGGTGTGTGTACATACAAAGGACCATGTTGTCCATCCAAAGCACATGGGTTTCGACTCCACCAGGCATTTTACAGGAGTAAGATGAGCAGTCTTTTCCAGTATAATTTACAGCCTCTTAAAATCCACTGAAGAGTCACTTATGAGTCAATTATAACTCAATGTCAAATAAATATATATTTGTTTTTGTTTTGTGCTCTTGAGTTGAAACTAACCCTTAACTGACCTTCCAGTAAGTTTTCAGAGGCTGTCAATGACACAGAAGAGCTTGCCAATATTTCCCCTAAAGACTATGTGTATATGTATGTATATAGAGATAATATAGATACTTGTTATAATATTTCTCTGTAATATTATATGTTGTTGTTGTTGTTGTTATGTGCCGTCGAGTCATTTGCGACTCATAGCGACCCTATGCACAACAGCCCTAAACCCTGCTCTATCCTGCGCCAACCGCACCGCCTCTGACACACCCATCCTGATTACCCCAGTC
>NW_006399796.1:12071542-12079608 GCF_000299155.1 Elephantulus edwardii | reverse complement strand
CCAGTCAGTTGGCCAAGTGGTTGTTCTCCAGATTTCTTGGCACAACTTGGTGAGCACATCCAGGGCAACATCTGTTATCTGAAATACTTCAATTTTGCTGAGATTTTAATAAACTGATCTAAGTAACAGGTAAGATGGAGTGCCTAATCTATGATCGTTTGTTGTGTACCATCAAATCAGAACCAACCCATAGCTGTCCCTCCAGTGGATTTTAAGAGGCAGTTTAATTGCACAGGAGATTGCCCATCTTTCTCCCATGAAGCAGCTGGTAGATTTGAACTGCATACTTTCAGAATTGCAGCACAGCTCCTTATCACTTATGGTTTCTCATTTCCTTGAATCTATCCTAACACTTTCTTTCTTGGAAATCCCAATTACTAGATGTACTTCTTGGAGGAAATGGAAGACAGACGACATTTTAATTTGATCCTAATATACATATTTCATTCAAAGGGAAAACTTTCTACTTTTCTTTCTCCTACTAATTTATGTATCCATTCTCCAAAGTAGATGGCACCCTCATATTCATTTTCAACACTGAGGGAGAAAAATAAAATTTAAACACCCTCACCATTTTATTTCCATTATTTCTTATGCTTAAAAGGCATTAAAAAATGATAAGAGCCCTTTCAGTTTACATACTGTTAAAAGTATAGATGGATTAGAATTTATCTCAGCTTCTTTTGCATGAGCTCAGGTAGTGTAGTTCATAGGAGTGTCGCTGCTGACTCTAAGAGGGAGCTTCTGTGACAGTTCGGATTCACTAGTAGTTCCTCAGGAGAAGGATGAGCACTTTGTTGTTGTTATGTGCAGACGAGTCACCTGTGACCAATAGTGACCCCATGTATAGCAGCTCTGAGTTCTGCCCTATCCTGAGCCAGTCTCACTAATTCTGACACACCAACCTCCATAACCCCAGTTACTGTATCAATTCATCTCATCCAGGATCTCCCTCTCCTACACTGTACCTCCACCCTTCCAAACATGATCGGTCTCTCCAAGGATCAGTCTCCCCTGGCAACATGCCCGAAGTATAAGAGACAGAGCTTCAAAATCCAAGCCTCCAAGGAGAGACTTGGTTTCACCCTCCCCAAAACAGACTTATTTGTTTTATTGGCAGTTCACGGTATGTTCAAGACTCTTCTCCAGCATCACAATTCAAAGCCATCGATTCTTCTTCTCTCATCCTTAGTTACTGTCCAACTCTCTGATGCAAAGCAAGTAATTGCAAAGACCATGGCCTGGATTAAGCGCACTTTGGTCTCTAGACTGATATCATTGCTTTTCTGTATCTGGAGAGGTCCCTGACAGCAGATTTTCACAATGCAATTTGTCTTTTGATTTCCTGACTGCTGGTGCCAAGAGTGTTGATTGTAGAGCTGAGCAAGCTGTAATTGTTAACAATCTCAATCTCTTCACCATCCATCCTGATGCTGCCAATTGGCCCAGTGGTGAGAATCTTTGTCTTCTTGATGTTCAGCTTAAATCCATATCAAAGACTACAGTCCTTGACCTTCTGCAGCAAGCAAGATCTTCAGGTCTTCTTCAGTTTCAGCAACCAAGGTTGTGTCATCTGTATACCCTAGGTTATTGATGAGTCTTCCTCCATTCTTGATGGCACATTTCTCCTCATAAAGCCCTTCTTCCTGAATGATCTGTTCTTTATATAGATTGAAAAGGTATGGAGACAGGATGCATCCCTGACACACACCTTTCCTGATTTTGAACCATGCAGTGTTTTCTTGCTCTGTTCTGTGGACTGCTTCTTTGTCCAATAGGTTTCACATAAGCACAACCAAGTGTTCCGGGCTTCCTATTTTCCTCAAAGTTAGCCACAATTTCTTGTGATCCACGCAGTCAAATGCCTTTGCATAGTCAATATAGCCTTTTAAAATCTGCTGTATGGTCAACTATGAGACAATTCTGACTACAAGGCTTTGAGAGTTTTGGCGGTTTTGTTTTGTTTTCTATGTTCTATATGCATGTTATTTCTGGAGGTAAGCCAGAAATTAACTCACCTGATAATGCCATGCTTTCATTTTTAGAAGTGTCCAAACAGAAATTGTTTCTTTTCTTGGCTTCCCCAAAATGCTTTTGACAATAGCATTTGCGTAGTTGCTTATGTGAACATCATGTTACTTTTAGCTACAGATTTTAGAATTACTAGATTACTGAAAAATTTTAGCAGAACATGTTTTCCAAAGCAAATGTTGTTAAATCCACACTTCCACAGACTGATTAGAAACTTGAACTCTGAAAAAAATGGCAAAACCAGCAGAGCAGCAAAAGTATGAAAAACACATGTTCACTGCATATGGTACAAATGACTCTTGCTCTCACATGAACACATACACACTTGGGGAAAGAGAGAAGTGAATTCCCCTTGCCCTGTATTTGAAAACTTGTCTTTCACTCAAGTTGTGTTAGACATTATTGAATTTACATTGTCATGATTTAAGGTTACATTTTTAAATTAACATTGAATTTTGTTTTATTTTTATTAATAATTTAAAAATAAACTTGATCTGAAATACTAAGCCAAGCCATTTTGGCAAATCAGGGTAATAGTATACTCGAGGAAAGTTGCCCCAAGTGTCTTGAAAGTAATTTCAGTACCATCTTTTGATTCTAGAGGTAAGAGTCTTAGCCCCTTAAGGTAATCTTTATAATGTATAGAGTTAATGAGTCAGTAAGCAATCATTTTAGAGTTTACGTCACTACAGTGGAGTGATCAGGGTTGTCATTATAATGGCACTACTTAGAAAATCACCTCAGTTTGTACCTTGTACTTTTTTTAGAAGGGGGAAATAAGCACACACACAAAAACACCCCTTAATACTTATGCCTACCCATTGACTCCATCTGCTATAAAAGCGATATCTGATTAAACATATGTCACACAAACAATAATTTAATCAAATGTGAGCCACACCTTTTCATTTACCATATTTAAGCTTTGAAATGCAGCCCAGTTTTCCTTCTATTGAAAATATATGAGACAACGAGGAAGGGAAAAAGTCACGTAGTTAATGGCAGATATGATGATGACATGTAACATGTTCTTGATGTTTAACATAGCCAGGCACCATCAAAACAGGTAGGCTGCTTTGAGGATACTATACCTTGGTACTCATCTCTATTGGTTTTTTTTATTTGTTTGTTTTTGTAGCAACTAACCTATCATTTAATAATATCATAAGCATAGCTTTATTGTGATTTCATCTAATTCTAGTGTCTGGAATGGTTTGGTATAAATCAGGCTAGGGTTTTTATAAAAGCCAAACCACAAGCAAACCAGAGACAATTTCTTTAAACTTGAATCTTTTCTGAGAATTTCTTGAGAAAATCAAAGAAAAAATGCAAGTAACAATAATAGAGATTGCTTTCTAGACATTGCTTACATAGTACACTTTAAATTTACTTAGCACATTTATGATATTCCTATAGAAATGTTTTGATCTACAATAAGCACCCTTGATAGATAGCAACAATAAAGAAATAAACAGATATCATATGGAGAAAAATCTGTCAAGGATCTCTCCAAAGTTCCAAGAAGCAACATGTTGGTTAAAAAACTAAGATGTGCTTGATCCAAATCATGGTCTTTTCAATAACTTGTTATGCATCTGGAAGTTGGACAATGAATAAAGAATAATAAGAGTCAATGTTTTCAAGCTGTGGTGTTGGAATAGAGTGCTGAACATCGAAAGGACAAATATATCTTGAAAATGCAATCTGAGTGCTCCTTAGAGGAAGGACAGTGAACTTCATCTCACATAATTTAGGCATGTTGTTACGAGGACTAGTTCTTGGAAAAAAGACGTGATGATTGGAAAGTTGGATGGGGTGGTATTAACTTAAAAGTTGGCTTTTCTAGCCATTGCATTAGTCTCCTCTTATCTCTAGTTACCGTATCTGTGGACCTACGGTCTCACAAATCTTCAACAGCTGTGGGACCAGGATAATAGAGAGTGCTTCCCATCCACAATGAAGAGCAAGACTTGTGGAAGTCTGGAGGAAGACCCTGATGAGAGCAAAACCCTGGTGGAGAGACCTTGGTGATGGTGGTGGAAAGACTGTGGCATTGCTGTAGAGACACTTGGGATAAAAGCCTGAGATGAGATAAAGGCAACAGTTAAAGGGCTTGCTGTTCTTGTCAAATGATTGAAGGAGAAGCTGATTTATAAGTCTCTGAAGCAAACCTTGCTGCCAAATTTGTATTTGACTACTGAACTGAAATCAGGACTTTTACTAATTAAGGAATTGTGTTTTGCTGTTAATCTGGCTTGGGACTGCTGGACTAAATCAAGATTTGTATTGTGAGATATTTTTTGTCTCTCCCGCCCACCCCAACCTATTTTTCTAATAAGCCCCATTCTTGGTACCAAAACTGTAAGTAAAGTCTGTGAGTCAACACTGAGCATCAAACCCAGTAATTGGTAGAAATAGGTGCATGAGCATGGTGAGTGGCATGTCTGACCTAGCAACTCTTTGCTATGATTATTTTTAATGGGGGAAATTCCCCTTTATGAAGAAAATAGAAGTCAAACTTTGCTGCCCTCATTTTACATCACAGATGGTGAATGAAAAAGGAAGATCCGCAATGACATGTGTCAACACAGTGATTTTAACAATGGGCTTGAGAATATTAGAGGTGATGAGACTGGAACAAGATAGGGCAGAGTTTAGATCTGTTGCTCACAGGATCACTATGGATTGTAGGTGACTCAGCAACACCTAACTAACAACAAGCAACAACAAAGAAAATTAGAGAGCTCTGGTACCCTCAGGGCAAGGAGTTGCACTGTCAGCTCAAAGGTATGTGCTTCAAATCCACCAAGTACTTCCCAAGAACTCTGAAAATCCACTGGAGGGTCAGTGATGTGTCAGTTCCACCTGGAGGGCACATAACAACTACAACATAGCAAAATAACACAATCAGAACTAGCTCAAAGGAAGTTCTTTTTTATTGTTATTGTTTTAGTGACAAGAAAATAGACTCCAAGAATTCTAAATATTTGTATATTTTCCTTCACCAAAAAGGTACTATAAAAATCCTATTTCCTTACATGAAGAAAATGAAAATGTTGGAAGCATTTAAAATTATGTCTATAAAAACTATCCTCTTTATTTCTTTAATTTTGGAAATGTCTTTAAAAGTAAATCTTAAACAAAATGACCCAGTATCTTTATAATGCTAATTGGCTGATTACACGTCTTTACCCAAGAATCATACTCCCTCCGATGAAACAGATACCTCACAACCTTGTCCCTGCTCCACACACAGTAAACCCTGATAAATACCTGCTTTAAAATTTCTTTTAGTAATATAATTAGGTCAAACACTAAAAATACAGCAAAGCTTTCCAAAAGTAAGTGTTCGGCTTGGATGTGCTTACTGCTTCGTTTAACAGAGTGCCATGTGTTCCATGAATATTTAAAACTCATGATTGCTTTTGACTCAGTTGTCTTCGGCATTCTTCAGCTTCCATCTTTTAGAGATCACAAGAGGGGGAAAAGGCCAACGAAATTCAAAACATGTTGTGCCGCGTACTTTTTTCCATTCGTTTTTAAACCCATGCATATGGCAGTGGAAATAAAATCCGTGTGTTTCTGACTCATTTACACTTAACTCATCAAAAGTTTCCCTTTAAAAAGAGAACTGACATACTACAAGTCTTCTGAACCTTTCCCCCCTTTTTACAGATTAGTCCCATATTGTTAGCTCACAACTGCCAAGGTTCAAGGTTGGTGCACAACTTTGAACTCATATGCTGAGAAAAAGCTTGAAACTTCACAAAACAAGCATCTTTCATTACAAATCTTCTGAAAACCATTCCAGATGAGCTTCGAGTGTGATGTTTTTGTCACTTTTACTGCAGTCTTGAATCAAAGCAGGAGCAAATGAGGCAGTGAAAGGGAATATGAAAGGAAGACTGAATAAAAGAAGTGAATTCATATTTAGCTTTAGATATGGCCAAGTAGAAAGAACTAGCCATAAAGAGAAAGGCCCTAGGGCTTCTCATATGGACTCTAATGCTAGTGAGGGTACTTCTTGCTAACTGCCTTTGAATCTGCCCCTCACTTATGATACTCATGTGCAGTGAACCAAAAGGTTACCTACTTCTATGTTAGCCCCATATTGAGTGGGGATTGGACCGATGGAGTCTTTAAGGGTTCTCATTGACTTATGTGAGGAAGGCTTTTGCCAGGCCTTTCTTCCTAGTCTATCTTAGTCTAAAAGCTCCACTGAACTCTGTTCAGAACCATGGCAACACCCATACCTTCAATGACAGTTGGTACTGGCTGCCCTTGAGGTTCAATTGTCACTCATATAGAGGGTGAGAATTCAACCCTGATATACCATAGGTTATAATTAGATGAAAACTTTACTCATCCAACTGAGACAACAAGATCTACTTTTATAAAAATAAGAGGGTTGGAATCTATGTCTTCTAGAGTTTCTGGCACTTCTGTTATCATAGGGATTTATCCCTAAACTCTAAAACCAAGCAAACTACTCAAAGAGCTTAGAAATCATAAAAATCTCCCCAAACAAGCCTTATCCTGCCCTTTGCTCTGCCTCTACCTTCCACTTTCTGCACTACTCCAAAACGTTACCCTAACGTCTTGGCTCCTCTGACCTCACCAGCTTCATGTTCCTATTGATCCACATTCATTTCATGTTTCTATTGATTCATTTCTATTTCATATTCCTATTGATCCCTTTTTTGTGTGAGTGTTGGATCTTCTGCTTCATTTTACAGCCCATACTGAGACAGGAATTGGTTCCTTTGGTCCTAGCATGAAATTTGGCCCCAGAATGCCTTCCACAGTTTGCAGTCTCTGTAAAACATAGTTTAATCCTCCATCACAAAAGACCAGGTTTCCACATCTTACAGCTTCAACAGTCTGTGTGTAAATACCATGAGAATTAGTTCAGATGTAACTGAAGTTTTAGTCAGCTCTAAAACTAGACAATCAAACATGAATCCATAATAAGCTTAACTCAAAGGCTCTGATTCAAAACCAATTCCAGCCAAGGGAGAAAGAAAAAATATTTTCCATCCATTTCTGTAAACACACAGGATCTCTTAAAATAGACGTGTGTTTAATATATATTCATGAAAAGAAGGTCACTGGATCATAAAATGTTCTGAAGAATGTCATTTGTCCTTCTTTGTGGAAAAATTAGCCTGCTGGCATCTGCACAATGTTTGTTACAGCTGGGCCAATGTGAGGCTATTCGTGCTAACTTTGAAGTTCTTTCATTTAAGGAACATACATTTAAGATAATGCATGTTGCAAGCCCATAAGTAAACACTGTCACATTCTAGAGATCTCTTTTATGCTTGTGATGATTTTGATGTGTTTTGGTCATTCCTTATATTTATCACTTTAAAAATTTTCTAACCATGTGTGTGAGAAGTAGTTTGCCAAGTTTCAAATTCCTTGGAATTTTCTTAGTTTTCCATTTGGAGTCAGACTTAAGTTCTTCCAGGTTCTGTTTACTGCCAGCTAATGATGACTTCCTTATCCAAATGGGGGGTGCGGGGAACTTTTGAACATATATTAAAATGTGTATATGATTTCTAAGACATCAAATAGCTGAAATAACAAGTCAACATTTTGATGAGTTAAGTGTAAATTAACTAAAAACATATGAAATAAATTCTCCTTGAGGCACAGATGGTTTGAGAAACCTAGAAGTGCTTTGAAAAAAAATATGGCTTTTATTTTCATGAGACTCAAAGTTTGAAAAAGAAATTGAAGATTAATTTCCATGTTCTTCTAATTGTTGCTTCAGCTTTTTAATAGACTGTATCCATTTGTTTTGTTTTCAACTATGATCCTCTAAGGAGAGATTTTTTTTTTCTCTTTCCTTTCTTAGTCAACGATGAATGAGCATCAAGGATAAAGAATGTAACCTCTCAAGGGGAGAAATACTAAATCATAACTTAAATATCAAGACACTGTTCAGGCATGGTACCAGGAAAAATACCTTTCTCATATTATTAGAATTCAGAGCTTTGAATCTATGGTGTAGTTATATAATATATGTTATA
>NW_006399796.1:12060294-12061542 GCF_000299155.1 Elephantulus edwardii | reverse complement strand
GGAAATGTAAGGATGACCTAGGATAGAACAGAGTTTAGACCTTTTGTTCATAGGGTCATTATACATTATACTCAATGGCATCTAACAGCAGCAGCAACAATTGGTTTGTATAGGCAGTTAAACTTTTATGGTTTTTCTTACCTTAAAAAAAAAATCCCAAACCTGTGGCCATCGAGTAGATTCTGACCCATAATGACCTTGTAAGACACACGAGAACTGTCTCATATGGTTTCCTGGACTGAAATCTGAGAAGCAAATTGACATATCTTTCTCACAGACAATCTCCACAAGGTTGGAAGGCTGATCTTTCAGTTAACATTCAAGTGAGAACCACTGGACCACCAAGGTTCCTTATCTTACTTTGCCAAGTATTATACTGTTCTGAACTTGACCTTGCTTCCTAAACACTGTCAAGCTCAGGCTGATCCTCTCCAGATAGGATTAACGTCTGTGTTAAATTCTTCTGGCTATTCAGTCCCTTACTCAGACTAATCAAGAGTGACTAGTTTAAGTCACATTTCCCAGGTATGAAAATCAACATCAGGAAAATGCTTCCAAGTGGAAAAATTGTACCTGTTAAAACAGCATTTCAATTACCAAGTTGCTGTTCTCTTAAATGTCACTTTAGACATTGATGTTTGTCAGACCACTGACGACTTCTGACATGAGCCATGCTCAGTGTTTAGCAATGACATATATGTATGAGCCTAATTTACAAGTTGGTTCTGTAGTATAATTTTTATTCTTTGAGGATATTGCTGTCATTTGTAATACTTCTTTCCAGGTGAAGTATGACTCACTCTAGTTAATTAGTTGTTCCTATTGCTTAAATTAAAAATGAAATATCATAAACAAAAAGTCAGCTCTAGCCTTCTTAAAATAAATTGCAGAAATATTTAAAGTTGAATTATTTTCATAAATAAACAAATTTATCAACCAAATGAAATTCTACAAACAAATGTCATATATTATTAAATAAAATTATATGAGCTTTATAAGATGGCTTCATGAGTAAGGCCAACTAACTGGAAGAGATCTATATTTGCTCCCATTCCAAAGAAAGAGGATCCAACAAGGTGTGGAAATTACTGAACATTATAACTGATATCACATTCAAGCAAGATTCTGCTGAAGATTATCCAAAAATGACTGGAACAGCACATTACCAGAGAACGGCCAGAAGTGCAGGCTGGGTTTAGAAGGGGTCATGGTGCTAGGGTTATTGTAGCTAATGTTAGATGGATCTTG
>NW_006399796.1:12057711-12060194 GCF_000299155.1 Elephantulus edwardii | reverse complement strand
ATATAATAATATAATATACATTCCAAATACCTTGATTCTAGATTATAGGCCTCCATTGAATACTGCAATAGGAAGGTTTCAGTTCAACTTCAAGTCAACACAGTGGACACTTGTCTGACATTCAGGTCAAGGTAATGGTTACTCATGGTAGACAATGTTTGGTGGAGCTCTCTGATTTAAACAAGCTTGGGAGCAAGAGTGGTATCCACTTCCAAAACAGTTTGCCTCCTGAAACTCCATGAATGTGGAGAAATGATGAAAGTTATACAAGTGTTCAGGTTTTTCGATCATAGGATAGTTATGAATTGTCTACAGCTCAACAGCACTCAACAGTAACTAGTAAATTCTTTAAAAATTTGTTCAGTTTTTCTCTTTATTCTTTGATTTTTGAAAGGTTTTTATGTTTGTTCAAGCATTGTCTTCTTATATTTATCGTGTCTGGAATTCCGAGTGCTGTTGCAAGTAACTATTTGTATCTTTCATAAGTTCAGATGAAATGGCACTGATAATAACAAAAATAGCATAGCAATAAAAGCAAAATTATTAACTAATTATGAATTACAAGAAGCTGAAGGAAGTTAACAAATTCAGGCCTCGAGTTGCAATACTTTAGGATGCTATGGGTATAATTTGAATGATCCAGGAGACTTCAAAAGAAGATGGAAGGAGTACACAGAGTCAGTTTACTAAAAACAACTGACTGACACAGAATAATTTTATGAAACACCGTAGGATCAGGAGGCAATGGTGATGAAGGAGGAAGCTCAAGCTGCTCTGAAGGAATTAGTGAAAAACAAGTCTTCAGGAATTGATGGAATATCAATTGACATATTTCAACAAACAGACGTTGTAATGGACATATTCTCCAGGTTGTTCCAAGAAATCTGTAGGACAACCACCTTGCCAGGTGACTTAGAAGATATCTATATTTATTCCCATTCCAAGAAAAGGGTGATGCATTCAACGTAGTGTGGAATGTATTGAACACTATCAGTAATATCACATGCAAACAAAATCTTGCTGAAGATTATCCAAAAATGAATGGAACAGTACATCAACAGAGAATTACCAGAAGTACAAGCTGGGTTTAGAAGATGTTGTGACACTAGGGACATCATTGATAATGTCAGATGGATCTTGGCTAAAAGCAGAGAACTAGAAGAAAGTCTATCTGTGTTTCATTGCCTATTTACTGTGAGGATCTCAACATATTATGGCTAACCTAGAGAAGATTTACATTCTTTCCAGAACATTTGATTGCGCTCATGTGAAACCTTTACTCAGACCAGCAAGCAGTCCTCAGAACGGAGCAAGGAACACTGCATGGTTCAAAATCAGAAAAAGAATGTATCAGGGATATGTCCTGTCTCCACACATTTTCAATCTATATGCAGAACAAATCATTCTGGAAACTGGTCTTTATGAAAAGGAATGTGGCATCACAACTGGAAGAAGACTCCTCAACAGCTTGTGCTATGCAGATGACACAATCTTGATCACTAAAATTGAGGAAGACCTGAAGTATCTTCTGCAGAAACTTAAGAATGGCAGTCTTCAATATGGATGGAAGTTCAACATCAAGGGGACAAAGATTCTTACCACTGGGCTAATTGGCAACATTACAATAGATGGAGAAGAGAGTGAGATTGTCAACAATTCCATTTACTTGGGTTCATAACCAACACTCTTGGAATCATCAAGCAAGAAATCAAAAGAAAAATTGGATTAGGAAAGCCTGCTGTCAGGGACCTCTCCAGATTGCTTAAGTGCAAAGATGTCAGTGTAGAGACTAAAGTGCACCTAAACTATGTCATGAACTTTGCTTGATATTATCAGAGAGCTGGACAATGACTAAGGATGACAGAAGAACTGGTGCCTCTGAGTTGTGGTGCTGGAGAAGAGTATTGAATATACCTTGGACTGACAAGAGAACAAACAGGTCTGTCCTGGAGAAGGTGAAACCAAAGCTGCTCCTTGGAGGAAAGTATTTTGAAGCTCTTACACTTTGGTCATTTTGCAAGGAGGGACCATTCCTTGGAGAAAGACATCATAGTTGGAAGGGTGGAGGGGCAACACAGGAGAGGAAAACCATGGATGAGATAGATTGACATCATGACTAGGGTAATAGGGGCAGGTATGTTGGAGGGTGTGAGGTCGGCTGAGGACACGATAGAGTTCAGACCTGTTATGCATAGGGTCACTATGAGTGACACTCAGGTGACTCAACAACAACAACAAGAATTTAGACTAGAAAACATAAATGCTTTACCTGCAAATTACTTTGTTGGATGCTCACTTTAAGTAAGTGTCTCCTGTAAAAAATGAAGGGAAATTGTTGTTGTTGTTGTTGTTATGTGCCATCGAGTCGCTTGTGACTCATAGCGACCCTATGTACAAGAGCCCTAAAATTCGCTCTATCCTGTGCCAACCTTGCCATCTCAAACATACTCATTCCCACCACTCCACTCACAGAATCGATCCAT
>NW_006399796.1:12049723-12057611 GCF_000299155.1 Elephantulus edwardii | reverse complement strand
TGGTACTAGGGATATTGTTGCTGATGTTAGATGGATCTTGGCTGAAAGCAGAGAATACCAGAAGAATGTCTATCTGTGTTTCATTGAATACTACTATGTAATGCAAAAAGATTATGTGACAATGGAAGATATAGAACAGTGGACATCTGATTGCTAGATGCTTTTAAATTGATTCTAACTCAAAGTGATCACATGTGGGCAAGTATAAAGCTCTCTAGGGTTTTCTTAGATGGAATCCTTACAAAAAAGGAGCCCCGGTGGCTTAGTCCATAGGAGATGCACTCCTAACTCAAAAGTATGAGCCTCTCTGGAAGTTCAAACTCACCAACAGCTCAGACAGAGAAAGATGGGCAATCTCTTCCCACAAGGTTCACAGCCTCTGAAGTCCCATGACTGGTCACCTATGAGATAGCTCCAACTTGATGACAATTAGTGAGCAAATGCATGAACCTTTACTGAAGCAGTTAGCTAGTTCTTTTACCAGGAGAGTCACAGGTGTGTCTAAACTGCCAACATTTCTGTAATCAGCTTTAAGTAATGTTGTGCCACTAGGGCAAAAGATCATACAAGCAATCTTTAAATGAAAAAGCGAAAACCTGCATCTATATAAAGGCTGTCAGCTTCTCTGTGAATGTAAATATAATACACTGTAGACTTGTCTCTATAGAGAGAGACTGAAGGACTGAAGGATGTTGTTGTTGTTATGTGCCGTCAAGTCCCTTGCGACTCATAGAGACCCTATGTACAACAGCCCTAAACCCTGCTCTATCCTGTGCCAATCGCATTGCCTCTGACACACCCATCCTGATTACCCCAGTCACTGAATCAATCATAGAGGGTAGGGCAGCATAAAAACTTGCCTTGACTTGTCTTTTACTGCATATCTTTGTTACATTTTGAAGTGTATACTTTCTCCCAGAAAAGTAGTCTAAGAAGAATTGTTTAAATTCCAGAGCTCTATTTCTCACTCTTACAGATCAAGTAAGTGACCACATGCTGGAGAATTATAAGGAAAAAAAAAAGAGAGAGAGAAAGAAAGGAGGTTTGCTAAATACTAAAATACCTTTTCACATATTCTCAAGCTATGGAAATCCAGGTCATAAGGTTTATTATTACCATCTTACAGATATATTTTGATGCATTAAAGAGTAATAATGAAAGACTAGACAAGTTGTGGGATGAGATGAATGGTATCATATATGACTTAACCAAAAAGTCATTTTTAAAAGACTAAAAGAAAAGACTGACATGAAAGTCAGACAGATTCTAGAACTTAATCCTGAATGTAGATTAGCAACTATTAGTGGAAGAAATGATAAAATAAAAAAGCTAAACAGATTCAAAGAAAGGCTAAAACAAACAAAGAACTCCAACTAAAGTATTACAATAAAATGCACAGAGACCTGGAGTTAGAAAAAGATTAGCAGTACAACTCTCTAGGGACATTATCACACATATTATTTTGGCTGTTTCAGCAAACAGATGGTGAAAGTGCTCACTTGTCTATGCCAAGAAATTTGGAACAGTTGCCTGTCAAATAAGAGGAAAAACCCATTCCCAAGAATGGTGGCCCAGAATAATATGAGTACTATTGAACAATACACTAACATCCCACATCAGTAACATTTTGAAGATAATAAAAAACTTATTATAGCAGTACAATGACAGGACTTTTCCAGACACACATGCTAGATGCAGAAGTGTGTGTGACTGACAGATGTCACTGTTGACATCATATAGATTTTGACTAAAATCAGGGAATACCAGAAAGATGTTTACCCGTGCTTTGCTGACTATGTAAAACATTGAACTGGATCAAAACAAATTATGGATAACATTGAGAGGAATGGGATTCCAGAATGTTTGGTCTATATATAAACAAAGAGGCAGTCAATAAAATAAAGCAAAACAAGGAGACACAATGTAGTTTAAAATCAGGAAAGGGGTGTATCAGGGTTTATCTTTTCATCAAATTTATTCAATTTATATGCTGAGCATGTAATCAAAGAAGCTAGACTATTTAGAAAAGGAATGTGGCATCAGGATTACAAGAACATTCTCACCAGCAACTTGTGATATGCAGATAGCACGGTATTGATTGCTGAAAGCAATGAGAACTGGAGGCACTTAGTAACAAAGATCAAAGACTATAACCTTCAATATAGATTACACTTCAGCAAAAAGGAAAAAGTCCTTTCAACTGGACCAATAAACATTGTAAACAGAGAAAAATTTGATTCTGCCAAGAATTTCATTTTACTTAGATCCACAAGCAATGTTCACGGAGCAACAGGTAAGAAATCAAATGATGTATTACACACTGGGAAAATTCGCTGCAAATTTTTAGTGTTTGAAAGGAACGATGTCACTTTGCAGGCAAAGATAAACCTGGTGTAAGCCATGGTTTTTTCAATTGTCTCATATGCAAGGCAAAGCTGGGCAATGAATAAGGAAAATTGAAATGGAATTGTTTACTTTGAATAGTGGTGTTGATGAAGAATATTAAATATATCATGAACATCTAGTAAAGAAATTCTGGAGGGCTGGTGAACTAGTACATAAAAAGTTGTGTTTCAAACTCAAAAGTAGCACCTTTACAGTGGTTAGAATCCATCAGTAGTTCCACAGGAGAAAAATGAGCAGTTTCTTCCCAATAAACGTATGTTGTTGTTGTTGTGTGCCCTCGAGTTGCCTGAGACTCACAGCGACTCTATGTACAACAGCCTTAAACCCTGCTCTATCCTGTGCCATTCTTATTGTCTCTGACACACCTACCCCCATTACCCCAGTCACTGAATGAATCTGTCTCATTGGGGTCTTCCTCTCTTGCGCTGTCCCTGTTTACTCTCCCAAGAATGACGTCCTTCTCTAAGGACTGGTACCTCCTTGAAACGTGTCCAAAGTATGTCAGATGAAGCTTCAGAATCCTTGCCCCCAAGAAGCAGTCTGGCTTCACCCTCTCCAGGATGAACTTGTTTGTTCTCTTAGCAGTCCGTGGTATATTCAATACTCTTCTCCAGTTCAAAGGCATCAATTTTCTATCATCCCTAGTCATCGTCCAGCTTTCTGATGCATAGGAAATAATTGCAATGATGATGGCCTGGATCAGGTGCACTTTAGTCTCCAGAATGACACTGTTGCTCTTCAGTACTTTGGAGAGGTCTCTGACAGCAGACTTTCTCAATGCAATTCATCTTTAATTTTCCTGGTTGCTGGTACCAAGAGCTTTGATTGTAGAACCAAGCAAACTGAAGCTGTCAACAATCTCAGTCTCTTCACTATCTATCATGCCACTGCCAATCGACTCGATCGTGAGAAGTTTTGTTTTCTTGATGTTGAGCTTCAATCCATATTGAAGGCTGCAGTCCTTGACCCTCTGCAGCATGTGCTTCAGGTCCTCCTCAGTTTCAGCAAGCAGGGTTGTGTCATCTGCGTAACACAGATTGTTGATGAGTCTACCTCCAATCCTGTAGTCAAATTTTTTTCTCACTAGAGGGTCACCTGAGTCAGTTCGACTCCATGGTAATAAGTTTTGAAGGGTTTTTAACTGTTAGAAAAACAAAACAAACCAATTCTCTCTTGGAATAAGTACAGCTAGAATGCTGTTTAGAATAGAAAATAATTAAGACTTTAACTAACTTACTTTGGATATGTTACCACGAGTACTAGTCCCTGGAAAAGAATATGGTCAGTAAATAGGAATATCATCAACAAGATAGTTTCAACAGTGGGTTGAAACATTGCAATTATTTTTGAGATTGCACATGACTAGGTAGTGTTTCATTCTATAGCGTATAGACACACTAGTTTGAACTGAATTACACCTAGCATCAACCACATACCACAGACACAAAGAAGAATGTGAAACATGGAAAATTCTCAAAGGACAGGAAATGAAAGGGAGAAATATATTCTAGAACTTTGAAAATGTCAAGGACTGAGAATAAATAGGAAAATGGTGTTTCAGGGATTAGTAACTGTGATAATTAAGGGTTTATTATTCAAAATTACTTTCTTAGCCATTGCCTGACTTTGCCATGTGGATGGGCAGAAATATGCACATAGGGCATGTTAGCATATCCACAAGGGGATTGGCTAGTCTCACCATTAAGTTGAGGAGATCCAGAAGCAGAATTGGGGTGTTCTCTACCAGAATAAAAAAGAAGCAAGAAAAGTTAATGTGTCTTTTGAGGTCAAAGATTCTTACACCAACCAGAGAAGGGCCAAAGGGAGCAGTAGGTAAAGCAGAGAATGAGAGACCTGACATGAGACCAAGAGGAACTCAAGACTGCCACACCACAAAACTGCAAGAGCCTTTTGCTCAAGTTTGTTGCAGGTCTTGGAGGGATAGCCATAATTGTCAGGACTGAGAGATTTCTAACATGTTCTTGTTTTTGTTAGGTGCATGAGGCTCAAGGGGGGAAAAAGCAAACAAGAAAAATGAGGCTCAATGCTGAGGTGCCTGTTAGCACATTCTGGAAGCTTTCTTGACTGTATCCTGCTACTAATCTGAATTAGAACCTTTTGATTGCCTTAGTATGGTTCTGCATGGTCTGTGTGTCAACTGTTTCCAGATTTTGGACCCAGTAAAACAATAAGATTAGTGTGAAGGTGAATAAAAAGGAAGTGCAGAAAGGTAGGGGACACTTCTAACTTCATGGGAATTGGTTTTGTGTTGTTAATATTATTAAAGGGACAGTTCCCCTTTGTGAAGTTGGTAAAGGTCAGATGTGGCCGTCTTCATGCTGCCCTTGCTCTTTTAACAGGAAGCATAATGGTCCTGGGATATTACTCCAAGTGAGGAATAGAAGCATTTAGGTTGAATTGGAGAAAATCTGGCCATGATTTCTTGGTTCAGTTTGATTTCAATCAATTTTATTCAGTTTGTTTCTCTAGGGATAGCCTGAGAAAAAGGTCATCTCTCTAAAAACTTATATCTATCACAGTACCTGAGCAACAGGAACCTGCCTGAGTAGGTTGGCTTAAGATTCCGCCACCAATATGCCCTGAACTATTCATACTATACAAAAGCCCAGATCTTTCTGTATGTTCAGGTAGGAAGACAGTTAAGTATTTGTGTAACTGAAGTAAATACTGTAGGTTTGAACAGACTACTGAGTTAAAAGAGTTGAAGAACAAAATATGAACTAAAAAGTTCAACTCCCTGTGCCAGTGTAATGTCCAACAAGCTGGTCATATTTAACTCCAGCCCAGAATACTCAGCACAAATCAGTCCATCTACTATGAGGACCACAAGTAAGGAGCTCTTGTGGCTTCTTGTTGTGTGTAGATGAGTCAGAACTAATACACAGCTGAACCTCCAGCAGCTTTTCAGAGACAGTAAATCACAAGGCACACCAAAGGCAGCATCTATTTGTTGAAATACGTCAGTTGGTTTTCCATCAATTCTTGGGGCTTTATTTTTTTCTTTGCCAAATCCTGCAGAGCAGCCTGAACTTCCTCCTTCATCACCATTTCCTTTCAATCATATATTGTTTCTTGACATTCTTCTGTGTCAGCCAATTCCATTTGGTACTATGACTCTGTGTATATATTCCTTTCATCTTCTTTGCATGTTCCTGAGTCATTCAATATACTGCCATAGCATGAATAAGCATTGCAACTTGCAGCTTGACTTCGTTATTTCATTCCTTCAGCTTAAGAAACGTCATGTCAACTGAGTATGGCCCTTTTGATTTTTCCAACTCCAGCTCCTTGTACATTTCATTTTAATACTTTTCCTTGTCTTCCAAAGCTGCTGTTTGAAATCTTCTATTCAGTTCCTTAACTTCTTGATTTCTTTCCTTTGCTTTGGCTTCTTGGCACTCTAATACCATATTCAGAGTCTTCTGACATCCATTTTGGTCATTTCTTCTTCCTCCTTTGTAATGACCTTTTGCATTCTTCATGAATAATATTCTTGATATCTTCTCACAGCTCATCTGGTCTTCATTCATTAGTGTTCAAGACCTCAAACCTGTTCCTGAACTGGATTTTTAAATTCAAGGGGATACTAATCCAGGCCATGATCTTCACTATTACTTCCTATGCTCCAGAGAGCTTGACAATGACTAAGAATGAAAGAAGAAAAATCAATGCCTTCAAATTGTGGTGTTGGAGAAGAGTCTTTAACATAGAACATACCATGGACTGTCAAGAAAACAAATAGAGGGAATTCCTCTCCTGACATTTTCACTGCCTCCCACTCTAAGAACACCTCTCCTGACACTGGCGCAGATGACCGCACCTGGACCTCCTTATGCCAATGCCTGTGTCGGGACCTCCTGACGTTGGCCCTGCATCAGGACTAGAAGTGATGCGTACCAGGAGTAACACTGGAACTTGAGTGAGGTACTTTGTAGGGGATCACTGCTGTTTGGCTGGATTATGTGGGGTCCCTTAAGCTCAATCAGAAGGGAACAAGACAGTTGGAGCTTGTTCTTGAAGGGAAAACCAGAGTTGAAGAGATGGAACACAGAACCAGTGAAATAGAAGATAGAATTGTCACCACAGAACTGCTAGAACAAAAAGAATCAAAAAGGAAGGAACAAGAAAACCTAAGAATAATGTGGGACATTATCAAGAGAAATAACATGCACATAATCAAAATCCTGGAACAGGAAAAAGCAACTGAAAGTACAAAAAAAAGTTATAGAAGAATTATTAGAAGAAAATTTTCCAGGCATAATGAAGAATGAGACAAAAGTATGTATATTCAAGAAGCTGAGTGAACACCATATAGAATAGACCCCAAAAGAAAAGCACCAAGATGTATTGTAGTCAAATTTGCCAGAACCAAAGATAAGGAGAGACTTCTGAGAGCAGCAAGGGAGAAACAAAGAGTAACCTATATGGGAGAGCAAATAAGATTAAGTGCCAATTTCTCAGCTGAAACCAATTGAGCAAGAAGACAATGGAATGACATATATTCAACACTCAAAGAACATATCTGTCAGCCAAGAATACTGTACCTAGCAAAATTGTCCATCAAATATAGAGATCAAGATATTCCCAGAAAAAAACAAAACCTAAGTGAGTTTGTACAAATAAGACAAGTGTTACAGAAAACATTGAGAGATGCCAGTTTTACAGAGGTGCCATAAAAAGCAGGATGGAGCAAAGTAACCAGAGACAACACCAAAAAGAACTAAAAAAAAATAATAGCAATGAAATCTTGCCTCTCAATAATCACTGAATGTAAATGGATTAAATGTACCACTGAAGAGAAAAAGAGTAGTAGACTGGATTAAAAAAAATAAACAAACAAAAAACCTCAATATGTTATCTAAAAGAGACACACCTGAAAAATAAAGATAAAGAAAGACTAAAAATAAAAGGATGGGGAAAAAACATATCAAGCAAATGGCAACCAGAAGAAAACATGAGTGGTGATGTTAATCTCTGATAAAATATATTTCAATGCAAAAACCATCACAAAGGACAAGGAAAGTCACTACATAATGATTAAAGGGTTAACAGAACAAGAAGACACCACAATAATAAATATCAATGCACCAAATGAAAGACCTGCAAAATATATAAAACAAACACTAACAAAATTGAAAAAGGAAATAGACAACATCAATCGGTAGCATCAGGATGGATGGCGAAGAGGTTGAGATTGTTCACAGTTTCAGTTTGCTCAGCTCCACGGTCAACACCCTTGGCACCAGTAGCCAGGAAGTCAAAAAACGTATTGCGATGGGAAAGTCTGTTGTTAGGGACCTCTCTAAAGTACTCAAGAGCAACAGCGTCTCTCTGGAGACTAAGGTCCACCTGATACAGGCCATGGTTTTTGCAATCACTTGTTATACATCAGAGAGTTGGACAATGACTAGGGAGGATAGAAGGAGAATTGACGCCTTTGAGCTGCGGTGCTGGAGAAGAG
>NW_006399796.1:12046391-12049623 GCF_000299155.1 Elephantulus edwardii | reverse complement strand
CTGGGCTATATGAGGAGAAGTGTGGCATCAACAATCTGCATTACTCAGATGACACACCCTACTTGCTGAAACTGAGGAGGACCTGAAGCATTTGCTGAGGGACAAGGACTACAGCCTTCAATATGGATTGAGGCTCAATATCAAGAAAACAAAGATTCTCACCACTGGACCGATTGGCAGCATCAGGATGGATGGTGAAGAGATTGTTAACAACTTTAGTTTGCTTGGCTATCCAGTTAACACTCATGGCACCAGCAGCCAGGAAATTAAAAGACGTATTGCAATGGGAAAGTCTGCTTAGGGACCTTTCCAAAGTACTGAGAAGTGATAGTGTCACTTTGGAGACTAAGGTGCACCTGATACAGGCCATGGTCTTTATAATCACTTGCTGTGTGTCAGAGACCTGAACAATGACTAGGGAGGTTAGAAGGAAAATTGATGCCTTTGAGCTGTGATGCTGAAGAATAGCATTGAATATACCTTGGGCAGCTAAGAAAATGAACAGATTCATCCTGGAGAGGGTTAAACCAGGCTGCTCCTTGGAGGCAAGGATTCTGAAGCTTCCTCTGACACACTTGGGGCATGTTGCAGAAGGATGTCATGCTTGGGAGTATAGAGGGACAACATAGGAGAGGAAGCCCCTCTATGAGGTGGATTGATTCAGTGACTGGGGTAATTGTGGTGGGTGTGTCAGAAGCAATGAGATTGGCACACCATAGAGTAGGGTTTAGGGCTGTTGTACATAGGGCCATCATGAGTCACAGGTAACTCGACGGCACATAACAACAAGAAATGGATGAGAAGTTGTGCTGCCAACCCAAATAGTCCAAGTCCACCAGATGCTCTGAGGGAGAAAAATGAGTAATCTCCTTTCATGTAATTTTTTAGCTTCTGAAAACCTGCTGGAGAGTCAGCTGTGGGCTCGTTCCAATTCAATAGAACTGAGTGAGTGATGATGTATATAAAATTCTAAAATTTGAGTCAAATAATGAAAAACGGATTATTCAATAAATATGGTAAGAAAACTACCTAACCACCTTTAAAAAAAAAAAAAAAGAAGAAAAAAGAAAAGAAAGGAAAATCCAGTCTCCAATTCATACTATAAAAAGAGCAAGGGCCAGGTGGGGACAGCCATATCTGACTTTTACAAACCTCACATGGGGTATTTTCCCTGTCATCAATATCAGTAACACAAAGCTAGTATGCATGAGGTCAGATTTGTCCCATGTGCAACCATATCTCTTTCTACTCATCCCAACACCAATCTTACTGCTTTGCTGGGTCGAAAATTCTAATGTAATAGTTCATAGACTTCACAGAACCATATTAGGGGAGTCAAAGGTTATTATTCAAATTAATAACAGAAGATGATCAAGACAGCTCCTGAAATGTGCATACAGACATTTCAGCCTCAAGCCTCATGGCCTCAGGCAAATGCCCTGAAGTTCTCAAGCTTGCTATATTGGCTTCCCATCTCCAGTTGTCCAACAAAATTCTCAGTCCTGCCAATATTGGCGCCCCTACTGCAAGGTCCCATCGCATGTTAGGTCTCCAGTTCAGCCTAAGTGTTGCTGCCACAGGAGTAGCTAGAGCAGGAAGGGCATCCTACATCGTTTTGTTTCTCTTCAGAGGTGCCAGAAGATCTGTCTCTATGGCTAGCACTGTTCAATTTATTGATGAGACTGCCCAATTCCCTTGTAGCTTGTTAAGACTGGTCAATCCCATTGTGGAACGATAGCTCCAATCTCCTTGTGAGATTCCTACATTCCCAACTTCTACATAGTGAAGTAGAATAATGGTTAGGAAAAGTCCTATTGGAAGATAAAATCCACACATACCTTAAAAGAAAGTAAATTCCAAATGACCTAGAATATTAAACTAGTACAAAAGTAATAATAGCAGAGAAGACTCTTTCTCATGCTTTCAGATATGTCACAAAACCAAAATTTATTCATTTATCCAAAAAGTATAACATTGCTGCCTGTGAAAAGAGACTGTAAACAAGATGAAAACAAATGGCAAACTAGCAAAATAATATGTCAATGAAATATTTAGAATCAAGAGACAAAACTCTAAATTTGTAAACCACATAATGCTAATTCATTACCAACAATTCAGACTTATAGCTGGCTGTCCTCTAGATTTCTGAAGCTGGAAATTCCACAGGCAAAGGTTGTCCATCTTTCTCTGTGGAACCTCCAGTGTGTTGGAACTGGCAGGAAGACGTGTCCTTTGTGTTAACAGTGCAACTCACCACCTACATAAGACCTTTTAAAAGTAAAAAAGTCTAACTAGTTTATTTCTTTTAATTGACAAAAGACAAAAATTTTTAAAAGTTTGTAACATACTCTGTTGTCAAAGGTACTCTTAGTTGTATCAATATAACTACACATACTCCCTGCCAGTAGAGTTTGTCCCAAATTATAGCAACATCCTATCAGTTTCCAAGTAGGTAAATTATGATAGGAGGATACTACTTCTCTTTTTCTCTTCTGTAGAGAAACGAGTAGAATTCAACCAATACAGATGTGAGATCTTTTAGTTAGCAGTTGTTGTTGTTGTTGTTAAGTACAACTTCTAAAAACTATGTCACTACTCTCTCTGATAATACGCCAGTATAATTCTGTTGTGAAGAATTTAACCATATTTCCAAAGCATAAAATTATATTTTGTTTAGTAATCCTACTTATAGGAATTTACAGATTAACCTGCATATGGTCAAAATAATACATACAAATTAAAGAATATCCACATTATAGCATTGTTTGTAAGAAAAACAAACGCTAGACAAAAATCAATGGAACTATGCTTAAATAAGTTAGGTTATTCCCTTATGTTGACTATTATCCAAAAGTATGAGCCACCTCTATGAATACTAGTTGTTGTTGTTGCTGTTGTTGTTGTTGTTGTTGTTATGTGCCGTCGAGTCATTTGCAACTCATAGCGACCCTATGCACAACAGCCCTAAACCCTGCTCTATGCTGTGCCAATCTCACTGCCTCTGACACACCCATCCCGATTACCCCAGTCACCGAATCAATCCATCTCATAGAGGAGCTTCTCCTCCTGCGCTGTCCCTCCACCCTCCCAAGCATGATGTCCCTCTCCAAGGACCCGTCCCTCCTTGCAACATGCCCAAAGTGTGTCAGACGAAGCCCCAGAATCCTTGCCTCCAAGGAGTAGCTTGGTTTAATTCTCTCCAGGTTGAATCTGTTTGTTTTCTTGGCAGTCC
>NW_006399796.1:12043311-12046291 GCF_000299155.1 Elephantulus edwardii | reverse complement strand
GTGTCCAACTCTCCGATGCATAGCACGTAATTGAGAAAACTATAGCCTGGTTAGCCAGTATTTAGGAGGCTTAATGTCTTACTCTATTTTTCAGTAACTAATCCTATTTTTAATTTTTTTTTTTTTTTGCTCTGGTGGCCTAGTGGCAACAAGCTGTTGTTGCAATTCCAAAGGAACGTGGTTCAGGTCTACCAGCTGCTTCACAAAAGGATGGACATTCTCCTCCTGTGCAATTAACTGCCTCTGAAAATCTGCTGAAGGGCCAGCTATGTATCTGTTCTGACTCAATGGTACAAAGCACGAACAATTCTATTTTAACTCTTAAATAGGATAGAAATGAATGTCACTTATATAACAGTTTAGAGTTAACCCGAGCACTTAAATGATCTTCATGTGAATTGCTAGGAACACATAAAGACCTAATTTTTCCAAACTGATAAAGTGATAGCCAGCATTAGACAAGAAATTTAACAAATATTTGAATTATAGAACATCAACACATCTACTAGTTACTTTCCCTAAAATCTTTGATTCTCTTTCCTGTATGTGGGGAAAGATGTTTGGGAAACCCTGAATGGTAGCCTGCTTTCCTCCTGATCTTCCCCGTTGGATAGCCTCTTAATGACAAACCACCTCACCTCCATAACTTGGTGGTCTATATGATTGGAATCAGTTGCTACAGATTGGGGAAAACAAATGCAAGAGTTAAGATAACAAAGGGAAACATGATGACAGAACATACCTAGGCATAGTCTCTTACTTCAGCAGCTTGTCTGTAGAAAGTGAGAAGTAGGATAGGTCAGTGAGGAACAGAGACGCCACTCCTCTAATGATACTGTTTTAAAGTGTCAGATAGATTTGTGTTGAAAATGTCACACAGTAGGGCATGGTATATTGTTTTGTTTGTTTGCCTTTATTAATATTTTTATCATATATATTGTGTTTCATGAATATACATTGTGTTTGGTAATATCTTTTACTTAAGTTATATTTCATTCATGTATATTGTGGGAGTTTTCCCCTAATAATTATCTTATAAATAACTACATTCATAAAACCATGTAAGCTAGCTACTTCCTGCCTCATGTCCTAATGTACCCCTTTTTAGCTAGCTAAGTTCTGATTTACCCTTTCCTAACAAACTGAACTCTGAGATAATAAGCATGTCCTTTTTGCTGACGAGTCCTCTGTTCAATTTGGAAACTTTGAACATCTGCATCCATAAGCAAAATCCAATCTAGAGCAAGCCATCAGATTGTAGCAATTGACCACAGCATGGATCATCTCTCTGTCTGATTGGGCTCTGGTCCTCTCATCACCAGCCATGCATGGCTAGGTTCGAATAGGCATCAGCTGGAAGCTCAGGAATTCACACCCTGCGTTCCAGGCCTGTAGGTCTCTTCTCTAAGCTCTAGCCTCCACATGGGGCCAAGTCAACAAGCCAGGGCTTCTCATGACTTCCTTCTCAAGCCAGCCTCTTTTTACTCATGCATGCATTTGTGCTAAATAAGCTAAATAGGCAGCACTGAAGGAAGACATCCAAGCTCAGCCTTTTTCTGCACTTTTGTATTCTTACCACTTCCATTCCTGTGGATCCGGGTGATCACTGTGAGTAAACGTATTCCAACCTCAAGTCTTGGAAGTGGGCTTTAATGTGCACCAATTTAACCCTGCTTCAGAAGCCAAGCAGCTTATTCCAGTTTTAAAAAGACAGTCTATTCCTTTCCTTTTTTTCTTTTTCCTTCTCTCTTTTCCTGTTTGCCCTTATTTCAAATGTGAATCCCTTCAATTAAAAGTCCACTGTAGGTCCATGAATCCATTAAACTGCAAATTTCCTCAGAGTACTGGGTGGGACTCAATATTTCCCCTTGACCAAGTTTAACACCCACTAGTAGATTCTACTTTTAATAGAATTCTCTCCAAGGCAGATTTTCCCTTTTAGTACTTCTAGTCAAGTATGGTTAAAGACAGAATTGCACACTTTCTAAATCTACAAATCCAATGTTTATTTTATAGTATTTTTCTGACCCCATCCACTTTTTAAAAATTGATTTGTATGTAAACACCCATATACACTGTGATTTACCCAGGCACATTGTGCCCACACAATCACTCATGCACATTGTACTTTATACAATTAACTACTAACTATCCATGCCTATTTTCACACTGTCCCCAGGACCCTACTAACCCTTCCACTGATCTGTCTCCTCACCCACCCACCAAACTCCACCATCCCAGTGATCTCTCCTCCCCGCCCTTCCCATTCTATCGTCTCATTTTTGTTTTCCTGCAATAATTTATTTACATTTTGTTTCATTCATATAAGGTATGCTTTATACAATCTTAAATTTACTAGTCTCATGTAATCATTCTGATACATGTACTTAGTATCACTTTTGATCATTTATCTGTGTATCTTATTACACCATTCCTTCAAGTCCCTATCAAATCTGTCCTTTTCCTTCAACTGCCCACTAAACTCTGCTATTCTGGTGATTTCTACTTTCCCCCTCTTTTCTTTTTTTTCTCTTTCTTCCTTTCCCTCTTCCCCTTTTGGACATTTATATATATCTTACCAATTATCCCTCTATTTTTACAATAGTAGTCATTATGTATGCATTATTTCTTCCTTTTTTTGTTTTATTTCTTCTTAAGAAACTGAATTAATTTTCTCAACATACCACTGTCTTGACTCAGGACATGGTATATTATTAAGCAGAAAAAAAAGTCAGAAACAAAATAATACATAAAATGTAATTTTATTTTTTTAGTTAAATAGCAAAAAAAAAACCCTGACATGAAAACACTGTATAATATGCTTCTGTGTTTTAATAAACTATAATCTCCTAATACATGAAATATGTGTGTTTATGTATGTATAAAAGTAAGTGAAGAAAATTCACATAAGGTGACAACTTTCTGCTGAGAACATCAAAGAAAAAAGAGAATGAATTACATATTTTCTTTTTCTCTATAC
>NW_006399796.1:12039164-12042370 GCF_000299155.1 Elephantulus edwardii | reverse complement strand
CCTTGGAGAGGGACATCATGCTTGGTAGGGTAGAGGGACAGCGCAGGAGGGGAAGACCCTCTATGAGGTGGATTGATTCAGTGACTGGGGTAATGGGGATGGGTGTGTCAGAGGCAATGTGATTGGCACAGGATAGAGCAGGGTTTAGGGTCGCTATGAGTCGCAAACGACTCGACTGCACATAACAACAACAACAACAACAACTATAGTGGTTGGAGACTTCAATACACCACTCTCAAGAAAAGATAAAACTTCCAGAACGAAACTCAGGACAGGGCAGGATTCAGAGCTGCTTTACATAGGGTTGCTATGGATCACAGGCAACTTCGTGGCATATAAGAACAAAAACAAATCACAAGAGAGAACCTGTCTTTCTCCCATGGAGCATCTGGTGGATGCAAATGCGTGCCTTTGAGATTATAGCACAGCTTCCTATCACAAACAGTAGGAAATTCCTGCCAGTTGCTCAGGAGGAGAAAGATAGGCAATTTCCTCTTCTGAAATCACTGCCTCTGAAAACCAACTACAGCACTACCGCAATAAGAACAAACCAAAACACAAGATCTGATAGCAACTTTCTGTTGGCTTTTATGAGAAGATATGTAAAGCTTATATTTCAATACTACTACTATTTTTGGTGGAATTAAAAAGCATAGTTTTACATTCAGTACTAAGTAATGACTTCTTTATTGTAGATGGGATATGCCCTCACTCTAAAATGGTTAATGACATAATCTCTATAGATAAGGACATGCAAGACAAAATTTATGGGAATTTTAAAATAGAGTGGTTGAGTATTTTGCCTTCCTTTTATCAATTAATTATTTGCTTTTTTAAACTCACACAATATTATGTTTTTGTTGTTATGTACCATTGAGTCAAAACCTACTTTTCGTTAACTCTCAAGTAGGTTTTCAGAGGCACTAAATCACATGAGAAGAGATAGCCCATCTTTTTTCCCTTGAAGCAGCTTGTGCATTTCAACCACGTATTTTTAAGCTAGCACTAAATATTGGTATGGAAAAATCTTAGCTAGAACTGTAAAAAATACCATTATAATAGATAATAGAATAGTATATATTTGCAAATGAGAATTTTATTTTCCACTAAATGTGTCTATAGGTATATAAGAAACTTCAGTACAGTCAAGACTCCAATAAAATCCCCATTTTTACCTACTTAAAAACATCTCTATTCAAAGTAAAGAGGCATGTGTATGGGTGTGTTTTTGTGTGTGGATATGTACGTGTTTGAGTGTGTTGTGTTTGTGTGCATCTAAAGTCAAACTAAAAAAAAGCCAGGTAAAACAGCAATCAACTATTTATAATGCTGTAGGTACATTTTCAAATGTAATATGAATATTATTGGAAATCTCCAAAGTATCTTTTGCTTTGTATATTCATCAAAGTGCTGGAAAATTACACCAAGAGCAATCAGATAAGGCAGTTAATGTGGTTGGCACCAGTGTGACTGCTTACTCCTCCCTCTATGATTAATTACAACTAAATTGATGTTACCAGCAATGATTAATTTACAACTTAGGTGCAAAGTAAATGAACTAAGCAAATTGGAATTGGCACTAGCAATTTCTTAAGCTTCAGCAAAGCACCTCAATCATAGTAACTATTATGCACAAAGCAATTTCTTCCAAAACATAGATAAAATACATAGATGTACACTTCAGTTATTTCTACTTACTAGTTTATTTCCTGAAACAAAGGCTAAATAAAAAAAATCTTTGATGTTTACCCTTAGAGAAAAAAAAAATATATATATACACACACATACACACACACACACATACAGTTGTCTTTAGTCTCATTTATGCAAAATAAACACTAAATGTTTTCTTCTATTCTGATCTTTACAGTACAAGTTTTGAAACCTTAAACTTGGTTTTATATACACACAAGCCATGCTGAGACTATCCATATATCTGAGTTAATTTTTTCTTTAGGTACAAAGGATGACAATTATAACCACTTTACAGAACTGTTATGCAATAACTGAGAACGTGTGCAGTGCTATGCTTAGAACATAGCAAGTAAAATTACCCAATAGAGTTTCTAGAAGGTTCTCCTGTACACAGAGGGAGCGATGACATAGAGGGCGTCTCATATTCTGCTTATGGTCCTCCATAATTAGTTACAGCTTCAAGTACAAAAGAGAAGAAAAGTCTAAAAGAGCCCATTATTTCCCTAAATAAACCAGCAGAATATCTAGGAAATTATATTTATGGTGCCTGTCTACTCTGACATTGGGACAAAAGGACAAATATATATAATCTGCAGAAAGAAGTTCAATCTTAAATTTATTAGATGTTCTTAATAAATACACAAATATTAGAGTGATTAAAATTTATCTCATGTATAAGACCATTATTGTAGAACTAATACAAGAATCCAAGGAGGGGAGAAAGGAGCAGAAGGGTGATGATGGGGGAAATGGGGGTGAGAGGGAGGAGGGCTCAACCATGAGGTCCCACAATTTAATGGGTGGCGAGAGGGGTGAGTAAAGGAAAGGGGAAAGATCTAATGTGAAAACCAATGTATACGAATTTTGTAAGTAAACCAATATTTTTTTTAAAAATAACTATAACACATAGTTTTATTCTAAAAGTCCTAGGGATAATAATTAGTTCATGATCAGATGGATCAAGGTCAAAACTAGGCTCTGGTTTGAGAAGTAATCTATTGTTTAAAATACCACCAATATGTGTTCTCCGTCTGTAACATTTACAAATTAAAAAAACAAACAAAACAAAACACAAAACCAAAAAAACCAAAATCAATACCATTTAACTTTAGGCAAATGCTTTTCCTTTTTAAACAAGATTTCTTCAAAGAACATGCAACTCTAGATACAACCATTGGTTTTATCTATATATTCAAAGCAAAAGAAAAAGAAAGAAAACCTAACATGAAAGAAGAACAACAGTAGGTGGAGCATGAAAAAATGGGGGAAATTGTGAAACATAATCTCTAATTTAAAAAAAGCAAACCCAGAACACTCCAGTTCCTGAGATGACTTTGTAGCTAACCGAGAAATGAGTTAAAATTTATGCCACCCTAAAATACTTTACTCCTTTTAAAAAATTAACCTGTAAAAAATTAAACTGACCAATTACTTAAAACAAAGATGAGAATGTAAGGGGACAGGGAAAGAAGATTCTTTTTTTTTCTATAATTATATTTTATTAATTTTCA
>NW_006399796.1:12032712-12036706 GCF_000299155.1 Elephantulus edwardii | reverse complement strand
TCTCCATTAAGAACAATGTTGGCTCTTGGGTTTTCATAGATACTTTTTACTATGTTGAAGAAATTCCCCTCTAATCCTATTTAGTTGAGTGCTTTAAGGAAAGAAGATTCAGATAAACATTTACTCACTTACTTTCACTCACTGCCTTTGAGTCTAAACCAACTCATAACTGACCCTCTACTGAGTTTCCAAAACTATAAATTGCACAGAAGGAGAAGACCTTTCTCTTGACTGAAGATTTGAACTTCTGGAGAAATGTGAACATTTGGGTAGCAGCCAATCCCCCTAGATATTATGACATGAGAGCTTATTAATGGAAACTGAACAAAAATAACTAGAATGTTCACATATTGTGACAAATATAACCAATGTTACTGAAAAACTTCTGTTCAAACTCTTTTATGGGAACCACCTTTTAACGAAAAACACAATAAAAAAAAATTTTTTTTTAAAAAAAGCATGCTAAACAATAGAATTAACTGGAGAGCTAATTAACACTTTTTTAAAAGAAATAATTTTTTTCAATTTTATATTATTATTGTGTGTGTGTGTGTGTGTGTGTGTGTGTACCTTCAAATCAGATCTGACTGGTAAAGGAGGAGATTGCCCCTCCTTCTCCAGCAGAGCATCTGGTGGATTTGAACTGCATACCTCTGGAATTACAGTGCAGCTTCTTGCCACTAGGCCACCAGAGCCCCCTTAATTAACACTTTTATCTTTTAATTTTCTAGGACAAAAATCATGTTTTAGTCATTTATTTGTTTGAAGCACTGGAACTAACTGGTAACATGAAGGAGAAGTTACTTAATAATTTAGTCATTGAATGCACACCCATGTTTATTGGAGCTTTGTTCACAATAGCAAAGTATTGGAAACAACCCAAATGACCATCAACAAACAAATGAATAGAGAAGCTCTGGTATATTCACACAATAAATACTATGCTGCACTGAAAAACAAGCAACTCATAAAATATACAAAATGAGTAACCCTGGAGGATATTATGCTGAGTGAAATACCTCAGTCACAAAAGGACAAATATTGCATAGTGCCACAGTTCTAAAATAGGACTGACATAAGGGTTGAGGGGAGACTGATATAGAGGGGATAAATTATGTATACTGCTTTGAAACAGATGAGGGAGAGAACTGTTTAAAAGGGATATATGATTTGGTATTATTGTCATGACAGTAGTCCAGAATGAATGCTGCATAATTGAGTGGACTTGGGGGAAGGGATTGTATATTAATGAAAAAATTTTTCTTTCACTTTTCAAAGAGAAGAGTGAATTGGGGTGGGGAGGGAGGCAGGGAGAAACGTACAACAATGAATGAATGGAAATTCAATCTCTGTAAACTTTCAAAATAAAAATATAATTCAGTCATTGAGTAAATAAATATTTTCTTTTTTAAGATTCAGAATTATTAAGCAATTAACAGTAAAGTGATCATTAGTTAAAAGACAATATGACAAGTATCTTCATATTGTTAATCTTTGACCAATAATTTATATTATAAAATCTTAATTGTTGTTGTTGATTGCCTTTGAGTCCAGCACGATTCTTAGTGACGCTATGAACAAAAGGCCTGAAGCCCTTCTACAACTGTCGACATTTATCAAAATTCTATAGTTTCCAAAGGTAGATTGTTTAGGAAGTTGATGCCATACCAATGTCTATTACCTTTCTAGAGAACTCTGGTGGCCTAGTGGTAAGAAACTGCACTGCAATCCCAAAGACATGTTTCAAATCCACCAGTTGTTCTGTTGGAGAAGGATAGGCAATATCTTCCCATGTGATATACTGCCTCTGAAAACTCACTGAAGAGGGTCAGTTATGGGCGGATTCCAAAATGATGGTACACAACAATAATTAGCTTTCTATTGAACAATATAAATTCTTTAATGTTCCTTTCAGGTGACCACTTTTACATATGTTAATTTTAAAAAAAACAACAACAACTAAACTAATGTTTAAAACGTTAAAAGTAAGCTGAGGAAGCCTAAGATCAAGTAATTAAAAGTTTTTTTTAAAAAATATGTTGTGCCGGGGAGCTCTGGTGGCCTAGTGGCAAGGAGCTGCAACTACAATCCCAGAGGCGCACGGTTTGAATCCACCAGATGCTCTGCTGGGGAAGGAGGGACAATCTCCTCCTGTACCAGTCAGATCTGATTTGACGGTACACTCACACAAAAATAATAATAATAATAAAAATATGTTGTGCTGTTTCTGGTTTTTCTTGTACTTCTAAAGCAGTTGGTAAAAACTGTAAGAATAAAGAGAAAAATTTCAGAAACAAATTTCATACTAATGCAAAGAGGGAAAAAGTATGAATCATGAAAAATGCCATATATATTCATGGCATTTATATTTACAAACACATTAATGATCATAGTTTCCTTTGAACCTCTCAACAACTCTAAAAAGAAATGAATTAGTGCTTATTGTTCTTTTGTATATGAGGAAATTGAATTTCAGTCAAGTGTGAATGTTTTCATCATTGCTGTTTCAAGAGAAAAAGGACAGAATTGGATTCTGATCTTCTAGTTTCAAAGTACATTTTCTTTGCATCACACATACACCAAGTTCACAGATATTTTAGTTTTGACAAACAGAAAACGGTGCAAAGTGTGAATGAAGTAAAGTGAATTGATGGGAGGAAAGAGTGTAAAAAAATAAGAGATAATACAGTATATAGAATTCAAATGTAAAACAAAATTATTTTTAATGTAAAAAAATAAAAATGTGTTGCAGCATGTGAGATTACTTAGAGCAAGGAAGTCTATGACAATAAAAAAATCACCCCTCATAAGGAAAATAGGAACTCTGACAGTTTAGTACTATGGAAATACACTGCCAACCCTAAGGGTGAGCCCCTCTAGGAGTTCTAATCCAGCAAAGGCTCCAACAGAAAAAGCTGAGCAGTCTCCTTCCATTTGAGTTGCAACCTCAAAAACCAAACAGAAAATTGGCTATGAACCAGATCTGACTTGATCGCGATTCATAAAGAGAATGTGTCAAAATATTGAATACATTCAATAATTGATTATTTCACTAAATGAGTTGAATTGTTGTTGTGTACCATCAAGTTAGAACCAAGCCATAGCTGACCCTCCCCTGTGTTTTCAGAAGTAGTTAATCACAGGGGAAGAGATTGCCCATCCTTCTTCCACAGAGCTGCTGGTGGGATTCAAACCTTATGCCTTCAGGATTGCAGCACAGCTTCTTACCACTAGGCCACCAGAGTTGAACATTGTTGTTAGTTGCAGTAGAATCGAGTACAACTCACGTTGTTGTTGTTGTTATAGGTCATTGAGTCACCTGTGCCTCATTACGGTCGTATGTGCAACAGCCCTAAACCCTGCTCTATCCTGTACCAATCTTATTGTCTCTGACACACCTACCCTCATTACCCAGTCACTGAATAAATCCATCTTATCAAGGGTCTTCCACTCTTGTGCTGTCCCTCCAAACTCCCAAGCGTCACATTCCTCTCCAAGGACTGGTTCTGCATTGCAACATGTTCAAAGTATGTCAGACGAAGCTTCAGAATTCTTGACTCTAAGGAGCAGGCTGGTTTCACCCTCTCTAGGAAGAACCTGTTTGTTCTCTTAGCAATCCATGTTATATTCAACACTCTTATCCAGTACCACATTTCAAAGGCATCAATTCTCCTCCTATCATCATAGCTACCTAAAAACAAAAGATCTGAACCCTGTTCTATTCTCACACTTCCTGACACACAAGAGTCCATTGCAGCAGTCAACATGTCAATCCACCTAGTTGAGGGCCTTCCTTTCCTTCACAGACTCTCCACCCTTCCCAGCATCATGCAGTCCAAAATTTACTGCACATGCAATCAAGACGCATTAATGATACTTGGTGATGGGAATGCAAAATTGGGAAAGAGTGAAGAAGGAATAATATTTGGAAAATATTATGGGCTTGATGATAGAAATGACGCTGGAAATAGAATGATTGAATTTTGTATTTACA
>NW_006399796.1:12023307-12031405 GCF_000299155.1 Elephantulus edwardii | reverse complement strand
TGATGGCTCTGGGCGCTGACTCTCACCAGTGGCTATGGATGAAGTCACAGGCGATTTTCAGCCAGTGCCGGTGCAAATACCTTTTTAAAAGATACAAACAATGACTTTCCTCATAGATCTCACATGATGGGCTCCATAGGAATCAGATTGACTACATTTTTGGAAGAAATAGGAGAAACTCAGTAGCAGCAGTCAAAACTAGGCCAGTGGCAAACTGTAGTTCAGATCATCAATTACTCATATGCATGCTCAAATTGAGGCCAAAGAAAATGAAAATAAATCCACAGGAACCAGAAAACGATCTTCAATCAATTCCACCTGAATTCTAAGATCATCTTAAGAACAGATTTTTTTTTTCCTTAAGAACACATTTGAGGCATTGAACGCTAATAATCAAATATCAAATGAGTTGGGGGTTGATATCAAGGATATCATCCATGAAGAAACTAAAAGGTCTTTACAAAAATGAGGAGAAAGATAAAACCAAAATGGATGTCAGAAGAGACTCTAAAGATTGTACTGGATATTCAAGAAGCCAAAACAAAAGGAAACCAAATCAAAATGAAAAAGCTGAACAGAAGATTTCAAAGGTTAGCTTGAGAAGACAAAACCAAAGTGTTATAATAGAATGGGCAGGGAGCTGGAATTGGAAAAGGAAAAGGTAAAAACTCACTCTGCATTTCTCAAGCTGAAAGAACTGAAAGCAAATTTAAGCCTTGTGTCTCAATATTGTAAGATGCTATGGGCAATATAATGGTGGCCCAGAAAGCATCAAAAAAAGATGGAGGGAATACACAGAATCATTGTAGCCGAAAGAGTTGATTGACATGTCAGGAAGGACCATATGAACAGAAATCAATGGTAATGAAGGAGGAAGTAGAAGCTGCATTGAAAGCACTGGGAAAATTATGGCTCCAGGAATCAATTGACTTATTTCAATAACAGATACAGCCTTGGATGCACCCACCAGTCTATACCAGGAAATTTGGAGGACAGCTGTCTGGCCAACAGGTTAGAAAATGTCCATATTTGTTCCCATTCAGTTTGATCCAATTGAATGTAGAGAGTTGAATAGGGAAGGAATCATATTCAACCAGACTTCCATATTTTATCTCTCTTTCCATTCAGCAAATAACTCTTTAGCCTTCTTTCTACAGAGTGGTCATTCTGAGGAACTCTAAAATTGCCCCCCTCCTTAAGTACATTTCTCTAGGAATTGAGACATTCTTTTTTGAAATCTTTATTTGTAAGACTAAAAAATCAGGATCTTCACTTTAAAACCTAGAATATCCTTTTATTTCAATATGTTGACACAGTTTGAGAAAATTGTTCTGAATAAGAAAGGGCTTGTTCATTTTTCCTTTTGCTAATGAAACTTGTTTAATTCCTGACTTAATTCCCATCATGACCACCCATACATGGCTCTGTTTTCAAGAAAAATAAAAATGAACAAGACTCAGTGACTACCTTATGGGGATTCGTACTATGGTAAGGAGCTTGACATATGTACAAAAAGATGTAATAAATTCTATAGCAGATGAACAACAACAACAATAAATACTCGTTGACCTTTCTCATCTTGTGGAGGATAGCAAAGGGAAACAATTTTGAAACTGAGCTCTTAACTGGGTAGTTATTTTGAAATAGGTTAATAGCTTTTTGTTTAAAGTTTATACACATTATTACCTTTATGATATTCACACAGTATGACAGGTAGCAAATTATTTAAGTGTAGTTAGAAAGAAGAGAGGAAAAAATAGCACACATGTCATGTCAATGGAAAAGGAGATTTGCTCTTTAAGCTTATTTTATGGTATATTTATGTTGTGGTTGTATTTATGCAACGTATATGTAGTTCATTTTTAAAGTAATGTCTTTTATTTTTTACATCATCGGATATTTTTCTGGGAAATCTGTAGCACTGAGAATTAAGTAAATCACCTGCCAAACTTCAATTCCTTTCTTCAGGTGCTACTACTGTTATCCACCAATAATGATTCATTATTTTTTCAAAATCTTCTTTAGTTCCGTGGTAGATGGGTTTTGTCACCAAAAAGTCTAGTGATCATAATCTTATTAAGACAATGAAATGGCTAACAATCTTTCTTGTAGGTAAAATCTATCACCATTTATGAATCTCATTACTAAGCTTAGGTGGATATTTTAATATACACTGCTATAGCTCTCATCTTTATATTCAGAGTCATTTTCTGTCACTTCAGTCACTTCTAGCTTTCAAATCCCTGATTGTTTTGCACATTCTTGGGCTAAACTTCAAACTATGGAAGAATGAGCAAGCATTAGTTCATTTACAGTGCACAGAGTGTCAGGACCACTGGGGTCACTTAATCATTCCAAACGCTTATAAATGGATGCATAGTCATCACATTAAAACATCCTTCTCTTACAATATATCCTTTTTCTCTGGCTCTAGATATAAGTATTTGTTGTTGTTGTTGTTTTTATGTGCCATCAAATTGCCTAAGAATCATACTGATCCTATCTACGATAGCTCTGAAGCCTACCCTGTCCTGAGCCAGTCTCATGGACTCCAATAGACCTATCCCCTCAGTTGCTGTATCAATCCTTCTCACCTGGGTCTTCATCTCTTGCACTGTCCCTCCACCCTGCCAAGCATGATGTTCCTTTCCAAAGACTGGTCCCTCCTGCACACATGCCTAAAGTATATGAGACGGAGCTTCAAAATCCTTGCCTCCGAGAAGACACTTGGCTCCACTGTCTCCAACAGACCTGTTTGTTCTGTTGGTCCATGTTATGTTCAGTACTCTTCTTTAGTGCTACAACTCAAAGGCACGAATTCTTCTTCTGTCATCCTTAGTCATTGTCCAGCTCTCCAATGCACAGCAAGTAATTATGAAGACCATGACTTGGATCAGGCCCATCTTAGTCTCTATGACTGACATCATTGCTCTTTAGTACTTTGGAGAGGTCTCTGACAGCAGACATCCCCAGTGCAATTGTCTTTTGATTTTTTGACTGCTAGTTCCAAGTGTCCATCCTTCTCCCATGGAGCAGCTTGTGGTCTTGAACCGTGTCCCTTCAGGATTGCACTGCAGCTTCTTGCCCCTAGGCCACCAAAGCTCTGCATGCTTTGATACACATGCATGTATCAACCATTGGAAATAAGAGAGCAGTGCCCCACTCTTGTCTTCTCTCACCAACCTCCAAAATTCAGTTTATAAGATAATCCTACAACAATATTATTTAGGTAAACTGATAATTTTTCTATATCATAGAATGAAATCTGATTTTTAAATTACTATTGTCGTGATTAGTCCATCTAGTCCTCCACATGTAACACCATGTGGAGCCTGTACCTAGCCACTAATGGAAAAAAAAAAGGACTTGAATTTTCCTGCTAAAGAGTCTCAAGATTAGAAGATACATTTCCCTGCGGGCTGGTATCCACTTCCTAAACAACATGCCTCTGGAAACTCTGTAGTTATAGAAAGGCTTCAGATCTTTTGTTCATAGGGTTGCTATGAGTCATGCTAGACTTGAAGGCAATTAACAATAATAGAAGACTAACTCTACCTTTTTATACAGTCAAGAAGCTTTCTGCTCTCCCATCTCAAAGACGCTAACATAAACAACATCTTTATCTTGGATTTCAAATTGCCTCTGATCAAGAGAAAAAAAATGTTCACTATAGTGTTACACGCACAAACTTCCAATGTATTTTGAATTACTAATAATTTCACTTCCCTTTCTTCTCTATTCCTGTGAAAATATCTTTTGAAAGAATAGCTATTTCAGAAACTCTGGTTCTGGAATAAAATTTATGTACTCTTACAGAATCTATCTTGGAATGGGAAGAGACGTAATTCCCATTTTAGAAAACTCATATATATTTGAGTTCAGTGAGACATCCTTGTGAACTTGCAGTATCATCCTTTCTTTGAGGATCTTTCCCTTTGGTTGCCTTTCCTTGTCATTGTTGTATATTTTTCAATCAGAACTGACCCATAGCTGACCCTCCAGCAGGTTTTCAGAGTCAAGGGTGATTTCCCATCTTTCTCCCACAAAGCAGCTACTTGGTAGATTTGAACTTGAATAGCTTTGTGTTGGCAGCACAATCCCTTACCGTTAAACCACCAAAGCTCCCTAAGGAGCTTAGAAGTACTTTAGAAGTACCAAATAGCCATTGAGTTCTTGGAAAGTGATATTGAGGAGTAGTAATGTCAGTTTGAAGACTAAATCTGTATCTGATTCAGGAGGTAGTTTTTCCAGTTACTAGCTGTGTATCTGAGAGCTGGACAATGGATACGGATGAAAGAATAAGAATTGATGCCTTTATGCAACGTTGTTGGAGAAGAGCACTGAACATCCTATGGACAGCCAAGAGATCAAAGAGATATGTCCTGGAGAGGGTACAGCTGGAGTGCTCTTTGGAGGCAAGAATGATGAGGTTTAGCCTCACATACTTTGGACATGTTGCAAGGAGGTGCTATTTTTCGGAAAAGGACATGAGATTGGGAAGGATGGAGAGGCAGTCAGCAAAGGAGAGGAAGACCCTGAACCAGGGGGATTGATATGGTGACCGCTGCAACACACTCTTGTGTGTCAGGAAGTGTGAGGATGGCACAGGATAGAATAGGGTTCAGACCTTGTGTTCACAGGGTCACTATGAGTTGTGTTCAACTCGATGGCACCTAAAAACATCACTTTCTTGAGAAAAACAACAGTCATAATGATTTCCATAGCTTTGCTCAATAAACTCCAAAGATAATGATTTGCTTTATTTCATTATAAAATATCATTTCTTTCTTTCCATCTGTCTTTACTGACTCCTCAAAGACATCAACTTCTGTCTTTCTACATTTTGTTACCCCAGAATATATTCCTTAATAACTGTAAGCATTTTAAACCAAATAAACAGGAAGGATATTGACTTCAGGCTATTTCTGCTTTTATCCTGAACTCAACCATGCTAAGCAAGGTAAGATAAAGGCTCAACTTCTATTTTTTTTAGGGGGGTGGTTAGAATTGTTATTATTATTGTCTTCTAGTCAAGCACAACTCGTAGTGACCCTATGAACAAAAGGCCTGAATGTGAGTTAATATGTTAATTAGCTCTATCACATCAACAACATAAGTATATGTCTGCTACTTATAAATGAAAATTATTGACAAAAGGAAAAGATTTTTTGAAATAATAAATGGCAGTTATCACCGCATCATTACCAGAGCCACATCTGATGAATAAGGTGGTGTTCAAGATGGGTAATTTAGTTTTGGGTCTAAAATGAGCTGTAACTATAAAGTAATTAAATTGACATTATTAATGACTTACAAGCTGGCTCTTAAATCAATTCCAAAGTAGTAAAATAATTATATAGCAGCCCAAAATTTCTCTGATGGACAGTATCTATTTGCATATAAAATTGTTAGGGATGTGATCATTTAATTCTCTAAAGTGTCAATATGCTGCAATTTGTTTATTCTTCACATATTATTGGTTTAATTTCTAGCTGCCAAGAACTCTTCTAGGTGCAAAGTTGTTGCTGTTGTTATGTGCCGTTGAATTACCTGTAACTCATACCTACCCTATGTAAAACTGCTCTGAAGCATACTCTATTCTGAGCCAGTATCACTGATGCAGACAGACCTATCCCATTACCCCAGTTACTACATCTCCTCCAGGATTTTCCTCTCCTGCACTGTCCCTCCATCTGTCTGAGCATGATGTCCTCCAAGGACCATGCCCTCCTAGCCATGTGCCCAAAGAATGTGAGACAGAGTTTCAAAATCCTGGCTTCCAAGGTAAAACTTGTTTTCACTCTCTCCAAAACAGACGTATTTGTTTTCTTGGCAGTCCTTGATGTGTTCAAGACTCTTCTCCAGCATCACAACCAAAAGGCATTAATTCTTCTTTTGTCATCTTTAGTCATTGGCCAGGTCTCTGATGTGTAACAAGGAATTGCAAAGACCATGTCCTGTATCAGGCACACCTTAGTCTCTAGACTGACATTGATTTCTCAATACTCTGGAGAGATCCCTGACAGCAGATTGATTTAATGCAGTTTGTCTTTTGATTTCCTGAATGCTGGTGCCAAGAGTGTGATTGTGGAGCTCAGCAAGCTTTAATTGTTAACAGCCTTATCTCTTTTCCATCTATCTTGGTGCTGCTAGTTGGCCCAGTGGTGAGAATCTTTGTTTTCTTGATGTTGAGCTCTAATCCAAATTGAAGACTATAGTCCTTGACCTTCTGCAGCAAGCACTTCAGGCCCTACCCAGTTTCAGCAAGCAAACTTGTGTCATCTGCATAATGTAGGTTGTTAATGAATCTTCCTCCAATCCTGATGCAGCATTCCTCCTCATAAAGCCCAGCTTCCTGAATGGTCTGTTCTGCAGATAGATTGAAAATACATGGAGACAGGATGCATCTTTGATACACTCCCTTCCTGATTTTGAACCATGAACAGAGTATATTATGAAAACAGCAACAATGTTAAAGACTAAAGTTCCCCTGATCCAAGTCGTGGTATTTTCAATGATTTCATAAACATCTGGTTCTTGAATAAGAGTGACTGAAGAATAATTTATACTTTTGAACTGTAGATTTGGAGAAGAATACTGAATATTCCATTGACTTCCAAAAGAATAAACAAGTCTGTCTTGGAGGAAGCACAATCAAGATGCTTGGAGGCAAGAATGTGAAGCTTTATCTCACGTACTTTGAGCATGTTGTCAGGACAGGCCAGTCCTCCTGGGAAAGATGAAGGGTCAGAGAAACAAAGGAAGACCCTCAACAAAACAGATTGGCACAGTCACTATAAGAATGAGCTTAAGTGAATCAGAAATGTTGAAGATGGTTCAAGATAGGACAAGGGTCAAATATGTTGTTCACAGGGTCACTATAAGTCATAGTTAGCACAATGTCATCCAATAACCACAACAACAATAGAAGAAGTATATATTATGATAGATAACATAAATAAAACTATGCTTACCTTCATGAAACTTACAGCTTTTGAAGGAAATAAACAAGGATCAAATATGTAAGGAAAATAGATATATATTATGTTCAATGATATATGATATGGAGAAAAAGAATTCAGAGTAAACAGTAGTATCGGAAGATTGGGGACAGGGCACACAGTTAAGCAAAAAGTTGTTCAGAGGTGACCTACATGAAGTGACACGTTAGCAAAGACTTGAATGAGGTGAAAGAACTAGCCATGAAAGAAAAGCATTTTACATAAATGCATCTGTGAAAGTGAAACTCAAATTAATTGCCATCAAGTGAGGACTGACTCACAGATAAGCCTCCACTGCATTTCTGTGGCTGTAAATTGCACATGAAGAGATTGCTCATCTTTCTACTATGGAGCAATTAGATAGAATTGAATCTCCATAAAGTCACTGACCTTTGGGTTAGCAGTACAACTCCCTATACAGTACGCTGCCAGAGCTCACAGTGAAAGTGAAGGTGAGGAATATTTAGGACAATATAAAGGTCAAGTATTATACATCAAGAAGACAATGTGGAGATTAATGGAGATGGGGTTAAAGCTGCAAAAAGGTCAGGTCAAGTAAATTCTTGTACATCATTTTAAGGATTTGAGTTCTTACTCTGGTAAAATGAGAATGTCTTTGCCTAGTTTGACATCTGATTTGTGGTTTAAAAAAAATCATTAATTACTATGTTGAAAACAAACAGAAAGATACCAAAGGAAGTAATTGAGCAAACAAAGGAAATGCTGGTCAATACAAGAGAAGATAGCAGTTTGGACTACCGTGTTATTGGGGAGGTGTTGACAAGTGTTCAACTTCAATGAAATTAGAAGAAGTCAGTAGAATTTATTGCCAGATTATATAAATAATGAAGATTAAGGGGCAGAAATCAACGATGAGCAATGGAGGGGATCAAGTGGACATTTAAATATGGGCAAGGAAAAGAATATAGAGGCAAGAAGATTCAGAGTTCAGTTTGGGACTTTTTAGGCTTTCATGATGATAAGACTCCCTGGAAATCAGAATTGATATCCACTCTGCAGAGGGTCAAGGACTGCAGCCTCCAATATGGATTGAGGCTCAATGTCAAGAAGACAAAGATTCTCACCACTGGACCAAT
>NW_006399796.1:12015218-12022852 GCF_000299155.1 Elephantulus edwardii | reverse complement strand
GGAAGGCCCTCTGTGAGGTGGATTGATTCAGTGGCTGGGATAATCAGGATGGGAATGTCAGAGACAGTGTGATTGGCACAGGACAGAGTAGAGTTTAGGGCTGTTGTACGTAGGGTCGCTATGAGTCGCAAGCGACTCCACGGCACATAACAACAACAACTTAGGCTAAAAGCTTAAGGTCCATGCCTCTATAAATAGGGCTAAAATTTTAACTAAAGGCCCTAGACATGTGATGGTAGCTCTGGTGGCCTAGTGGAAAGAAACTGTACTGCAATCTCAAAGGCATGCAATTTGAATCCACCAGCTGCTGCATAGGAGAAGGATGGGCAATCTCCTTCTGTGTGATTTATAACCTCTGAAAGCCCACTGGAGGGTCAGCTATGGGTCATTCCGTATTTGATAGTGCACAACAAAAACAACAACAAATATAATGAAATTACGTGTTAACATTATATTTTGTATGGTACATGTACATTTCTGTTTAGTGGAAAACTATAGTTGATTATGCTTCAGCACATTGTCCTAGTTATCTAGTGCTGTTATATCAATGCGTATTTTCTCTTTGTTTTAATAGCATTAGATAATGAAACTCTGATGGCCTACGGATAAGGAGGGAGCTCTGGCGGCCTAGTAGTAAGGAGCTACCTTGCCAACCGAAAGACATGCACTTTGAATCCACCAACCGCTCTGTGAGAGAAGGATTGACAACCTCCTGTTGTGCAACTTGCAGCCTCTGAAAACTGACTGGAGGCTTAACTGCAGGTTGCTTCTGACTTGAAGGTGCGTAACAAGGACAACAAAAAAGATAATGAGGACAAATCAGAAAGGACGTGAGGCAGTGTAATATCCTTTCTCTAAAACCATTTAACCTGTATGCTGACTAAATCATTTGATAAACTAGTCTCTGAAAAGAAGAATATGGTATCAAGATTGAATAAATACTCATCAATAATCTGCAATACATAGATAACACAACCTTGCTTGCAGACACTAAAGAAGGCTTGAAGCACTTACTGAAGAAGGTCAAAGATTACAGTCTTCAATATGGATTAAATATCAACATCAAGAACACAGAAGTCCTCACCACTAGGTCAACAGGCAACATCAAATTAGATGGAGAAAAGAATAAAGTTGCCAATGATTTCATTTTATTAAGATCCACAATCAACACCTATGGCAGCAGCAATAAAGAAATCAAGACATGTCACAATAGGAAAATCTGTTATCAAGGACCACTTTAACATTTTAATGACTAAGGACATAAGTTTAAAGACTAAGGAGTGCCTGATCGAAGCCCTGACATTTTCAATTGTTTCTGTTCATATGAAAGTTGAACAGTGAAGAAGATAGACCAGTGAAGAATTAAAGCCTTTATATTGTGGTGTTAGAGGGGAAATGTTGCATATTCCATGGATTGCCAATGATAAAACTTTATCTCACACACTTCATTCATGAAAGGAAAGGAGAAGCTTGGGAAAAGATACAGTGTGATGGAATGACTCTGTGACTGCAACAATGAACTTGAGGATGACACAGACCTTAAGATAGTGCAGCATAGGGAAAGGTTTGGATCTCTTTTTCATTGGATAGTCAACTAGTCATAGTCACCTCGGTGGCATGTAAGAGCTACAACAATAGCTATGACATAAATACCAAGTGAATGAACTTTACAAATAGAAATTTATATTTTCGTTGTTTAGGAAGTCAGAAGTCTGAATTGAGAATGTTATTTATTTCAAGGGTAAGTCTTTCTCTGTGGATTGATTCTGGAAGAAGGTCTTAATCGCCTTTCAGTATCAATGGAACCAGTGTTCCTTGGAGATACATCTTGGCATCATTTTTGCCTTTGTCTAGGAAAATTCTCAGCACAGGGAACCTGAGCCCAAAAGACATATGTCACTCCAGCTCTGCTCTATTGGTGACAACGAGGTCTTTCTCTCCCCAATTATATCTGTGTCCTTGAGAGAGGCTATTCCCAAAGCAAACTCCCCTCCCATCAAATCAGGATTGTTATCTAATCAAAATCATGCACCCAATCCTGTTTCATTAATATAACTTAGTCCTCATTTAAAATTATCAAATCTATTATTGAGATGGTTTTTAAATTCAGATGAGATAAACAAAGTCATGTGTTAGCCCTCATGGACTTTTTTCATTTTCTACAGCTGATAATCTCTTCTACAGTCATTCTTTGACCTTGTTCTGAGGACTGTTATTGAGCTTTTCAAATATCTTTCCACAGATATAATGAGTCCAGGCTCATATAATTAGTAACCATTTATGTCTTTTAAAAGTCTATTTGCAATAAATAAATTATTGAATGTACAAAATTCTATCATATCTGCAAGTTTGTATTTTTCAACTATAAAAACTTCTTTGTTTTATATTTTGCACTCTAGTCACCAATTATTCTTAATGCATCTCAATTGCAAGATTAATCAATTTCAAACTGAAAAGTTGATAGAAACGATTAATTCCTTCATCTTTGACTTTCATAATTTAAGCATATATTTGAATAATGGTTGTATTAACAGGACTTTTTCACATGCAAATACATAGTATCCTATTGCTTACAGCATTATACTTCAGAACAAATCTTGAAATGTTCTTTTTGACAATAAAAGCCACACCATTCCTCTTCAACTTTGCATTCTCAGGTTGTGACAGCTGACAAATCGCAAAATCTGCAGGCCAGACAGCAGGTTACTGGCTCATATTTCAAGAACCATTGTCAAATAAAGAATCAAGAAAAAGAGCAGACATTGCTAAGACATCCTATACCCTAAATGAAACTTCCCTTTCAACTGATTGTTCATATTGGAACACAAAATGAGAGATGATTACATTATATCTGACAAACCACTGAAGATTGTGCCTTGTTATTGTTGTTGTTAGGTGTCATCAAGTCAAATATGACTCATAGTGATGTTTTTCACAGCAGATCTGAACCCAGTTATATCCTGTGCCAGTCTTACAATTTCTGACACACTCAAGCCCATTTCTACAGTCACCGTGTCAATCCATCTAGATAAGGGTCTTCTTCCCCTTTACTATCCCTCTGCCTTGCCTTCCATGCATGAGGTTCCTCTCGAAGGAATAACCTTTCCTAGCAACTTGATTGTACTTATGTGAAATCTATGCTTGAACCAGGGGACAGTAGTCGGAATAGAACAAGCAAACACTGTGTGGTTCAAAAGCAGGAAAGGTGTATGCCAGGGATGCATCCTAGCTCCGAACCTTTTCAATCTATATTCAGAACAGATCATCTAGAAGGCAGGGCTCTATGAGAAGGAATGTGTTATTAGAACTGAAAGAAGACTCATCAGCAACCTGTATTATGTAGATGACACTGTCTTACTTGCTGAAACCAAGGAAGACCTAAGGCATTTGTTACAGAAGGTCAAGGACTGTAAAAATGGATTGAAACTTAAAACGAAGTAAACAAAGATTCTCACCACTGTGCTAGTTGGTACTATCACGATAGATGGTAAAGAGATTGAGCTTGTTAACAGCTTCAGCTTACTTGGCTCCATAAGTAACACCCTTGGCACTGCTGTTGTTGTTGATTTCCGTTGAGTCAAGCAGACTCATAGCGACCCTATGAACAAAAGGCCCGAAGCCTTTATATGGCTATCATCATTTCTCCAAGTTCATAGAGTTTTCAGAGGCATGTGGCTTAGGAAGTAGATGCCACTCCTGCTTCCAAACCTGTCTTAAACTGGGAGCTCCACAAAACACTGTCCACTTATGTGCAACCATTACAGCATATGACCCCTATCCCCCAATGGGACAAAGTTCAGCATCACAGCAACCCTAGATTACCTCAATAGAGCAAATTGACAGAGGAGTGCTTTACAACTTAGAAGAATGTTCCTCCAAAATAAAATAACACTAGCCCCTGAGGCTCAACCAACTTTTAAATACAAGGGTCCTCCATATACTAGCAGCTAGAAATCAAAAGATGAATTGCACTGGGGAAATCTACTGTCAGGGACCTCTCTCCTGAGTACTGAGGAGCAATGATGTCAGTATGGAGATAAGGTGAGCCTGGCCCAGGCCATGGTCTTCTCATTACTTGATATGCATCAGAGATCTGGAAAATGATTAAGGGTGATAGAAGAATTGATGTCTTTGAGCTGTGGTACTGGAAAAAAGTATTGAATATACTATGGATAGCTAAGAGAACAAATGGGTTTTTTCTAGAGAGGATGAAACCAGGCTGCTACTTGGAGGCAAGGATTCTGAAGCTTCATCTGACATACTCTGAGCATGTTGTAAGAAGGGACCAATCACTGGAGAAGGGTATCATGCTTGGAAGGGTGGTGGGACAGTGCAAGATAGGAAGACCATGGATGAGATGGATTGACTCAATAGCTATGGTAATGGGGGTCAAGACTATAAGGCTGGCTCAAGATAGAGCAGGGTTCAAGGCTATTGTACATAGGGTCACTATGAGTCACAAGCAACTTGATGGCAAATAACAACAATAAGCAACATATCCAAAGAATGTGAAACAAATCTTTGTCATCTTTGCCTCCAAGGAGCACTCTGGCTCTACCTTCTCCAAGACATATCTGTTCTTTCGGAATTCCATGGGATGTTCCACACTGTTCTCTAACACCACAATAAAAAGGCAACAACTATTCTTCTGTTATCCTTAGTTATTGTCCAGCTCTCAGATACATAGCCCTAGACAAGTAGAAATAATTTGGCTGTTCCAAATAATCAAGCAATTCTATTTCTAGTTGTATACCACAAAGACTAGAAGTTAGATGTTCAAACATATATTTGTACACCAGAGCATATTTCAGCATTATTCACAATAGTCCCATCTTGGAAACAACCCAGTGTTCATCAACACATGAATGGGTAAATAAATAAATAAATGAGCATGATATATGTTTTGTTGTTAGATATTGTTGAGTCGAGAATGACTCATAGCGACCCTATGAACAACAGATTTGAGCCTTACCCTAACGTGCACCATGTTCACCATTTCTGATATACCTGAACCTATTGTTACACTCATTGTGTCAATCCATCTTGTTGGGTGTCTTCCTACCCTTCTAACCCTCCACCTCACCCAGCATAATATTCTTTTCCAAGGGCTAGCGCCTTCTCACAACATACCAAAATTATATGGAATTGTTTCCAACTCTTTGCTATTGTGAACAAAGTTGGAATAAACATGGGTATGTATATGTTTGTTTTGGTGGTGGTTATGGTTTCTTTAGGGTATATTCCCTATAGTGGTATTATTGTCATGACAGTAGTCCAGAATGAAGGCTGCATAATGGAGTGAATTTAGGGGGAGGGATTGTATAACAATGAAAGTATTTTTCTTTTACTTTTCAAAGATTAAGAGTGAACTGGAGGGAGAAGTTTGGGCAGGGAGAAAAGTGCAACAATGAATGAATGGAAATTCAAAGTCTCTGTAAACTTTCGTTAAAAATCATTATTTTTAAAAAAATTATATGGGATCAACATGGATTGAGGCTCAATGTCAAGAAGACAAAGATTCTCACCACTGGACCAATTGGCAGCATCAGGATGGATGGTGAAGAGATTGAGATTGTACACAGCTTTAGTTTGCTTGGCTCCACAGTCAACACTCTCGGCACCAGCAGCCAGGAAATTAAAAGGTTAGGGACCTCTCCAAAGTACTGAAGAGCAATGGTGTCTCTCTAGAGACTAAGGTGTGTTTGATACAGGCCATGGTCTTCGCAATCACTTGTTATGTATCGGAGAGCTGGACAATGACCAAAGAGGATAGAAGGAGAATTGATGCCTTTGAGCTGTGGTGCTGGAGAAGAGTATTGAGAATACCATGGACTGCTAGGAAAACAAACAGATTTGTCCTGGAAAGGGTTAAACCAGGTGGCTCCTTGGAAGCAAGGATTCTGAGGCTCTGTCTAACGTACTTTGGACATGTTGTAAGGAGAGACCGGTCCTTGGAGAAGAACATCATGCTTGGGAGGGTGGAGGGACAATGCAGGAGGGGAAGGCTTTCTATGAGGTGGATTGATTCAGTGACTGGGATAATGGGGATGGGAATGTTGGAGATTGTGTGATTGGCACAGGACAGAGCAGAATTTAGGGCTGTTGTACATAGGTTCTCTATGAGTCGCAAGCGACACGATGGCACATAACAACAACAACATGGGATCAAGTTTCAACATCTTTGTTTCGTAAAAGTATCTTAGTTGTACTGCCTCCAAGACAGACGTGTTTGTTCTTTGGAAGTCTGTGGGATATTCAGTACTCCCCCCCAATGCCACAACTCAAAAGCATCAATTACTCTTCTGTCATCTCTATTAACTGCCCAACTTTAAGTTGCATAGCAAGTAATTGAAAAGACCATGACTTGGATCAAATGTACCTTAATCTTCACACAGCCGTTCTTGTTCTCTAGCCCTTTAGAGAAGTCCTTGACAACAGATTTTCCCAGTGCAACATGATATTTGAATTTTTTTACAACATTTACCGTGGATATTTATTGTAGATCCAAATAAAATTAAATCATTGATGTCAATCTTTTCTCCATCTCTCACGATGTTGCCAATTGTTCCAGTGGTAAGGATATTTGCTTTCTTGCAGTTGATATATAGATATATAGTGGGACACTTAGATAATAAATAGATAAGGTAGGTAGATAGATGATAGATAGAGAGATAGAGATAGAGACAGACATAGACATAGACATAGACATAGACACAGACATAGACATAGACATAGATATACATACATACATACATACATGCATACATACATATATGTAGTATATTCATATTCTGCCATAAACAGAATTAAAGTCCTAATACATTGCTGCAATATGAATAAGTTCTAAAAACCTTGTTATTGTTGTTGTTGATTGCCTTTGAGTTGAGCACGACTCATAGCGACCTATGAACTAAAGGCCTGAAAACTTCTATAACCATTGTCATTTATCAAAGTTCATAGAGTTCTCAGAGGAATGTTGTTTAGAAAGTGGATGCCACTCCTGCTTTCAATTAAAATTATGCTGAGTGAAATAAGGGTAACGTAAAAGGACAAGAGTATTTTATAATGATCTCTTTCTTTGAGACTTATTGTTAAGAGACTATGTGCCACTGAACTGACTCATAGGTGCATCTCGAGTGGGTTTCCAGAAGCTGTAAACCACAAGGGAGAAGAAGAATGTCCATGTTTTTCCTCCTAGAACAACTGGTGGATTCAAATTTCATGTCTTTGTGTTGGCAGTGAAACCTGTGTATGTGAACATCTAGAATACGAAAATTTGTAGTGTCCAAAGTTTACCACTAATGATTACCACAACATGAAAAGGGGATGGAGAATTACTATGTAAGGAGTTCTAAGTGTCTGTTAAAAGCTTTTGTAAAATAACAGTACTGAGGATAGCACAGCATGATGAATATAATTAATATAAATAATTATGTATTTAAAAGTGGCTGAAATGGAAATACTTCTATTATATGTACTTTCCCACAACAAAACTTTTTTCATTTTATTTTATCATTTTTGGTTTATGTACTGCCAAATCAGATCTGACTCTTACAGGAGGAGATTGTCCCTCCTTCTCCAGCAGAACATCTGATGGATTTGAACTGTGCACCTTTGGGATTGCAATGCAGCTT
>NW_006399796.1:11973990-12013878 GCF_000299155.1 Elephantulus edwardii | reverse complement strand
TGCACACCCTTCCCAATTTTGAACCATGCAGTGTTTCCTTGCTCTGTTCTGACAGCTGCCTCTTGGTCCAAGTATAGGTTTCTCATTAGCATGATCAAGTGTTCTGGGATTCCCATTCTTCTGAGAGTCAGCCACAATAAACTAGTAGGGAAAAAATAATTTTAAAAAATTACTTTGCAAAGGAGGATAGGGTTAGGGAGGAAAGCACTATATGATGTGCCTTATTAGTGTACAAATATGATAATAACAAGACAACTATCTCCTCCTGTGGGATTAACTGGCTCTGAAAACCTGGGGGAGAGTCAGCTATGGATCTGTTCAAACACAATGGTTCTGAACAAAACAACAAGAGAAAAATGCAGGTATCTTCCCTTGCTCTGCCACAATCTTATAGAAGTCTTCAAGAAATCTATCAACTTTTCAGAGCCTACATATTTTCCTTTGTACTTTGAAGGACTTGACTACATAATCTCTAAGGATGCTCCCCGTCCTATGGTCCTCTAATGTATACAATTTCTTTTCTTTTGAAACCTAACGAGATTATTATAAAGTCCACTCTCCCCATAGTCATATCACTGGTTCTACTTTGTTCTGTTTGTTCTTTGATATCATTGAATGGATGCTAATTTATAGAGACCCCATGTACAAAAGATTGAAACCTTGTCCTATTGAATGCCATCCTCACACACTCTGCAGTTCCTTGCGAGGCACTGTTTCAATTTATCATATTGAAGGTCTTTCTCTCTTTCACAGACCCTCTACCTTTCCGACTTTCCTCCACCTTGTCTTTTTTCAAGAACTTCCCTTTCCTGACAACAGGAAAAAGTACAAGTCCTTACAATCTGAGTCCACCTTTAAAAAAAAAAGCCACTAAACAGTTATGCTGATTTACAGCAGATTAAATAGAGAGAACACACAAGATGAGCAAAGAATTTAAGACAAGTTAGATGCAATCAGAAACATCTGGGTGGATTTAACACCACAACTAAAAAACATCTGGGTGATGTTAGTGCTCCAGTCTGGAAATTGTACATTCCTAAGTCTGATGTTGCTTTGGACGAGCAACTTGTATCCTTAAGTTGCAGATGTCTCTTTTTGGCAAGAAAACCTGATAAGTAAAGGAAAGCATAAAAATTAGAGATAAAAAAAATTAGAACATTTCTTACATGTGCCTGTAGAAAATATTAATGCAAAAAGTTGGCATCTAACTGTAGGGTGCTTTTTCATCTGTAGGATGTAGATATTTGATAGGAATCCCTGGGCTGTGCAAACAGTTACATGGTGGATTACTAACCAAAAGATTGGTGATTTGAACCCACACAGAACTACCTTGGAACAAAGGCCTACTGATTTGCTTGTGAAAACTTGCAGCTATGAAAACAATCAATAACCACGGCACAGTAGTCAGGAAATCAAAAGATATGTTGTTTTAGGAAAGTCTGCAGTCAGGTATCTAGGGCTAAAGAGTAAGGATATCAGTTTAAAGACACAAGCATGCCTGGTGCAAGCCTTAATATTTTAAGTTATTTGCTGTGCAATTGAAACTTGAACAGTAAATAAAGACCATGAAGAATTGATGCCTCTCTATCAGGATGTTGAGAACAGTACTGAATATTTCATGGACTGTCAAAAGAGCAAACAGTTAGGTCTTAGAGAGGGTGTCGCCAAGGTGCTGTTAGAGGAATGGATGAGGAAACTTCTTCTCTCATGTTTGGGGCATGTTGTCAGGGGCCAGTCCTTACAAAACTAAAACAACAAAATGCTCTGCAAAAGGTGTGTGTGTTGGGGCGGGGGGGCTGTCATCAAAAGAGAAGATGATCCTCTAAGAGATGGATCGATCTACAGTGAGTTGAATTGACCCAATGATGGCAGCAAGAGAATGTCAGAGATGGTGAGAATGGCACAAGATAGGGCAGGATTCAGATCTGATGTTCCTAGGGTCATTATGAGTTATTGTCAACTCAATGGCACCTAATTACAACATGAAAACCATGTGGAAAGGAGTACTCTGAAATGCACAACATTGCTATGAGCCTGAACGAGCTGTATGGCAACTAGAATATATGTATTTGATAAACCATTGTCATAAAAATCAACATGCTGGAATTAAAGGTTAGCTTGTCATTCTTGATTTGTGGCTGTTCTCACTAATAATCAGATTCAAAATTAAAAAAAAATAATCATTACTTACTCTCTCTTCCTCTTTCAGGCCCTTTTTTAAATATCCAGTCATTTATGGAAGCCTGTAGATTTTTTTATCGATACCTTATTTCTCACTCTCTTCTGATTACTGCGACTCACTCTGCTAGTTGCATGTTATCTGGACCCTACATGGTCTTGTGCCCTGGTTTTTCTACTCCTCATATCCCACATCTTACCACTTGTAGGCATAATGGTTACCAAAGCCTAAATACGATATAAATCTTCTTGGTTCATAGCTTAGTTTATGTTTCTACTGTGCTGTGATGAATGTTCTTCCCATACTATGAATGAGACCTCTCATACTCTAGCATAATAATGATGATAATAGTTATCAATATATATTCTTGTCTTTCCTTTTTTCCCTATCTCAGTGTAGTTATCTATTCAGGCAGTAACATCTGCAGTTATTGAGAAGTTTGGTATTCCTACAGCAGAAATGTAAAGGGAAGGCTTCCCTGCTCAATACGGATTTCAAAGATGAGGAAGGAGTGAAGCTCACAGTGCCGCGGCCCCAGAACCAGACCCTGGCAGGCTCTTGCTGTGGACTTCAGCCTCTAAGGCTAGCCTAACATTAATTGCTCCACAACTTCTTCCCCCCTAATTCACAACTATACACCTCATAAATGAAATTTAACAGAAGGATTTCCTTAGGAAAAGCACTTTTGGAAAAGTGCTACGTGTTATATGTTAGAATAGCACATGGTCCCTAAACACATAGTCACAGCGACAAAGGGTGACTCTAGAAAAAAGATGAAAAATTGTTTCTTAAGGAGTTGCATTTGGGTGCCTGTAGGGATTATTATTTACTCACTGGGACCCGCCAGTTGAATGTCCAGTAAATTCCACATATGTGATAAATGCTTTTGAAGCACATGGGCTCTAGAAAAGGCATCTACAGATGTTAAAGTGCGTAGCAATGTTGTCACACAGTGAAGGCAGCAATTTTTTTTTAGGATTCACTTGGGTTGCAAAGACTCATCTTGGAAAAGAAGAAAATGGTTCACTTCTAGAAAATCATATTGAATATTAATATTGGTATATAATTTTGTTTCATTATTTAGTATTTCTTTGTAAATTTGGTTACTGGGAAATTATCAATTCTAGAAGACATGCTGTATATATGATAATTAAAACTGTTTACACATATCATTTTCTTAATGTCTTTGATCAAACTAGTTTAAAATGCTTAACTCTTCAAATATAGATGAAATGTTTTGAAAGGACATAACCATTCATTATAATAACCATCCCCGAGAGCAGAAAACAAATCTGTCATCTGTAAGATGCTACAGATTTAAGCATTTTAACATTCAAGATGTAAAACAACAAGGGTCAATGGTATTCGGCAAATTAGATTTAGTCTTGTTTGCCTGTTAATAGTAATTCAAGGCAATTGAGCTAAGGCAAACATTTAATGAAATTAAAAATAAATTTAAAAACTGTGAAGCCTAAATTATGTTACCCACATAATATTTCCCGATTTTTTTTAAAATGTTTCTTTTCAAATGAACTCTGAGAATTATCTATGAAAATTGTTGTCTGCCTGATTTGATGAATGAATTCACTCAGGCCAGGAGGAAAGGCTGCAATTCCCCAAGTGCAAAAATCATGCAGGGCCAAGTTAGGGATGTAAATGCAAGCCTGACTTATCTCCAAGCATGAATAAGTAGTTTTGCTTATCTAGAAGAAAAAATGAATAAAAAAATTTCTTTAAATTGTCATTGCATGGAGAGCCAAAGAGACAAAATTTGGGAGAGACGTTTTGCCGGAAATGCTCCCCCCCCCCTTATAATCTAGTAAATGATAAAAGATCAACAAGATACTGTGTCCAGGTTGCTGAGAGTTAACCTGACAGGCAGTATAGTTCAGGATCATTTGGTGGTGGCATATTTTTACCTTAATTCAAAATTGTGGTAATAAGACTGATAAGGTCATTTAAAGATGGTGACATGCGGTATCCGTTAACAAATGCTGGGTTGTATTTAAAACATGCTGAGAGCAGCACAGAGGTAGGGACAAAATGTTCTTAACTCTTCAAGTCTAAAATCTCTTCTACTGTATAGATTTCCAGCAATTTGCCCTATTAGGTAAATTACATTTGACCTTTATATCCTAGTAGAGGTAAATATATTTTGAGTTTAGTATTACAGTACAGAAACATTAAACCAGCCATTGTCCAAGGGCGAATTTGTGACATGACAAACAACAAGGGTTTTAGCTGCTCTTTGTATGTGCCTCTAGTCTATTGCTTTGGGGCAGGTTTTTTGTTTTTAATAGTTTGCAGATTGGGGTTGTTTTTGGTGTTTCTTTTTTCTCTGGCATGGAACCTGATTTTCTTTTTTCCTTTCTTTCAAGTTCTTATAGGGATTCATGCATTCTCTCAATCACTATGTATTAATAACAGCATAGCAAAGTTTCAGTGAGACAAGTATTCTCACACACTGTAACATAGATATGGAGCAAGTTTTCAGGAGGGACATTTTCTATGCTTTTACAAGGACTTTGAACACATTCATAAGTTTTAAGCAAGTGAGTACACTTTTTTTACATCCTTAGTTTCTGCTACAATTTGAGGGAAAGATTACAAAGCAAACTAGTTTTCCACCCAATCATCCATATGCATTTTTTAATAACATTAATTAGAATACCTGAAATGTAACCTAGTGGTAAAAAATTACACTATCAACCCTAAAACACAATGTTCTAATCCCTCAGCTTGTCTGGGGGAGAAAAATGAACCATCTTCTTCTATAATTTAAAGCCTCCAAAACTCACTGGAGGGTTTTAGCAATGAATGAGGTCTCAATTGGATGGCACAAAACAATAACAACCTTTTAACTATATTACATAGATGTTTCTTCCAGGAAATTCTCATTTCCATTAGTCCTTGTATTCTACACTTCATTGCTTTTTCTCAACTTTATCTTTGAGCAAACTCTTTTTTCCCTTTCAATGGTTGTTTATGATAAGGACTGAATGCATCTCTGGAGATACTGCTTTCTTTATTGGCCTATTGTTTGAAAGTTTAGTCACAGGGTTAAGCTTTGTTTCAGGTTCAAAATGTAATTAAGGACTCCAGGCTAAGAAGGCCACCAGTCTCTGTTAGACAGGAGAGGCTGCCCATTTCTGTGTGCAGGTTTTTTTGTTTGTTTTTTAATTTGCCCTACATTTCACTCTATCAAGTGTGGCCCCACTTTTGCCCAAAAGAAATAATAAAAGAAGTAGAAAGTGAATTATGACTTCTATAAATCACTTCTTATAATAACTAACAGTTGACACTAAACATTTATGTCCCACACAGGAAGTATATTGTGGTATCATTTTACTATAAAATAAAATAAAACCTTTAAAATTAGACTTCCCAAGGTGTGCCCGCTTTCTGAATAAGGTCTTATGGAAACATATCAGAACAAACAGGAAACAGGGAGGAGTAAGAGATTTTCCAAGAAGTTCAATAATCCTGTATCCTCCCATGTGATTGTTGTTGTTATGTGCCCTCGAGTCGCTTGCAACTCATAGCGACCCTATACACAACAGCCCTAAACCCTGCTCTATCCCTTGCCAATTTTATTGTCTCTTACATACCCATCCCCATTACCTCAGTGACTAAATCAATCCGTCTCATTGAGGGTCTTCCTCTCCTGCACATCCTCCACCGTCCCAAGCATGATGTTCCTCTCCATGGACTGATTCCACCATGCATCATGTCCAAAGTATGTCAGATGGAGCTTTAGAATCCTTGCCTCCAAGGAGCAGCCTGCTTTCACCCTCTCGACAATGAACTTGTTTGTTCTTCTAGAAGTGTTCTCTTTCTCTGCTTGGACAACAGCTTCCTGGTCTAAGTATAGGTTTCTCATGAACACAACTGTTCTGAGATTACCATTCTTCTCAACATTAATCATAATTGGTTATGATCCACAGAGTCACATGCCTTGACATAGGCAATAAAACATAAATAGTCATCCTTCTGGCATTTTTGCTTTCAGCCAAAGTCTACCTGACATCCTTAGTGATATATCTAGTATCAGGACCTCTTCTAAATCTGGCTTGAACTTCTGGCAGGTCTTTGTTGATGTACTGTTCTAGCCATTGTTGGATAATCTTCAGCAAGATTTTACTTGCATGTAATATTAGTAGTATTGCTCAATAATTTCTAAATTCTGTTGCATCTCTTTTTCGAAATTGAATTTTGCTATTGAGTTGCTTTGAGTTCTAATCCATTTATAGCTGACCCTCCACTGGGTTTCTAAGCTACAATTGCATGGTAGGAGATTGCTCATAATTCTTTCAAAGAATGACTGATGGATTTGAACTGCCAAAGAGGTAGGGTCTCTGGATTAGTAACACAATTTCCTACAAACTTGGCCACCTCAATTATAGGTCAGTGCAAGAACAACTCATTGCTGTGAAATCAGAACTGACTCATATGTGATCCTTCACGGAGTTTTTAGAGGCTATAAGTCATCAGGGAGGAGATTGTTCATAAGGTTTTTTCCAGGCCTACTGATGCATTTGAACTAGCAAAGAGATGTAGCCTTTGAGTTAGCAGTGCATCTTTTATGACCCCCCCTCCAGTAGTCTATCTACTAATGGTTGTTGCTAGGCTCCATGGAGTCAACTATGGCTTAAAACAACTTTATGAATCATAGATAGAATCCTTGCCCTACCCTGAACCATACTCACTATCTCTATAATGTTCAAGTACATTGTTGCAGTCACTGTGTTAATTCAACTCATTGACGGCATTTTTCTCCTTCAAGTACCCTCAAATATTTCCAGAAGAGGGTCTTTTTCCAAAGACTGACCTCTCTTGGCAAAGCATCCAAAGTATGGGAGATGAAGTTCCATTATCTTTATCTCTAAAAAGTATGTTGATTGCACATTCTCCAAGACAGATTGTTTTGACAATTCAAATGAGAAACAAAATGATGACAGATATACAAGTGTTCAGATCTTTTGCTCATAGGGTCCATATGAGTCGTCTATGAGTCAATGGCACTTAACAACAACAAACAACAGTTTAACGTTCCAGTCCTTAGGAAATGACATCATGTTGAGAGAAGTGGAAGGTCTGAGAAGAAAAGAAGATCCTAAACACAAAGGATTGATATGGTGACTATAATAATGGGCTCCAGTGTATCTGGGGTTGTGGGTATGGCATAGGATAGGGCTAGGGTTAGATCTGTTGTTCAAAGAACTGCTGTGAATCTGAGAGAGAGCTCTGTTGGCCTAGTGGATAGAAAATTATGCTACCAAGCCAAAGGTGGGTGATTTTAATCTGTGGCCTCAGGCCTGGTTTTAATTGGTTTTGGTCAACATTCTCCTAAATGGTATAACACTAGTCTGTGCATTGCTATACAGAGGTAACTTGTGGTTGTTGTGATGCTAAACACTGACACTGATGTGTCAAATGTCATAATGGTCACCCATGGTGGACAGTGTTTGGTGGAACTTGCAGATTAAAACAGGCTTGGAAGCAGGAGTGGCATCCACTTCCAAAATAGCTAGCTTCCAGAAGCTCTATGAAATGATGAAATCATTTCTAAATCATTTCTAAAGAAATTATGAAAGTTATACAAGTGTTCAGATCTTTTGTTCATAGGGTCACTATGAATCGATGTCACTTAACAACAACAAAACTGTACTGAATACTCTTTGCTAAGGCCACAATTCAAAGGCATCAATTTTTTCCCAGTCTTTTTTACTCATTGCCCAACTTTCAAATGTGCAGGAATCATGGCATAATTCTTTAGCATTTTGGAAATGTCACTGACAGCAAATTTTCCCAATACAACCTAACTTTTCTTGATTGCTGCTTATTGTGATTAGACTGATAACTGTTTATTGTGGATTCAAACAAAACAAAATCATGTACAACTTCAATCTCTTTTCTATCCATCATGATGTTGTCTATTGGCCCAGTGCTAAGAAGTTTGGTTTAGTTGATGCTGAGATGTACATATTGAAGTCTTTAGTCTTTGATCATCTGCAGTAAGTGTCTCAAGTCTTCTTCGCTTTCTTGTGTAAGATTATGTCATCTGCATATCACAAGTTGTTGATTCTCAAATTATTTTCTCACCATAGATATTGAATAAGTAGCAAGTACTAAAGGTTGTTGTTAATGAATATTGAATGATCCAGGATGCATCAAAAGAAGATGGAAGGAGCATATAGAGTCACTGTACCAAAAATAACTGGCTGCCCCTTGAATTTTTCAAGCATAATGTCCTTCTCCAAAGACTGGCCTCTCTTGACATGTTCAAGGTATGTGAGGCAAAGTTTCACTATCATTATCTTATTGAAAGCAATTGAAAGACCATAGCCTGGATCAGGTGCACCTTAGTCATGTTGTTACAAGAGGCCAGTCCTTAGAAAAAGAAATTAAGGGGAGCTCTGGTGGCCTAGTGGCAAGAAGCTGCACTGCAATCCCGGAGATATGTGGTGCAAATCCACCAGATGCTCTGCTGGAGAAGGAGGGGCAATCTCCTCCTGTACCAGCTAGATCTGATTTGATGGTACATGTACACAAAATAATAAAATAAATTTTTTTAATTTATTTTGGTCATTTAGGTGACCAAACATGTTTTTGTGATGATCTTCTGTGTTCTCTGACTAATGATTCATAGCAACTAAGCTGTTTGGCTTCTTCATGGAAATGCTAAAACCAGACCACAAAGATCAACTCTCAGAAAGGTTGCACTGACAACAGTGCAGCTATCAGGAAAGTGGGCCAGACTGACTTTTCATGTGAAATGAAGCAAGGCTTAATGTAGAGGTTTATGTCTACTCAGAACCAATGATTTCCAGATTATAAGAAAAGTCTGCAGAGAATGATTTGTTGTTGCATTATTGTGTGTCACTGAGTTGACAATGACTCATAACGACCTTATTTATGTACAATAACTCTTAACCCGGCTCTATCCTGAGCCAATCTGACACACCTACCCTCATTTTTTCCCATTTATTGGGTTAATCTATCTCATCTGGGATCTTCCACTCCTGCACTGTCCCTTGACTCTTCCGAGCATAACATCCTTCTTCAAAGATTGATTTCTCTTAGGTACAGGACCAAACTATGTGAGACAGTCTCAAAATCCTTGCTTCCAAGGAGTAGCTTGATTTCACTTTCTCCAGGACAGACCTGTTAGTGCTCTTAGCAGCCATGGCATATTCAATACTCTTTACCAGCACCAGAACTCAAAGACATAAATTCTTCTTCTGTCATCCATGGTCATTGTCCAGCTCTCTGCTGCATAACAAGTAATTATGAAGATTATGGCCTGAACCAGGTACACCTTAATCTCTAGACTGACATCGTTGTTCTTCAGCACTCTGGAAAGGTCCCTGATAGCAGATTTTTCCTAATGCAGTTTGGCTTTTGATTCCCTGACTACTGGTACCAAGAGTGTTGATTGTAGAACCGAGTATGCCAAAATTATTAATAACCTCAATCTCTTCTCCATCATGGTGCTGCCAATTGGCTCAGTTGTGAGAATCTTAATTTTTTTTTTATGTTGAGCTTCAATACAAAAGAAGACTACAGTCCTTGCCCCTCTGCAGCAAATGCTTCAGGCCCTCCTCAGTTTCAGCAAGTATATGTCATCTGCATAACATAGGTTGTTAATGAGTCTTCCTTCCATCCTGATGTCACATTCCTCCTCATAAAGGTCAACTTCTCAAATGATCTACTCTGCATACAGATTGAAAAGATATGGAGACAAGACACATTCCTGATGCACTCCTTTTCTGAATTTGAAACATACAGTGTTTCCTTGCTCTTTTCTGAGGACTGATTCCTGGTTCAGGTATAAATTTTGCATGAACACAATCAGATGTTCAGGGATTTCCATTCTTCTCCATGTTAGCTGCAATTTGTTGTGATCCACATAGTCAAATGACTTTGCAAAGTCAATAAAATGCAGATAGACAGTCCTATGACACTTCTGATTTTGACCAAAATTCTTTTGACAATTGCAATGATATTCCAAGTGCTCCAGCCTCTTCTAAACTTAGTTCATATTTCTAGTAGTTCTCTTTCAATGTACTGTTCCAGTCACTTTTGGATAGTCTACAGCAGCATTTTGCTTGAGTGTGATATTAGTGATAGTTGTATCACCTTTTTTTTTTGGAATGGGTATAAATGTGGATCTCTTCGAGTTATTTGGCCAAATATGAACGACCATGTGGGAAGAATTGGCAAAAGAATGGTATAGCAACTGCAATGAACAGCAAATAGTAATAGGATCTACATAACTGTTCAAAAAGGGTGGGGATAGGAGTGAAGTGGGGGAGGGAATGAGGAAGAGGAAAACCAAAAAGAAGCAGAGATCCATGGACAGATTGAAGGTGGGTGAGTAAAGGAATAAGGAAGATCAATTGGAGTTAGATGAGGCTGAGGTGATAAAAAGGAACTGATTCATAATAATTAATTTTATAAAAATATGAATTACTATATAAAACACAACATAATGAATGACATATGTTGTTGCTGTTATGTGCCATCGAGTCTGTCGTGACTCATAGAGACCCTATGTACAAGAGCCCTAAACCCTGCTCTATCCTGTGCCAATCGCACTGCATCTAACACACCCATCCTGACTACCCTAGTCACTGAATCAATCAACCTCATAGAAGGTCTTCCCCTCCTGTGTGGACGTCCCTCTACCATCCCAAGCATGATGTCCCTCTCCAAGAACTTGTCCCTCCTTACAACATGTCCAAAGTATGTCAGACAAAGTCCCAGAATCCTTTTCTCCAAGGAGCAGCCGGTTTAACCCTCTCCAAGATGAACCTGTTTGTTTTCTTAGCAATCCATGGTACATTCAATACTCTTCTCCAGCACCACAGTACAAAGAGATAAATTCTCCTTCTGTCCTCCCTAGTCATTGTCCAACTCTCTGATGCATAACAAGTGATTGCAAAGAACATGGCCTGTATCAAACGTGCCTTAGTCTCCAGAGTGACACCCTTGTTCTTCAGTACTTTGGAGAGGTCCCTCACAGCAGACTTTCCTATTGCAATATGTCTTTTAATTTCCTGGCTACTGATGCCAAGAATGTTGACTGATCCACACAGTCTTTGTATAATCAATGAAACAAACACAGATAGACATTCCTCTGGTATTCCCTGTTTTCAGCTAAGATCCATTTAACAGTAGCTATAATATCCCTAGTACCACAACCCCTTCTAAATGCAGCCTGGACTTCTGGCAGTTTTCTGCTGATGTGCTGTTCCAGTTGTTTTTGGATACTCTTCAGTAGAATCTTGCTTGCGTGTAAAATCAATGATGTCGTTCTATAGTTTCCACACTCTGTTGAGTCAGGATGGGAACAAATATAGATCTCTTCTAGTCAGTTGGCCAAGGGGTTGTTCTCCAGATTTCTTGGCACAACTTGGTGAGCACATCCAGGCCAGCATCTGTTAGCTGAAATATGTCAATTGGTATACCATCTATTCCTGGGGCCTTATTTTTTGCTATTTTCTTCAAAGCAGCTTGAACTTCTTCTTTCATCACCATAGGCTCTTGCTCATATGTTAGTTCATTAAATTCTTCTCTGTCTGCAAATTCCTTTCTATAACAATAAATTTAAAACTTAAAATTCCATCTTCTACTGTCTTTAATTTCTGCGGAGAATCTACTTCTAATCTAAATCTAATCTAATCTAATTCTCCTCAGAAATTAAAGACCAGAGAGGATGGAATTTTAAGTTTTAAATTTATTATTATATGATCTTTTAAATGTTTTTTTAATGTTTTCATATAATAATTAATATTCATTTTATGAATGACAATAACTGATAATAAATCACAAAATGAGCAAAGATATGGAAAGTTTGTTGGTTTTTTTTTAATTCCATGATTCCATTTCTATGAGAAGGTCCAGAATTACTGTTATTGTTAGGTGCCATCAAGTCGAGTAGGACTCATAGAAACCCTGTAAACAAAAGATCTGAATTCTGTTCTAGCCTGTGCCATCTTCACACCTCCTAACACACAAGAGACCACTGCAGAAGTCACTGTCTCAATTCACATAGTTGAGAATCTTCATCTCCTTCGCTGACCCTCTACTATTCCCAGCATAATATCCCTTTCCAAGGAATAACCCCTCCTAGCAACATGCCCAAAGTGTGTGAGGTGAAGCCTCATAATTCCTGTCTCCAAAGTACACTCTGGCTGCACCCTCTCCAAGACATATCTTTCTGTTGTCTTGGCTGTCCATGGGTTGTTCAGTGCTCTTCTCCAACACCATGAGCTCAAAAGCAGCAATTCTACTTCTGTCACCCTTATTCATTGTCCAACTCTCAGATGCATAGCAAGTAATCAGAAAGGTCATGGCCTGAGTCAGACTCCCCTTACTCCTCAAACTGACATTACTCCTCAATAATTTGAAGAGGTCTCTAAGGATAGATTTTCCCAGGGCAATGTATCTCCTTATTTCCTGACTTCTTAGACAAAGGATGTTAATTGTAGATTCAAGCAAGATGAAGTTGTTGACAGTTGGAAAGACTTTTCCTAAAGGAAGAAATGTGGGTGGCTGAAAGACACATAAAGAAATTCTCAAAATTACTCACAATAAGAAAAATGCAAATCAAAACCACAATGAGGTACCATCTCACTTCAGTAGCAGTGGCAACGTTTAACAGAATGGCAAGCAATCATTGTTGGAGAGGATGCGGAGAGATTGAAATTATTTTTTTTTTAATTTAGGTTGTTTATTTTTCATTTAAATGAACATCTACAGAGATTTTGGAATTCCATTCATTCATTGTTGCACCCTTCTCCCCACACAAACCCATCCCCCCTCCCAACCCCCCATTTGCTCCTCTCCTTGAAAAGCAAAAGAAAAACTCCCTCATTGGAAATTCTCATACACTGTTGATGGGCTTATAAAATGGTACAACAACTCTAGAAGGCAGTTTGGTGATTCCTCAAAAAACTGAACATTCCTTATGACCCAGTGGGCCCACTGCTAAGAATATATAACCCAAGAAAAAGAACTGAGACACAAATGTTTATAGAACACCAATGTTTATTGCAGCATTACTCACAATAGCAAAAAATTAAAAATGGAAACTGCCCCAGAAGTCCATAAGCAAATGAATGGATTGAGAAATTGTGGTATATTCACACAATGGAATACTATGCAGCACTCAGAAGTAACAATTTCATAAAATATTTTATAACATGAGAGAGGTTAGAGAGCATTATGCTGAATGCACTAACTAGTTTCATAAGGACAAATACTTCATAAGACTATTATTGAAAAAATAAAAGAATAACTAATAAGACGTACATAAAAGTACAAAGGGAGAAGTGGAAGACAGCAAATGGCCTAAGGTTAAAGCATGAGATCATGAAGTCATAGAATTTGGTAGGCAGAGGGAGAAGGTGAGAGAATTATGAAAAAAATCCAGTGGGGATCTGAAAAATGGGGAAATAGTGGGCATAGATCATTGGTAATTAATTTTATAAAACAGTGTATGGGAATGATTATATGAAATACAAAGTGAATTAAAAAATGTGTGGAACACAATGAATGAATGTGTATGTGAATGGAACACAGTGTAAAATATATAAAATTTTTAAAAAGGGAAAATCTTCTCATAATTGACATGAACATTTTAAAAAATGTGTCTATCCAATTATTTGAGAATTCCTACTACTTCTTGACTCTTAATCAATCATGAGGCTATTTTCTAATGACTAGTCTTTTAATACATCACTCTTTCTGCCTTTCTTTTTCACTGTTCAACTTTCACATGCACATGGAATTTGAAAAACTATAGTTTATGTCAGGGAAACTTAATCATCAAAATTATATCTTTCCTTTACAAGTTTTAAAAAGATCTCTACAATTGTTTTTCCCAAATTCAGTCCATAGTTTGATTTTTTGATAACTATTTCAATGGACATTGAGTATTGATCTAAATAGTGAAACAGAATTAAATCTTTGACAATTTCAATTTTTTAGTCCAGTTATCATAATATTGTTTATCAATTTCAGTGGGCTGAAAGTTATATCACTGATGTTTCAATTTCTAGTAGGGTCACCTACAATGGACAAATTTTAGTGGATGTGCCATACTAAGACAGAAGAGGAAAAATGCTTGATTATCTATGTTCAAAAATCAGTCAATAAAAACTCAGTGGATAGTAACAGAATAGTTTATCGGATAGTTCTGGATGATAAGTTTCTTTATGGAAAGCAGGGAGTTCTGGTCACCTAGAGATCTCTGGTAGCCTAGTTGTAGCCACCTGGGCTACCATCCCAAAGGCACATGTCTCTACTCTGCCAGTTATTCTGCAAAGAGAGGCCAACCTCTCTTGTGTTTTGTTGTTATTATTAGGTACTGTTGAGTCACAACCTGCTCAAAGCTGATGATGTTTCAGCAGGTTTTCAAAGGCAATAAATCCCCTCAGAAGAAGATTGGTCATGTTTCTCCCCTAGAGCACCTGATGGATTAGAACCCTTTACCTTTGTGTTGACTGCACAAATCCTTACTACTAACTCATCAGAGCTGTATTCTCTTGTATATAATGCCTGAAACCCATTGGAAGGTCATCTATGAGTCAGTTCTGACTTGATGGCGTGTAACAACAAGAAGAATGGTCCAATTCACTCAAAATAGAGTAAACTTTGAAAAGAAAGATGAACTAAAGCCTTTGGGACCTTGGTTTGCTAAGGTGGCGGGACTTTAAACAAGAAGGAATGACAAAACCCCAAATATTCATTTATACTGACTTCAAATATTTTTTCAGCCCAAAAGAAGTCTGTGTTTCAGTGAACTATTGCCATGTCTTTTCTAGAAATGGTTTTTGTAACTATTGCCACAAGACTGGAAATGATTATGCTAATATGAGAAATCTATGACCTCCTAAAAGGATTACTAATAAAATAATTAATATATATAGCACACTTGTAAGATAATACAATGAAAATAAGGGAAATAGAATGTTAATGTGAAAATTGGCCTGTTTTGCCATTCCATTAGGGTTAAAAGGAGCCATCCCTGAGGTATAAAATGAGGATCTTTCTACTATAAGAAGATCCAAGTTGTGTTTCCTTTAGGCCTGAGATTCCTTGCTGAACTGCTTTGAACTAAGAGATGAAGAGCACTACTCTGAAACTTTTCCAAAACAGAAAACAAATGGTTATCATACTAAGGGGGAAAAAAGATGGTGCCAGCTGAGGTAGCAGAACTAGGAAGTAGAGCTGAGGTTCCCAGCCTGTAGAGAATGAAAGTGGGTTGCCTGTGGAGGAAACAGTTTATAGGCAGAGCATGGACCTTAGATTATTTGTCAGAAAGCTAGATTTACCAATCCATAGAGCTAAGCGGGCTCTGGCAAGAAGCTGTGCTGTAATCCTGAAGGCACGCAGTTCATGGCCACCAGCCACTTAGAGGGAAAAGGATGGACAATCTCCTCCTATGTAGTTAACCGGCCTGAGGGTTGGTTCGACTTGACAGCACACCACAGCAGAGCTAGAGTTTAGGCTTCTTTGACAGAGTAGGGGTTCAGGCAACCATTTAAAACAGAAAGGTTAAAAGAACTTTATAATACTTGCCCAAGCAGTTCAGAGGTTAAGGCATCAAGCAAGGGGCCCAAGAGAAATATGCCTTTGAGCACAGGTGGGGAGAGAGGTGAGCATGATGAAAGAATTGTCATGTAATTGTCTGTGAATTCTATGTGGTAACTACAACAAACTATTTACTCAAACAGGAAGTGGAAAATACAGTGGGAAATTGATGTTAGATCTGGTAGAAAGATGTGAAACAGAAGTGGGCAGGAAGAGAAAGAAGGAGTGGAAGAGCTCCCATCCTCACACTGGTTTTCCAAACTTCTTTGATTTCCACCATGTACATAATTTATACTTACAAATTAAATATAAATTGAGAAGATGATCTCCAAGCAGGTAAATTGATACAATCACTACAGCAATGGGTTTGAGGGTGTCAGAGATGATGAGAACTGCACAGGATAGGATAGGGCTCAAATTTGTTGTTCATAGGATTGATACAAGTCATCCTCTACTCAACAGGATCAAACAAGAATACTATATATGTACAACAACATCAATAGTATATATCATTTCTATGTACTTTTCATGGCACTTATTTTTTAGTTTAAATCTTATGGGATATTAACCATGGCATGCTTATTTGCCCTCAAGTGGAAATCTCTCTTGAGGACCAACACAAGATCTTGCTCATATTTTTATGTCTACGTTTTTGTGGCACGTAATACTCAACTGAGTCAGTGAATAAAGGGATGAATAGATTGTAAAGTATGAAATTATCATTTATATGACAAACATTTCCTGTTATTAAAAATCAATGTGTTTTAACTGTTTGCATTTGATAAAATCACAATTCTCCATTAAATTCCAACAAAAGACAACATAATCAAAAGAAAACATGAGATAGAAAAGTGATAGTTTCTGATAGGTACGAGAACATATTTAAACTTTCATAATTGAAACAGCTTCAGCCTTTGTAAATTTTTATTTAAAAAAAATCAATTGAATGTTCCCAGAACACTTGATTGAGCTATGTGAAACCTGTCCTTGGACCAGGAGGCAGTCATCAGAATAGAATAAGGAAAAACTGCATGGTTCAAAATTGGGACGGGTTTAAGCCAGGGATGTGTCCAATCTACATGCCTTTTCAATTATATGTGGAACAAATCATTCTGGAGGCTGGGCTCTGTGAAGAGGAATGACACATCAGGATTAGAAGGAGACTCAACAAAGTGCATTATGCAGATGACCTAATCCTGCTTGCTGAAACTGAGAGCATTTGCTGCAGAAGGTTAAGGACTGCAGCCTTCAAGATGGATTGAAGCTCAACATCAAGAAAACAAAGATTCTCAAACCTGAGTCGACTGACAGCATTATAACAGACAATGAAGAGATTGAGATTGTTTAAAATCTTCAGTTTGTTTTTATCCCCAATCAACACTCTTGGTACTAGCAGCCAAGAAATTAAAAGATGAATTGCATTGGGAAAGTCTGGTGTCAGGGACCTCTCCAAAGTACTGAAGAGCGGCAATGTCAGTATGGAGACTAAGGTGAGCCTGATCCAGGCCATGGTCTTTGCAATAACTTGCTATACATCAGAAAGATGGACAATAACTAGAAATGATAGAAAGAGAATTGATACCTTTGAGCTGTAGTGTTGGAGAAGAGTAGTGAATATATCATGGACTGCTAGAAGAATAAACAGGTTTGTCCTGGAGAGGGTGAGATCAGACTGCTCCTTGGAGACAAAGATTTTTAACATACTTTGGGCATGTTGCAAAGAGCAGTCAGTCCTTGGAGAGGGATATCATGCTTGGGAGGGTGAAGGGACAGTGCAAGAGAAGACCCTCGATGAGATGAATTAACTGGGTTAATGTGAGTAGGTGTGTCAGTGACAGTAAGGTTGGCTCAGGATAGAGCTATGTTCAGAGCTGTTGTTCGTGAGTTGCAACTGACTCGATGACACATAACAATGACAACAACAGGTTGAAATGTGTGCTTCTAAAATTAACAAGATGCAAATTTTCTAATAACGTGTGGATGACATTATTTAAATTACTCAAATATTAAGACAACAATAATCCTCTGACATTTTACATTTTAGGTTGGGGTAACTGCTTTAGATATTTTTTGTTGTTAGGTGCCGTACAGCTGAGTAAAGCTCATAGCAGCCCTTTAAAATTAGGAAGGGAGTGTGTCAGGATATTCTTTCTTCATACCTATTCAATCTGTACTGAGCAAATTGTTCAAGAAGTTGGTCTCTATAAAGAAGAAGATGACATCAATATAGGAGGGAGATTCATCAATAACTTATGGTATGCAATTGTTAAGCAAGCTTACTTGCTTGCTGAAAGTAAGGAGGAATTGAAGCACTTGTTGCAGAAGATCAAGGAATGCAGCTTTTGGTATGAATTGCATCTTAATGCCAAGGAAACAAAGATTTTTACCACTGGAACATTAGACAACATAAAGATGGATGGAGAAGAAATTGAAACTGTCAGCAATTTCATCTTGAATTCACAGTTAACACGCTTGGTACCAGCAGAAGTCAGGAAATAAGGAGAAGCATTGCAGTTAGAGACTTCTCCAAATTATTTAGGAGTAATGATGTCAGATTGAGACCTAAGGTGCTTCTGATTCAGGCCATGGTCTTTCCAATCACTTCCTGTATATCCGAGAACTAGACAAAATTTAGGAATGACAGAAGAAGAATGGATGTCTTTTAGCTGTGGTGTTGGGGACAAGCATTGAACATCCCATGAACTGATAAAAGAACAAATAAAGACATCTTGGGGACGGTGCATCCAGAGTGCTCTTTGGAGGCAAGAATGATGAGGCTTCATCTTACATATTTTGGGCATTTTGTTAGGAGGGGCTTTTCCTTGGAGAGGGGCATAATGCTTAAAAGAATGGTGGTTGATCTGTGAAGGAGGGGAAAAAACCTCTTCCAGATGGATTGACACAGTTACTGCCACAATGGGCTTTAGTGTGTCTGGAAGTGTGAAGATGGTGCAGGATGTGACAGGGGTCAAATTTGTTTTTCTTAGGGTCACTATGAGTCTTACTTGACTTGATGGCACTTAACAGCAATATGTTGTTGTTGTTGTTGTTGTTGTTATGCACTGCCAAGTCACTTGCAATTCATAGAGACCCTATGTACAATAGCCCTAAACCCTGCTCTACCCTGTGCTTATCCTATTGTCTCTGACACACCTACCCCCATTACACAAGTCAATCCACCCCATCCAGGGCCTTCATCTCTTGTGCTGTTCCTCCACCCTTCCAAACATGAAGTCCCTCTACAATGACTGGTTCTTTTTTGCAACATTTCCAAAGTATGTCAGATGAAGCCTATCCTTGCCTCCAAGGAGCAGCTTGGTTTTATCCTTTCTAGAACAAACCTATTTGTTCTCCTAGCTATCTTCTCCAGCACCACAATTCAAAGGCATTAATTCTTCCATCATAGCTAGTCATTGTCCAGCTTTCTGATGCCTAGTAAGTAATTGCAAAAACCATGGCCTGAATCAGGTACACCTTAATCTCCAGACTGACATCATTGCCCTTCATTACTTTAGAGAGATCTCTAACAACATACTTTCCCACTGCAATTCTTTCTTTAATTTCCTGGCTGCTGGCACCAAGAGTGTTGATTGTGAACACAAGCAAACTGATGCTGTTAAGAATCTCAATCTCTTCATCATCTGCTATGATGCTCTCAGTTGACCCAGTGGTGAAAATTTTTGTTTTCTTGATGTTGAGCTTCAATCCATATTGAAGGCTGCAGTCCTTAACCTTCTGCAACAAGCGCATAAATTCCCCCTAAGTTTCAGCAAGCAGGGTTGTGTCATCTGTGTGACATGTAACACAGATTGTTGATGAGTCTTCCTCTAATCCTAGGAACCCTATAAACAGCCAGTCTGAACTCTTCCCCATCCTGTTCCATCTTCATCTTCTCTGATACACCAGAACTGTTGCTGAAGTCACCATATCAATCCATCTCATTGGAGGTCTTCCTGTCCTTCACTAAACCTCTAACTTGCCAAGCATGATATCCCTTTCCAAGGAATAACCTTGCCTAATTACTTGTCTAAATGTTGAAAGATAAAGCTTCATCATCTTGGCCTGTAAGGAGTACTCTGAGCTTTTCCCAAGACTATTTCCAATATCTGTTTCTTCTCTTGAGAGTCCATAGGATATTCAGTCCTCTTCTCTAACATCACAACCAAAGGTATCAATTTTTCTTCTATCATCCTTATTCATTTTCTAGCTCTTTGGTACATAGCAGATAATTGAGAAGACCATGTAGTGAATCAGATACACATTAGTCTTCAAACTGACATCATTGCTCTTCAGCATTTTGGAGAGGTCCCTCACAGCAAATGTGCCCAGTACAATATGTCTCCTGATTTCCTGACTGTTGGTACCAAGGATGTTGATTGTTGATCCAAGTCACCTGAAATAATTGACAGCTTCAATCCTTCTCCATCTGTCATAATGGTGACTATTGTTCAAATGGTGAGGACTTTTATTTTCTTGATATTAAGATGTAATCCATATTGAAGGCTGTAGTCCTTGATCTTCTCCAGCAAGTATTTCATAGTTTCTTCACTTTCAACCAAGTTGTGACATCTGCATGACACAGATTGTTGATGAGTCTTCCTCTAGTCATTATGTGACACTCTTCTCCATAGAGTCCAGCTTTGCAAATTTTTTGCTCACATACAGATTCGATAGTTATAGAGAAGGATACCACCCTGACACATACCCTTCCTGATTTTAAACCATGCAGTGTTCCCCGGCTCTGTTCACACACGAGCTTCTTGGTCTAGGTATAGGTTCCATATGAGCACAATTAAGTGTTTTGGAATTCGCATTCTTCTCAATAGTAGTCACAGTTTATTATGACCACACAAATGCCTTTGCATAGTCAATAAAGCATAAATTGATATTTTTCTTGTATTCTCTGCTCTCGGCCTGTATCCATCTGACATCACCAAAGATATTCCTGGTGCTACAGTGTCTTCTAAAACCAGTTTGAACATCTGGTAGTTCCCTGTCAATGTACTATTCTACAAATTTTCAATTATCTTCAACAATATTTTGTATGTAAATGCTATTAATGATATTGCTTGATAATTTCCACATTCTATTGGGATACCTTTCTTGGGAATGGGGACGAACATGGATCTCTTACAGTAAGTTGGCCCAATAGCTATCCTCCAGAAGCACATCAAGGGCTACATTTGTTAGTTGAAGCATGCAAATTGATATTCTATGGATTCCTAGAACCTTACTTTTTGCAAATACCTTCAGTTCAGCTTGAACTTTACTTTTCACCACCAGCTCTTGTTCACATGGTACTTCTTGAAATTTTTCAATGTCAACTAATTCCTTTTGCTACCGTGATTCTGTGTATTCCTTCCATCAGCTTTTGATGCTTCCTGGATCATTCAAGACTGTGACCATAGCATCACTCAGATATCTATTACTTTATAACAAATGATCCTAAAATTTACTGGCTTATAGCAATGTATTCTTTCTCTTAATTCTATGATCCTGGCTAAACCCAGGCAAGATATTCTTCTATTGGTGTGATATTTACTAACATTGAGTAGAGACTAAGTCGGAATAACTTTGATGGCAAGGAGCTAGATAAGCATTTCTTTCTCTCCATGTAGCTGGAGTGAGAGTGATCACAGAATAATTAGACTTCTCACATGCCTTTTGGTTTCTAAGCCTGGAGAAACAAAAGTACTAATCTCCTTAAAAGCTTAACTGGAAATTGGCCTGTTATCACTTCCTCCATATTTCAATTGACCAAAGCAATACAAAAGTCCAGCCCACATTCAAGAGGAAGAGAAATTAACCCCACTACCTGAGGTAACATACCTCTTGTGTACAAAGAAGGAAGAAATCCATGTTGGATTATGTTTGGACACTATTTACATTAGTGACATATTTTATGTGTAAAAAAAGTTACTTGTATGCTCATGTTTATTTTTCCCATTTTAGAAATAACAAAAATAATATCTATTGACCTAAAAACTCTTTTTGAAAGGCTACAAATCTTAAAATATATTCTACCACATAGTAACTACCTGAATCTTTCCTTTAAAGTTGTTATTATTAAAATGTCGTGTATTTCTTTCAGAGCATACTATACATGTTTTTGTTAATAGATGCCACCAAGTCCCTTTGGACTAAGAGTAACTTTATGTACAATAGAAAAAACACTATGTAGGCCTAATGAAATGTGCAAGGAGCTGGAGTCAGAAAAGCAGAAGGACTGAACTCGCTCAGAATTTCTTAAGCTGAAGGAACTAAAGAACAAATTCAAGAAGCAAGTTGAAATGCTTAAGTATACTATGGGCAGAATATTGAATGAATCAGGAAACATTGAAAAAAGATAGAAGATATATACAGAGTTATTGTACCAAAAATAATTGGCTGACACAGAAGAATTTAAAGAAACAGCATATGATCAAGAGGCAATGGCAATGAAGGAGGAAGTTCAGGCTGCTTTGAAGGACTTGACAAATAATTAAAATAAAGCCCAGGAATTGATGGGATATCAAATGACGTATTTCAACAAAAAATGCTTCCCTGGATGTTCTCACCAAGTTGCGCCAAGAAATTTGGAGGATGACTTTGCCAACTGACTGGAAGAGATCCATATTTATTCCTATTTTAGAAAAAAAAAAAGAAGGTGACCCAAAAGAGTGTGGAAATTATCAAATAATATCACTAATATCACACACTAGAAAAATCCTGCTGAAGATTATCCAGAAACGACTGGAATAGTACACTGACAGAGAACTACCATAAAGAAATACAAGCTCAATTTAGAAGAGGTTGTGGCACTAGAGACATTATTGCCAATGTCAGATGGATCTTGGCAGAAAGCACACAGTACAAGAAGAATGTCTGTCTATGTTTCATTGACTATGCAAAAGCATTTGACTGTGTGGACCACAACAAATTGTAGGTAACCTTGAGGAAAATGCAAAATATATACTTTACTTGGACCAGGAAATAGTCCTCAGAACAGAGAAGGGAAACACTGCATGGTTCATAATTAGGAAAAGAAGTTCCACGGGTGCATCCTGTCTCCATACTTTTTCAATCTATATGCAGAACAGATCATTTGGGAAACAGAGTTTTATGAGGAGGAATATGGCATCAGGATTGGAGGAAGACTCATAAAGAACCTACATTATGCAGATGACACAACCTTGCTTGCTGAAACTGAAGACCAGAAGCACTTGCCTCAGAAGATCAAGGACTGGAGCTTTCAATATGGATGGAAGTACAATATCAAGAAGACAAAGATTCTAACCACTAGGACAATTGGCAGTACCATGATAGATGGGGTAGAGATTGAAGTTGTTAAAAGTTACATCTTGCTTGGCTCCACAATAAAGACTTTTGACACCAGCCGTCAGGGGAATCAAAAGATGAATTGCATTGGGAAAAATCTGCTGTCAGGGAACTCTCCAGAGTACTGAAGAGCAACGTCAATCTAGACACTAAGGTGTGCCTAATCCAGGCCATGGTCTTTGAAATTACTTGTGATGCATCAGAGAGCTGGACAATGATTAAGAATAACAGGAGAAGAATCAACGCCTTCGAATTGTAGTGCTGGAGAAGAGTCTTAAATATACCATGGACCATGGACTAACAACAACAACAAAATGTCTGGGTGAAACCAAGTTTCTCCTTGGAGGCTAGGATTTTGAAACTCCATCTTACATATTTTAAGCATGTGACCAGGAGAGATCAGTCCTTGAAGAATGATATCATGCTCAGAAGAGTGGAGGAACAACACAGGAAAGGAAGACCCTGGAAGAGACTGATTATACAGTAACAGGGGCAGTGGGGGTTGGTGTGCTGGAATTAGTGAGACTGACTCAGGACAGGGCAGGATTCAGAGCTGCTGTACATAGGGTCACTATGGGTCACAGGCGATTCGACAGCCCGTAACAACAGTCCTGCAACATCCTCATAATCGTTATAATGTCTGAGTGCATTGTTGTATCTACTGTCCCTACAAATCCTGAACACTTTTCACATTTACTAACCCCCTACTGCGTCAAGTATGGTGTCCATCTCAAGAGATTAGTCTGTCCTGATAATATACTCAGAGCTTGTGAGACAACATCTCATCACTCTCACCTATTACAAGCATTTTGTTTTTAATTTTTCCATGACATATGTGTTGGCTTTTCTGTCAGTTGATAGCATATCTAATATTCTTCTCCATGATCTAATTAAAGGCATCAATGTCATTTCTTAGGTACGATGCATCTTACTGTTTACATGGACATTTTTATTCTTTATTTACTTTTTTTTTTTAATTTGAGAAGAACAGAGGTCATGAGAATGGCACAGGAGAGGACAATAGTCAGAGCTGCTTCAAAGGGTCACTGTGAGGGGTGGTTGACTTGATGCCATCAATCGCAACATTGGCCTGTTAAGTAAAAACAGGCCAGCAGTTCAGTCCCATGAACTGTTTCTTGTGTAAAAGATGAGGAAATTTGTTCACATAAGAATTTATCACCTTGAAAATGCTATTAGGCCATTCACCTTTGTCTCATAGAGTTTTTATAGGTCAGAATCAATACCAATGCAACTGTTCTGGATTTTCACAGATTTTCCTAACAAATGTTGGTTTTTTATGTGCCACCAAGTCAACTGCTATTCATAGCAAACCTATGCACAACAAAAATGAAGTTTGCCTTATCCTGAGACATCCTCAGATTCTCTACCAGGCTTGGGTCTAATGTCCCTGTCATTATGTCAATCTTCCTTATTGTTGGTCCACCTCTTTTTCACTGACACTGTACCTTTCTAATATGATGTCTTTTTCTAAGAACTGGTCCTTCCTAATAACACGCCCCACATATATAAGATGAAGTTTCACCATCCTTGCCTCTGTGGAGCATCTGGTTGCACTTCCTCCAAGAGAGACTTGATTCTTCGTTTGGTGGTCCATAGGATGTTCATTCCTCCTCCCCTATAACTCAGTTGAAAGGTACCAATTCCTCTTCTGTAATTCTTAACAATTGTCCAATTTTTAAATGCATATAAAACAATTGAAAAGATTGTGGCTTATATTGTGTACACCTTAGCCTTTAAACTGATATCTTGACTCTTTAGCAATTTAAAGTAGTCCTTGACTTCAGATTAACCCGTGCAACCTGTCTTCAGAACAGAGCAAGGAAACAGTGCATGGCTCAAAATTGGGAAGGGTGTACGTCAGGGATGTGTTCTGTCTCCATACCTTTTCAACCTGTATGTAGAACAGATTATCCAGGAGGCTGGGTCTATAAAGAGAAATGTGGAGTCAGGATTGGTGGAAGACCTATCAACAATCTGCGTTATGCAAATGACACAAGACAGCTTGCTGAAACTGAGGAGGACCTGAAGTGTTTTCTGCAGAGGGTCAAGGACTGCAGCCTTCAATATGGATTGAGGCTCAACATCAAGAAGACAAAGATTCTCACCACTGGACCAACTGGCAACATCAGGATTGATGGTGAAGAGATTAAGATTGTTCACAACTTTAGTCAGCTTGGCTCCACAATCAACACTCTTAGCACCAACAGCCAGGAAATTAAAAGACGCATTGCCATGGGAAAGTTTGCTGTTAGGGACCTCTCCAAAGTACTGAAGAGTAATGATGTCTCTCTGGAGACTAAGGTGCGTCTGATGAAAGCCATGGGAGGAGAGAAGAATTGATGCCTTTGAGCTTGGTGTTGGAGAAGAGTATTGAGAGTACCATGGACTGCTAAGAAAACAAACAGATACATCCCGGAGAGGGTTAAACCTGGCTACTCTTTGGAGGCAAGGATTCTGAGGCTTCATCTGACATACTTTGGTCATGTTGTAAGGAGAGACCAGTCCTTGGAGAAGGACATCATGCTTGGGAGAGTGGAGGGCAGGCGCAGATGAGGAAGGCCCTCTAGAAGGTGGATTAATTCAGTGACTGGGGTAATCAGGATGGGAGTGTCAGAGACAGTGAGATTGGCACAGGACAGTGCAGAGTTTAGTGCTGTTGTACATAGGGTCGCTATGAGTCGCAAGGGACTTGACGGCACGTAACAACAACCACCTGTCTTTCAATTCATTGACTGCTATTACCATGGGTATTGATTATGGATCCAGATAAATAAAATTGTTGACAATTTCAATCTTTTCTCCATCTAACATGATGCTGTTTATTGGTCCAGTGATAAGACATTTTGTTTTCTTGCTGTTGAGATATAATAAATATCGAACACTGTGGTCTTCGATGTTCTTCAGTTGTTATTTCATATTCTCAATGAATATGCTACTTAGTTCCTTAACTTCCCCTGGCGTTCATTCTGTAGCCACATAAAATTAATCTTTGATGACTTTTCTTTTTATTCTGTTTATCATTATTCTCACCACTAGGACAACTGGCAGCACCATGATGGATGGACAAGAGATTGAGGTTGTTAACAGTTATAGCTTACCCTGCTCCACAATCAACACTCTTGGCACCAGCAATCAGGAAATTGACAGGAAAAAGACAGATTGCATTAGGTAAATATGCTGTCACACACCTTTCCAGAGTACTGAGAAGCAACGATGTCAATCTAAAAACTTATGTGTGCCTGATCCTGTCCATGGTCTTCGTAATTACTCATTATGTATCAGAGAGCTGGATGATGACTAAAGAGGGTAGAAGAATTTATGCCTTTGAGTTGTGATGCCGGAGAAGAGTCTTGACCATACCATGGACCTCCAAGAAAACAAACAGGTCTGTCTTAGGGAGTGAAACCAAGTTTCTCCTTCGAGGCTAGGATTTTGAAGCTCCGTCTCACTTTTTTTGGCATGTGGCCAGAAGGGAGTGATCCTTGGAGAAGAACATCATGCTCAGAAGGGTGGAGGGACAACACAAGAGAGGAAGACCCTGGATGAGATGGAGTGATACAATAACTAGGGCAATGGAAGTAGTTGTGACAGTCAGTGAGACTGGCTTAAGACAGGCAGCCTTCTGGGCTATTGTATATAGGGTTGCAATGAGTTGCAGGTGACTCGATGGCACATAACAACAACATCATAATGTTTTATATTGGTCCAGTTATGAACAGTATTTTTTTCTGTTGGAATGTAATTCATACTAAATGGCATGTTCTTTAACCTTTATTATCAAATACTCACTTTTAGCAAATAAGATTGTATTTGCATATTTCAGGTTCTTAATGAGTCTTCCCTTCCCAGTTCTGATGCTGTGGTTTTGCTTCATGTGCTACAGCTTATTGGGTTAGTTAGCAACATACACATTTAGTAAGTATGGTGAAATGAGACCTGAGAAACATCTTACCTGATTTTAAACAGCACAGTATTATTTTTCTTTTGCACAAACACCTTCCTGTTGGTCTCTGAATAAGCTCTGCATGCAAACAATTTAAAAACTCAAAATTAATTGCCATTGAGTCAGAGCTAACTCATAGCAGACTCTTTAGCAAGGATTTTAGAGATTATAAGTCATATTAGAGGAGATTACCCATCTTTCTTTCTCAAAGCAGAAGCCACTGGTGGATTTGAATTGACAAAGAGGTGCCACTTTCTAATTAATAATGCAACTCCTACCTATTATGCCTTTAATTCCCATTTTTCTTAATATTATTTTTAATTTATTGTGACGCACACAGATGAAAGCTTTTGCATAGTCAATAAAGAACAAGTAAACATCTTTCTGGTATTCTCTGTTTTCAGCCAGGATCCATTCAACATCAACAAACTTATCTTTCCTTTGAAGTCCTTTTCTGCATTCAACTTGAATTTCTGGCAGTAGCCAATAGATGTACTACCATGTTGTTGTTGTTATGTGCTGTTGAATCGTTTGCAACTCATAGCGACCCTATATACAATAGCCCTAAACCCTGCTCTATCTTGTGCCAATTGGACTGCCTCTGACACACCCATCCCAATTACCCCAGTCACTGAATCAGTCCACCTCATAGAATCAATCTACTCCTCTGCTGTCCCTCCACCCTCCCAAGCATGATGTCCCTCTTCAAGGACCAGTTCCTCTTTGCAACATGTCCAAAGTATGTGAGATAAAGCCTCAGGATCCTTGTCTCCAAAGAGCAGCCTGGTTTAACTCTCTCTAGGATGAATCTGTTTGTTTTCTTGGCAATCCATGGTATTCTCAATACTCTTCTCCAACACCACAGTTCGAAGGCATCAATTCTCCTTCTGTTCTCCTTGGTCATTGTCCAACTCTCTGATGCATAACAAGTGATTGCGAAGACCACAGTCTATATCAGACTCACCTTAGTCTCCAGAGAGACATCATTGCTCTTCAGTACTTTGGAGAGGTCGCTAACAGCAGACTTTCCCATCATACTACCATAACTATATTTTAATTCTCTTAATCAAGAGTTTATTTGTGTTACATTAATAATGTTATTCTACAGTATCTGCATTCTATTAGAGAATGTTCCTTTGAAATGAGGTGGTTGGAATAGATAAATAAATCCAACCAAAAGTCAATTTGTTGGAACATGTCAATTGATATTCCACCAATTGCTGCAGCCTTTTTTTAAAAAACAATGCTTTCCAGTGCATCTTGAACATCTTCTTGCCATATCATCAGTTCTTGATCTGGGCTAGTCCATAGGAAGAAGTGCTGTTAACTCAAAATTCATATCTCTTTGGCGGTTACCACCAGGGGCTCTGAGTGAGAAAGATGGGCAATTTCCCCTTATGTGGTTTACAATCTACAAAAAACCTGTTGGAGGACCAGCTATGAATTGGTTCTGATTCTATGGCAGTGGGAATACTTTTGTAAAAACAAAAAACAAACAAACAAAAAACAACACCAAAATTGAAGCTGTTAAGTGTAGCCTAGTTATTTTTGGTATACTGATTCTGTTTATTCCTTTCATCTTGTTTTGATGTTTCTGCATCATTCAGCATTTTGCTTGTAGAATATTCCTTTTTTATTCCTTATTTGGATGCACCTGTCTCCATTCCTTTTCAACATGTATGCAGAGCAGATTATCCGAGAGGCTGGGCTCTATGAGGAGAATTGTGGTATCAGGATTGGTGGAAGATCTATTAACAATCTACGTTATGCAGATGACACAACCCTGCTTGCTGAAACTGAGGAGGACCTCATGCACTTGTTGCGAAGGGTCAAGGACTGCAGCCTTCAGTATGGACTGAGGCTCAATGTTAAGACAAAGATTCTCACCACTGGACCAATTGGCAGGGTCAGGATGGATGGCGAAGAGATTGAGATTGTTCACAGCTTCAGTTTGCTTGGCTCCACAGTCAACACTCTTGGCACCAGCAGTCAGGAAATCAAAAAGAGTATTGAGATGGGAAAGTCTGCTGTTAGGGACCTCTCTAAAGTACTCAGGAGCAACGGTGTCTCTCTGGAGACTAAGGTGTGCCTGATACAGGCCATGGTCTTTGCAATCACGTTATGCATCAGAGAGTTGGACAATGACTAGGGAGGACAGAAGGAGAGTTGATGCTTTTGAACTGTGGTGCTGGAGAAGAGTACTGAATGTACCATGGACTGCCAGGAAAACAAACAGATTCATCTTGGAGAGGATTAAACCAAGCTACTCCTTGGAGGCAAGGATTCTGGGGCTTCGTCTGACATACTTTGGACATGTTGTTAGGAGGGACGGGTCCTTGGAGAGGGACATCATGCTTGGGAGGGTGGAGGGACAGTGCAGGAGGGGAAGACCCTCTATGAGACGGATTGATTCGGTGACTTGGGTAATAGGCATGGGTGTATCAAAGGCAGTGCGATTGCCGCAGGATAGAGCAGGGTTTAGGACTGTTGTGCATAGGGTCACTATGAGTCGCAAGCAACTTGACGGCACATAACAACAACAACATAGAATATTTCATTACTGCAACTCAAGGATTGAAATTTTTCTTACATTATTTTTTTTTTTACAAAATGTCAAGAGTATTCTTTCTTTTTTTATTTTCTAATTCCAGGTCTTTGTACATTTTATTATAATATATAACTATGTATTCTCAAAACACTCCTGAAGTCATAGTCATTGGTTAACTCACTGTCTTCTTGTTGCTGTTATGTGCTGTCAAGTTGGAACTGACTCATAACTGACTCTCCCATGGACTTTCAGATATAATAAATCTCATGGGAGGAGATTGTCCTTTTTTCTGGTGGATTTAAACAGCATCCCTTTGGGATTACAGCACAGTTTCTTACCAGTAGGCATCAGAAAGACATCCCTTTCCACTGTCTTGGGTTAGGTCATCATTTTTCCCCCACTTATGTCAAGTTCTAGAGTCTTTTCTAATAGCCATTCAGTCTTTTACTTTTTCCTTTTCAATGACCTTTCACTTTCTTCCTGTGTAGAATATTCTATACATTATAAATAATTCCCTGTAATTTGCTATTTCACATAAAATATATGTGCATATTTGGATCAGCAGATTAAATATACCTGATTTATTTAATTATCTGTGTATTATTATTCCATTTCAGGATATATTTTATTCAATCCAACTAATTATTTATTGCCTACAAATGTATCCAAATATAAACCAGATTACAAAAACCTTCTTGAACATACATCTTTCCACATACTTAAGAATAGCTTTAAATAAATTGTTGGGTCAAATACTGTTTGGATTTGCCCATTATCTGACTTCAAAGACACAGATTTAATTACTACATCTTTTCCATTCTCCCTCTTTATGTCTATCTCCTAAATAAATTTGTCTTTTTCAAAGAATTTTTATCTTTTATTGTTCCTGTCTTGTGATTAATTGTCTCTGAAAACACACTGGATGGGTCAGGTATGGGTTGGTTCCAACTCAATGGTGCACAATAACAACATTTTAACCACTATTGTTGTTGCTAAGTGAAATTAAGTTTATTAGGTCCTATTGTTGTTAAGTGCCATCGAGTCTAGACGACTCATAGTGACCCTATGAATGAAAAACCTGAACACTAGTATAACTTTCATAGTTTCTCCAAGTTCATAGAGTTTCTGGAGGCAAACTATTTCCAAAGTGGATGCCACTCCTATTTCCAAGTTTGTTTTTTTAATTGGGGAGCTCCACCAAACACTGTCCACCATGGGTAACCATTATTGCCTTTGACACATCAATGTCACAGTGTTCAGCTTCACAGCAATCACGAGTTACCTCTCTACAGCAAATGGACAGACCAGTGCTTACCACCTAGAAGAATGTATGACCAAAAACAATTAAAATCAGGCTTAAGGGCTGCAGATTAAAATCACCCACCTTTGATAATCATAATGTGCTATCATATATCACTTTTAAACTTTTCTCTCCCTCATCCGTTTCAATTCAGTATATATATATATAATCTATCCAGTTTTCCCCAGTCTTACCCCAACCCTGATGTCAGTCACTTTCTACAACAGTGGCACAATGCAGTATTTGTCCTTTTGTGACTGAGACATTTTACTCAGCATAACGTCCTCCAGGGTCACCCATTTTGCATAATATTGCATGAGCACATTGTGATTATCGCGGAATCCAGTATTAAGTTGCATAGCGGATTAAGAAGTTTATATTTTGCTTTTCAAAGAGAGGAGCAAACTGGGGGTGGGGGTAAAGAGAAAAGCACAACAATGAATGAATGAAAATCCAAAATCTCTGTAAATGTTCATTAATATTAATAAATTTTTTTAAAAAATCACCTATCTTTGGCTTGGTAGCATAACTTTCTATCCACTACGCCAACTGAGCGCTCTCTATGTTGTTGTTAAGTGCTGTTGATTCATAGATGACTCATAACATATAGCTATCCTATATATAACAGGTGGTATATTCAATACCTTTACAAACATTACAATTCAAAGGCATCACTTCTTTGGTTTTCTTTTATTATCTAACTTTTATTCATTATCTAACTTTCACAAACATGTATATGAAAACATCATGGCTTTGGTCAGGCCAAGACATTTTAGTTTTTAAGTTTAGATCTTTGCTCATTATTCTAGAGATAGTCCTCAATTTTGTGACAGTTTCTAAATTCTCCTGGGAAGAAAGATGGACTATTGTATACAATTTATATTCTCAGAAACCCAATGGGGGATGGTATAATTTTTCAATCAATTATCTGTTATATTAATAAGTCAGGATTATTTTGGTTATTAGGTGCTGTTGAATCAAGTACAACCAATAGTGACCCTATGAACCCTCTCCTTTCCTGTGCTATCTTCATACTTCCTAATATACTACAGTCCATTGCAGCAGTCACAGAGCCAATCCACATGGTCGAAGGTCTTCCTTTTCTTTGCTGACCCTCCACACTTCCCAGCTTCGTGTACTTCTCCAAGGAATAGCCCCTTCTAGCAGTATGTCCCTAGTACATGTGGCAAAGCCTCATCATTCTTGTTTCCAAAGAGCAGTCTGGCTGTACCCTCTCCCAGATGTTATTTGTTTGTTCATTTGCCCTTCCATTGGATGTTCAGTGCTCTTCTCCAACACGACAGCTCAAAGGCATCAATTCTTATTCTATCATTCTTATTCATTGTCTTAGCTCTGAGATGCATAGTAAGTGATCGGAAACACCATGGCCTGAATCAGATGCACTTTAGTTCTCAAACTGACATCATTACTCCTTAATAATTTGGAGTGGTCCCTAACTGCAGAGTTTTCCAGTGCAATACGTCTTCCGACTTTCTGACTGCTGGTACCAATGGTGTTAATTGTGGATCCAAGTAAGATGAATTTGTTGACAGTTTCAATTTCTTCTTCATCCATCATTATGTTGCCTATTGGTCTAGTGGTAAGAACCTTTGTTTTCTTGACATTGAGAAGCAATCGTACTGAAGTCAGGATTAAGATGGGATATATCTTGAGTTATTGTCTTACAAGAGGGTGACCCAAGTCATTACCCATAGTTTCCTTGAGGGAATGGTCAGTATTCAACATATATTAATAGTTAGCAAAGTTTTCTTTCTTGCTCTACGTCCTGCACCCTTTAACCTCTGGTTCTGGGAAGGTGAACCAGTAGTCTGTGATTTGACCTGCCAGTTTGAATTCATCAGTCCCTGCAACCACATGAGTGAGGAGAATCCACCAGATTGTCACAGAAGCATAGATTTGGCCCTTGACAGTTCCCGTATTCATGCAAGCCATTTTCTGCCCATAAATTCTATGAAATATTTCAACAAATTTGAGAATCCTAAGACAGAACACAGAGTACTGAGGGTAGAGGGAAATAAGTAGTTAATGTTAGAGATAATAGAGCAGCACAGCAGATTGGAAAAGATGGACATTGGGGCATCTTGAATCCCCATGTCATTAGGACTAACCTTCTGCTAGTTCTTCTAAAAGAAAGTAATGGGACTTCAAACCAATTCCTCAGACTTTTGTTAATGTTGTATTTCTAAGACTCTATGTCTTCTTTGCCATGATAGGTACCTACCTCAAAAGACAAAACACTTTGGAGAATTTTCTGCAGCCATATTAATGTCTCAGTGAATACAGAAACATTAATATGTTGTTGACACCTACCAATAACAACATTAAATGTTGAATCAACTTGACTCCTGTATACAATAGAGAGGCAGTCAACTTTTCAGCTGAGCAAAAACAAGATATAAAGTTGAGAAAAACAGCTATTATGTGAGTGCAAACTGAGTATAAGGGTCAAAACCAAGGAATTATTTTGTAGTACAGCTTTTCACTCTATTTACATGAAGAACGGTTATAATTTAGGTGAGTACGTACAGAAAGCAGTTTTGTTTTTTCTATTCAGTTAAGATTAGAATGTCAGCACTAGTTATTTAGTAGAGATAACTTGTAGATGTGATTTTTATTCCAATTTTTATACCAAATAAATATTACTCTTACAATTAAGTAGAAAATAGTTTATGGAAATTTTCTTTTAATCTACTCATAAGAAAAATGATTCATGAATATTCTAGACAGTGAAAAATTCTACCAAATAGTAATGATTTATGCATTTTCATTTTGGTCTTTAAAGGATATGGCAGACAATCTCCAAAATGTTCTGATTTGAAGTGTCATGAAATCTTGGCTGTTTTAAATGCAGCTGGCGTCAGGTCTCAAATACAGACAATAACAAGTAACATAAAAGGAAGGCTTCACTAACCACATTCCATGCATGGTTTTGAGAAAACAAAACAGGAAAAGGTAAGAAAGGTGACTTCCACTTCTACTGTTTAATCATAGTATCACTCAAAGTTGTTCACTTGAAATTTTTTTATTTTTGCAAAATTGATTTTCTTGGATATATAATGATCTGAATCATCTATTTAAAAGGATCAAAAATTAATCCTGCTATGTCAGTTGCTCTATTCTGGGAGCTTGAGATATGTTCTTTCCTCCTAATAACAGGATGTATGATGACTTTTATCATCAGTAGGGATTAAGATTAGGAATCATCCTACTAGAGTATGACCTTCTTATTTTAACTGATAATATCTGCAAAGAAAAACTCAATTTCCTCAAACATGGTTCCTTTCACAAATACGGGGGCTTAGGTATTCAACATACGATTCTTTTTTCTCTTTCTTTTTTTAGACACAATTTACTCCTTAGCATTTACCCATCATAAGGTGCTTGTTTACTTTCCTAGGCAGTCAGTGAGATCATTGAGGCGAGAACTAAATCTCATTCAGCCTTTGCATGGTGCTCAACAACTAGCTGGTCTTTAATGCAGGTTAACGTATGGAGTGTTTCCCATCTGAATTCATCTCAAGAACACCTACTATTCTAGGCTATTGGCCTCCTCATTCCCTTTAATAGAATATTAGAATCCTAATAGAATAGAATTATATAACCATAAGAGTGGTTCCTGGGCCAATTGTACAGATAAGAAAACTTAAGTAAGTTTAGAGAATGTCAGAGATTAGTTTAGGTATACACAAGTAGTAAGACTGAAAGGGATATGATTTCCAATATCCCTCTCAATATATGTGGCCTTAAGTGTGTGTCAGCCTTCAGCATCAAATCACTCCACATCTATTGAAAAAAGCTCTGGTGGCCTAGTGGTAAGGAGCTGTGACATGCGGTTCAAGTCGACCTGCTGCTCCTCAGTAGAAAGATGGGCAATTTCCTCCTCTGAGATTTACAGCCTCTGAAAGCTCACTGGAGGTCAGCTATGAGTTGGTTCTGATTCAATGACAGGCAATAAGTACAACAACAACCCATCCATTGAAAACAAATGAGTGAGAAATTTCAGAGAAAACAAGGTGAAGGGATGGCCATTTGCCTTTAATAATCTCAGAAAATGCAAGATAGCATACCTGGACACCCTAGCACACATTAATGAAGATTAATTTATCACTAGTAACATCACTTTGCAAATTTAAACACATCATGAGCACAGTAGCCTCTGCCCTCCCACCTCTACTCCAGCCACATTTAGAAAGAGGTGAAATTGAAGTAGAAAGAGGTTAAATGGCTTCTCTTAATAAGACCCACAATCTCTTACTATTAGAGCACTTGAAAGGCACTATTCTTCTATTTCCTATTTAGAGGAATAAAAAAAGAAAAAAAAAGTGGCAAGCAAACCACATGCTGAGGTTAATGAGAAGAATGCATAAAAGAAATATTTTTCTGTTTTGCAGGCTCTCATGCTGCTCGTATTTATATACATCTTACTGTGAGAGTATGTCCTGCAGAACATGTCAGAATCTGGGATGTTGAATTTTCAGCAACTCTCAGCTGCTTCTAGCTGTGCTTTGAGCTTGACCCGGGCAAGCCTAACGCAGAGTGCTGACGTGTGGTTTCCTCTACTTTGTCGAGCTCTGCTGTGTTATCTCTTAGCTAGCAGAACGATCTTATGGTTTATTTGGCATGGGGTGCATAAAGGGCCCAAGTTATGTAAGGCTATTAAATCAGAACCTGCCTAGGCGTCTTTGGAAAGCTGTTAGGCTAGTTCATGCTGGGCAAATACAATTAAGGTGCTGGCTATTATTTACAGCAAATACCAGTGAAAATAACCTCAAGTTCCCGAGTTTATTAACATTAATGCTGAAGGAGGAGGGGGGAGGATCAATGCGGAACGTGTTCAGTGTTGCAGCCCGTACTGATTAAAACCCTACTTGTCATATTCCATATCGTTGTACTGTAGTTATAGTAAATGTTCCTTGTAATGCATTTTCAAGTACAAAAATTGCTTCAGAAAAGAGCATTTAGAAAACTAATTCTATTGAAACCAATGAAGTGTTGACACATTGCCTGATGCAGATTTGTTTAAAGAGGCTTGTTTTAAGTTATAAAAGTACAGTCCTGGAGGCAAAAAAAAAAAAAAAATCAGTGACTCCTCAGTCTAGTGACGGCAAGAACAGTGAAGCAGTCTGTTCAGCCAGCACCCCCTCATTAATCCTTTCCCGTAATTCTACCCTAGTCACCTTCTCCCTCGCCTAACTCTATAGAATTTCAAACCTGCTGCCAGCCCAGCAACTCGCTCAGAAACCATTCATTACTGAGGCCAGGCATTTATAATGTTTGCTGATGTGTCGCTGAATAGGAACACAGTGTAAATCTAGGCTGAAGAGTGCTCTTTTTTGTCATCTAAATTGCTTCTGTGTGATGTGTTCCATAAGCGTCAAAAATCTCCAGGGCTTCTGACACCCTCATCCTTCTGAAAGTAGCATTTCACTGGGCCTAACCCTGGGAACAAAAAGAGACAGAGAATGTTTGCTGTTGAAAAGAGAGCGAGCGAGAGAGACAGCATTAAGGGAAAAGCTGATTATTCACCTTAAAGTAGGGCACTGGCTCCCACTGAAAACCTTCAATGCCTGCAGCCGCTGCAAAAATCAAGCACACAAAGCAGCCACCTCCTGCATTCTAAACAGACTCACAGTGTCGCCACATTAAGCAGTGGAGAGGTGGCAGCCTGTTAATGAATGAAGGGAGTGGTCGAGGAGAGAAGGCTGGTTCCATAGTATACAAGATCAGTTATACCCAGGAAAAGCCTCTAGCAGCCAAAAACGTGGTGGCTCCGCTTTTGGGGGATGCTTTACCCCAGAGTGGTATATACAGTGATGGATGTGCAAACAGGGTTCCCGGTAGGGTGGTACATGGAGTCACACTTTGTTTTCTTCACTTAAGCTGAGAATTCATCAAACTCACTCTGGTTGTTTGCATCTATTTGTCCCCTGGGCAATGCAAATTGTTAGTGTACTCTGCCACAAACCGGAAGTGGAAGATTTAAATCCACCTACAAATGTCTCTGAAAAAAAGAAAGGCGTGGAAAGGAAGGAAGGAAGGAAAGAAAGGAAGGAAGGAAGAAAGAAAGAAAGACAGACAGGCATGGGGGGGGGGGAGGGGAGAATCCTTCCAGGAGAAAAAAATCCACCATATTTGGAAGTCTGTAGAGGAGAGGATTGTACAATTTGATGGGGATAGGTGGAAGGAGGGGTGGGTAAAGGAAAGGGGAAAGTTTTCAGTGTGAAAAACAACGTATACAAACTTTGTAAGTAAACCAGTAAAAATGTATGTAAAAAACATAAATGCATGGTTTACCATGAATCAGAATCAATTCAACAGCAACAACTTGTTTCTGTGTTCTTCTTTTTTATCTGTCTGGAAACCTGATAGAATAATTCTTGCCCAAAATCTGTACCTAGTCATATTAAACATTCAGTAGACTTTATGCTATCAGATTTTAGGTTATTTAGTGGCCTAGACAACCATATCCACCTGCACTGAGGAATAACAGAAAAAAAATAATCAGAACTCTAGTTACTACATTAAGTTTTGTATTATAGAAAATTACTCTGATATAAATGTGATGGTAATATGGAAAAAACATTGTCTTTGAAGCCAAAAGAAACATGTCTTACCATTTTCTGCCCATGTAATCTTAAATAAGTGAATTAAAATCTCTGTAAGGTAGTTCTGGTGGCAGAGGACACAGGGAACTACGGTGCTCAGACAGTTCAAATCTACCCAGAGAAAGATGGGCAAGCTCCGCCAATGCCATTTGCAGCCTCAGAAAACCCATTGGAGAGTGAGCTACAGCTCAGTCTCCAGTTGACGGTAATGAACTCTCTTAACCTCTTGATGCACGTTTTGTTATAATATTTTGCTTTGTGTTCTCAAGCTGCCCTTAGAAATCTTGTGTTTTCTTCCTCCCGCATTTCCCTGCCCCCTGGTTTTGGCCTATGTTTTAATGCCCCTGGGACAATGGAGGTTGCTGTGTAGGAATTAGTGAAACTGATTCAGGACAGGACAGGGTTCAGAGTTGCTGTACGTAGGGTCACTATGGGTAGCAGGAAATTCGATGGCACATAATAACAACAACGTTCTAGAGCTGTCTGAATTCCAGAGGCCTTCTGACATCCATTCTGGCCTTTTCTTTCTTTCCTATCTTGATAATGACCTTTTACATTCTTTGAGAATCATGCCCACATCTAATCTAGTGTTCAGCCTTTAATGTTCAACGCATCAGATCTGTTTTTGAGGATTTTTTTTATTTCAGGTAGACTCGATATTTTGTTTTTGTGGACTTGTTTTCATTTTCTTCAGCTTCTATTTAAACTTGCACATGAGTAATTAATGGTCTATTCCACAGTCAGTCCCTGGCCTTGTTTTGACAGCTAATATTGAGCTTCTCCATCAACTTTTTCCAAAGATATAGTCAAGCTGAGGCCGGTGAAGTCCACAAGATGAGGCCCATGCATATTTAATCACTGTTAATGTTTTGTTTTTTTTAAAAAAAAAGGTATTATTCAGTGAATAAATCATTGATTTCCCAAAATACTACCTTGCACCCTCTAGCCTCATTTCTGTCCCCAAGGCCTATTACATTCAAGTAAAACATTACTAAAGATTATCCAAAGATTTTTATAGTAGTACATTGACAGGGAAGTACCAGAAATTCAAATTGGTTTCAGAAGAGGGCTTAGAATGAGGAATATTATTACTGGTGTTAAGTGGATCTTGCCTGAAAGCAGAGACCAGAAAGTTGTTTATTTGTATCTTATTGGCTATAAAAAGACATTTGGCTGCGTGGATCATGGCAAATTACGGATAATATTGAGAAGAACAAGAATCTCAGAACATTTCATTGCGCTCAGAGAAATCTATATATGGGTCGAGAAACAATTGTCTGATCCAAACAAGGACATATTGTATGGTTTAAAATAAGAAAAGGTGCCCATCAGGATTATATCCTTTCTCTATACCTATTCAATCTGTATACTGACCAAAATATTCAAGAAGCTGGACGTTATGAAGAAGAATTTGACATCAGGATTGAAGAAAAGATTCATCAACAATCATAACCTGCATTATTCATATAATACAATCTTGTTTGTTGAAATTTGTTGAAGACTTGAAATTGTCAAATTTATTTGGAAAGGCAAAAGACCCCAAATAAGAAAAACATTTCTGAGAAAGAAAAAAAAATAAAGTAGGAGGTATAGCACACCCTAACCTCAAAACCTACCACACAGCAATAGTAAACTAAACAGCCTGGTATTGGTACAATGGTGGGCACATAGACCAATGGAACAGAATTGAGCACTCAGAAATAGACCCAGCTATCTGATCAAGAGTCTATGGTGATGAAGGAAGAAGTTCAAGCTGTTTTGAAGAAAATAGCAAAAAATAAAGCCCCAGGAATAGATGGTATACCAATTGACATATTTCAGCTTAGAATGCTGCCCTGGATATGTTCACCAAGTTGTACCAAGAAATATGGATAAAAACCACTTGGCCAACTGACTGGAAGAGATCATATTTGTTCCCATTCCAAAGAAAGGTGACCCAATAGAGTGTGCAAATTATCAACCAATATCATTGATATCACATGCAAGCAAGATTCTGCTGAAAATTATCCAAAAACTACTGAACAGCACATCAGCAGAGAACTGCCAGAAGTGCAAGCTGGCTTTCGAAGAAATCGTGGAACTAGGAATATTGTCGCTAATGTTAGATGGATCTTAGGCGAAAGCAGGGAGTACCAGAGGAATGTATATCTGTGTTTCATTGATTATGAAAAGGAATTTGACTGTGTGGATCATAACAAACTGTGGATGACTCTAAGAAGAATGGGAATTCAACGAGATGGAAAAGGCAATCTGCAATTTCGTATGGAATGGAAAAAAACCCCGAATAAGCAAAGCACTCCTTAAGAATAGAAGAATGGTAGGAGGTATCTCACTCCCTGATTTCAAATCCTACTA
>NW_006399796.1:11944641-11972164 GCF_000299155.1 Elephantulus edwardii | reverse complement strand
ATGAAGGAATGAAAACCCAAAATCCCTGTAAATGTTCATTAAAACTAATAAAATTTAATAATTTTTAAAAAGAAAGAAGAAGAATGGGAATCCCAGAACACTTGATCGTGCTAATGCAGAACTTATACTTGGACCAAGAGACAGTCATCAGAACAGACTAAGGGAACACTTCATGGTTCAAAATTGGGAAGGGCATATACTAGGGATGTGTCCTATCTCCATACCTTTTCAACCTATTTGTAAAGCAGATTCTCCCGGAGGCTGGGCTCTATGAGAAGAAATCAACAATCAGACGGACTTGAAGCACTTGCTGCAGAGTGTCAAGGACTGCAGCCTTCAAAATAGATTGAGGCTCAATATAAAGAAGACAAAGATTCTTACCACTGGGTCAACTGGCAGCATCAGGGTGGTTGATGAAGGGACTGAGATTGTTCACAGCTTTAGTTTCCTTAGCTCCACAGTCAACACTCTTGGCATCACGGCCAAGAAATTAAAAGGCATATTGCAATGGGAGAGTCTGATGTTAGGGACTTCTCCAGGGTACCGAAGAGCAATGGTGTCACTCTGGAGACTAAGGTGCATCTGATAAAGGCTATGGCCTTTGCAATCACTTGCTGTGCATCAGTGAGCTGGACAATGAGTAGGGAGGATAAAAGGAGAATTGATGTCTTTGAGCTGTGGTGCTGGAGAAGAGTATTGAATGTACCATGGACTGCAAAGAAAAGGAACAGATTCATCCTGGAGAGGGTTAAACCAGGCCGATCCTTGGAGGCAAGGATTCTGAGGCTTTGTCTGACATACTTTGGACATGTTGTAAGGAGGGACCAGTCTTTAGAGAGGGATGTCATGCTTGGGAGGGTGGAAGGACAGCACAAGAGGTGAAGGCCCTCTAGGAGGTGGATTGATTCAGTGACTGGGGTAATTGGGGTGGGTGTATCAGAGACAGTGAGATTGGAGCAGGACAGAGCAGGATTTAGGGTTGTTGTACATAGAGTCACTATGAGTCGCAAGAAACTCAATGGCACATAACAACAACAATATCTGCGGTCAACCGATATTCATGAAGAAAATCAAACTTATCAAATAGTGAAATGAAACCTCTTAAACAAATGGTGCTGGCAAAACTGGACTTCCACCTGCGGAAAAATGAAACAGGATCAATGTCTCACACCATACACAAAAATCAACTCAAGATGGATCAGAGACCTGGGAGTAAAGCATAAACCAAAATGTTCATAAGAGACAAACTGTGATCAAGCTTAGAAGCACTAGTCCGAGGTATAAAGAGACTGCCAAATACAAATACAGCCAGATATGCACAATCTGAAGAGGATAAAACTGATGAATGGGACCTTCTAAAGATTAAATCCCTGTGCACATCAACAACTTTTTCCATCAGGGTAAAAAGAAAACCTACTGACTGGGAACAAACATTTGGTAATACCATCTCAGACAAGAGTCTCATAATGAAAGTCTACAGAATACTCCTGGGGCTCCGCAAGAAAAAGACTGATAACCCAATTACAATATGGACAAAAGACATGGAAAGAATTTTCACAGAAATTATTCAAATGGCCAACAGACATATGAAGAAATGCTCCAAATCACTGGCAATAAGAGAGATGCAAATCAAAACCACAATGAGATACCATCTCACTCCATTAGCAGTAGCAGGGCAGCAAGTAACAAATGTTGGAGAGAATGTGAAAGAAAGGAATTCTTATACATTGTTGGTGAGATTGTAAAATGGTACAACCATTCTGGAAGGCAGTTTGGCACTTCCTCAAAAAATGGAACATAGGAATTCCATATGACCCAGCTATTCCACTACTTGGAATATACCCTTAGAAAATGAGAATTGAGTCACAAACGGAGACCTGTACACCAATGTCCATAACAGCATTACACACCATCGCAAGAACATGGCAACAGGCCAGAGGTCCAACCACAAACAAATGGATTGAGTATTATGGTACATTCACACAATGGAATACTACACAACATGCAGGAACAATAATTTTGTAAATTATTATTTAACTTGGGAGTGACTGGAGAGGATTATGCTGAGTGAGCTAATACAAGGACAAATACTGTATAAAACCATTATGGTAAAATGAGTAAAGGATCCAAGGTAGGTGGGAGGGTGGAAGCAGAGGGATGAGGATGTGCAGGGTGATGGGAGGATTAATCATGGGGTTGTACAATTTGATGGGTTGGGGGTGAGGGAAATTGGAATAATCTGTTCTGGAAAACAATGTATTCAAACTTTATAAATAAACAAGTATAATATTAATAATGAAAGAAGAAAAAAAAGACGACGACTTGAGGCTGTACCAGGAGAACATCAAAGAATACAGCCTTCCATATGGATTACAGCTGAACATCAAAAAAGCAAAAGCCTCACCACTGAATGACTAGGCAACAACTAGAGAACAGACTGAAGTTGTCAGTGATTTCCTTTTTCTTGGATCCACAATCAGCACCCAAGGTAGTAGCAGTCAGTAAATCAAAAGACATGTTACAATGGGAAAATCTGCTGTCAAGGACCTCTATAAAGTGCTAAAGTACAAAAAATAAATAAATCTCATTTCAAAGACTATAATGTGCCTAATCAAGCTATGGTATTTTTTTAATTACTTCCCATGCATCTGAAAGTTGGACAAGGAACAAGGTGGCAGAAGATGAATCAAAGTCTTTGAATCGTAGTGTTGGCAGAATAGTGAATATACTGTGGACTGCCAGCCACCAAGTCTGTCTTGGAGGAAGTTCAACCAGGATGCTCATTAGAGGCAAAGGTGCTAAAATTTCATCTCACATACTTTGGGAATGTTGTCAGGGGGAGCCAGTCCTTGGAAAAATGTATCATGGTTGAAAAGAAGGTATTTTCCTCAAGGAAATGGGTGGACACAATAACTACAAGAACAATCTCTAGCATGGTAGAGACAGTGCATGACAGGGCAAGGCTCAAATCTGTTATGCATACATTTACAGGGTCTCTATGAGTTGTGGTTGACTTAAGGACACCTATGACAATATGATACTTAAAAGTAAATGTAAATAAGACTTACTGTCATTTGCAATCTACATTGGATGATTATTCTTTTTTTTTTATTCCCTAAAAGTTGAGCTATGAGTTTAAAACTAAAAAAAAAAAAAAAAGTTTACATGTAATAACCAGAGTCCCAGGTTGACCCGTAAAATCCTTTATAACATAAACTGTGATACTCACAGAGTATCAGTCTCATCCTGATTCCTGGGAACAGACAGCATCCATGTTTGGGGGTGAAAGAGGGTATGGAATTGCCTTGGACAGAAGTCTGACATCTAGAAAGTGTGATTTTGGCAGTCTCTATATCCCTTCCCATATTCCTTCACTATTGGTGAGGGCTCTTCCCTTCATCCCCTCATGCCCATCATTCACTGTCTTCCCCTCCAAACCAGCCTTCCAGTCCTGTAAAGTGTGCAATGCTCTGAAGACATCGCATCTCCTAGTCACAACTGTCAATTCCACCTTACTACTGATAAAAGAATTTTAAGGAAGTCCTTCAGTTTCAGAGACATGTCTTCCTTCTTGAAGTAGATTTGTTAAGCCAAAAAAATGATTAATTTATGGAATATCAGCACACACACACACACACACAATTTTTGGACAAGAGACTCTTAAGAGCAGAAAAAAATCTTCTGAGTGGTAGGTTGTTTTGGTTTGTTTTCAGACTAATGTCCCTATCCACAACTTTTTTTGTATCTATCTTCTTCCTTCCTCTCTGAGTCCACAGAATCTCTCAGAAACCGCCCCTCCCCTCTGTGTGTGTGTGTGTGTGTGTGTGTGTGTGTGTGTGTAGGCATGGTACCATTGTGTTGGTAGAATTGTGTCTCTTTCTGGTAATTATAAGCTTAGGACAAACTTTTCTGGGTTTGGATGACTTGAGATTCATAATCATTATCCTCTCACAAGGAAATTCTTCAGTATTCTTTGTTACTCATACCTTCTGTCCTTTTTTTTTTTCCTACTTCATCTTTTTTTTTCTTTTTTGCATCCCCCTCCTGATAGAAAATCCATATAAGAAGAGTTATGGATCTATTTCCCAAATAAGGAAACCAGTCTTTAAATGTGAAAATATGAAGTAGCTTTTTTGTAAGATGATAACCGTGAGTAAGTGACTGAGTCACAATTGTAACACAAATTTGTTTCCCTCCAGAGCCTGTGCCCTTAACTAGTTACCCCGGAATCTTAGCTTTGAAGCTGACAGTTGAGACCATATTTTTCATGTCTCAAATGAGAGAGTGCTGTGAGTTCTCACTATTTGTATTTCTGTGAGGATGGTGTACGATGCGGCAATGTTTCATTCTCTTGTACATAAGGTCCTATGAGTCAGAGCCGACTGGATGATACCTAACAATAACCCTTTCCATACTGGTGCCCACCTGTTCCGAGTCACCTAAGTGAACCTGCCTTGAAGGAAAGCTCTATTCTTTAGCTAGCATCACATGTGTGAAAAAGAAACTTCACTCCCTTTTGTATTCACTGAACAGCTACTGGTGAAACTGCTGCATCTGGGTGACCTTTGCAGTGGCCAGTCACATTTTCCTAGTGAACCTAACAAACCACACAATGTTACATGAATCCCAGCCTCTCATGTGTGTCAGTGAAGTAGCTTGGTCAGTGAAACCCTCTCAGATTTCCTTGAGGCAAAGAGGCAAATGCTTTGGTTAATTGGTGTGGTCAGGTCTCAGTTTGAGAGAGACATGTTTTCTTTGCCCACAGTTTAGAGTTTCATGCTGATCTGGTTGACACAGTTCAAATCAGTTTGACCCACCACTGCAGTAGTTATCCTTTGATCAGGAGTCTAGTTTGTAATTTGACCTATTCAGATGGCTTTCCTATAATAGTCAAGCAAGACAAAACCAAATCAGCCCATTTATCTTAATGGGCTTTTTTTTTTCTTCTTTCTTTCATTCCTTCTCTCTCTCTCTCCCTCTTTTTTTTTCAGACATGAGGCCTTGCCGATCTTTTGTAGAGAGGAAAAAGGAATCTGTGTATCTGATGGGCTTTGAAATGCCATCTGGTGTTTAATGTTATTGTGCTCTGTTCTCACAGTTGTGTGCTGAATCATATCTTAAAAGTTCAACAACCATTCAGTCACAGTCACCATTCAATATATTGTGTCATTATCAAAGATTTAGATTTACAAAATGCTACCAGGAAACAAAGCATCCTTAGCAGGCTGCTCTCCCTGAGGCTGTCTCTGCTACCTGGACAGGGGTCTTCACGTGTAAAATCTGTTTGTATGACATTTATAGTTGCCCTTTGGGTACACAGAAGAACGTGCATCATTTTTACGAGACAAAAAAAACCAAAACAGTGTTTTTATGCTAAGAGTTAAGTTTGAGTTCGCATTATTGTTCTTTTATACACACTTGCTCATTGGCAATGAATGTGTGAACAGATAAACTTCATTTTAATCATTAAACATGTGCCAGGAATGTCATATATTCACAGATTCTCTCTTGGTGTTAAATACAGTAGAAAATCCACCTTTGGGATAAATCCTATGATCCATTATTTTTGTGTCAAGAGAAAAACAACTTTTTTAAGGAAATAATTGTTCCAGAAGCATCTGTTTATCAGGTAACAATATCTTTTTAAGAGGTATACCTATATTTAGTACAGTTTCACAAGCTTCAAGCAGTATCATTAAGTGCCTAGATGAAACTTGAGTTTATTGTTTTTAGAATAATAATGTGGATCTCTCTTTTCACGTAATAAAGATCAGAATTATTTGCACGAAACACAGTAGTAGAAGACTTTGCACATTAGTCATAAGCAACCTTCCCCAGAATGGATTTTTTGCTTTTATACCTCAGTTAACAGCTCTGTTTGAGTAAACGATCCATCCTTGAGTCATGTATACACAGAGATCCTCACCGGATTGTTGTTTTAATAAACTGGAAGTCTGCCAATGTTCTCTGAGGAGAGGACAAGGACATTAATGCTAGCATGCAATCTAGCCCGTGTTTGGATTAAAGACGGAATTTAATCTTTTTTCCTCCTTTTCCCTTCCCCCTCCCCCCCCTTTGTGGGTCTTTCTTCCCTTGATACACAGTCTCTTTTCATGGAGTTAGCTGCAGCTATCTTAAACAACATGAACTAATAAAGGGTGGTATGTTTTAAAAGGGAGGCACTCACAAATGTTGGAATGTGAAACATTTAAAATTCTTTCTACGGTGCTTCATTTAAGAGAGCGGTGATTAATGAGTTTGTGTTATCTATCAAAATGCTTCCATCGTGCTGCTGATGTGACACAGGATTTATAGTCATGAAAAACCTGCAATCCATCCCTGCTATCTAAATCTTTCAGCCCCACATTCATACAAAAAAGCACTAAATGATATATTTGTAGCTTTCTTAAAGCAAGATCATTTTTAAGAGATTATGTCCTGCAAAAAAAGGAAGCATTCTTAAAATATAGGAAAGGAAAGAATTTCCTTTTTAAACTGTTTTTCTCTAGCAAGCATCATACTACGGAAATCAATCTCCACCTTGAAGAAAAAAAAAGGTCATGATCATGTGATTAGACTAGGAAGGCTCCATGAATCCCTGTCATTTTCTTGGATCTCTTTTGTAATACATTTGTTAAGGGTCACACAGATTTTCATTGGGAGAATTTATAATTGCTTTTGGTGATGAAGGTCTTAGATATATAAAATCCACAAGTATCTTGGATAGGCATAGTTCATTTTCATGCACTTGGCTTTATTATGCTTCTGAGATACTGAATTTTTCCCAAGTTAAAGATTTGTGGTGACCCTGAGTCGAGAAAATCCATCAGTACCACTTTTTCCTCAGCATGTGGTCACTTTTTACATCTGTGTCACATTTTGATAATTCTCACAGTATTTTGAAATCTTTCATAATGCTACTTCACATTTAATAGACTATTATATTATTATATTATATTATAAGCATAAACTTTGCATGCACCAAAAAAACCCCAAAAATTGTGTGACTTGCTTTCTTGCAATATTTACATTATCGTAGTGGCCTGAAACTGCCCTCAATATCTCCAAGGTATGGCTGTATTAAATTCACTTGATTCCATCTGCCACATGAGATTTCAAAACTGCTTAGCTGGGAGGAAAAAAGATGTACCCATTTCCAGCAATTGGAGAGAAGCATAGAACCATATAATAACCCCACACTGCAGATATTTCTGTAAGAGTTTAGATGGTGGTGGCAGTAGCAGTGTTGACCTAATTCTGACTCACAGCAACTCTGTAGGACAGTGTGCAACTTCCCTGTAGTGTTTCCTCAGCTGTAACACTTATGAAGATTACCAGGCATTTCCTCCTGTAGGCCTGCTATTGGGTTCCAACTGTCAACCCTAGGCTAGCAACTGAATGCTTAACCATTATACCATCAGGGTACGTAGACCTTACAGATGCCCTCTGCCATTAAATAAGTTTTGATTCCTGGAAAGTCTTCATCAATTCCAAGGCCTATAGCTCTTAACCAAAGGAGAGTGCTCCCTCTTTTTACCAACAAAAAGTTAGAGAATTCAAAATATCGGCCTTTTGAGTAGTAAACATAACTTACTACACTGCCAGGACTTCTCAGACTTTGTCTCTCTCTCTCTCTCTCTCTCTCTCTCTCTCTCTCTCTCTCTCTCTCTTCTCACTGTTCTCCCTTCTCTTAACAACTCATAACTGACCTTCCAGTAGATTTTTAGAGTTTGTATATTGAACAAGAAAATATTGCCTTTCTTGCTTCTGTGGAGCAACTGGTGGGTTCAAACCCCCTACCTTTCAGTTGGTAATGCAACTCCTTACCCACTAGGCTACCAGAGCTCCCTCAGACCTTACATGTTGTTGTTATATGCATTTGAGTCACAGTGGGTTTTCAGAGGCTATAAGTCACATGGGAGCATTGTTGTTGTTGTTGTTATGTGCCGTCGAGTCGTTTGAGACTCATAGCGACCCTATGTACAACAGCCCTAAACCCTGCTCTATCCTGTGCCAATCGCATGGCCTCTGACACACCCATCCCGATTACCCCAGTCACCGAATCAATCCATCTCATAGAGGGTCTTCCCCTCCTGCGCTGGCCCTCCACCTTATCAAGCATGATATCCCTCGCCAAGGACCTGTTCCTCCTTACAACATGTCCAAAGTATGTCAGATGAAGCCCCAGAATCCTTGCCTCCAAGGAGTAGCCTGGTTTAACCCTCTCTAGGATGAATCTGTTTGTTTTCTTGGCAGTCCAGGGTACAGTCAATACTCTTCTCCAGCACCACAGCTCAAAGGCATCAATTCTCCTCCTATCTTCCCTAGTCATTGTCCAACTCTCTGATGCATAACAAGTGATTGCAAAGACCATGGTCTGTATCAGGCGCACCTTAGTCTCCAAAGAGACACCGTTGCTCTTGAATACTTTAGAGAGGCAAGGGAGCATTATTGTCCATCTTTATTCCTCAGAGAGGCTGGAGGATTAGAAACAACTGCCTAGGGATTGACAGCATCACTCCTTAACACTAGGACCTACGTGAACATATCTTTTTGAATGATACCTGTATCTTGCTTTCCCCTACTCTCTCAAAATAGCAACAAACTATGTGTGCCATTGTTCCTTAGGGGCGTGCATATATCAGAGAAGAGACACCAGATGAGCCTTTCCAAGTGAAGGGTTCTCAAAACTTTAACAGTGATGATTAACGGTGATGTTTGCTGAAAGAAATTTGTGTGCGCAAGTAGAGAAAACACTGAACACTGCCAATGATTTATTTTTTTAAAAAATTGACCAGATCAAGTATTGTTGGTAGGTGCTGATTTCAACCAGGATCTCATGTATATCCAGAAAATCTCCATCTCTATTAGCTAGGATCGAATATGTTTTGGTAAATAAGAGTAAAGGGGGAGGGGGAAGGTTACAACTAGAAGCAGAAGAAAATCTTTGCATTCTTGGGAGTGTGCTTCACTGGGAAACAGAACTATGTGTATGAGTGTGTATGTGTGCCCTAGTGAAGGAGCTATTAAAACCACTGTGCTCAACATTAGAAAGGCTCCACTACAATTCTATAATCTTACTTTGTGGGTAATCATTTTAGTTAGGGTCATCTGCGTGTCAGGCATTTTGGTGCCTACCTTTTAAGTTAATCCCTTGTTGTGTGTTTTGGAAGGCAGACAAAGAGGCCCGTGGAAGAGTGTTTTTTTAAGGCAGTATTTCTGCCTCCAGAGAGTGGACACAAGCTTAGTGTATTCCAGAAACAGCACTGGCTTGTATTCCTTTGCCATCTCCCTGCTGCTTTTGCTACTTCTGCCTTGGAGAGATGTGAAGGATTCAGAAACTCAGCTAAAGAGGAAGGAATCCCGGAGGCCAATGAAGGCAAGTAGTAACAAGCAAGTGAGTGTGTTCTGTTGTAGTGTGTTGGGTTTAAAGGAGGTGGGAGAAACTTGTTCGAATCACAAAAACTGCCTGTGCAGCAAATAGATTCTTCTCCCCCGCCTCCCACGATTAACAGGAGAAAAGACCGTCTATCAAAATGTTCTTAAAAGCATTCCCTGATGACGTTGGAATAAAAAGGCTGTTAAAACAACTGTAAGGTAGGAGGAGCCACTTTCTGTCCAGCTGCCTGTCAGACTGGGTGTCTGAAAACACTGTAGATTAGCTGGGTCATAGTAAGAGCCTGACACCTGGTTGAAAGTACTTCAATCTGCACCTGTCCCCACAAGACCCCCAAAAGCCTTCAGGCTTGATCTTTGGGGTCAAAGTCACAGAAGGGGAAATGTCATTTCCTATTGATCTAGTTGGTCTTGTATTGTTTTTCTAGTCTCAGTGCTTTTTGCCCTCATTAGACAAAGTCTGGCCCAAGTAACCCTAAACATCATATTCAATATACTCAGCTGAGCTGAGAGGATATGATGAGCAAATTTCAAATTTTAAAAACCACTTCTCATGGAAGTTTTCATTGAGGTTGGTTTCAGTTTTGAAGAAGAAAGAATATAAAGTTAACATTAGCATGTTGTCTGCCTTACTCTCAGTATTAAAAAGCAATAAATTGTTTTGCTTATTTGTCTTGTTTTCTTCCAACTTCATGTAAGAATATCCTTTTCTTACCAAGGGCATGTCATTTTTCCCATTACCAGGAAGAAAGGGGGAGGGAAGGAAGTCACATATGTTATATAACAAGGAGACAGTAAAAGCTCTGTAAGTAAACAACTTTAATTGGTTTAAATTAGTAAGATAGAATGAAACAAACAGACATTCATTTCAAGGAAAAAGCCTTTGACTCTTTTAATATAGTAAAAAAGAATGATCAACACAGAGAAATAACAAAAGAAAAATAACATTATTCATTGAAAATCCAGGGTTTGGAGACATCCTCATTGCTGTCCCTGCCACCACACTTGGAAAATTCTTCATGTCTTGACAATAAGAAAAGAAGGCATAAAGTCTGTCAAACCATATTTGAACTGGAGACAACAGGAAATATAATAATAATGATCTTTTATTCACTGTGTATGTTTCAAATTAGTTTTTATTTTTTAAATATCACATGTGAAAGGAGCACATGCAACATGGGGGTGTCCATGTTTGACTTCTAACTGCTTCTTAGAGGAAAACTATCCCTATCAGTAATGTCCATAGCACCATACCGATAACTCTACAGTCTGTCATGCCACTGCACATGCTCCTGTACTTGTTTTTACCAATCATCAGTTCCAAGTTTTCTTGCATGACTCATAGACTTTCCTCACAGTTTGAGGTTTATTAGAGAAATAGCTTGGAAAGTGAAAGAGGCAAAAAATATCTCACAATTCATGTCCAAGTTTAGTCAAACAGTCCCAAACCAGATTAACAAGACACAATTCCTCAAGTAGTGAAAGTTCAGGTTCGGTTCAACAGCACACATGCAAGAAGCTTCTTGTTTTTCTCAATCATCCAGCAATCTTTGTCTAAATTAAAAGTCAGCTTTTCCTTCAGTCATCCAGAAAGGAAAATCTTTAGGTTTCCAGGGTTCCTCTGCTTCCTCTGGTTCCACCTTGCAGTAGTCTCTTCACAACAGTGCCACAGTCCCTTTATACTCCCTCCACCATTGTCACTGCCAGTTTTTACAGTATGCAAAGCATTCTCTTACATTAGTTCCATATCTATCTATTATTTGCAAGATAGTGTGCCCATAGTTAAGGGAACTGGAGACCATGCCCCCCAACGAGGGCTTAACAAAGCCAATTTTCAAGAATTTGACACCCCAATACATTAAGATAGAAATTATTCTAATTATTTATATTTTGGCACCCTCTTCACTTTGCACCCAAATACCTTCCTCACTATCCTTTCTCACCTCACACGAGTCCTAGCCTATCTTTCAGGAAAAAAAGAAAGAAGGAAGGAAGGAAGGAGAGAGAGAGAGAGAGAGAGAGAGAGAGAAAGAAGAAGAAGAAGGAGGAGGAGGAGGAGGAGGAGGAAAGGAAGGAAGGAAGGAAGGAAGGAAAAGAAAGAAAATCAGAAAATTGAGTCAATGATACCATGTAGTTTTCTTAAATTTAGCAAGTGCAAATGGGAATAAGACTGAGTTTTAATTATTGGAATCATTAGCACTTGCAGGTTGTTAGTTTTTAAAACACTCCAAAATGTAGCTGGCTGACACATTTTAATACAACACTGAAATCCACTGCCAGAGAGTTGATTCTGACTCATTGTAACTCTCCATCATGTTTGTTGTTGTTGTTATTGTTGTTGTTGCAGTTAGGTGCTCTCAGCCAAGTATGACGCATAGTGACCTTATGAACAACAGAGCTGAACCCTTTTTATCCTGTGCCATCCTCATCATTTCTGACACATACAAGTCGACTGCAGCAGTTACTGTGTCCATCCAATTGGGGATCTTCCTCTTTTTCACTGACCTTCCAACTTTCCAAGCATGATGTCCCCTTTCAAGGAACATTCCTAACAATGTGCCAAAATATGAGAAACTAAGTTTCACCATCGTTGCCTCCAGAGAACAATCTAGCTGCACTTTTTCCAAGACATAACTGATTGTACTTTTGGCAGCCCATGGGATATTCAACACTCTCAATGGGAGGAAACTGCCAGTTTTTCTGACCTTTCTGCCACAGAGCCACCAGTGGATCTGAACCAGCAGAGATGCGGGGTCTTTTGGTTAGTAATGCAACAGGTAAACTATTTTTAAATTTCCCTTTCCTGTCTTTACTTGTTACCAGTCTGCTGAATCTGTGACATGGACTCACAGGGATGGCATATATTCTAAGAACAAAGAAGGGAATGGAGTAGCCAGATGGAGTTTGTAAATGTATATTTGGGAAAATAAAAACGCTATAGCTTTCAGTGTAAGAGCCAAATAATAGAGAAGGGAACTGTTTTTCCCAATTGCAAATCTCTACCTTTTAATACCAAGGAACAAAACCTTAAATATTCAGTCAAAGTTTATTTCTTGAATCACCCAATGTGTTGGTGTTTTTGTTTTTATGAGTTATCACTGAGTCAATTATGTCTCCATGAACGATGGATCTAAACCCTGCCCTTTCCTCTGCCATCTTTACCATCTCTTATATATTTTAGCCATTGTTAGAACCATTCATTCTATCTCCTTGTCAGTCCAACTCATTGAGGGTCTTCTCTTTGGCTGAAACTCCACCTTTCCAAGGATAATGTCTTTCTTCAAGTATTGGCCCCTCTCAACAACATGTCAAAACACATGAGATGAAGAAGTTTCAGTATCCTTGCCTCTTGGGAACACCATGGTTGCCCTTTCTCCAAGACATACTTATTTCTATGTTCTTTTGACAGCTATGGAATATTCAGTATTCTTAGCCAATGTCACAATTCAAAGGTATTGAATCTTATTCTGGAGCCCTTATTTATTGTTTAACTATGAGATACATAACAATTTAAAAAACGATGGCTTGGATCATGTGTACCTTGTTCTTTAAAGTTGCATTTTTGCTTTTAGCACTTTGAAGAGGTCTTTGACTGCAGGTTTTCTCAAAGCAATATGTCTTTTGATTTTTTTTTATGGCTTATACCAAGGGTGATGATTGTAGATCCAAGTAAGATGCAATTTTTGGCAACTTCAATCATTTCTCCATCTATCATTATGCTACTTATTGGCCCAGTGGTGAGAATTTTTGCTTTCTTCATGTTGAAATGCATTCTACATTTAAGACCATTGTAATCTTTGATCTTAACCAGCAAGCATTTTAAATCCTCCTTACTTTCAGCAAATAAGACTGTATCATCTGCATAATGCAGGTTATTGATGAGTCTTCCTCCAATCCTGATGTCACATTCTTTTTCATAAACTCCAGCTTGTCAAATTATTTGCTCAGCATAGATTGAATATATAGGGAGAAAGGGGACAGTCGTGATGCAGCCTTTGAGGATTTTAAACCATGTAGTGTTCTCTCATTCTGGTTGGACAATAGTTTCTTGTTCTAAGTATTTCACATAATGACAATTAACTATTCTGGAAACCCCATTCTTCTCAATGTTATGATAATGGGTAGAATGTAGGATAACATAGGGCCACTGTTGTAAAATGGGACTGATATTGGGGTGTAGGGGAGACTGAAAAAGAGGGGATAAATAATCTATACTGCATTGAAACAGATGAGTGAGAAAACTGTTTAAAAGGGATATGCCATTAGGTATTATTGTCCTGACAGGAGTCCAGAATGAAGGCTGCACAGTGGAGTGGACCGAGGGTGAGGAATTGTATAACAAGGAAATAATGTTTCTTTTATTTTTCAAAGAGAAGAGCCAATTGGGGGGGGGGGGGGGACAGGGAGAAAAGTACAACAATAAGTGAATGGAAATCCTAAGTCTCTGTAAACTTTCATTATGATTCATTTTTGAAAAAGAATCCATCCTTTTATAAATAGACCAACTGTCCAACTGAATGGATTGAGAAATTACGGTACATTCACATGATGGAATACTATGCAGCGTGTAGGAGCAATAATTTTGAAAATCACTACCTAGCCTCGGAGGGACTGGAGAGCATTATGCTAAGGGATTTAATTCAGTCTCATATGGCAAATATTGTATAAAACCATAATTGTAGAAATAGAAAGATAACTAGTAAAATGTATATGAAGATCCAAGAGGGGGAGGGTAGGAGCAGAGAGAAGAGGATGGATGGGGGTGGGGGATAATCATAGGATCACACAATCTGATGGGTAGAGGGAGGGGTGAGTAAAGGAAATGTGAAGTATCTAGTGTGAAAAACAATGTATACAAATTTTGTAAGTAAACTAGTACAATTTTTTTTTAAATGAAAAATAATTCATCCTTTTTTCCCCTCTGGAAGTTACTAAAATTTCAATCAGTAAGTGGGTAAAAAAAAAAATCTTCCTGAGAAACATCTAAATTTGTTGGCATAATATGGCAGAAAACCCCCAATATTTCATATTCTACTTTGGAGAGTAAAAACTGGGATTTTTAAAAGCTTATGAGTGGTGATGTAAAATACAACTCTTTGTATATTCTTATTTAGAACCATGACATTTGAAGAAAAAACTCAATCACTGTGTCCAAAAGACTAATAGGCCACTTTCCACTATAGCCTCTACTACTCGAAATCTGAATAGCTAGATAGTGGCCATCTACCATTATACACATGCAGACTGCTTTGATTCAGACCATAATCCTGGATGGAGTAAATGAAAAATACAGAGCAAAAGTCAGAATCATAAAAAATGTTAGACTTACTGGTCTGATAGAGATGGCAGAATGCCCAAAATTATGCCCTTCAAACTCAGAACTGAATCTACCCTCCGGGATTACCTTTCAGACAAACAATAGACAGACTATCATTGACCAAAGGGGCAACATTTACTGCCAAAATAACTCAAAAGTCATGAAGGGGTAAGAAAGAACAATAAATAGACATGAAGAATCCAGACAGGAAGTGGTAAAAGTACTGCTTAGACTGAAGCAATAGAACTAATGACATGGACACAAAATGTGCATAAATTGTTGAACAGGAAACTATTTCTTTTCTGTAAACTTTCACCCAAATCAAAATTGGAAAAAAAAGAAGGTCCTCAGAGGAAGGAATGACAGTGTAAATATTAGTATGTGTCTGAGTATATTTGTTTCCTTGTGTTTTTGTTGTTCTTATGTACCATTGAGTCACTTGTGACTCATAGCAACCCTATGTAACATGGCTCTAAACCCTACTCTATCCTGTGCCAACCTTATTATCTCTGACACACCTATCCCCACCGCCCCAGTGACTGAATCAATCCATCTCATTGAGGGTTTTTCTCTTTGCACTGTCCCTCCACCTTTCCAAGTAGATATTTCTCTCCAAGGACTGGTCCCTTCTTGCAACATGGCCAAAGTATGTCTTACAAAGTTTCAGAATCCTTGCCTCCAAGGAGGAGTCTGCTTTCACCCTACCTAAGATGAGCCTGCTTGTTCTTCTAGCAGTCCCTGGTATATTCAATACTCTTCTCCAGCACCACAACTCAAAGGTATCAATTCTCCTTCTATCATCCCAAGTCATTGTTCAGCTTTTTGATGCATAGTAAATAATTGCAAAGACTATGATGATTAAAACAAGCTTGGAAGCAGGAGTAACATCCACTTGCAAAATAGCTTGCCTCCGGAAACTCTGTGAAACAATGAAAGTTAAACAAGTGTTCAAGTCTTTCATTCATAGGGTCACTATGAGTAGTCTATAACTCAATGGCACCTAACAACAACATGGTCTGGATAAGGCTCACCTTAGTCTCCAGACTGACATTGTTGCTCCTCAGTACTCTGACGAGATCCCTCACAGCAGACTATCCCAATTCATTTATTTTTTTACACAATCAAAATATCAAAGAAATGTGGAAATGCAAAAATGTACCAGAATAGCAAAGAAAAACAAAATGCATTGTTTTTAAAATTCCACTTTCTAGATTGAGAGACTATGGCACAAAACAGCTTCATGATTACAATAACCTGAAGGACAAAAGATGCAGAAATTAACTGTTTCATTTTCTGTAATTAAACAGAATTAAACTTTTATGTCTCCATTTTCACTATGGGAAACTTTTATCTCTCAAGACAAATTCTGTCACATCCCACTTAGAATATGTTTCACTTGTTATAAAGTTCTGTTGATTCTGTGCTGTTAAATGGGTTCCTTTCCATGTCTCTCAGTTGTCTCAATTATCTTACTTTACAGTACCCATAAAGGGTAAGTTGCCAGGTAGGAATTAATTCAATCTTTACATCAACCCTTTAATAAATGGGGTAAGAATATTTGTACTTCAGAAAAGTAGAAATTGAACTAGAGAAGGTATGTAACTAAAGGCCACAAAGAAAGAGTCAGACTGTTCTTTTTAGTATGCTCTTGAGTAATATAAAAACTATAACAGAGGTAATTTGGGTGGATGAGTTTAAAAAAAAAAAAAGGACCTCATAGAGATACCTGTGCCACATCATAAGGAGAACAACTGAGAGTTCTGAATCCCTGGAGAAAGATCCTAAGGTAGTTTGGAATTGACAGATGATCCTACAAAAGCTTGACAGTTGAGCCAAGAAAGGCAACATACCACAGTTGATCTAACAAGGACTGGATAAACTCTTAATCAATTGCACAGATGATATCTCAAAGAACACAAAAATCTTGGATAACTTTGAAAACAAAGAGGTAGTATAGCATGATGGTGGTGGCGCTGGTGTTAGATGTCATCGAGTAGAGTACAACTAACTCATAGTTAGCCTACGAACAGTCAAACTGAAACGTGTCCTATCTTGTGCCATCTTTGAGACACTTGAACCCATTGCTGAAGTCATAGTGTCACTCCCTCTCATTGGGGGTCTTTCTCTCCTTTGCTGACCTTTCATCTTTCCAAGCTTGATGTCCCTTTCCAAGGAATAGCCTCACCTAGCCACATGTTCAGAGTAGGAATGACAAAGCATCATCATCCTTGCCTCCATGGAACACCCTGGCCACACCCTTTCCAGAACATATCAGTTTGTTGTTTTTGCTGTCCATGGGATATTCAGTTCTCTTCTACAACACCACAACTCAAAGGCATTGATTCTTCTTCTGTCACCCTTATAATTGTCCAGCTCTTTGATTTATAGCAGGTTATCGAGAAGACTATGGTCTGAATCAGGCATACCTTAGTCCTCAAACTGGCGTCTTTGCTCTTACATATTTTGGAGAGGTCCCTGACAGTGGACTTACCAAATCAATACATCTGACTTCCTGACTGCTGGTATCAAGGGTGTTTATTGTTGATCCAAGCAAGTTGAAATCATTAACAGCGTTACTCTTTTCTCCATCTATCATAACGTCTACTGTTGGTCCTGTGATGAGGATCTTTGTATTCTTGATGTTGAGATGTAATCCATACTGAAGACTGTAGTCTTTGATCTTCTGCACCAAGAGTTTCATATTGTCCTCACTTTCAGCAAGCAAAGTTGTGTCACCAGTATAACACAGGTTGTTGATGAGTCTTCCCCCAATCCTGATACCACACTCCTCATTGTAGAGTCCAGTTTTGTGAATTATTTGCTCAGTATACAGATTGAATAGATATGGAGAAAGGGTACAACCCTGATATACACCCTTCCTGATCTTAAACCAAGCACTATGCCCCTGCTCTGTTTGCACAACAGCTTCTTGGTCAGGGTAGAGATTCTGCATGAGTACAATTTAAGTGTTCTGGGATTCCCATTCTTCTCAGAGCCCACCACAGTTTGTTATGATCCATGAAGTCAAATGCCCTTTGTATAGTCAAAATAAAAAATAAATATAAAACACAAATAGACATTCTTCTGATATTCTCTGCTTTCAGCCTGAATCCATCTGCTATCAGTAATGATATTCCTGGTGCTGTGATCTCTTCTAAACACAGCTTATACTGTGGCAGTTCCTTATAAATGTACTGGTCTCTAGCCATTTTTTTAATAATCTTCAACAATATTTTGCTTGCATGAGACATTAATGATATTGTTTGGTAATTTTCACATTCTATTGGATCACCTTTCTTAGGAATAGGGACAAATATGGATCTCTTTCACTAAGTCAGTCAGATAGATTTCCTCCAAATGGATTAAGAAATTATGGTGTATTCACATGATGGAATACTACACAGCACCCAGGAGCAATGATTCTGTAAATTACTACCTAACTTCGAAAGCATTGTGCTAAGTGAGCTAACTCTGCCCCATAAGGACAAATATTGTATAAGATCATTAATGTAGAATGAGTATGAGAATGCAAGGAGAGAGGAGGGAGCAGAGGGGTGAGGATAGGTGAGAGGAGGGGTGTTAATCATAGGGTCACTCAATTTGATGGGTGGAAGGAGGAGGGGTGGAGGAAATGGAATAGATTTGGTGTAGAAAATAATGTATACAAACCTTGTAAATAAACCATTATAAAGTAAAAATTAAAAAAAATCATCCTTAGTAAAATAATGTTAAATTTAAAAAAATATTTGTTATAAATAAATCATTGAGTACACAAAACTTGATCATTTGATCTCTGGCCTCATTTCTGTCACTAAGTCCATACTTTCCTACTTCCATTCTTTCCTTAATGTTCCCAACTTTTGCATTTCATCCACCAATAATTATTAACTCATTTTGATTGAATTCTTGATCAATTTTGAACTGCAAAGGTTGATAGAAACTCTCAATCTCCTCTTCTTAGGCTTCTGTTGGTGGTGCATATATTTGAATAATAGTTTTCTTAGCAGTTCTTCCTAGCACGCCTATAGATAATAGCATATCATTCATAGCATTTCATTTCAGAATGGGTCTTCAAATTGTCATTTTAACTAAACAGCATTCTTGCTCAGCTTTCCTTTCCCTGTGTGGTAGATCATGTTGTTGTCTAATTCAAAGTGGTCTGTGATTGTCCATCTCACTTCACTGATGTCAGTCTTCATGAGTTCCATTTCCTTTTTTTTACAACTTCCATTTTTCCTACATTCATACTTCATACATTGCATGTTCCAATTATTAATGGGTGTTTGCAGCTGTTTCTCCTCATTTTGAATGACTTCTTGTCTGTGTTTGAAGTCTACTACTATAACTACCTATGTTTCTTTATTCGTAGGTTTTCAGAGGCTCGTTTCTTTGGAAGTTGATGGCCAATCCTTCTTTCTAGTCTGTCTTAATCAAGCAACTCTGTTGCCACCTCTCCACCATAGTCTAATGCTGGGATCTGTGCCAGGTGCCAGAAGAGTCATCCATGATGGAGATACTATAGCATAGGGGTTAAGAACTCCTAATCTAGAGAATTCAGCTGAAATTCCATCTCTGTCATTCAGTGTGAAATTCTGAGACATTTTATTTCTTCATATCTATAAAGTAAATAACACCTATAAAGTAGACTAAGGGATTAAGTAAGTTAATTGAATAAAGGAGCTATGAACATTTCTTTGTAAGTATAAATATTATATATGTAATATGTTAAGTGTTTGTTACTGCACCATTACTCCTGAGAGAAATTGCACCACAATTCAGTGTGGAAATCTTTTGACAAATGAAACTAGGTAATAACCTGGAACTGCCAACATTTACCTCGACAAGTTTACATTTTCTACCACAAAGATGAGAGGTTAGAAAATTAAGTTCAGAATAGTTAAAGAAACATAAATTTAGATTTCTACACATTGCATTTGCTGGGAGACAATCCTCTTTGGATCTCTCTTCTTATTTTGTTTCTATATATCTTGTCAGTAGAAACATCTATTTGTGTTTTCCCAGACACCTATGGTCATTACTAGTTACTCCAAGGCAGAAACATGGGCATCTCCGCCCCTGTGCAATTTACATCCTTGGAAAAATCAGTGGAGGTTCAGCTATGAATAAATTCTGACTCAATGGCATTGTGTGAGAGATAGGGGGAAAAAAGAGATTGATTTTCAAAAATGTTTACTCAGAACAAGGCCAACTTGTTAACCATTCGTCTTCTCTCGCTCTGTGTGTGTGTGTGTGTGTATATATATATATATACACACACAAACACATACACACACATACCTAAAACCAAGCAAGTTTACTCTCCATTATTCCATTATAAAAGATTCAGGCTCCTTAAACTCAATGTTCCTTTCCTGTAATAAAATTCACTGCATGTAAAGGTATCAGGTGTGTCCTGTGCATACACTTGTGGAAATTGGGCCTCAGGAAACAGAGGAAAATGGTGACTTTCTGGCCACTGCTATTATTGTAAATAATAAATGGTCCTTTGATTCTGGTCCAGGAAGTTTCTATTTTCTATTAACACTCATGACATGATAGCAGGCTAACTTATTAGCCCGTGAGTAGAATAAAATCTCAGAGCCTTCACAAACTATTTAGAATATTATCAACATCCAAAATAAATCAAGAAGGAACAGTTTTGCAGTATAATTTAACGTGATCATGAGACTAATTGTTGGTTATTGGTTTTTTATTTATTTCTGTATTTTAGTTTTAATTAACTCTTTGTTAGCTTGTCAGAACCAACACACAGCTGACCCTCCAGCAGGTTTTCAGAGGCTATAAATCCCACATGAAAACTTGCCCATCACTCTCCCACAGAGCAGCTGGTGAATCCAAATCACATGCCTTTGGGTTGGCAGCCTACTCCCTACCACTAGTCTGCCAGAGCTCATTTAAATATATGTATTCATTTTATTCTTTATCCACAGTTTGTCCTCTAAAAAGAGAAAAATACTTGCCTATATTTAAGAAGTAGTTAAAGGTTTATGACGGTACCAAAGTCATCCAAATATGGTACATTCAGAATACATACATTCCTGGAGTAGATTATTTAGTGGAGAACATTGTATAATAAACATGTTCAGAGGAAAAATTCCATTTCCATCTGGTGCATTCAGATGAAGTTACAGAATTGGAGTGCATTTTCCATTTCAAACCCAACATCAAGATAGCATGACCAAAAAAGTAGCAGCAAATGGTACATTCAAGATCATTATAACATTCATTATTTTATTATCGCTGATTAAAATAATAAATTTGATCATATGTTTTAATTATTTGTAGAAACAAAACAAATCAGCTCTTTTTACTTTTTTCTTTCTAAACCCCCACAATGAGATCACCAAACCAAACATCCAGGGTAAGTATTCACAACACCACACACAATGATGAAAGGAGTCAGCGTTTTTCTCTAGCTCTTTCCAAGCCTGACCGTTCTGGAATAACATGTTTCTGCCATCTGCCCACTTGTGAATAACTTGTAGAAACTGACATCTAAAATAACTTGATGGGGGTAATTAAACCTAACCAGTCTTGGCTACTTTCTCAAATATCATAATAAAAGGGTGAAATTATATACTAGACATACTTGTTTTTCAAAGTGGGAAACATAAAAATTTAAAGAGATGAGTTATAATGTTATGACAGCAGTATTTTTACAAAGTAGACCAATGAATGTGTTGTTGAGGCATTTCTCCTCATGCCCTGCTGCTGGAGTTCTGTCCTTCCCTGTTTTATTCCCCCTCCACTTCTCTTACTCAGTCATTATCAAATATCCCCATCTTGTTTAAATAACACGGTACTTAACCTCTGTTTGATGTTGGGAATGTAGGGCTGCTGAAATTACAACCAGGAGACTGTAAGAGAGGGAGAGAGAGAAATAGGCAGAGAGAAAAATAGAAATTTCATACTTAAGATTCATAATTATCCTAAATATTTTAAATTCAAACTTTTACATCTATTTCTGGAAAGAGAAAGCCAAACTGACAACTCACATTTCAACCTGGTAAAATCAAACATGCGGATAGCTGTTTATAGACTGAGAATTTAGATCAGGATTTTAACATAGTTATGAATATAGTCTCACTTGCTGACCACACATTAATGTTAAATGCTTGTCCTAATAGCTCTCCCCAAATTGTGGAATTTGACAGAAAATTTAATAAAGTGAATCTTAATCAGGCTGTACCTTATAGTCATTTGCCGGGTTTCCAAGTTCGCCTGTGCTAATAGTCTGTCTTTGAAAAACCTTTGAATCCAATGGTCTTTGAATCCAATGGTGCCCATTGAGAAGAATTGATCTTTTTCATCGTGTTTAGGTTGATCGTGTAGCTGAGCAGCGATGAGCATATTACCTCTACATTGAAAGATTATTCAAAGGATCCACAAGGAGTGCTGTGTTTCCCACAGGATTTCTAAGTTCCATAATTTTTATAACTGGGAGAAAAACTGAACCACAGCTCAAAATATTTGGGGAAATAACTTGAATTTTAGTGATTCAAATTTGAAATCTAAGATTTTACTTTTCTAAGTGAAGGAAGTCGTGATATTCGGCCACCAATGAGGAGTGCTTTTGTTTGCCAGAAAACCATGCCATGCTGCTTCTCATGACTCCTCAGTTTTCAGCTCATGGATGACTGCTTTAGTCAGATTCCTGTTAACTAGTTCAATCCATATTCTTCTGTTGACAAGGTAAATTACATTTAGACTATACCAAAAGGGGTCTTTGTTGTACCAAACATCCCGAGTAGGGTCACTGCCTACATGATCTGAAAAGAGTGGTGTGAAGCCCAGAGTTAACAGGAACTTGAAAACAATGAAGTGAGCTCTGGTAGTAAGGAGTCGTGTTGCCAACCGACAATTTGAAGTTCAAATAGACTGACTGCTGCATGGAAGAAAGTTGGGAAATCTCCTTCTGTGTGATTTACTGCTTCTGCAAATCTGCTGGAGACTAAGCTATGAGTCAATTTTGACTTAACAGTATACAGCAACAACAAACACAGTAGAATTCAGTGGAACTAGGCCTCACATAAAGTTGTCAATTTTTTCCTCAAGCCTAAAACTACAGCCTCAAATATCTTACATCTGCCCTGCTCTCTTTCTGATTTGTAAATGCAAATTAAAAAATAATAAATCTCAAAATAAAATAATCTTATTGCTTAGCTTAAATCATATGACCAGCATTTTGTGATCAGAAAGTCAAGAAATTAAGTGTGACAGGTCTAACAAGACGTCCAGATTTGGTGCAAGGGGTAAATAGTTACTCAAATAAGGAGTAAACTAAACTGACAAAGTCATAGGCATCTATTTCTGTAGGGGGGAAGGTTTTTATTTTATTAAATACACTATACCAAAAGCCATAGCAATCAGTGTAAAAAAGCGCTCCCCTGGGCTGCATTACTTACACGGTCACTGTGGGTAACAGCAGTACTCACAACAGAGGAATTTAGTGTATAGTCTATTTATTCAACAGATGAGTAGATAGATGTTAGAAAAATGAAAGTTAATCCACACCTATGAATCTTGCAAGAAGCAGTTAGAAATAAATCGTACTTACTTCCAACATCCGCGTCAAGCCCAGAAGGTGAAGAGGGGAGAGTCGGTGGCCATGTTCTCCCAGGTTTGCTCTGCCCAGGGTTGCTACTGCCCGGTTACCAGAGAGAGCATGGTGCTGCTTGGGCGGGTGTTGTGGCAGTTTTCGGGCACGAAGGACTACTCAGCCTCCAGGAGCCAGGAAAGCCAGGCTTGGCATAGGGTTTAAGGCGGCAGCACAGGGCTTCAAGCCCAAAAGGGCCCGAGGGCCTTCATTGTTTTTGTTCAGACATTCCTCTAGGTCGTAAAGCCCTGGTGTACAAGTTGCCCTACTGGGGTCACCTGTGGTTGCTGTGAGGCTGAACACTGTGACACTGATGTATCAAATGCCTTAATGGTTGGCTACCCAATGCGGACTGAGAGTGGGGTGGAGCTCCCCAATTAAAACAAGCGTGGAAGGAGAAGTGGCATCCGCTTCCATAATAGCTTGCCTCCGGAAACCCTATGAACCTGGAGAGAGGATGAAAGGCACCCAAGCTTCGAGGACTCTCCTTCGTACGGTCGCTATGAGTCGCCTGCGACTCGATGGCACTTAACAACAACACAACTTCCAACATCCATGTGGTAAGGTGAATGGATACCCCAGCTAGCATGCATACCCAGTAATTTGAAAATGAGGTCTACAAGTTAAGAGCATTTCGATCTAAATAAGAAAAGGCATAGGAAGATTAGTCATTAATCACACTGAGACAACTTTTAAAAGCTAAGTCCTCATAATATTTATAGGATATTTAATACAAAACTTTGAAGGAGCACTGACCATAATCCTGAAAGATTAGAGCCAATGCCCCTCATATTCTATCCTCTACCTTTAACCTACTCTGAAAGCATCAATTTAACCCATTCTCTTCCCTCATCCCCCGTACAGAACTACCTTGCTCCATAAATCACTCTGCCCTTCTATCTCTTAAATATTGAGCCTTTTATATTTTTATTAGGTCTTTAATAAAAAGACCTAAGTGAACAATGATCCTTCATATTTTTTAACTCACATCAGATTACTAGAACATAACCTTGAATTGGAATGTTAAACATATCTTACTAAAATATTAAATTTGGAAGTCCTGAGCTAAATGACTTTTCAATTGTATAGGAATTATAAAGTAACTTAATCTCACTGGGTAGCAGCTGATCAAATTCGGGGCTAGGCTCTCCAAATCTCATCTGTACTTCTTGCCCAAACTAGAGTATCTGCTTTTCAAAGTCTGTTTCTCATGTCACCCTCTTTCTCATAGGTCTCTTCTTGGGTATAGTTTTCTCACCTGGATTTAGAAGCGAGGTCCTTTTTACCTGGTTTGTTGTTTTGGCTTTGGTTTATGGGGTTTGGGTGTTTTTTTTTTACTATGCTGATCTTATTCAAACTTCCTCCAACATGAAGATCTTTTTAGCACTTTTTGGCATATCCTATCCTGGGACCCAAAATCTTCCCTTCTCTGTAAGCTTCTGGGGCCACAGGACTATGGAGGAGTGACCTTGGCATAACTTTGTCATTGCTACTTTATCATGGCAATGCCAGCAAGTCAAATACTATAATAACCTTGGGGCAGTTTTAAGGATTAAAGCCCCGTCAGGTTTCATCCTAAGGACAAAGTCTGCAGCATTTGGATTCCAATAATCATTCTAGGTAATTCTACACAGAGAGAGAAGCGAGTGAGTGCACTTTGAATCACTTTTCAAGTACCCATCAACACCTGATCTCTAATTTGCTCTTCTCTCATCTCTATCTGTTGTTGAATATGTTTTGAGAAGGCAAGTTACCATTTCATTTTTCTTTACCATTTGGCTCATGTCATGCATTATACATTACACATATACCCTAAGCTCTTCTTTCTCTGGCTTTTGGTATTTGTTTTCCCAAATGAGGAATTCTGGGGCTCAGAGAGTTTTCTTAGCTCTATCAAGTAGAAAAAAAAAAAAAAGAACTGTTTTAATTCCAGAGCATGAACTCTAAATAATTAACCAACTATGGTGGATGTTTAAGGGTTAACTCATTATTTTTCCAACTGCCTAATTATGCGGGGAAGGGAAATCATAGTTTATCTTGTCTTTCTAGATGAAATTTGGTTCACACTAACCAAATGGTAGGTGTGAGAATTCATTCTTCAGAGAGATAATCTAGTTTATAAATGAGGAACAAATGTTGGAATTACCATAACATCAGTGTGTAGATTTAATTAAAAAAAAAGCCACAAAAAAACAAAACAAAAAACCCAACAAAGCAATCTAAGCACCAAACATCAAGAGTCACAAACTACGCAAACTCCGGGATAGTCAGATGTCATATACCCTTTGGTAGAAGAACACATTACCACTCATGACATATTTTTGTAAAGATTCCACAAACGTGTCTAAAACGGATCAAAGTTTAGAATCAATTTCTAGGAAAGAGAGAGCAAAGGAAGATCTCAAATCACTTGCCAAAGATAAAATCAGCAGAATCTGGACAGGCAGGAGCTCTGCAAGATAGACCATCACGTTTTGTCAATACATAACTTGCAAATTAAAAGAGAGAGAGAGAGAGAGAGAGAGGAGAAACTTATAGAATAAAAGAGATAATAATATGTGGATTACATTTTAGTTTGGTTCCAGGTTTAAGAAAAAGAGTATTTTATAAGACCACTTACAAGATATTGTTCAGAAGGATGTTGATGATATTAAGGAATTAGTAATATTATAGAAGTATGATAATGGCCCTATAGTTGCAGTAGAAAAAACCCACAAAAAGCCATTGTCTTTCAGAAAAGTATAACAAAATATTTTCAAATTAAATTATCTAGTGTTTAGGCTATTATTTCAAAATAATATGGGGTTAACAGCAATATAGTATCCAGAATTGGAGATTGGAAAATAAACAGACGCCAGTCATTTGACCCTCCCTTCTTGGTGTCAGCAATGTACTGCAATGTTTCAGAGGATTTACAAACTACACTTAGAGTTACCTGAATTAATAAATTAGTCACAAGATTACAATCACCAGATTACGGTTTATGATCAAGATCAAGAATCAAGTAGGTAAAGACACATTCCCACTTTCTTCTGTATAGGACAGGTCTCTAATATCCACACCCTCAGCTGTTCAGGGAAGTTCTCTGCCTCCTCAGGGCAGCCTGTTTGCCTTCAGTCTCCTTGTTCTCACTCCCACCTCTGCCAGAGCACCCCTCTGGGCCTCTGATTGTCCTCTGTGTTCTTTGGTCTAATACAGGTCTTTCACAAGTCTCCTCTTCTGCTCCCTTTCTCTTTTACTCTCTTTCCTTCTTCTCTCTTCTTTCTTGCCATTTATCTTTTCATCTTATTTATGTTTGCAACCCTCTGTGGGTTTGGCTGCTTATATAAGCAAACTCCTAGTCAGTTTCAAGGGATAACAAGGGTCACAAACTGCTCAATCTCCGCTCAGTAGGGTTCATTTGTATCATAGGCCATGATCACTTTTTTTACATCATCTCTGGTGGCCTAGAGGTAAGAAACTATGCTGTAATCCCAAAAGCATGCAGTTCAAATCCATCAGCTGCTCCAAGAGAAGATAGGCAATCTCCTCCCATGCAATTCACTGCCTCTGAAGTCACTAGAGGGTTAGCTGTGTGTCAGTTCTGGCTCAACAGCACACAACAACAATAATCATGTCATCTATAATGCTCATCACTGCACCCATATGCCTCACCATGTTAGACAGAGAAAAGATGTCAAGTATTTCATTTATCCGGGATCCACAATCAACACCCATAATGTTGCTGTTGTTGTTATGTGCCGTCGAGTCGCTTGTGACTCATAGCAACACTATGTACAAAGAGCTTTAAACCCTGATCTATCCTGTGCCAATCTCACTGTCCCTGACACACACATCCCTATTATTCCAGTCACTGAATCAATCCACCTCATAGAGGGTCTACCCCTTCTGAGCCGTCCCTCCAACTTCCCAAGCATGATGTCCCTCTCCAAGGACCTCTCCCTCTTTACTACATGTCCAACATGTCAGACGAATTCTCAGAATCCTTGCCTCCAAGAAGCAGCCTGGTTTAACCCTCTCCAGGATGAATTTGTTTGTTTTCTTGGGAGTCCATGGTACTTTCAATACTCTTCTCCAGCACCACAGCTCAAAGGCATCAATTCTTCTATCCTCCTTAGTCATTGTCCAACTCTCTGATGCATAACAAGTGATTGCAAAGACCATAGCCTGTATCAGATGCACCTTAGTCTCCA
>NW_006399796.1:11870544-11943674 GCF_000299155.1 Elephantulus edwardii | reverse complement strand
TTAGCTGAAATATGTCAATTGATATACCGTCTGTTCCTGGGTCCTTAATTTTTGCTATTTCCTTCAAAGCAGCTTGAACTTCCAAATAAAAAGATGTGTTGTTTTGGGAAAATGTGTTGTCAAGGAATTCTCCAAAGCACTAACGATTAAGGGTATTCATTTAAAGACTGGGCCTACTATCTGCAAAAGAGTAAAGCAAGATCCCCACCTCACTCCATATATAAAAACCAACTCAATGTGGATCATGGACCTAGGACTCAAACCAAGGACTATAATCTTCATTAAAGAAAAAGCTTGGAAGAAGACTAAAAGTCCTAATCCACAACATAAACAGTCTTCCAAGTATCCTGAAAAACTTACAACCAGGAGAAGATAAATTGGATGAATAGGACCTTCTAATAATCAAATCCCTATGCACATCCAAAAACTTCTCCAACAGGGTAAAAAGGGAAGCCACAGACTGGGGAAAAGTATTTGGTAATGACATATCAGATAAGGGACTTATATCCAAAATTAATAAAATTCTCAAGCACCACGACAAGATAAAGTAGTCCAATTGAAAAATGGGCACAAGATATGAACAGACACTTCACCAAAGAAGACAGTCATATGGCCAAGATGCACATGAAGAAATGTTCAAAATCCCTAGTTCTGAGAGAGATGCAAATCAAAACAATTATGAGATATCATCTCACCCCAGTCAGGATAGGAAAATTTAATAGAACTGCAAGCAACAAATGCTGGCGAGCTTGTGGAGGAACTGGAACCCTTATTTATTGTTGGTGGGAGTGTAAAATGGTGCAACCACTGTGGAAGGTGGTATGGAGCTTTCTCAAAAAGTTTCAAATAGAAATACCATTCAACCCAGCAATTCCACTACTGGGAAGATACCCCAAAGAGACCATAACTGACACCCAAGCAGATATATGCACACCCATGTTCATCGTGGCTTTGTTCACAATAGCAAGGAGTTGGAAACAACCTAAGTGCCCATCAACAAAGGAATGGATAGAGAAGATGTGGTTTATTCACATAATGGAATACTATGTTGCATTGAAAAACAAGGAACTCAGGCAATATTATTCAAAATGGGTGACCCAGGAGGACATTATGCTGAGTGAAATATCTCAATCACAAGTGGACAAATACTGTATGATGCCACTGTTGTAAAACAGGACTGACCTCGGGGTTAGGAGGAGACTGAGAAGGATGGGTTCAATAATGTATACTGCACTGAAACAGATGAGGGAGAAAACTGTTTAAAAGAGGGGGGGAAGACTGGGCCTGATGTAAATCACAGTCTTTTCAATTATTTCTTATGCATCTGAAAGGTGCATAAATAAAGAAGACTGGAGAAGAATTGAAACTTTATTATGATGTTGGAGAGAGTATTGAATACCCCATGAGCTGTCAAAAGAAAAAGTAAATGTGGCTTGGAGGATGGGCAACCCGAGAGCTCCTTCAAGGGAAGGCTGGGCCTTTGTCTCACATTCTTTGGGCATCTTATCAGGAGAAGCCAGTCCTTGGGTCAAGGTCTCATGTTGGAAGGGTGGAGGATCAGCAAAGAAGAGAATGATCCTCCATCAGATGGATTCACACAGTGACAGCAATAGCAGGGCTAAGTATGCTGTAGGCTGTGAGGGTGGTACAGATCAGTGTCAGGTTCTGATCTGTTCTTCACAGGGTCCTTAGGGGTTGTACTCAACTCAAAAGAACCTAAGAACAACATAATCACTTCATCTGCATAATATATTACCAATTTCTGCAAGGTACAGTCCAGTCTCAGAGCAGGCTTCAGCCTAGGACCAGGGGAAAAAGTCAAGTTGTTCACAGTTTGCCCAGGAAATAGCAAATAATTTGGGGGGAAAAATAGGAAACCCTCAATGTTAGATAACTAGGCCAAAGATAACTCCTCAGACTTAGGGGATAAAATCTTACAAGCTTTTTTTTTCCAGACAACCAAGGCAAAAGGTCAGATATGGGAGCTCATTTCACCACATAGGGCAAAAGGTAAAGGAGAAGAGTAAAATATTGGAAAATTGCGGAGTAAAATACTAAAATATCTTACTTCTTCCCTTTTGTTTTATTCTTATATCACCTAGGATGAGTTCTTTTTCCTTTATTTTGTATTCCCCCTCTCCTTCGTTTTTATATTTTTTAACCTCCATTTTCACTCATTTATCACAAGGTGGCCATCCATTTATTACTTGGTAGGTGGATGTACCTGTTTTTTAATCCATTCATCTGCCAACGGGTAGTTGGGGTACTCCTATCTCTTTGCCATTGTGAATAATGCAGCAATAAACATGGGTGTGCAAACATCATGGCTCTGGTTTCCTTAGTGTATATTCCTAGCAGGAGGGTAACTGGGTCCAATGGTATTTCTATCTCCAACCTTTTGAGAAAGTGTCAGAGCATCTTTCTTGGTGATTGCTACCATTTCACACTTCCATCAGCAGTGAATAAGAGTTCCAATTTTCCCACATCCTCTCCAGCATTTGTTCTTTGCTGTCTTGTTGAACTTTACTATTGTTGCTGGGTTGAGGACTATGTCTCACTGTTGTTTTGAGCCACAAAGTTTTCAATAACTCAAGTTTTTTCCTCTTGTCTACTTTTCAATTCCTAGTATGTTACCTTCATCATCACATTTACAAACTAGCTTCTAGATCTCCAGCCATAACAAGCAAATTCCAGGCTATTGTTGTTAAGTGCCATCGAATCAGAGGAAACTCACAGCCATCGTATGAACGAAAGACCTGGACACCGGTATAACTTTTATCCTTTCTCCAGGTTCATAGAGTTTCCAGAGGTAAGCTATTTCAGAAGTGGATGCCACTCCTGCTTCCAAGCTTGTTTTAATTGGGGAGCTCCACCAAACACTGTCCACCATGGGTAACCATTCTCGCATTTGACACATCAGTGTCACAGTGTTTAGCTTCACTTAACAACAACTAATAACAGCTTAAGGTTCCAGTCCTTGGGAAATTACATCATCCTAAGAGAAGTGGAAGGTCAGAGAAGAAAAGAAGATACTCAACAAGACGGATTGGTGTGGTGACTGTAACAATGGGCTCGAGCCTGTCTCAGATTGTGGAGATGGCATAGGATAAGGCAAGGGCTAGATCTGTTGTTCATAGAATTGCTGTGAGTCTTGGAGAGAGCCCTTTTGGCCTAGCAGATAGAAAGTTATGATACCAAGCCAAAGATGGGTGATATTAATCTGTGGTCCACAGGCTTGGTTTTAATTTATTTTGGTCAAACATTCTTCTAAGTGGAAGAGCACTGGTCTTTCAATTGGCTGTATAGAGGTAACTCGTGATTGCTGTGATGGTAAACATTGTGACACTGATGTGTCAAATGCGAAAATGGTTACCCATGGTGGACAGTGTTTGATGGAGCTCCCTGATTAAAATAAGCTTGGAAGCAGGAGTGGCATCCACTTCCATAATAGCTTGCCTCTGGAAACTCTATGAACCTGGGAAAAGGATGAAAGTTATACCGGTGTCCAGGTCTATCATTCATAGGGTCACTACGAGTCTCCTCCAACTCAATGGCACTTAACAACAACAACAACAATAGCATAGAGAGAAGTCAGTTGGCCTGGAGGACAGAAAGTCAAGCTCCCAAGCCAAAGACGGGTGATTCTAATCTGCAGCCCTCCAAGACTGCCTTTGCTTGTTTTTGGTGAAACATTCTTCTAGATCGTATAACCCTGGTAAGTCCACTTGCTGTATAGAGGTTACTCGTGGTTGTTGTAATGCTGAACACTGTGACACTGATGTGTCAAATGTGAGAATGGTTACCCATGGTGGACAGTGTTTGGTGGAGCTCCTCTATTAAAACAAGCTTGGAAGCAGGAGTGGCATCCACTTCCATAAGAGCTTGCCTCTGGAAACCCTATGAACCTGGAGAAAGGAATTCCAGGCAGTAAGAAAATAAATCAAGTCTTTTTCCTTGAAATAAATTTCCCAGAAGTTCCACACAATACTTCTGCTAACCTTTTAGTGATCATACAATCAACACAAGGTGCAAAGCAGAACATGAAAAATGTTCTAAGAGTTGTATTCTGCTGTCACTATAAAATCATGTTCTTATAATTGGAGATACAGAGTCAGGGTTACATCCTTTCCCCATACCCTTTCAATCTGTATCCTGTGCAAAGTGTTTGAGAAACCGGTCTTTAGAAAGAAGAGTGTAGCATCAAGATTGGAAGAATGCTCATCAACAACCAGCATTAGGCGGATGACAAAATCTTGCTTGCCGAAAGCAAGGATGACTTGAAACAATTGCTGTAGAAAATAAAAAATGGATTACACCTCAACATGAAGAAATTTTCATCACTGGCCAATAATCAACATCATAATAGATGGAGAAAAGATTGAAGTTGTCAATGTTTCATCTTTCTTGGATCCACAACCAACATCCGTGGTACCAGTAGCCAAGAAATCAAGAGATTTATTACATTGGAGAAATCTGTTATCAAGGACCTCTCCAAAGTATGAGGGAGCAATGATTTCACTTTAAAGACTAAGGTGAACCTAATTCAAGCCATGTTTTTTTCAATTATTTTCTATGTATCAGAAAGTCCACCTCCTTCCTCACCTGTCCAGTCTGGGATGTGCATCTGACTCCAGACTCTGCCTTCTGGTGCCACATCCCCCACTGACTTCAGGCGATACCACCTCCCAGGGCTGCCCCACCATTAACTCAGCAACTATCTAGTTTACTTCTACTGTGGGTCAGGCCAAAGGTCCCTGGGGGCACAGAGTCAAAGCCAACTCGGTTGACCCCAGCACATTTTCAGAGGCAGTAAATCACAGCTGGTGGGTTCAAATTTGGGATTGCAGTGCAGCTTCTTACCACTAGGCCACCAGAGCTTCCTAAAGAAGAAAGAGCAATTGGAATCCATTGGCTTATAGTATTAAAGACCTGGAGATCTGTTCCCACAAAGATTTATCTTGTTGGGTTCTGTCAAGTCAGTTTCTGACTCGTAGTATTTACACAATTATGTGCAACAGGACAAAAGATTGCTTGATAATGCACTATCCTCAACAAGCCCTGTAATACTTAAGCCCACCATTGTACTGTAGTCACTGTGTCCATCAACTTGTCGGTCTTCCACTCATTCGCTCACCCTCCACATTACTAAGCATGATATTCTTCCGCAGAGACTGGCCCCTCTTGATAATATGCCCAAATGATGTGAGAGAAACTCTTATCATCCTCACCGCTAAGAGCTCTGCAGTTGCACGTCTTGATCTCTTGATGGTACGTACCTTCAGTCTTGCTAACTAGCTGACTCTGAAGACTCTTATCCTAGAATATTCTCTTTGTGCTTTTCTGGTTCCTGATGGAGGGTAACAGTCCTCACAGTTCTATGGGATAGAAGCCCAAACTGGTTCAACTATTTCTTGGCTGTAAGTTTCCAAAGGCAGAACTCACGATGTGAACCAACAGAAGTTTCCTCAGGAGGTTCTAGGAAAACCTTGCTGCCAAGTTCGCTCAGGTTGTTGGTTGTGGGCAGAATCCAGTTCCTTGAGGTTGTGGGACTGAGGTCCCTGCTTCCTCACTGGCTCTCAGCTGCGAGGCTGGTTCCTCTCTGTCCCTAGAGTCCTCTCTCCTATCTTTGTCCCTGCTGTTGAGTCTATTCTGGCACAGAGTGGCCCTAAGAACATAGCAGAACTGCCCCATAGGGTGTCCCAGGCTGTGGCCTTTACAGTGGCACATCTTTCTCCCACGGAGTAGCTGGTGGCTTTGAACAAAATTGTTACTCTGCTTAGAAAGGTATTCCAATCTGGTTCCCTTTTATTTGAGATGGGGAAACTGAGGCTCAGAGAAGACACTGAGTTCTTTTCCAAGGTCATAGGGTCTCCAATGGGACATCTGGGAAATTTACTTTTGTACCCTTGACTTCTCCCCTCTATTCATGTTCATTGCACTTTATTACGGTACTTAATATACCTGTGGTGGTGGTGTTGTTTTTTTATAATTACTATTGATCTGTGGCGTGTATTACTGTTCTTTCCCCCTCAGAGCAGGTGTCCTTGAGCCTTTGCCTAGGGTGGAGGTCCTCTCAAAGGTGTGGCTTTAAAACCCCACAGGGGGCGGGGATGGGACTGCAGGCCAGGGTCTGGAGCCTCCACTCTGGGAGTTTGGCTGCTTGCTTACATTTTGATGGCAGACCTGATGGGCATGTAAGGGAAGTTTGGGGGGGTCATGTTTGAAGTGTATTACTGCTCTTTTTCCCCCAAGATCGGGTGTCCTTGAGCCTTTGCCTAGAGTGGAAGTCTGCTCAGAGGTGTGTCTTTAAAGCCCCACCGGCCCCTAGGGCCCCATGAATGAATATTCTTAGATGATACAGCAGTCTCTTATCTATTTGCTGAACTGAACAACTTGGTGTTGCTGTGTAGCTGCACACTGTTCCATGTTGTGCTGTTGTTGAGTGCCGTTGAGTCATAGGCAACTCATAGCAAGCCTATGAACGAAAGTCCTCTACACTTGTGTACTACTTTCATTCTTTCTCCAGGTTCATAGGGTTTCCGGAGGCAGCTATTTATGGAAGTGGGTGCCATTCCTGCTTCCAAGCTTGTTTGAACCACGGAGTGCCACCAAACACTGTCCACTGTGGGTTACCATTATTGCATTTGACACATCACTGTTCCATAGTCTTGTCAAATACCATAATGGTTACCCACTATGTATAATGTTTGGATGAGCTTCTCGATTGACTTATGCTGGGAAGCAGGAGTGGCATCCACTTCCTAAGCTAGATGCCTCTGGAAACTCTACAAACTCTCTAAACTCTCTAAATGTACAGAAATTATGTTAGTTGTGGAATAGAGTTTTGTACAGAAATTATATTAGTTATAGAACAGAGTTCAGGTCTTTTGTGCAAAACTTACTCTCAGTTGTATTCAACTTGATGACACTTAACTACTGCTAAATGAAACTAGTGCAGTTATATCTGGAGGAACACTCTTCCAGTTTGTACATTACTCTTCTTCAATGTGTAGTATGAAGTAATCTGGGTTTGCTGTGATTCTGAACCTTGTACCATTGGGTTATCAAATATCAGAATGGTTTCCCAATGTGGACAGTGTTTAGTAAAACTCCCAGTTGTAAAACAGGTTTGGAAGTAGGAGTGACATCCACTTCATAAACCACAAGCCTCTGGAAACTCTATGAACTTGGAGAAATGATGATAGTTATGGAAAGGTATTGGGTTTTTTGTTCATTAAGTGACTATGACTCATGCTCGATTCAACAGCAATCAACAACAACATCATCAGAAAGTTGGACAATGAATATGGATGCCAGAAAAAAAACCAGTACCACCGAGTTGTGATGTTGGAGAACATTGACTATCCTATCAATTGCCATAAAAACTATAACAAAAACACGTCTGGTAAAAAAAATGCAGTCAGGGTGCTCCTTGAAGGTCGTGTTGTTATTGTTACGTGTCATCAAGTCGTCCGTGACTCATAGCAACCCCATGTACAATAGCTGTGAAACTTACCCTACCCTGAGCCAGTCTCACTGACTCTGACACACCTAATCCCATTGCCTCAGTAACTGAGCCAATTCATTTCCTTGAGGTCTTCCTTTTCTGCACTGTCCCTCCACCCTTCCAAGCATGATGTCCTTCTCCAAAGACTGGTTTATCTCGAGGATGAGCATAGCAAAATGTCTCTCACATTCTTTGGGCATGTGTTGTTAAGAGGGTCAAGTCCTTAAAAAAACACATGCCTGGAAAGTTAGAGGGACAGTGAGAGAGAGGAAGACTATCAATGAGATGAATTGGCACAGTCAGTGCAGTAATGAACTCAAGTATGTCAGAGATGGGAAGATGACACAGGATAGGGCAGACTTCAGCTCCATTATTCTTAGGGTCACTAAGAGTCGCAGTCAGCTCGAAAACACCTAATAACAACATAGCGAAGGAAAGTGGGAGGAATGGATATTGGGTAGGCAATTAGCAGACTTTGCCACAGTCGTTTGTGGGGAAAATGTGAACATGCTGTGGCAGAGCAGTCAAACCAAGACATACCCAAATTAATTAACCAGTGAATGCAATTAGCAAATATCTGGAAGTATCTGTCATTCTATATTCACTACTAGCTGCTTTATGTTGATTTGTTTGACTGAAAATTACAACTAGAAAACTGCCTGGAGATTCACCCTTCTCAGCATGGTCCCATCTATCTATAGCTGAAGCAGATATGTGTGCATTTATGTCAGCATCATGCATAGTACTAGATACTCCTGCTGTGACCATAATGTCCTTTAAACCTATAATGGAATCATTATACATTCCTCCTGGCAGCCCTCTTGACCCTCTGGGAGACCTTCTGGCCTTCTGGAAAGTCTCCAGAGAGATTCCTGTCCATCTGCCTGAGAGGAGACATATTCTGGGCTCCCTGCCCGCATTCTAACCTCCTGCTCACACGGGTATATAGCTATGTCTATTTGGGTCAGTTCTCCTGACTGATGATTCTGTTCCCTCTAAGGCAGTTCACTTGAATGCTGCACACATACCAACTGTGTAGGCTGCACATTTGAATGCCAGTTGCCCAGTAAAAGCATGAGGTATGACAGAGTGTCTGCGAACTGAGACTGAGGATTAAGATTCAGCTCTGCTAGGTCCTGGTGGTCAAACCTTGGAAAATTCTCTTGAACTCACTAAGAGTCGACTTCCAAATATGCTAAATGGGGAAAGTGTTACCTCCTGCGCTTCCCCTGGAAGCTTATTGCAAATATCAACCACATTATTACACAAATCAGAGTGCTTTGCCCTAAAAAGAATTATTCTTGTTGATTATAATGCAAGTGTGAATATTTAGGGGAAAAAAGAGGAAAGTTCATGAGAACATGATTTGACTAAAACAACTGAGGCTAACAAAAAGCACAGTGATTTGTGCCAACTGTGCAAGATGGAAAGAATGAGACGAAAGGATTGACGAATTATATCTAACTCTTCACGGAGTCAACTCAATATTCTAATTGCCATTCCCATTTATTATGAGAGCACTGGTGGCCTAGTGGTAAGAGCCTGTACTGCAATTCTAAAGCACGCAGTTTAAATCCACCAGCTGCTCCATGGAACAAGGGTGAGCAATGCCCTCCCATTCAATTTACTGCTTCTGAAAACCTGCTGGAAGGTCAGCTAGAGTCAGTTCTAACTCCACTGCACATAACAACAGCACGTATTATGGGATTTTTCTTTCTTGGATCATTAAATCAATGGGTAAACCTTTTGCTAAATATTCTATTCTCCTCTTACTGGAAGGGTAAAATAATTGTTATATCTTTAAATAAGCCACTTTTTAGAAGCAGGAGTGGCATCCACTTCCTAAATAACATGCTTCTGGAAACTCTATGAACTTTGTTAAATGTCGACAGTTGTAGAGGGGCTTCAGGCCTTTTGATCATAGTGTCGCTATGAGTCTCCCTCCATTCGAAGACAATCAGCAACAACAACAACAAGGCATTTTTAAAATATACATAGACTCACCTAATACCAAAACATAAACTTTCATCCAGAACTTTCTGCTGAATACAATCATTAGGATTCACTAGCACTCTCAACTGTAGGCTTTTGGTCACGACCACCTAAGTACTTGTATATACATAAATCCACGTTAACAATATGTGAATTCTAAGGTATGTGGGTTGTTGTTCTTGTTATGTGTCATCGACATAGTGACCCTATATATAACAGCCTTAAAGGCTGCTCTATCCTGTGCCAACCTCACTGTCTCCGACATACTCACCCCGATTACCGCAGTCACTAAATCAATCCACCTCATAGAGGATCTTCCTCTCCTGCACTGTCCCTCCACCCTCCCAAGCATGACGTCCGTCCTTAAGGACTGGTCCCTCCTTGCAACATGTCCAAAGTATGTCAGATGAAGCTTCAGAATCCTTGCCTCCAAGGAGCATCCTGGTCTAACCCACTGTAGGGAGAACCTGTTCATTTTCTTAGCAGTCCATGGTATGTAAATTCATTTAATACTCTTCTCCAACTCCCCAGCTCAAAGGCATCAATTCTCCTTCTCTCCTCCCTAGTCATTGGTCCAGGTCCAGCTCTGTGATGCATAGCAAGTGACTGCAAAGGCCATGGCCTGTATCAGGTGCACCTTAGTCTCCAGAGTGAAACCATTGCTCTTCAGTATTTTGGAGAGGTCCCTAACAGCAGACTTAAATAGCATGTGTTAGAACTTGCAGAAAGTTTCTAGTTTTATATGGAAATTGATAAGTAGAAGTTAAAAATCCTTTTGTTTTTATGAAAAGTAAGAGCTTTATCCTGTGTAGCATAAAGTCAGAATTACTTTTACTTGATTACTATTTTTAAAATGATCATTTCTCTATAAATCTGATATATGATCAAGTTTCTTTGCTTTGACTTAACACATTGCTTTGCTTAAATGAAATGAAAATTGTTGGGGCACTCTGATCCAGTTATGAGTTTTGATCTGATCTGACTTTAGAGGAGGACTTCTGTCAGGAACTGAAGAAGGACACAACCCTTACCTGACCACATAAGTCACAGAAGTGAGTGAGAACATTCACTGATCGTTTGTGATTTTTTTTTCCTGTAGCCCACAGTTGAATAAAGGGCCTCTTCACAGTAAGGAATTTTCCCCTCCCAAGGAGATCAGAAATGCCTCATTTCCATACTCCTAAATCTAGAAGTCCCTTTGCATAGAAATGCATACGACACACAGGTAACATACACAACATACAACATACACACATCATATCACAAGAGGAATCCATTGTAAGGACATTAAAAAGTCTTCCATGACAACATCTAGTATGATCACAATGGGAAGTTTTGGCAGTTAATCGCAAGGCTGTTTTGTGCCTCTTAAATGGGATGCTGTCAAGCTACCCTGGAAAATGTATATGGTTTATATCTGTATATATCTGTTTTCTCCAACAATTTCTGGAGAAAAAGATTGGAGAATTAGTTGAATTTTTACCCAATTTGCAGGTTTCTGAAACAGGTGTAATTTAAAATTCTCAGTAAAAAAATTTTTTAAATTCCATTTTGACTCTGTGCCTAGCACCCTTCATGCTATGTGGAGAACAGAAAAGTAGCAGAAAGTGTTCAGAGCCTTATAGATGCAGAATCCACTATGAGTGACAAAGTCAGCAAGAATCAAGTGTCTAGATCCTACCAGAGTGTCCTGCCTAAAACATCACTGTGTGGTTCACACAGTGCCCCTAATGACTTGTTTGTGTAACTAATATCACCTATCACATTGGGGTCATGCAGAACACAGTCCATCACACATCCAGGTTTGAAGACAGAGTCCTCAATAATAGCTAGCTCAAAGAATGAAGGAAACAACAGTGGACCATGTCAAAGGAATGCACAGACATTCAAACCACAATCAAACTCAGACCTAAACCTGTTCTGTCTCTAGAAGTTGATCAAGTGTTGTTATCATCATTCTACTAATGGGACATTCCTTACCATTTCTAAAGGCAAATTTTAATTTCTCTACAGCTAAGCTGAAACATAAATGCCATTACAGAACTGTACTTGGTACTCTGGAAGGCCACTGCTTAAAAAAAAAAAAAAGAAGACGACACTCTCATGGCCTAGTGGCAAGAAGCTGCACTGCAGTTCCAAAGTCATGGGTTTGAAGCTCCAGCTAGCTGCTCTGCGGGAGAAGGATGAGCAATCTTTACCCATGCGAGTAACTGCCTCTGAAAACCCAATGGAGGAGGCCAGCTATGGATCAATTCCATCTCTATGGAAGACAACAACATAAAACGAAGAAAAGAAATAATTGGAGGAGCTAACCAGATGACCTCCTTGCTTTGTGGTGTACACCATAGGGCAAGAGTGTTTGTTATGCTGCTAGAAAAATGGACTGCTAGAAAAACTACAGTGAGAGTTGAATATTCACTTTTTAAAGAACATTAGAGTTATTCTGAGGCAAAAATCAAATCCATTTCCATCGAGTTGGAATCCCCTCATAACTGACCCTCCACTTGGTTTCTGAGGGTGTAAATCAACCAGAAGAAGATTACATATTTTTCTCCAGAAAAACCACGGGTGTATTCAAGCTAGCAGAAAATCACGGTCATTGAGCTAGTTTATAGACAGCTTCTCATGGAGTATGGCGCCAGAGTTCATTCTGTAAAGGGCAGTTAAATAAGCTGAAGTGTTCTCTTTAAGACCCAGTTTTCCAGCAATTCTCAAAGCATGATTCATGGAACACTGATGATGAGGGAACTCTAAAATATCATGAAATAGGTAGTTCTATAGTCAAATGACTTACTTATCAATAAATATTACTTATCACAGTCTCCCTTTCCAGATTTACAATGTATATTTTCATTATAAAGAAAATTATCTAACTTCATTATTAACAGGGTTTTTCCTAATTAACTGAGGATAATTCATCAAGTATCTTCCACAATTAGAAAGGAGAAAATTACACCCTTGAAATCTTACACTTACTGATTTCCAAATTTTCTTCCAATGCTAATATTTTATTGTTGTTGTTGTTGCTGTTGTTAAGTGTCGTCGAGTCACAGGTGACTCATAGAGACCCTATGAACAAAAGACCTGAACACTTGTATAACTTTCATTCTTTCTCCAGGTTCATAGGGTTTCCGGAGGCAAGCTATGTAGAAAGTGGATGCCACCCCTGCTTCCAAGCTTGCTTTAATCAGGAAGCTCCACCAAACACTATCCACCACGGGTAACCACTATAGCATTTGACATATCATTATCTTCAGGATTTATAACTATGGTTTGGAAACAAATTTCTGGAGGCAGAGAACAAAGCAATTGTAAGAGATTTTCAGCCACAGGACTAGCTTATGCATGCCCAAATTCCTGATTATAAAAACTGTGAGATAAAACTTGTTGGGTTTTGTTGGTTTGTTTGTGTTGTGTGTTGTTGTTTGTTTCTTTTAAAAAAAAGTTTTTCTATTAGTGAGAAGAAAGGCCAAGGCAGTGAATATTGAGGTCCAGAGACTGAGGCTTACTGAGCACTCTGAAAGTCAAGGAAGGAAAAGAGCAGTTGGCGTAACAGCTCCAAATTGAGTCTTAGAGGGAAAAGATTGTTTTAAAAAAATTTCATTTTATTCTAGTTTACTTAAAAATTCCATATAAATTGTTTTTTACACTGGATCTTTCTCATTTCCTTAAACCACTCATTCCTCCATCCATCAAATTGTGTGACCCTATGATTACACCCTCCACCTATCCTCACCGGTGTGCTCCCCATGGTGACCCCCTTAGATCCTCATACACGTTTTACTTAGTTATCCATTTCTACAATAATGGTCTTATACAGTATTTATCCTAATGGGTCTGGGACAGTTCACTTACCATAATGCTCACCAGTCCATCCCAAGTGAAGTAGTGATTTACAAAAATCTTGTTCTCATGTGTTGTGTAGCATTCCATTGTGTGAATGTACCATAATTTCTTAATCCATTTGATTGTAGTTGCACATTTGGGCTGTTTCCATGTTCTTGCGATGGTGAATAACACTGCTATGAACATTGGTGTACATGTCTCTGTTTGTGCCTTATTTCTCATTTTTCTTGTAATATATTCCAAGCAGTGGAATAACTGGGTCATATGGAATTTCTATATTCAGCTTTCTGAGGAAACACAAAACTGACTTCTAGAGTGGTTGTACCATTTTACAATCCCAACAACAATGTATAAGAAGAGTTCCTATCTCTATACATCCTCTGCACCATTTATTATCTGCTGTCCTGTTAAACTTTGCCACTGCTACTGGAGTGAAATAGTATCTCATTGTGTGATTAGCGTCTCTCTTATTGCCAGTGATTTTGAGCCTGTCTTCATATGTTTGCCTGTTAGCCATTTGAATATCTTCTTCTGTGAAAATTCTTTCCATGTCTTTTGCCCATTTTATAATTGAGTTATCTGTTATTTTTCTTGTGGAGGCCCAGGAGCATTCTATAAACTTTCATTATGAGAGACCTACCAGAGATAGCACTGCCAGATATTTGTTCCCAGTTGGCAGGTGTTCTTTTCACCCTATTAGGGAAGAGTTTTTGATATGCACAAGGATTTACTCTTCAGAAGGTCTCATTCATCAATTTTATCCTCTTCAGACTGTGCGTTTCTGGCTATATTTGGCAGTCTCTTTATACCATAGACTAGTCTTCCTAAGCTGGATTTAAGTTTGTCTCATATGAACTTTATGGTTTGGGGCTTTACTCCCAAATCACTGATCCATTTTGAGGTGATTTGTGCATAGTGTGAGCTGTAGACTCCTGTTTCAGCTTTCTGCAGGTAGCAGTCCAGTTTTGCCAGCACCATTTGTTGAAGATGTTGTCACTTCCTCATTTGATAGGTTTATTTTCTTGTCAAATATCACTTGACCATAGATGATGTTGTTGTTATGTGCTGTCAAGTTGCCTGCAACTCATAGAAACCCTATGTACAACAGCTCTGAACCCTGCTCTATTCTGAGCCAATCTTATCGTCTCTGAAACATCTACCACCATTACACCAGTCACTGAGTCAATCCATCTCATCGAGGGTATTTCTCTCTTGCGCTGTTCCTCCAGTCTCCCAAGCATAATGACTCTCTCCAAGGACTGACCAACTTGCAACATGCCAGAAGTATGTTAGAAGGAGCTTCAGAATCCTTACCTCCAAAGAGCACCCTGGTTTTACCCTCTCCACAATGAACCTGTTTGTTCTCTTAGCAGTTCTCTTATTCAGTACTCTTCTCCAGCACCACACTGCTCAAAAACATCAATTCTCCTTTTATCATCCCTAGTTGTTATCCAAATCTCTGATTCATAGCACATAATTGTGAAGACCATGGCCTGGATCAGGTACACCTTAGTCTCCAGACTAACATCGTTGCTCTTCAGTGCTCTTGAAAGGTCCCTAACAGCAGACCTCCCCATGCAATTTGTCTTTTTATTTCCTGGCTGTTAATACAAAGACTGCTGACTGTGGAGCCAAGCAAACAAAAGCTGTTAATAATCTCAATCTCTTCTCCATCTATCATGATGCTGCCAATCAGCCCACTGGTAAGAATCTTTGTTTTCTTGATATTTAGCTTCAATTCATATTTAAGCCTGGAGTCCTTGACCTTCTGCAGCAAGTGCTTCAGGTTCTTCTCAGTTTCAGCAAACAAGGTTGAGTTCATTTCTGGGTTTTAAATTCTGTTCCATTGATCTATGTGCCTGTCGTTGAACCAGTACCATGCTGTTTTGGTTACTACCATTGTGTAGTAGGTTTTGAGGTCAGGGAGTGCTATGACTCCCACTTGATTTTTGTCTTTCAGAAGTACTTTGCTTATTCAGGAAGGAGGAAACCTTTTAAAAGAACTAAATTTCTTCAAGAATCTCTATATCTTTCCCGACATTTCAAAGAATAATATGAAATGCAATCTAAACTTAAAAAAGAATAAAGAAATTCATTTCGATTTCAACAAATAAATTTCAAAGAAAATACACAAGTGAGTAGAGGTTCCTATAGATTAAAAGCTCTTTAAATGCACATCCAGTTTATAATATTGAGGGTTTGGGGTTAAGGATATTATCTATGATGAGAAGCAAAGGAGAGGGGAGAAAGAAAACTCCAAAATGAATGCCAGAAAATATTGTGACAAATTTTACTAGAATATCTAGAAGCCAAACTAAAGGGAAGAGAAGCCCAAATAAAGAGATGAATAGAAGGGACCAAGGGAAGCTCAAGAAGACAAGGTATTATAACGGAATGTACAAAGAGTTGGAATTTGAGAATAAAAAAGCAAGAACTAAATGAATAAAAAAAATTGTAAAAAATATTTTTTAAAAAAAAAAGCAAGATCTAGCTCAGCGTTTCTCAAGCTGAAAGACCTGGAAAAACAAATTCAAGCCTTGAGTTGAACTACTGAGAGATGTTCTTGTTGTTGTTGTTGTTGTTAGTGCCGTCAAGTTGCCTGCCACCCTATGTACAATAGTTCTGAAGCCTGAGGTGTCCTATCTTACTAACTCCAATCCACCTATCTTCATTGCCCTAGTTACTGTACCAATACATCTCATCCGGAATCTTACTCTCCTGTGCTGTCCCTCTACCCTTCCAAGCATGATGTCCTTCTCAAAGGATTGGTTCTTCCTGGACACATGCCCAAAGTATGTGAGATGCAGCTTCAAAATCCTAGTCTCCAAGGAGAAACTTGCTTTCACTGTCTCCAAGAAAGACCTATTTGTTTTCTTGGCAGTCCATGGTACATTCAAAACTCTTCTCCAGCCCCACAACTCAAAGGCATCAATTTTTCTTCTATTCTTCTTAGTCATTATCCAGCTGTCTGGCACATAGCAAGGAATTGCCAAGACCATGGACTGGATCAGGCACACCTTAGTCTAGATTGACATTGCTGTTCTCAGTACTCTAGAAAGGTCCCTGACAGCAGATTTACCAAATGCTATTCACCTTTTGATTTCCTGACTGCTATCAGCAAAATCATGAATGATTCAGGAAGCATCAAGAGAAATGGAATAAATACACATAGTCACTATGCCAAAAAGAATTGACTAACATGGAACCATTTCAGGAATTAGTATATAATCAAGTGTCAGTGGAAATGAAGGAAGAAGTTGAAGCTGTAATGAAGACATTGGCAAAGATAGACCCCAAGAATCGATAGGATAACAATAACTGCAGCTGTTAGTTCCAAATAACATTCAGGCCTGAGCATACTCACCAGTCTTTTCCGGGAAATTTGAAAGACAGTTACCAGCCCAGCTGACTGGAAGAAATCCATAGTTGTTTCCATTCCCAAGAAAAGTGATTCATCAGAATATGGAAATTATTGAACAATATAAAAAACATAACATGCAAGCAAAATATTGCTTACGCTCATTCAAAAATGGCTAGAATGATACAATGACTGAGAGTTGCCAGAAGCTCATGCTGCATTTAGAAGAGGCTGTGACACTAGGGATATCATTGCTGATGTCAAATGGGTCCTGGCTGCAAGAAGAGATTCTCAGAATAAGATCGATTTTTATTGACTATGCAGGGGCATTTGACAACATGGATCATAACAAATTATGGCTAACATAAAGAAAAATGGGAATCTTAAAATACTTAACTGTGCTCATATAATACCAATACATACATAAGAAGCTTTTTTCTGAACAGAGCAAGAGAAGAGTACATGGTTTCAATTCAAGAAACGTGCATCAGGACTGTATCCTTTCTTTAAATCTATTCAATCTGTATGCTGAGCAAATCATTCAAGGAGCTAGATTGTGAGGAAGAATATTTCATCAAGATTGGAGGAAAACTCATCAGCAACCCATATTATGCAGATGATACAACTTTGCTGAAAGCAAAAAGGCTTAAAGTGCTTGCCACAGAAGATCAAAGACTACCGCCTTCAATAGTAATAAATTTTCTTTTTTAAAAAATAGTAATTACTTTAAAACATCAAAAAACCAAAAATCTTCACCACCAGGCCAATAATCAACATCATAATAGATGGAGAAAATATAAAAGTTGTCAATTATTTCATCTTACTTGGATCTACAATCAGCATCATTGGTACCAGCAGCCAGGAGATCAGGAGACATACTGTATTGAGAAAGTTGGCAGTCAGAAATATCTTCAAATTACTAAGGAGCTTTGAAGACTAAGATGCAACTTATTCAGGCCGTGGTCTTTTCAATAACGTGTAATGCATCTGAGAGCTAGACAATGCATAAGGATAACAGAAGACGAATCCATGTCTTTCAGTTATGTTGCTGGAGAAATGTATTAAATATCCCCCAGAAAGTCAAAAGAATAAACACATATGTCTTGGTGAAAGTAAAAAAGGGTGTTCCCTATAATTGACAATAGTAAAGTTTCATCTCACAAGTTTGGGCCTGTAGTTAGGAGAGACTGGTCCTTGGAAAAGGCCATCATTACTTAGAAAGGTGGAGGGTCAGCAAAAAAGAGGAAAACCCTCAACAACATGAATGACACAGTGACTGGTACAATGACTCAAATACATCTGAAATGAAGTAGATGGCACAGGATAGGGCAAGGTAATCCATTGTTCATAGGCTCACTATGAGTCATCAGAGACTTGATGGTACCTAGCAAAAACAATTTGGGGAGGGGAAGCCGTCTATGAGAATCAGAATTTTTCCTGGATATTTGGTGCTATTAGGGAATTATTGCTAGTTATTTAAGTATAGTAATAACATTATGGTTATAATTTTATAAATGTTAATATTTTTAAATATATATCTGAAGTTTTTCTATCTAAAAGACAACACTATCTAGGATTTCCTTCAAACTAGTCCTGGCATGGGAAATATAACTAAAAAGAGATTGGTTAAAATATGAGAGAATAGTTATGTGAGAACTTGTTATAGTATTTACTCTGAATTTGTAATTTGGAATCATTCAATATGTAAGGTTTCCTGTTTTGCTTTAAAAGAACAAACAAAGACAACAAAAAGGGCAAAAGAGATTGTTGTGAACAGAGTTTTTAAAACCACAAGTGGAAGAAATTTTAAGAGCAAGAAGGTCAAATACAATGTAGATGCAACAGAGAAGAATGAAACTGTGAGAACTGAGAAAAGAGACATTTAAATGGAGGTTTCAGAGAGAAAAGCACGTTGCAATAGAGATATAGGGGCAAGGATGTCAATGAACAAAAAGATTCTGCTGAAGAAAGGCTGCAAGCTATTACAACTATTCATTTCAAGAAGATACTTAGGAAAAAGATGATGACTGGAGGTCAAGTGAAGGTTTTTCAAGATGGGTAAAGCACGCTCATTTACTTCATTAGTGTTTCTTGTTACTTCCCTCGGAACATTGTATGTACTGCTTTTATTATGCTGGAATCAGATATGGAGAAAATAAATGTCATTGAGTGGACTAAAGACTCAGTAATTGCTTCTTTCAGGTTTTGCTTTTGTGGTTTGGTCTTTTCACTGTGTTCACGTTTTACTTCTTTAACAGAAGGAGAAAACACGAGCTTTCAACCTCAATAAAAATCAGAAAGCTTAGAAAAACCATCCAATTTTCTATTCAAATCCCTCTCCATTGTAACTTTAAAAACCATACAAAATTATTTCCTTTAACTACAGAAACAGTAGTTATTCCTTGGTTTTTCAATTACAATAAGACATTTTCGTTTTCTTCTTTCATATATCAGAGGTCCTGAAGACTTGAAGACTGTTCCCTAGTTTGATGATTTCCTTGAAGAATTCACAGGATTCAATCTATAGTAGTATTTACAGTTGTAATTTTTTTGCATCAAAACAAGATATCAACATGAAAAGGCTTATAGGGTGAAGTCAAGAGTAAACTGAATTTGAGTGTCTAAGAGTTCTTTCACCGATTTCAACAGAGAACAGATTTTATTCTTCAATGGAATCTAAATAAAACCTAAATGATTCTATACTAAACTTAATCAAAGATTGATATTTATGAGTCGTTGTTGTTGTTGTTACTGTCAGGTACCATCACACCTACTATATCTCACAAACAACCCTATGAACAGACATGAACCGTGCCCTATGCTATGTCACCATCACTATCTCTGATTCGCTCCCGCCCATTTTTACAGTTACTGTGTCAGTACATCTTGTTGAGAGGCTATTTCTCTCTCTATGACTCTCCATCTTATCCAGTATGATATATTTTTCCCCAAAACTGGCTCCTCGTGACAACATTACCAAAGCATGTGAGACAAAGGGTCACAATCTTCGCCTCAATGAGTACCTTGGTTGCACTTCCCTCAGGAAAGATTTGTTTGTTCTCTTAGCAGTCCAGGAGAACTGTCTCGAAATAGATATTCAGTACTCTTCAAAGGGACACCACAGTTCGAAGGTATCCATTCTTCTTCTATCATCCTTATTTAGTAATCAACTTCAGATACATAGGAAGCAATTGGAAATACTATAGCTTGGATCAGACACACCCAAGTCTTTTGTTACTCATTATTACTTTGGAGAGGTCCTTGGCGGCTAACTTTCCCAATGCAATATGTCTTTTGATTTCTTTTCTTTTTTTTTTTTTTTAACTTTTTGACTGTTGTTTCCATAGGTGTTGACTGTGGATTCAAACAAAATTAAATTATTGACCACTTCAATATTTTTTCCATTTATCATGATATTGACCTGTTGGCCCAGTGGTGAGGATTTTTCCTGTCTTGATGCTGAGATGTAATCTAAATTAAAGGCTGTAATGTTTTGATCTGTTGTAAATGCTTCTTCTTCCCTTTCTGCAAGCAGGATTTTGTCATCTGCATAGTCTAGCCTGTTGATGTGTCTTTCTCCAATTCTGATGCCACATTATTTTTTATAAAGACCAGTTTCTCAAATTATTAGGTCAACATACAGATTGAGTAGGTATGGAGAAAGAACACAACCCTGTTTCTCGACTTTTAAGCATGCAGTGTTCTCAAGTTCTCTTCTGACAACTGTTTCTTAATTTATATTTACGTTCCACACATTAAGTGTTCTAGGAGTCCCACTCATCTCAATGTCATTCATATCTTGTTATGACCCTAATAGTTCGATATCTTTGCATAGACGATAAAACACAAGTAAACATCTTTCTGTTATTCTCTGCTTTCAGCAAGATCTGTTTGACACCAGCAATGATAGCTCTCATTCTGTGATCTCTTCTAAGTCCAACTTGAGTTGCTTTTAATAATTTTCAGCAATATTTTACTTGCTTATAATATTAATTATACTAAAAAAGAAAGGTTAAGAATGATATCATAACAATAGCAAAGAGTTGGAAACAACTTAAGTGCCCATCAACAAACAAATGGATAGTGTGGTATATTCACACAATGGAATACAACGCTGCATTGAAAAACAAGGAACTCATGAAATATTATACAAAATTTGTGACCCTGGAGGGCATTATACTGAGTGAAATAACTCAGTCACAGAAGAACAAATACTGCATGGTGCTATTATTGTAAGGCAGGACTGACATCGGCGTTGAGGGGAGACTGAGAAAGAAGGGATAAATTATATATAATGAATTGAAACAGATGAGAGAGAGAACTGTTTAAAAGGAATATAAGGTTAGGTATTATTGTAATGAAAGGCGTCCAGAATGAAAGCTGTATAGTGGAGTGGACCTGGGGAGGGATTGTATAACAATGAAAGAATTTTTATTTTACTTTTCAAAGAGAAGATTGACAATGGGGAGGGGGGAATAGGGAAGGGTGAGCAGGGAGAAAAGTGCAACAACAAATGAATGGAAATCTAAAGTCTCTATAAGCTTTCATTAAAATTAATAATGATTTTAAAAAGAACGATATCATGGTTAAAATCTCTAAGATTGTCTCTACCAGGAAAGCTCGTTAGGGACCTGAGGATACTGTAGAGGAGGAGGGCAGGGACAAGTGTTACTATACAGCTGTTCTTAGGTACTATCTCAGCTCTGACCACAGTGATACTACGTTCAACAGGAGGAAGCTCTGCTGGGCTTTAACCCATTGTTGAAGTCAGTGTTTCAGTCCATCTCATTGAGGGTCTTCCTCTCTGTCACTTTTGCATGATGTTCTTTTCCAGGAACTGGTCTGTCCTGAAAACATGCCCTAAAATAGAGGATATGAAGTTTAAAAACAAACAAACAAACAAACAAAAAACCCCAAACTGTTGACACTAAATTCTATGAAATGTTCACAGTATTACACCTTTACTCACTTCATTGTCAAACCTGTCAACCCTGTCATACTAGTTGTGATTATGTACCTTTGCGTCTGAGCTGACTCATAACTATGAGCCAGCTGATCCTCCATCGGCCTTTCTAAGGCAGTAAGTTGCATGGAAGGAGATTGCTCCTCTTTCCTCCACAAATCATTTGTCTTTGGGTTTGGCAGTGCAGCTCCTTACCACTAGACTACCAGAGCTCACTACGGGTTGTTGTTATGTTCCAATGAGTCACCTATAACTCAGAACAACCCAATGGCTCATAGTAGGACAGAGTTCAGAGCTATTGTGCACTGGGTTGCTATAAGCTGTAGGCCACTCAACAGCACATAACAACAACAACAGTGGCTGGAGAAGCTTATTGAACACATCATGGACTGCTAAGAGAACAAACAGGCCTGTCCTGAAAAGGGTGAAACCACGTTGCTCCTTGGAGGCCAGGATTATGAAACTCTATCTCGTATACTATGGGCATGTTGCCAGGAAGGACCAGTCCTTGGAGGACATCATGCTCAGCAGGTTGGAGAGACAGTGCAGGAGAGGAAGATTCCAGATGAGATGGATTGACACAGTAATTGGAGTCATGGGGGTAGGTGGGTCGGAGTCAGTTAGACTGGCTCACGATAGGGCAGGATTCATAGCTGTTGTGCATAGGGTCACTGTGAGTCACAGGAAACTTGATGGCAGATAACAACAACCCCATAGCTCAGAGTAGACCTGCCCCATAGTATTTGCAAGGTTGCAATCTTTACAGAAGCAGACTCCTACATCTTTCTCTCTAGGAGCAGCTGGTGGGTTCAACCTCCAAGACTGTTTCACTAGTAGCCATTACTTAATCACTGTGCCACCAGGACTCCTGTCAGTGTAGTCTATAATCTACCAAACAAAATCCTTGCTCTCTATTCTGGTATTAAGATCTGAGTTGGCAATATTGTCTTCTTTTTCTAGTCTCACCTTCCATATCACTTTCTATATCACAGCCAAGGTGAACAAGGCAAGCATTGAGTAATGATTCTCAGGACAAATTAGTCAAAAACAGTACCAAATACCCAATTTGAAAAGAAATTGTACTTTTTTCCCCCCCCAATGAAAATTTTCTCTCAGCTATTAAGTATGAATAGGACCACAGACCTCATTTTTTTAGCAATCAGCTAGTACTTAGAGTCTTCATCTCGTCAGTACCCTGGAGTCACCAGGGGAGTGTTAAGACCTATTGGTGCCTGTTCCATCCCTCAATTCAGTCGGGATGGGTATTGGGAGTTTTAAAAGCTCTCCAGGGTGTGCTAGTGCACAGTCAGGATTGAGAAACACTGACCTGAGCAAGCTCCCTTTGCCTGTGTTTCTTTCCAAAACAAACAACATGACATTTGCAAAATAAAGTCCACGCATGGTAAGAATCTGCACTGCCATCCCAAAGGCAAGTGGTTTGAATTCACCAGCTGCTCCAAGGGAGAGAGACGGGCAATCTCCTCCCGTGCAATTACAGCCTCCAAAAACTTAGTGAAGGGTCAGCTATAGGTCAGTTCTAACTCGATGGTAACAGCAACAACATCTGGGATTACTATCCTTCCCCCAATCTTCATTAGTCCTCTTTGAAATCTAACTCAAAAGTTGTTTTCCCAAGAAGCCTTGCCTGATCTCAGCAGAAGCTTCTTCATCTGGAATCCCCTACTCCCTCCACTTGCACGGCTCACTGTCTCACCTCTCACATTATTCAGACCTGCACGTTCCACGCTGTCCCTCTTGTCTTCAGTGCTTTTTCTATCACCTTGCCCAGGCTTGATTTTGATTCTGCTATTGCTAAAATTCTGTGGTTTGACATTACATGATACTTTGAAAAATCACCACGTGACCTTTTTCTAATGAGAAATTTACCCAGTACATTAATAAAGGTGTGATCTTCTAATACTTCCCAGGTCATGATTTGTTCTGAAAGCAAATGCTCTTCGTACACAATTGCTTCATGTCTGTGTGAAAAATGGGCGATGAATAAGGAAGATGGAAGAAGAGTAAAAGACCACAAATTTCAATATGGATACAGACCACAGAGGAACTGAGGATGCCTTTGAGTTGTGACATTCGAGAAGAGTACTGAATAGCCCTTGGACTGCCCAAAGAACAAACACGTCTGTCCTGCAGGCAGCGCAAGCAGGGTGCTACCTAGAAATAAGGATGGTGAAACTGTCTCTCATGCTTTGGGGATGTTATCAGGAGGGGCCAGTCCTGAAATAAGAAATCATATTTGAAAAGTAGAAGGTAGCAAAAGGCAGGAAGACCCTTAAGGAAATAGATTTCCACGGCATCTGCAACAGAGATCATTAGCAGAGACCATTAGGATGGTTCCAGATAGCACAAGGTTCTGATCTGTTGTTCAGAAGATTGCTATGAGTTCTAGTCAACTCAATAGCACCTAAAAACAAAAGCAACAATCCTTTTAAGCCTCCAGTCAACCATATGGCTGTATTTTATTTTTTCCCCCTTCTCACTGACTAAACATTTTTCAGGCTTAAACTATAGAGACTAAAATTGGAAATGTGGGATTTCAAAGGAAAACATAACTGGTGGCCTTTGTCTACCTTCTGTCACCTACCATATATTGGGCTGGGTTTGCTCCCATATTATAGAAAAGGGCAAAGAAATGAGAATTATCATGCATCATTGATCTGCAATAGCTTGGGTTTCGTATCCTGATTGCTCTGAGGCTGACAGTTCACTTATATTTTGAAACAGACACCTGTTAATTCAGCTTCCTCCTTTAATCTCACTCTTTTACCTGGGGCATTTTAATTATCCTACAATTAATATACTCCTGATTTTGCCCTCGTGGAAAGGTGAGATGTGAGAAGGCTGACTCGGGATGCTGTTCTGATATTAATTCATAGCCCACATACTCCATCTTTCTTTGTTCTTCCTGAAAGTTCTTGGCTTTTTGATCCCTAATTCTGACTCATTCTGCGTAATAATAGGTCTCAAAACTCTCCCATCACCACTCTGCCCAACACACACACACACACACACACACACACACACACACACACACTTGGATGGAAACATACATGCCAATTAATAAATGAGGTGTCCTGTGCTAACATAATCATCATTTTATAATCCACAAATTAAAAAAGTGTAGGTGTCAAATCTCAGCTTTACAAGCATGTGTTGCAAGAACTTGGGGACCACGCTTCCCAGTGGAAAAAGACAGCCATGTAAGAAAGCAATAGTCTCTGAAATTGGAAGGATGTGGAAAAAGAAATATAAAGACCTTTTTCTTTGTTCTCTAGGTGTTCTCCATGACCCTTGGACTAATTTTCAATTCTCAGTAGAGGAGGAGACAGGGCCCCATCCTGTCCTGGCTTTATGGGTATTCCCAGCTAAGTAAGGTTAATGTGCCAAACTGAATATCTTTCCAAATTAAAATTAAGCTCTGGGTCATCTGCGGGGCAGTGTGAAACCTCATCTGCAGTACCCAATCGCCCTGCCTCCCTAGACGCTGACCTTCAGCTGTGGCTGGAGTCTGCCGCTGTTCATAAGTAGTCCTCTGGGTGAACATTTGCCGGGAGGACACAGTGGGACTTGGACTCTGGCCATGTAACACAGGCTGCCTGCTGGGGCCAGAGCCCTCCCTTGTTCACGTGTGTACGGGGATACGGTTTTGTGGAGAGATTTCATCTGCCTTGTATTTCTTTATTTCTTTTCCTTTTTTTCCCCTGCCCGTCCTAAACGCTACCATTCCCCTTAGTAGGTGTTTTAGACCTCTGCAGGTCCATCCTTTTGCCTGATAATTCTGATAAAGCAGTGGTGTGCTCATCCTGCCTTTGAATTGTTGTTCTGTGTGCCTTCCAATCAGAACCAATCCACGGCTCATCTCCTGGCAGGTTTTCAGAGGCAGTTAATTTCACGGGAGGAGACTGTCCATTTTTCTCTAGCAGAGCAGCTGTTGGATTCGAAAGTCATGTCTTGAATTACAAAACACTAAAATACTATGCTTTGGTCCTAATGCTCTATTTCGGTCTACAGACCACCAACTTCATGCTAAAACCTTTGTATTTTTACTTCCATTAGCACCAGAGCAGGCCTTTGCCATTGGTACTGATACTGTTATTCCCACAATACAGACGAGAACATTAAGGCATGTGTCACTCAACTTTAGGTGTTCTGCCAACTCTCCACCATGACACACAGTTTCCTGCTTGGTGCTCAGTCAGCTCAGTGATCAAAGCGGCATGTCTAACATAGGAAAGTGCTATATCATACTGAGAAAGGGGAAAGGGCATGTGATTATTGCAGGAGCTACACTCGTTGCTACAAGCGGCAAAAAGAAAAGAGACTGGGGTAATGCTTTTCTAGAAATTATGGGGGCAACAATTTTCCAAGCCATGATTCCTTCCTCAAGAATAACTTTGTTGCCCTTTCTATGAAGATGGCGCGGAAAGCGAAGAAGGAAGCCCCTGCCCCTCCCAAAACTGAAGCCAAAGCAAAGGCATTGAAGGCCAAGAAGGCAGTCCTGAAGGGCGTCCACAGCCAAAAAAAAAGAAGTAGATGTTCATTGAAATGAAAAATAAACAACCTAAATTAAAAAAAAAAGAAGATCCGCACGTCACCCACGTTCTGGCTGCCTAAGACGCTGAGACTCCGCCCAAATACCCCCGGAAGAGCGCCCCCAGGAGAAACAAGCTTGACCACTCTGCCATCATCAAATTTCCCCTGACCACTGAGTCAGCCATGAAGATAGACGATAACAACACACTTGTGTTCATTGTGGATGTCAAGGCCAATAAGCACCAAATTAAACAAGCTGTAAAGAAGCTCTATGACATTGATGTGGCTAAGGTCAACACTTTGATTAGGCCTGATGGAGAGAAGAAGGCCTGTGTTCGACTTGCTCCTGATTATGATGCTTGGATGTTGCCAAAAAAATTGGGATCATCTAAACTGAGTCCAGCGGGCTAATTCTAAATGTAATAAATTTTTCTCACCATAAAAAAAAAAAAAACAACTTTGTTGTTACTGTTAGGCACTCTCAAGTTGAGCACAGCTCATAGCGATCTTAAGAAGAAAAAAGATCTGAACCTTGTTCTATCCTGCACCATCCTCACACTTCCTGACACACAAGAGCCCCTTTGCAGCAGTCACTGTGTCAATCCATCTGGTTGAGGGTCTTCCTCTCCTTTACCAACCCTCCACCCTTTCCAACATCATGTCCCTCTCCAAGGAATAGCCTCTCCTAACAATATAAAACCTGGCATTAGCACTAATGCAAAGGATCCTAACGTGGTCATAAACTGGCCTTTTTATTAAATCCAGATTGCCTAGTAATGTGAAAATATACAAAATGATTACTTCCTCTTTACCATTTGATTCTTTAAAGAGAGAGAGAGAGAGAGAGAGAGAGAGAGAGTGTGTGTGTGTGTGTGTGTGTGTATTCGCCTCTACTTTCATTGCTTGTGCAGTCTTCACTATCTTGAATGATTTTGTGCTGAATACCCCATTATTACATATTGCCTTTTTTCACCTTCTTTCAGAGTTTCAGTTTGAAAACTTTCTCCACATGTCTTCTGATGATGATTTTCCAGTTTCTCAGTCTTATGTTACAGATGAAGCCAAAAACTCTGTGCTGAGATTCAGATCCAATGTTCCTGCCACTCCTCCAGTCATACCTTTACTCTCCAAATGCAGAAGTAAAAGAAATGTTCTTAAGGTAGCAGCTGAATGCCATTGTTACAGAGCTGGGCAGAGGGGGATTTAAGCTGCAGTTATTGCCAGGTTTGGGCAGATGCAGGTACGAGTGATTCTGTGCAAGGTCCGGGAATATATTTTCTTTCTTCTTTTTTAGTTTTCCAAGTAATTCTGGTGAGTTTCCAATCAGACCCAATGACCTACAAATTCCTTCAGGGGGTTTTATTTCATCAGCAGACAAATGTAACAAATCTCCTACTGAATTGGAAGCATTTTCGGAATAGGAGTTGCCGCTTTGGTAGTACAGTGGTTAAGATACTCAGCTGCTTACTAAAAGGCAGATGATTTGAACCCACTAACAGATCTGTGGGAGGAAAAACCTGGTCATCTGCCAAGGATAGCCCAGAAAAACCCACGAGGTGATTCCACTCTGGCCTGTAGGGTGACGAGGAGCTAGAAGTGTCTTGATGGCGTGAAAAAATGAAGAGCAGGTTGTACCAGATCACGGCTTGTTTTAACAAATTAAATTCTATTGGATCATGAGCGTGTTCATTAATTTATATGTTGTCTGTCCCAGTTTGGGAGCTACCGTGGTCTAGCTGAATATTTTAACAGGTCCACAAAGTCTAAAATATTTGTTAAAATATTTAAGAAAAGGTTTGCAGAAGATAACTCTTGTCTGATCCTTTCCTCCTCCTAAGATACAGATTTGGCAAGCGATCTACACATAGTAGGGACTCAGTTGAAAGACATTCAATATCAGGTTAACTAAAATGAGCTGAATTAAAGTAAATCTTCTCAACATATTATTTGAAAAGAATCCAAGGTGCTATGCCTCCTGAGATTATTTGCATTTTAATAAGTAACTCATAAAGATGCCAAAGCCTTTATTTAAAGACTGAAAGGAATACCTAATTGCTAAAATTGCAAGCACCTGTAATTATGAATATGCAACTCTATTTTATTGGATTGAGAAATATCCCCTAGAACATTTAAATTTAACCAAAGGATTGCTACTCAGTTTACTAGAGTGTAAAATTTCCTCCACTGAAGTCTGTTCATTGGAGGATATGATAGCATTTATGTGGGGTGAAGGGTGGGGATCTTAGAGATTATTTGTTTTGCTGGTTTTCTTTTTTGTTAGTCCAACAAATTCTCCCTGTGGGAAAACTCTGATTGGTCTTCTTAAAAGCTGTCACCACTTCCTACTCTCTAATTCCTTGAACTCTCTTCCCACGGGGACTTTTACTATTGTTGTTGTTATTATTATTACTGTGCACAGGTATATTAGCAAAATATGTTGGCAGATTTTGTTACTTAACTTCACCTTGTTCTAGAACTGAAGGGAAATTGCTCTAAACGAAATACCCTCAATGCCAAATCAATTTACCTGGGGAAGTTGTCTGTCATCTACATTGATGGAGTTCTTTTTAAGGCCCTGTAACCTGAGAAATTCTTAAATTTTAATTACTTGACATAAATGATCATGATTGTAATGTATCACTACCGATTCTTGGGTAACCCAAACCTTCCCAGAAAGAAGGCCTTGGGAAGCTGACTTGAGAGATAGCACGCTGACTTCAGCAATGGGCAGATCAAGGTCTGAATTTGGAGTTTACCAGCCAGGAAGCTCTGGTGGCCTAGTGCTAAGAAGCTGTCTTGCAATCCCAAAAGCGTGTGGTTTGAATCCACCAGATGCTTTAAAGGAGAAGGAAGTTCTCATCCTGTGTGATTAAACCATCTCTGAAAACTCACTAGCAGGGTCAGGTATGGTGGGTCAGTTCCAACTTAATGGCACACAGCAACAATACTTTGAATAAATTAGGTGTTCTGGTGGCATAGTCTATAGGGAATTACTTTTCTTACCCACACCTTGCCTCTCTGGCAGTTCAAATCCATCTGTGGTTCCACAGGAGAAAAATGGACAATCTTCTCCCCAACAACTTATATAGCCTGGAAATCTGATGAAGTGCGTTATATGAGTTGGTTTGGAATTGAAATGTGTTGAGGTTTTGAGTTTTCTTCTAACTTCTAGAAATGATTGGCTCTCTTCTAATACTCGTTTCTTCAGACATAAGTGAGACAAAAAGGATAAGATATTAAGAATACAAAGAACTTGTCACAGCATTAACACATAGTAGCATTAAGTAAATGCTATCTTTCTTTATTATTTTAGTGCAAATTAAGTTATTATTATAGAAGATATAGTCTCACAACTGTTAAGCTGTAGAAAAATCTAGCATATATACTTTTTTAAAATGAAGATTCATAACTAGCCAATCTATAATTACTGCATCAGACTTGTGTGGATGTGTGTGTGTTGTGTTTTCAATTTAAAGTTTCTGGGTGGTGCAAACAATTTGCTCTCAGTGGGCAATCCCACTAGGGAGCACTAATGAGTTCATAGGGAGTTGCACCACTAAACTAAAGGCCATAGCTAATCTGCGAGTTCAGATTCACCAGTGGTTCCACGGGAGGAAGATGGGCAGTATCGTCTTGTGGAATTTATTCCTTGGAAGATCCACTGGAGGATCAGCTCTGATTCCATTCCAACCTGAAAGCGGTAAGTTTGTGATGCAGAAAAGAGCTCTGGTGCCATAGTCCCCAGAGAGGTGCACTGCTAACTCAAAGGCCATGTCTCTCTACTGGTTCAAGTCCACGAGGGGTTCTGCAAGAAAAAGACAATCTCCTTTCTGAGACTGAATGATCTACAGCCTCAAAAACCCAACGGAGGGTCAGTTATGGGTCGCTTTCTGTTTGACAGTAGTGAATGAAAAATGAGTAATGAAGAAGTTGGCAGTCTGAGTTCACATCACACTTTAGAAAGACCTAGTGATCTGTCAATCTACTTCCATTAAGATTATATATGATACATAATCTTAATGGAATTAAGATCATATAGAATCTATTTCCATTAAGGTTAAACTCTAAATACTTTACACACTGTACCACCAGGCCTTGGAATGAGTGGTATCTTTGAAATCCAGTGCTTCTCTGTCTATAGATTGTATACAATATGTCTTAGCTTAGTATTCACAAGAAACCAAAGCCAAGGCAAAGCTTTCATACCACCACTTTATTTTTTAGGGGAGGTAAAAGTGATAGATCGGAAAATAAGGTGGGAAAAGGAAGGAGAGGCACCAGGTACTTTGTAAGTCTGACCACCTTTTGCTACAGAGCACTGCAGCCTGGCCAGTGTTCCTTTAGTGTCTTCAGAGAAGCATGTGCATCTCAGGCAGAGTGAGGGGGGGAAAGGGACAAAACCATGTCCACAAGGCTCTGTCTTCCCTTGTTCAAAGTTTCTGCCTACCAGGCCCTATTACTGTCACTCTACTGTATTGTGTTTGTCATGGACACAGAGTAGATCAAGGAAGTTCCCCATTCTAGACGGAGTGTAAAGAGTAGAGCAGTGGGTGCTGATAGTAGGAGAAACTGGTCCAAATAGGTTTTGACCTTGAGCCCAGAGAGAGCTGGCCCTGGAGGTCAGCAGCCTAACACTTCAAAGAAAATTAAATCAAAAAGGAAGTCTGTTAAACTAAACTCTTATGATTCATCCTTAGGAATTTAGCAAGGCCTTGCTATTTGCCTGAATGATGATGGCAATGTATACTTAATTTTTTATAAATAATTTTTAAACTATAAAAGTAAGTGGGAAACAGGAGAAAGAAAAGATAACAAAATAAGTTCTCCAAAATTTCATATATATATAATATAAGCTGTTTTTTTCCTTAACTTACTATATTTTGTGGTGTTGGAGAAGAGCACTGAACATCCTATGAACGGCCAAAAGAACAAATATGTCTTGGAGAGGGTGTATCCAGAGTGCCCTTTGAAAGCAAGAATGACAAGGGTTTGCCTCACATACTTTGGACATGTTGCAAGGAGGAGCAATACCTTGGAGAGGGACATGATGTTGTGAAGGGTGGACGGTCGACGAAGGAGAGGAAAACCCTCAGCCAGGTGGATTGACAAGGTTACGTCTGCTATGGGCTCTTGTGTGTCAGGAAGTATGAAGATGGCACGGGATAAAGCAGGGTTCAGATCTTTTGTTCATAGGGTTACTATGAGTCGTACTCGACTTGGCATCTAACAATAACAACAACAGTCTGAAATTTCCTTTATTACGGTTGATAATATTCCATTTTACAGTTGAGTCATAGCTTATTTCATCAATGTTTATTACTGATTATCTATATTGTTAACAATGACAAAGTTAATTCTTTTTAAATTTTTAAAGACTTTTTTATCTTCTTATATTTTTAAAGAAAATTCCTAGGAGATAAGTTGCTGGTTTAGAGATGTATACTCTTTTGATGCTTTGAGTATATAACTTCTCTTCCAGGAAAGCTGAACTACTATAAACTTCTGCAGCAGCATCCAAGGTTAGGATGTGCGTTTCCAAATGGGCAGACTCTGATTAATGGCCCTGACCTCCGCTGAAGCCCTTCTCAGAGTGTTGAGATTGACTACGTGTTATTCCAGTCAATCAGCACTCCGCCTTATCATCAAACAAGGCTGTGAGAGCTCTTAGGTGGTGTTAGCGTCTATGTGTCCTGGATCTACCTTTCTATTTTCTTTCATCTTTACCTGAGAAACTTGCCAGCCTGATCATCACACTCAATATCATGCAATAATATTCATCTTGGCTTAGATCCTTTGGAAGTCAACAGCAGTTCTAACAAATTATATTTTTCCAGGCCTTGATAGGACATTTTCTGTTGTGGTGAGAGAAATTCCCACACACATAATCCTGAGTAACCTGTTTGCCAACCCTGCAGCACTAAACCACAATTTTCAATGTAGCGTAGTCCTTTCATCTCTGGGAAACACATTGGCCTGGCCAGCTAGGTCCTTGGTGTGCATAAAACAATAATAAGCATTTATGTTGTGCTTCTAATCTTCAAAGTATTTTGTGAACATTAACTAATTAATTTTCGTATTATCCTTGTAAAATTAGTAAGTACTATTTTTCCCTGAAATAAAAACAGTATAAGCCATTAAAACTTTTGACACAAAACAAAAGCCCAGGCTCTAATGGTCTGGGAAGAAATGACTGTCGATTAACAGCTCAGTAGTGAGAGTGCAAGGAAGCTGGTGAGATCAGTGATTTACCCAGAACCATAAAGGGAATCTATAGAAGGAGAGCAGTTATATTTTACTTAACCAGTGTTCATTTCTAACCGAGGAACCATGGTGGCGTAGTGCGTAATGTGTCAGGTTGCTACCCTGACACAAACCCACCAGCACTTCCACAAGAGATAGGTAGGTAGTCTCCTCCTGAAAAGATTTCTAACCTCCTAAATCTGGAGATTGGAAGCAGGAGTGGCATCCACTTTCTAAATAGCATGCCTCCAGAAACTCTATGAACTTTGGTTAATGTCGATAGTTATAGAAAGGCTTCAGGCCTTTTGTTCACAGGCTCATTATGCGTGACTCGAAGGAAATCAACAACAACACAAATCTAAAGCATCATCTGTGGGTGGCTTCTGACTCAATAGCATTTAACAACAAAAATAAATCTAATGGAGACTCATTAGCAGTTGGAATTGACTTATCAGGAATAGTTTCCTTTTTGGGTTTTGCTTTGTTTATTTTCTTTTTCTATCAACATTGCACATTTTGCTTCCTTCCTCTTCTTTTCCCTTCTCCAGTCTACGTCTTAATGCACTTCTTGTTCCAGATTATCATCATACACATAATGTCTAATCATATATTCTTTCAGACAGTTTCCCCCCTCCTCTATTCCAGTGCAGCGTTCATTATCTGTTTCCTATTCTCCTCCCAACCCCCATGGCAGTCCAATTTTATAACAGTACTTTATGTGGTATTTGTCCTTTTGTGACTGAGATATTTCACTCAGCATAATGTCTTCTAGTTTGACTCATGTTGTAGGATGCTTTAGGCAGAATATTAAATGATTCAGGAAGTATTAAAAGCCGATGGAAAGAATACACGGAGTCATTTTATTGAAAGGAATTGGCAGATACAGAAGAATTTAATGAAATAACATATGAGCAAGAGCCTATGGGGATGAAGGAAGAAGTTCAAGCTGCTTTGAAGGAAATAGCAAAAAATAAGGCCCAAGGAATAGATGGTATACCAATTGATATATTTCAGCTAACAGATGCTGCCCTGGATGTGTTCACCAAGTTGTGCCAAGAAATCTGGAGAACAACCACTTGGCCAACTGATTGGAAGAGATGTATATTTGTTCCCACGCCAAAGAAGGGTGACCCAACAGAGTGTGGAAACTATAGAACAATCTCGTTGATTTCACATGCAAGCATGATTCTACTGAAGATTATCCAAAAATGACTGGAACAGCACATCAGCAGAGAACTGCCAGAAGTCCAGGCTAGGTTTAGAAGGAGTTGTGGTACTAGGAATATTGTAGCTGATGTTAGATGTATCTTAGCTGAAAGCAGGGAATACCAGAAGAATATCTGTCTGTGTTTCATTGATTATGCAAAGGCATTTGACTGCATGGATCATAACAAACTGTGGCTGACTCTGAGAAGAATGGGAATCCCAGAACATTTAATCGTGCTAATGCAAAACCTCTACTTGAACCAAGAGGCAGTCATCAGAACAGAGCAGGGTAACACTGCATGGTTCAAAATTGGGAAGGGTCTATGCCAGGGATGCATCCTGTCTCCATACCTTTTCAACCTGTATGCAGAGCAGATTATCTGCGAGGCAGGGCTCTATGAGGAGCAGTGTGGCGTCAGGATTGGTGGAAGATCTGTTAATCTGTGTTATGCAGTAGACACAACCCTGCTTGCTGAAACTGAGGAAGACCTCATGCACTTGCTGCAGAGGGTCAAGGACTAAAGCCTTCAGTATGGACTGAGGCTAAATGTCAAGAAGACAAAGATTCTCACCACTGGACCAACTGGCAGCATCAGAATGGATAGCGAAGAGATTGAGATTGTTCACAGCTTCAGTTTGCTCTGCGCCATGGTCAACGCTCTTGGCACCAGCATCCAGGAAATTAAAAAACGTATTGCAATGGGAAAGTCTGCTGCTAGGGACCTCTCTAAAGTATTCAAGAGCAGCAGTGTCTCTCTGGAGACTAAGGTGCGCCTGATACAGGCCATGGTCTTTGCAATCACTTGTTATGCATCAGAGAGTTGGACAGTGACTAAGGAGGGTAAAAGGAGAATTAATGCCTTTGAGCTGTGGTGCTGAAGAAGAGTATTGAATGTACCCTGCACTGCCAAGGAAACAAAGAGATTCATCCTAGAGAAGATTAAACCAGGCTACTCCTTGGAGGCAAGGATTCTGGGGCTTCGTCTGACATACTTTGGACATGTTGTAAGGAGGGACAGGTCCTTGGAGAGGGACATCATGCTTGGGAGGGTGGAGGGACAGCATAGGAGGGGAAGACCCACTATGAGGTGGATTGATTCAGTGACTGGGGTAATCGGGATGGGTGTGTCAGAGACAGTGCGATTGGCACAGTATAGAATAGGGTTTAGGGTTGTTGTACAGAGGGTCCCTATGAGTCGCAAACAACTCGATGGCACATAACAACAACAACAACAATCATCAAGTGAATAATAGTTCCAATCTCTCCGCAACCTTATCAATATTTGTTGTTTTCTGCCCTATTGAACGTTGCTATCATTGCTGGGGTGAGATGATGTCTCACAGGACATTTCTTCATGCATCTTTTGCAATCTCAATGTCTTCTTCAGTGAAGTGTTTATTCATATCCTGTGCCCATTTTGTGATTGGGTTATTTACCTTTTTCTTGTTGAGGTACTGGAGCTTCTATACCCTTTAGATATGATTCCCTTATCAGATATGTTTTAATTCCTAAAGAGAGATATGGGTCCCTTATTAGATATCTTTTAATTCCTAAAGGAAGATCAAAATGTAGGTCAGTCTCACTGCCTTTGAATCAGAACTGATACATAATCAACTCTCCATTGGGTTTCCAACACTATAAATCACAGGGGAGAAGATTGTCTTTTCCCTCAGAGCTGCTGGTTGATTTGAACCACTGTAGAGATGTGACCTTTGTGCTTACAGTTCATCTCATAAAAACTATGCCACCAGAGATTCCTAAAAGATAGATGTTATTGTTGTTGTGTGTCAACAAGTTAGAACGGACTCAAAGATAACTCTCTAGTGAGTTTTCAAATGCAGTAATTTGAACGAGATTGACCATTTTTATCCCTCAGAGCACCTGATGCATTCCAGCCGGGTGTTTTTGGGTCGGCAGCACAACTCCTTACTACGAAGCCACCAGAACTCCTAAATGGCAGATTGTCCACAATAATGCAGCCAAAACTCTTTACAAAGAGTTAAGGGTATCTGACAAATTCAAGGTCACCTCTATACCACCAAATAATGTGAAGGGAAGGTATAAAGAGTTATAAATATTTAAATTAATGATAGTAGAAGAAGAAAATATATCTTAGAAAACAGCTGCACTAGGCATTGAATTTAAAGGTTAGACATTAATGAAGAAACTTAAAATACAAATGCAAATGACAAGTAGCTTTGCAGTGAATAATGAGAAAACTCATGAATTCTTAGTTTGCTTTTTTTTATAGGTAAGCAAATAATGTTGACTATCAGAAACGAAAATTTTGGGGAGTAAATAAGCATATAGCTTTTATTACTTTCAGTGAAAAACTTAACTTGCTTTATATATCTGGGACTCAGTAATTACTTTTTTACCTTAGTGCCTTGAGTAGCTAATAAAGAATTCTAAGTTTTAACACTTCCAAGCCTTAACTTAGCATTAACTTGATTGTACTCTAGACACCATTCTAACAAGAAAAATGTCATCTGGATGTGATTTTTTTTTTTTACTATACATGTATGGTCAATATGATATGTTTTAGGGGACTGTGTACTAGACTCTTGGAACTCAAAGTTAAAACAGTAATATTGAAATAGGCTATTGTTGTTGCTATTTTAAGATGCCATAGCATCAAGTACAACTCATAATGATGCTATGGAAACTCGATCTGAACCTTTCCCTGTCCTGTACCATTCTCGTTATCTCTGACACACTTGAGTCTATCGCTACACTCACTGTGTCACTCCACCTTCTTGAAGCTCTCCCACTACATCTCCCAGCATGATGTACTTTTTCCAAGGAATGGCCCCTCCTTACAACTTGTTCAAAGTATCTGAGACAAAGGTTTGTCATCCTTGCCTCTAAGAAGCACACTAATTGCACTTTCTCCAAGGCAGGGGTGTTTATTCATAGGATAGTCAGTACTCATCCCCTACACAACTCAAAGGCATTGATTCTTTTTCTGTAATCCTTATTCATCATCCAACTTTCAGATGGATAACATGTAATTGAAAAGGTGATGACTTAAATCAGGGAGCTATGGTGACACAGTGGTAAAGAGCTGTGCTGCCAGTCCGAAGGCATGTGGTTCAAATTCTCTGCGGAATCCAACACACAGCTGCTCCTTGGAAGAAAGATGGTCATTCTCCTCTCATGCAATTACCTGCCTCTTGAAACCCACGGAAAGGTCAGCTCTGATTCAATGGTACACGATAACAACAACAACAACATGGTTTAAAGCAGGTGTACTTTAGTCTTTAAACTGGCATCAGTGCTTATTGGCACTTTGCAGAGGTCCTTAACAGCCAACTTACATCTTTTGATTTCATGATTGTTGCTACTAAGTGTGTTGATCGTGGATCCAAGTAAGAATAAATTGTTCACAACTTTGAACTTTTCTCCATTTGTCATGTTGGCTATTGACTAAATGGTAAGGATTTTTGTTTTAGGTTGAAACAAAATCCACAGTAAAGGTCTTTTATCATCTGCAGTAAGTGTTTCAAGTTCTCCTCACTTGCACTTAATTTTGCTTACGCAAAACCTAAATAAGAAGCTATTGCATAGACGGAACAAGGAATCACTGCATGGTTTATAATCGAGAAAGGAGAAAGGTGTGCATCAAGGATGTATCCTTCCTCCATACCTATTCCATTTACATGCTGAGAAAACTGTTCAAGAAGCTGGACTTTTTAGTGAAGAATGTGTCTTCAGGATCAGAGAAAGATTCATCAACAACCTATGTTATGCAGATGATGCAACCTTACTTACTGAAAGAACTTGAAGTATGTGTACAAAAGATCAAAGACTACAGTCTTCAATATGGATTACACTCAACATTAATATCAAATAGTCCATTTGATATTATAAATATTTTCTATTGTAATATTGTATGTAGGGACCTCTCTAAAGTACTCAAGAGCAATGGTCTGGAGACTAAGGTGTGTCTTATACAGGCCAAGGTTTTTTCAATCACTTGTTATGCATCAGAGAGTTGGACAATGACTAGGGAGGATAGAAGGAGAATTGACGCCTTTGAGCTGTGGTGCTGGAGAAGAGTATTGAATGTACCATGGACTGCCAAGAAAACAAACAAATTCATCCTAGAGAGGGTTAAACCAGGCTACTCCTTGGAGGCAAGGATTCTGGGGCTTAGTCTGACATACTTTGGACATGTTGTAAGGAGAGACAGGTCCTTGGAGAGGGACATCATGCTTGGGAGGGTGGAGGGACAGTGCAGGAGGGGAAGACCTTCTATGAGGTGGATTGATTCAGTGACTGGGGTAATCGGGATGGGTGTGTCAGAGACAGTGCGATTGGCACAGGACAGAGCAGGGTTTAGGGCTGTTGTACATAGGGTCGCTATGAGTTGCAAACGACTTGACAGCACATGACAACAACAAAAAACAGCAATATTGTATATTATAGTTCTATGCACTCTATACAGAATGTAACAATAAAACATACCAGAAATTAGGAAAGACAGAGTATTTCAGCAAATAAGCCCTCATTTGGAACAGCAAGTCTGCCACATGTTAGTTGTGTGTCATTGACCAGATTGCATACTCTCTGATCTACAGTTCCCACAGTCAGGATTCTTGCTTCTAAGTGACCTTCACTTGACTCTCAGTTTCCTTCTAGTTACTGTCTCATTTCTCTGCTTCTCTGAAATAATAGTCCTTCTTGTTGTTGTTGTTGGATGCCAGCGAGTTGACTACATATGGCTCATAGTAACCCTAAGAACAACAAATCTGAACTTTCTCCTATCCTGTGAAAATCTCGTGATCTCTGATATGCTCAAGTCTTCTGTTGCAATCATTGTGTTAATCCATCCTGTGGAAGATCTTCTCCCTCTGACCTTTCGTCTCTCCCAGCACGACATGTCTTTCCAAAGACTGCGCCCTCCTGACAATATACCCAAAGTATGTGAGATGAAGTTTCAAAATCCTTGCCTCTAAGGAACATCCTGGCTGCATTTCCTTCAAGACAGACTTGTTTATTCTTTTTGGCAGTCCATTCAGTACTCTTCTCCAACACCATAATTCAAAGATATGAATCCTTCTGTCTTTATATCCTGATCTTCACCTCTATTCAATTCACCAGAAGAAAGTTCTTTCCTCTCTAGCTGTACTCCACGAGAGCTACTTATTTTAAAGTTGTCAGAAAATGTTAATATTTAATCTTTATTCCTCATCTTATTAGATGTCTCACTAGCTAGTCCTCAGTGGGCATGATTAATTTTTTTAGCAAATAAAGAGCCATCTTTGAAACTGCTTCCATTTTTCTTACAATATGAATCATGACTGAGTTCTAAATTTTAACGAGTCCAGGGGCTCTATTCTTGTTTCTTTTTTTATTTAATCCTATTTGCTGAGATATCTCATCATATTACATTGTCTTCAGATAAAATATTTCTTTATAATCCAAAACAATACAAATAACATTCCCAGGACCAATAAATCTACCTTGAAGAATGTGCAAACAAAGTACTCCCTAAAGGCAAGGATGGTGAAATTTTGTCTCACTTACTTAGGGTATATTTTCAGGAGGAACTAGGCCTTGGAGACAGACTCCATACTGGGAAATAGAAGAGGACCCTCGACAATATAGATTGACATAGTGACTACCACAATGGGCTTACAAATGACAGAGTTCATGAGGATGGAACAGAATAAGGCAGGGTTCAAACGGGTTGTTCATAGAGTCTCTGTGAGTAGTAGTCAACTTGATGATACCCAACAACAACCACAGGTCAACTCTTCTTCCTAAGTATGATAATAGCAAATCTGGCCACCTTTTCAATATTCCCTCTTTTTTAGGTAATATGGAGTTCAAACTTAATATATTCATTATCATAAGGGTGACGTCTAAGCACTCATCCCATTTTCAATCCTGCCAGTCTTTTTCTTTCCATTTTTTCTCCATCTCCTTTAGTACTACAACTCTTCATCTCTTTGCTTATGCCGAGAATCCAGGAAATATCCTCATTCTTTTTCTCTCGTTCTTCAGCTTCTACTTTCTACTCACACAACCAATCCATAAGAAGTCCTTGCTCTGAGAATGAATTCTAATACCAACCAATTACCCTCCCTCCAACAAACAATCCTATTTCAAAGCCAACAACATCTTTCACGTAATTTAATAAATAGACTCTTAACTGGTTTTCCTTCTGTTTTCTCCTCCATCCCTTTTTTCATTTAGGCAGCCAAAGCAATTGTTTGGGTCCATAATTCACATTATTTTCTGCTCCAACAATGAATTTTAGTGCCTTTTTGATAAAATACAAAGTCTTGAGCAAGCTCTAAAAGAGACCCTACTGGAAGGAACCATGCCTAACTACCAACTTTGTTCACTGTGATCATCTTTATGATATTTGGATACAACAAGTTCATTTGAATTTCAGAGACTTCGTATTAGTGTTTTTCTCTACTGGGAAACTCACACATCAGCTTTTCACACGACTGGTTTCCTAACACTCTTCATCTCAGCTCAAATGTCAACTCCTTAGAGACTTGCTTTGACATCCAAAATAAAGTTGTCTGTGCAACAAACACACACACTTTTCCCCATTTCATTAACTTTCCTCAGAGACTTTTTCCAAAGCAATTAATATCTGAAATGTTAATAAATATTTACATATTTATTATTTGTATTCTTCACAAAAAATATGATAAATTCAAGACCCCATGGCTTTTTTTAACAACTGTATTTTCCAAATCTAGTATAATTATTTGGCTGAGTAACACTAAATAGAATTTTTTTCATTTTTTTATTGTAAGATATTGCATTGATGAATAGTAAAGTTCTACAGCTGATTAATTACTATCAAGAAGTTTTCACCTGAAAAAGTTTTTCTGGGAAAAGTATGTGATATATAGATATATACACATATATATGCATATGTGTGTATATACATATATATATGTAAAATGATGACAGGAAAAAAATAGAGTAACTACTGACAATGCTAATAGCAACCAGAAACCTCATGGAATTGCTTTCTTAATTTCTTGGTTTGCTTTCTTAATTTCTAGGTTTAGGGTCATTGTTACACAAGACACCTTAGTTAGTTAGCCTAATAACATGTTTAATGTTTCTGTTCTCCAAATTTGTAGCACTATACCAGGGACATTTAAGGCCAAGTGATTGGCCTCTATCTCCTAGAGCAATACAGGAAGAGGGAGCATCAGGAATCCAGAGATTTTAAATGAATGATTGATTAGTTGCCTCTATGAACAACTACCCCCTTTTTCCATGATATAAAACCAACTAGATGGTGCTCAGATCCTATTACTGAACATTTTGACTGAAGACTATAGAATAATATTGATCAAAAGGGAGAAAATATAGAAAAGAATTTCAAATTATTTTTCTATGGAAGGTAAATAAATCCCTGAAATTATTACCTTGAGACAATCTTTAAACTAAAAATATCTCCTTAAAGACTTCTTAAAATTCAAACAATAGTTTATCTTAATCAGTTAGAATGACAAAAGTATACCATGAACATTAAACTCTTTTAAGATCTATTAATATAGGACTAAATTGATATCAGCAACTTGAAGTATTAGATAGTAATTTTAGGAAATAGTAAATTTACCCAAATAGGAGAGGAACAATTTTGAATAGGAGAGGGGGACATAGTTACACACCTCAAAGAATGTGATCAATGTCATTCAATAGTAAGTATAGAGTCTATTGAATTTGTATATTTTACTATATGTATTCTCAAAACTAATAACAAAATAATAGTTTCATTTTAGTTTCTTCTTATAAGGAAATCCTTAGTCTCTATAAACTTTCATTAAAATTAATAATAATAAAAAATGAAAAAAAAACAAACAAATTACCTAAAGAATGCACTATCATTGTTATATATATAACAATGAAAGAATTTTATTCTTTTTTTTTTTTACTTTTCAAAGAGAAAAGTTAACTGTGGGGGGAAGAGTGGACAGGGAGGAAAGTGTGCAACAATGAATGAATGGAAATCCAAAGGCTTTGTAAACTTTCATTAAAATAAAAAGGAAAACTTTAAAAAATTATTAATAAAAAAATAGAGTGCACTATCAGCAAAAAAATTAATAAAAAATAATAAGCCATTGTAAAAAAATTTTATATATAAGACATTTGCAAATTCCACATTTTCCACATATTAGACATTTTTTAAATAGGATAAATGAAAATCCAAAGGAAACTAAGTCAAGGAAAAATATTATTAAATAAATATAACCAAGATCTAATTTCCTTGAAATATATTCCTACTGGAGTAAGATCTGGGTCATTCAGAGTTTCTATGTTTACCTTCTTCAGGAAATGCCAAACTGTCCTTGGAGTGGTTATACCATTTTACAATCCCACAAACAGTGAATGAGAGTTCCTTCTCTCCACATCTTCTCCAACATTTTTTGCTTGCTGCCATACTAAACTTTGCCACTGCTCCTGGGGTTAGATGGTATCTCATTGCGGTTTTGATTTGTATCTCTCTTATTGCCAGTGATTTTGAGCCTTTTTTTCATGTGTTTGTTGGCCATCTGAATGTCTTCCTCTGTGAAAAGTCTTTCCATGTCATTTTGCAATGGGTTATTCGTCTTTTTCTTCTGGAGACCCAGGAGTATTCTGCAAACTTTTGTTATGAGACCCTTGTCTGAGATGGTATTGCCAAATGTTTGTTCCACTCAGTTGTGAAAATATAAGAATAACTAGTAAAACAAGTATGGGAACCCAAGGGAGAAAGGGTTGGGAGGGGATTGGTGAGGATGGGTAGGGGCCAAACCACAGGGTTGCACATTTTCACTGGTAAAGGGAAGAGATGACAGAAATGAGAAAGATCCAGATGAAAAGACAGGATAATGTTGGGCAAGATCCAATGGTGATTAATTTTATAAAACATACTGCATGAGAATGATCATATGAAACACAACATGAATGAGGAATAGTGTGAAACACACACACAAAAATACAAACTTTGTCTTTTTAGGTACGGTTTTAACTTAAAATATGGCTGAAACTCACACAGGATTTCCATGAATTGGAGTTGACTAAACAGGACAAGATGAGAACAATGTGGCTGAATACAAGTTCCCAAGACTGAAATCTGTGTTTCTTGGTCTCTTATTAGTTTCATTTTTCTCTGTATTAGCTTCGCTCTCAGGCAGATTGGATTGGAAACACTCATCAGTGAAAGCTTCTTGCAATTTTTTCCTATTAAATGTTTTTTAATTAATGATTTTTAATGCAACATATATAATTTTTAAAGCATATTCCTTCCATTTAATTTTCCCCATTCATTCATTGTTGCACACTTTCCTCCTCGCCCACCTATTCGCCCTAGTTCATTTTTCTCTTTGAAGAAAAAAAAATTCATTGTTATATAATCCCCCTCCAGCCCACATTCCAATTTAATAAGCATTTCTTTTTCTGTAATCTTGTCATGAAAATAATACCTAAACCTATATTCCTTTTAAACAGTTCTCTCCCTTATTTGTTTCAATGTAGTATATATTATTTATCCCCTCTTTTCTTAAATTCCCCCAACCTTGATATCAGTCCTGTTTTACAACTGTGGCACTATGCAGTATTTGTCCTTCTGTGACAGATATTTCACTCAACATAATGTCCTCCTGGGTCACCCATTTTGTATAATATTCCATGAGTTCATTGTTGTTCAATGCTGCATAGTATTCCATTGTGTGAATATCCACAATGCCACTATCCATTAATTTGTTGGTGGACACTTGGGTTGTTTCCAACTCTTTGCTATTGTGAACAAAGCCACAATAAACATGGGTGCACATAAAACTGCTGGGGTAGCAGTTCTGGTTTCCTTAGGGTATATTCCCAGTAGTGGAATTGCTGGGTCACATGGTATTTCTATTTGCAACTTTTTGAGAAAGTACCATGCTGCCTTGAGGTTGAGTAAAATTAAACCAAATCCACAGGAACCAAAATATAACTTTGATTCTATCCCACCTGAATTTCAGAACCATCGCAGGAACAGGTTTGAGGCCTTGAACAATAATGAGCGAAAGCCAGAGGAGTTGTGGGAGAGTATCAAGGGTGTCATCCAGGAAGAGTGCAGACAGTTATTGCAAAGATAGAAGAGGAAGAAAAGACCAAAATGGATGTCAGAAGAGACTCTGAAACTTGCACTGGAGTGAAGAGAAGCCAAAGCAAAAGGAAGAATTCCAGATACTAAAGAGTTGAATAAAAGATTTCAAAAGGCACCATGGTGTGACAAACTAAAATATTACAATGAATTGTTCAAGGAGTTGGAGTCAGAAAATCAAAAGGGCCGAACTGGCTCAGCATTTCTTAAGCTCAAGGAACTGAAGAACAAATTCACACCTTGAGTTGCTATAATAAAGGATGTTTTCGGCAGAATATTAAATGATCCAGGAAGTATTAAAGAAGATGGAAAGAATATACTGAGTCACTGTATTGAAAGCAATTGGCAGACACAGAAGAATTTCATGAAACAACATATGAGCAAGAGCCTATTGTGATGAAAGAAGAAGTTCAGGCTGCTTTGAAGGAAATGGCAAAAAATAAGGTCACAGGAATAGATGGTATACCAATTGACATATTTCCGTTAACAGATGCTGCCCTGGACGTGCTCACCAAGTTGTGCCAAGAAATCTGGAGAACGACCACTTGGCCAACTGACTGGAAGAGATCTATATTTGTTCCTATCCCAAAGAAAGGTGACCCAACAGAATGTGGAAACTATAGAACAATCTCACTGATTTCACATGCAAGCGAGATTTTACTGAAGATTATCCAAAAACGACTGGAACAGCACATCAACAGAGAACTACCAGAAGTCCAGGCTGGGTTTAGAAGGGGTTGTGGTACTAGAGATATTGTAGCTGATGTTAGATGGATCTTGGCTGAAAGCAGGGAATACCAGAGGAATGTCTACCTGTGTTTCCTTGACTATGCAAAGGCGTTTGACTGTGTGGATCATAACAAACTGTGGCTGACTCTCAGAAGAATGGGAATCCCAGAACACGTGATCGTGCTAATGCGAAACTTATACTTGGACCAGGAGGCAGTCGTCAGAACGGAGTAAGGGAACACTGCATGGTTCAAAATTGGGAAGGGTGTACGCCAGGGATGTATCCCTACCTCCATACCTTTTCAACCTGTATGCAGACAGATTATCTGGGAGACTGGGCTCTATGAGGAGAAATGTAGGGTCAAGATTGGTGGAAGATCTATCAACAATCTGCATTATGCAGATGACACAACCCTGGTTGCTGAAACTGAAGAGGACCTGAAGCGCTTGCTGCAGAGGGTCAAGGACTGAGCAATATGGATTGAGGCTCAATGTCAAGAAGACAAAGATTCTCACCACTGGACCAATTGGCAGCATGAGGATGGATGGTGAAGAGATTGAGATTGTTCACAGCTTGAGTCGGCTTGGCTCCACAGTCAACACCAGTAGCCAGGAAATTAAAAGGCGCATTGCCATGGGAAAGTCTGCTGTTAGGGACCTCTCCAACGTACTGAAGAGCAATGGTGTCAGTCTGGAGACTAAGCTGCATCTGATACAGGCCGTGGTCTTTGCAATCACTTTTTATGCATCAGAGAGTTGGACAGTGACTAAGGAGAATAGAAGGAGAATTGATGCCTTTGAGCTGTGGTGCTGGAGAAGAGTATTGAGAGTACCATGGACTGCTAGGAAAACAAACAGATTCATCCTGGAAAGGGTTAAACTGGGTGGCTCCCTGGAGGCAAGGATGTTGAGACTCCATCTCATATATTTTGAATGTGTAGCCAGGAGGGGAAATCATGTTTGGAAGAGTGAAGGGACAGCGGAAAAGAGGAAGACCCTGATTGAGATGGATTGACACAACAACTGAGGCAATGAGGGTAGTTGTGTCAGAGACAGTGAGATTGACTCAGGCAGGGTTGAGCAGGATTCGGGACTATTGCATACAGGGTTGCTATGAGTCATAGATGACTCACTCGCAATTAATAACATAGTCCCCAAACCTAGAACAGTGGCTGAAACATAGTATATGTTGTTGTTTTTCTTGTTGTTGTTATATGTCATGAAGCTTCTTCTTACTCATTGCAACTCTGTGTACAACAGCTCTGAACTATGCTCTACCTGATACCACTTTATTGTCCCTGACACACCTACTCCTGCATTACCCTAGTCACTGAGTCAATCTATCTCATCAAGGATCTTCCTCTCTTGTACTGTCCCTCTTCCATCCCAAGCATGATATCGCTCTCCAAAGACTGGTACCTCCTTACAACATGCCCAAAGTATGTCAGACAAAGCTTCAGATTGCTTGTCTCCAAGGAGCAACCTGATTTCACCCTCTCTAGGACAAACCTGTTTGTTCTCCTAGCAGCTCATGGTGTATTCAATATTCTTCTCCAGCACCACAGCTCAAAGGCATCAATTATCTTTCTATTATCCCTAGCCATTGTTCAGCTTTCTGATGTTTAGCATGAAATTGCAAAGACCATAGCCTGGAGCAGGCGTACCTTAGTCTCCAGACTGACATCATTGCCCTTCGTACTCTGAAGATATCCCTGACAGCAGACTTTCCCAATCCAATTCCTCCTTTGATTTCCTGGCTGTTGGTACCAGATTGTTGATTGTGGAGCCAAGCAAATTGAAGCTGTTAACAATCTCAATCGCTTCTCCACCTATCATAATATTGCCAATTGGCTAAAGTGGTAAAAATCTGTTTTCTTTTTTTTTTTTTTTAATGAATATAAAGAGTTTATTCAGTGCGTAATTGGGTATAAATCTGTTTTCTTGATTTCAACTTCAATCCATATTTAAGGCCTGCCATCCTTGACCTCCTGCAGCAAATGTCTCAAGTCCTCCTTAGTTTCAGCAAGCAGGGTTGTGTCATCTGCATAACACACATTGTTGATGAGTCTTCCTCCAACCCTGGTGCCACAATTCCCCTCATAGAGCCCAGCTTCCTGGATGATCTGTTCTGCATATAGATTGAAAAGGTATGGAAATGGGACACATCTACTCATTAATATTTAGTGGATGGATGAATGAATAAATAAATAAATAAAGACCCCTTTGCTCCTTCCAATCTGCATAACTCCTGGAGAAGTTTCAACGAGCCTATTCCAGGAAGGTAAGTAACTGAAAAATTACCTGTTACATGTCCATGCACAGTTCTATTGAAATAGTGATAGATAATCAGCAGTGTCTGTTGGAAACTGGATGATGAGCAGACAAAGGAATTTGGTCACACCAATTATTAGTTGGCCTAGTTTAATGATTAAAAGAACTAATATTTATTGGGGGTAGGGGAAGTCCTGGTCCAACATGGCAAAAATATAGTTCAGCAAATATTGCTTTCTCCTCCATAGCAAAGGCTTCAGCCTATATGCCTATATACCAGTATAAAACTAGTTTCTGCATTCATTAAATTCTGTCAACTTGGAAGACAGAAGGTTATTTGAAAAGAAAAACATCACAGGTTGTTAAGTCTGAAAAGCTACTCTTGTTAAAAGATTCTTTCGGGCACAAAAACATAAACCATGATGTGTTCAAATACCAATTTCCCCCTTTTTGGCAGCTGAAGGCTTCTGAGGAGTAATCTACTTTATTATTCTACTATGTTAAGCTATTTGCCTGTGACAATTACCTTCAATGTTAATTGCCTGTAGCTTCACCTTCTCTGAAGGCAGAAAAATCTTAAGAATTTCAAATCAAGAAAACCAATAGCCACTGATTCAAATCCAACTCAAAGTAACCCCATACGTATTAGAATAAAACTATATCCCATATAGTTTCTGATATTTTTTAAAAGTATAATGCCAAGTATATATTTGAAGGTGCTTCTGGGTAAAATGAAAACCTCAACTTTTCAGTTATAGCAGATAAGTACATGAAACATTTGCATTATCCAATGATTGTAAAATGGATAAATGCTTAACATTTTGACCTTATGTATATGGTAGGTTTTGTGACATGCTCTTTTTTTAAGTATAGAAAACTACATATCTGAGCCTCTGTTGAGATTTGCTCCCCCTTTTTTTAGAATGTATCATATTTGTTTCTATTCATAGCCCTTATTTTATTCATTTCTCCATTCAGCCCACTGTCCCATTTTCCCAGAGAATATATTTCACATTATTTTATACTGTTGTCTCAAACCTGAAACAACTTTTTCCTACTCTGATATCAATTAAAGAAACTCATACCTTTTCATTCTTTATGCAGAACAGATCATCCAGGAGATTGGACATTATGAGGAGGAATGTGGCATCAGGATTGAAGGAAGACTCATCAACAACCTGAATTATGCAGATGACACAACTTTGCTTGCCGAAACTGAGGAAGACCTGAGACATTTACTGCAGAAAGTCAAGGATTGCAGTCTTCAATATGGATTGAAGCTCAACATCATGAAAACAAAGATTCTCACCACTGCGACAACTGACAACCTTGTGATAGACGAAGAAGAAATTGTTAACAGCTTCGGTTTGCTTGCCTCTACAATCAACATTCGTGGTACAAGCAGTTAGGAAATAAAAAGATGAATTGCACTGAAAAAATTTGCCGTCAGGGCCCTCTCCAGAGTACTGAGGAGCAATGATATCAGTCTACAGGCCAAGGTGCACCTGTTCCAAGCCATGGTCTAAGGATGATAGAAGTATCAATGCATCTGAGCTATGGTGCTGGAGAAGAATATTGAATATACCATGGACTGCTAAAAGAATAAACAGGTCTGTCTTGGAGGAAGGTGAAATTAGGCTGCTCCTTGGAGCAATGATTTTGAAGCTACATATCACATATTTCATGCATGCTGCAACGAGGAACTAGTTCTTGGAGGAAAACATCATGCTTGGAAGGGTAGAAGGACAGTGCAAGAGAGGAAGACCCTCAATGAAATATATTGACTTAGTAACTGGAAAATGTGGTAGGTGTGGTGGTAACAGTGAAATTGTGTCAAGATAGAGCAGAGTTCAGAACTATTGCACATAAGGTTGCTATGAGTCACAAGCCATTCAACAGCACAGAACAACAAGTGTTTTAGAAAACTGCATTGACTGAATAGTGCCAGAAGATAAATTTGGGTTTGGAAGGGGTGATAGATAGCACAAGGGATATTGTTGCTGGTGTCAAATGAATCTAGACAAAAGAAAAAGAATGTCTACTTGAGTGTTGTTGATAGTGGAAAAATCATTTGACTATGTGGATCATAACAAATAATGAGGAGAATGAGAATTCTAGAACATATAATTATGTTCATATGAAACCTAAACCTAGATCAAAAAGTTGTCTTACAAACAGAGCAAAAGAACACTTCTTTAAAATCAGGAAATTTGTGTGTCTCTTTCTCCATATCTATTCAATCTGTATATTGAGCAAAACATTCTAAAAGTTGGACTTTATGAAGAAAAATGTGGCATCAGGAAAAAAGGAAGACTCATCAACAACCTGCATTATGCAGATGACATACAAATACTGGCAAAGTTGTGGAGAAACTGGACCACTTATTCACTGCTGGTGGGAGTGTAAAATGGGGCAACCACAATGAAAGGCTGTATGGAGCTTTCTCAAAAAGTTGCAAATAGAAATACCATTTGACCAAGAGATTCCACTACTGGGAATACACCCCAAAGAAACCATAACTGCCACCCAAGCAGATATATGAACACTCATGTTTATTGCGGCTTTGTTCACAATAGCAAGGAGTTGGAAACAGCCTAAGTGCCCATCAACAAACAAATGGGTAGAGAAGCTCTGGTATATTCACACAAGGAATACTACACTGCCTTGAAAAACAAGGAACTCATGAAATATTATTCAAAATGGGTGACCTCGGAGGACATTATCCTGAGTGAAACATCCCAGTCACAATAGAACGAATACTGCATTGCCAGTCTTGTAAAATGGGACTGACATAGGAGTTAGGGGGAGACTGAGAAAGATGGGATAAATGATGTATATACTGCATTGAAACATATGAGAGAGAGAACTGTTTAAAAGAGATATGTGATTAGGTATTTTTGTCATGACAGGAGTCCAGAACAAAGGCTACATAGTGAAGTGGACTTATGGGGGAAGGATTGTATAACAATAAAAAAATTTTATTTTACTTTTCAAAGAGAAGAGAAAACTAGAGGAAAGGATGGGCAGGGAGAAAATTGCAACAATGAATGAATGGAAATCAAAAGTTTAAATTTTCATTAAAACTAATAATAAAAAAAGAAAAAGAAAAAAGTAAGGAGGACTTGAAACACTTGATTAGGAAAATTAAAGACAACAATCTTCAGTATGGATTGCATCACAACATCACAGAAACAAACATTTTCACTTCTGGACAGATAGACAACATCTTGATAGGTAAAGAAATGATTAAAATTGTCAATAATTTCATTTTGCTTTGATCCATAGTCAACATTCTTATGACCAGCAGATAAGAAATCAAAAGATATATTGCACTGAAAAATTCTCCTGTCAGAGAACTCTAAAGTAATGTGAAGCAATGATGTAATTTAAAAACTAAGGTGTGTCTGCTTCAGGCCATGATCTTTTCAGTTACTTGTTATGGAACTGAGTGCTGGGAAGTGGATATGGAGACAGATGAATAATTGGTGGGATGAACAAACAGTGCCGGCACCCAGGAAATCAAAAGACAAATTTCATTGGGAAAATCTGCAGTCAGGGACCACACCAGAGTACTGAAGAGCAACGATGACAGTTTGGAGACTAAGGTGCACCTGGTTCATGGCATGGTCTTAGTAATTACTTCCTATCCATCAGAAAGCTAGACAATGATTCAGGATGACAGAATAAGTTATGCCTTTGAGTTAAGGTGCTGGAAAACGGTATTGAATGTACCATGGACTATTAGAAGAACAAATAGGTTTGTCCTAGAGAGGGTGAAACCAGGCTGCTCCTTAGAAGGAAAAATTTTAAAACTCTGTCTAGCATTTTGTAAGAAGAGACCAGTCCTTGGAGAGGGGCATCATGCTTGGAAGGGTGGAAGGACAACACAAGAGAAGAAGACTGGGTAATGGGGGTAGGTGTGTCAAAGACTGTGAGGTTGGCTGTTGTACATAGGGTCACAGCAAATCAACAACATATAACAACAAAAACATGAACAAACAGATCTATGTATCCTGGAGAGAGGAAACTAGGCTGCTCCTTGAGGTCAAGGATTTTTAAGCTCCTTCTCACATATTTTGGGCACATGGCCAAGAAGGACTAGTCCTTGAAAAAGGACATCATGCTTGGAAAAGTGGAGGGACAACACAGCAGAAGATGATCCTGGATGAGATGAATTGACACAGTAACTAGAGTAAGGGGGATAAATGTGTCAGAGACAGTGAGATTGGCTCAGGGTAGAGCAGAGTTCAGAGCGATTATACATATGGTCGCTAAGAGTCATAAATGACTCGATGGCACATAACAACAACAACATGAGTTGGGGCGTTGGAGAAGAGTACTGAGTATCCTATGGATTGCCAAAAGAACAAACAGATGCACTTCTTGGAGAAAGTGCAGCCAGAGAGATCCTTACAGGCAAGGATAGTGAAACTGTCTCACATGCTTTGAGCATAGTGTTAGGAAGGACTATGCCTTGGAAAGGGACCTCATGTTTGGAAAGATGGAGGGTCAGCAAAAGAGAGAAAGAACCTCAATGAGATTAATTGACACACAGTGACTGCAGCAATGGGCTCAAGTATGTCAAAGATGATTAGGATTGCACAGGAAGAACAGGGCCCAGATCTGTTGTTCATAGGGTTGCTTTGAGTTACACTCAAGGTGGCCCATAACAACAACAACAACTAAAAATAGAGTCATTTGAAACATGTTAGGCTACTAATTAAAAGGTCAGTGGTTCAAAGCTACTAGGCTCTTGGGAAGGAAGGTGGGCAGTCTCCTCTTATAAAGATTTACAACCTTGGAAACCCAGTGTATGGTCACTATGAGTCAGAATCAATTCTATGTCAGTGGAACTTCTTATTGCTGTCATTTCCCCCTATTATGTTGCTGTTGTTGTGGCTGTTGTTGTTGTGTGCCATCAAATCGCTTGCGACTCATAGCGACCCTATGTACAACAGCCCTGAAACCTGCCCTATCTGTGCCATCTTTACTGTCTCTGACACACCTACCCTCATTACCCTAGTCACTGTATCATTCCATCTCATCGATGGTTTCCTTCTCTTTCTCCATCCCTCTAGCCTTTCACGCATGATGTCCCTCTCTAAGGACTGGTGCCTCTTTGCAGCACTTCCGAAGTATGTCAGATGAAGCCTCAGAATCCTTGCCTCCAAGCAACAGACTGGTCTCACCCTCTCTGGGATGAACCTGTTTGTTCTCCTGGCAGTCCATAGTATATTCAACACTCTTTCCCACCACCACAGATCAAAGGCATCAATTCTACTTCTATCATCCCTAGTCACTGTCCAGCTCTCTGATGCATAGCAAAAAATTGCAAAGACCATGGCCTAGATCAGGCAAACCTTAGTCTCCAGACTGACGTTGTTGCTCTTCAGTACTTGGGAGTGGTCCATTACAGGCAAGTATACAGGGAGTTCTGGTGATTTAGTGGTAAGAAGTCATGCTGACAACATGAAGGCATGTGGGTCTAATCTACCAGATACTTAAGGAGAGAAAAGATATCCTCCCGTGCAATTTAAGGCTTCTGAAAACCCACTAGAGGGTCAGCTTTGAGGCCATTCCAAATTGATACTAAATAACAACGAAACAGGGAAATACATACTTTTCATTATAAGCTAAAGTACCAATTGCTACTATTAGAGTTACATCATCATAATAGGAGAAAATCTTATCCCATGTTATTTTCCTTGTTTTCAGAGACCTATTGTTGTTTCAGCGTCAGCCACAGTTTGTTATGATCCACACAGTCAAACGCCTTTGCATAATCGGTGAAACACAGATAATCATTCCTCTGGTATTCCCTGCTTTCACTAAGATTCATTTAACATTAGCTACAATATCCCTAGTAGAAGACAAAGATTCTCACCACTGGACCAATTGGCAGCATCAGGATGGATGGTGAAGAGATTGAGATTGTTCACAGCTTTAGTTTGCTTGGCTTCACCGTCAACACTCTTGGCACCAGCAGCCAGGAAATTAAGAGACTTATTGCCATGGGAAAGTCTGCTGTTAGGGACGTCTCCAAAGTACTGAAGAGAAATGGTGTCTCTCTGGAGATGAAGGTGCATCTGATACAGGCCATGGCCTTTGCTATCACTTGTTATGCATCAGAGAGTTGGACAATGACTAAGAAGCATAGAAGGACAGCTGAGGCCTTTGAGCTGTGGTGCTGGAGAAGAGTATTGAGGGTACCATGGACTGCTAAGAAAACAAACAGACTCATCCTGGAGAGGGTTAAACCAGGAGGCTGCCTGGAAGCAAGGATTCTGAGGCTCCGTCTGACTTACTTTGGACATGTTGTAAGGAGGGGCCAGTCCTTGGAAAGGGACATCATGCTTGGGAGGGTGGAGGGACGGCGCAGGAGGTGAAGGCCCTCAATGAGGTGGATTGATTCAGTGACTGGGATAATTGGGATGGGAGTGTCGGAGGCAGTGCAGTTGGCGCAGGATAGAGCAGGGATTAGGGCTGTTGTACATAGGGTCGCTATGAATCGCAAATGACTCGACGGCACATAACAACAACAACAACAATTGTTATTTACCGTCTAGTCAGGACTGATTCATGGCTGATCCTCCAGCAAGTTTTCAAAAGTTATAAATTTTAAGAAGAGAGATAACCCATCTTCCATGAGTAAACTGATGGTTTCAAACCATGTGCCTTGGGATTGTTAGGGTAACTCCTCATCACTAAGCCATCAGAGAGGCTAGTATTATAAAATATCTTAATGAGTAGTATTCCATTCCATTTAACTTTTGTACTTTTTTGTTTGTACTCTATTAAACATCTTTTTAGACCTTTAAATTATATGTTTTATTTGAACCAAAGTTTTCAAATCACACTTCATCTTTTAATGTCACTTTAGAACATTGTTATTTCTTTAATAGAAATTTCCAAAGAGAACATTCACATGCTCTACCACCAAATTTATTCTTATTTTTACATATATCTTGTTATTTCTGAAGATGAATTATCATTCTCCTATTGAGGGTCATGCCCACCAAAGGTACAATGAATTCCACCTCTTTCACTTAGAGAAGACATTGCTCTGAGTATCATTTAGACTCTTTCCTGAATCATTCATTTCCTCTGAGTGGAGTAATGCCGTCTACATGCAAACACATTTATGCCATCTCTCTTGACTTTTCAACAATTGCCTAATTTTTCTATTCCCTTTTACAACAAAGTATCTATCAAAATATCTGTATCAAAATTCCTCATCTCTCCTTTGAACACCAAAATAGGTCTTGTCAAGGTCATCCATGACCCAAATACTGTTATATCCCTAACATAAGCCACAGTTCTTACTCTCTTCTATCATACGAATTGATACATAGTGTTACTCCTTTATTCCTCTTTCTTGAAATACTTTCCTACTTGCATTCTGGGTCTTCACTTTCTTTTGATTCTCCTCCAACATAAAAGGTGTCTCATATATTTTTGCTCCTGGTTCTTCTTCATACTTGTAGTCTATAAATGTTTTAATAACCCAGCTTCCATTGTTAAATTATTTTCCTTATCTATACTCACTGAAGTAGAGATCTTAATCAGTAAAAAAGTATTGTATATTACATATTGTGTATACTTATGTATAGATCTATTATTTGTGTACTAATAACACCTAAAAGGAGTTTTGATGGTGTAATGGCTAAGTGTTCTGTTGTTCATTGAAAAGTAAGTTAAACAAATTCACTAGTGACTCCATTGGAGAAAGAGCTAGTGACCTGTTTCCAGAAAGATTACAACCTAGACAATTCTATGAGCCAGTTCTACTCAGAATCAATTTATTAACACACAATGGCAACCAAGATATATATTTATATATATCTATCTCTATCTCTATATTTATTTATCCTCTAGCTTCTTTTTAAACCCCCAGTTGTTGTTGTTGTTATTGTTAGAAGCTGTTGAGTCAGGTATGACTCATGGTGATTCTGTGAACAAAAGGTATGAACCCAGTCCTATCCTGTGCTATCTTCACACTTCCTGACACACAAGAGACCACTGCGGCAGTCACATGTCAATTCACCTGCTCCAGGGTCTTCCTCTCTTTTTCCGACCCTCCACCTTTCCCAGTATGATGTCCCTTTCCAAGGACTAGCCCCTCCTAGCAACAACATGCCCAAAGTATATGAGGCAAAGCCTCATCATTCTTGGCTCCAAAGAGCATTCCAGCTGTACCCTCTCCAAGACATATTTGTTTGTTCTTTTGGTTCATCCATGGGATGTTCAGTGCTCTTCTCCAATAACACAGCTCAAAGGCATCAATTCTTCTTCTATTAACCCTATTCACTGACCAGCTCTCAGATGCACAACAGGTGATCAGAAAGACCATGCCTGAATCAGATGCACCTTAGTACTCAACCTGACATCATTACTTCTAAATAATTTGGAGAGATCCCTAACTGCAGATTTTCCCAGTGCAATACATCACCTTATTTCTTGACTCCTGGTATCAAGAGTGTTAACTGTGGATCCAAGAAAGAGGAAGCTATTGACAGTTTCAATCTCCTCTCCATCCATCATGTGCTGCCTATAGGCCCAGTGGTAAGAATCTTTGCTTTCTTGACATTGAGATACAATCCATACCAAAGGCTGCATTCCTTGATCTTCTGCAACAAGTACTTCAGTCCTTCTCACTTTCAGCAAGCAAGGTTGTGTCATCCGCATAATGCAGGCTACTGAAGAGTCTCCTTCCAATCCTGATGCCATTCCTCTTCATAGTGTCCAGCTTCTCAGATGATTTGCTAAGCATACAATTAGTTATAAGAGAGAGAATACAACCCTGACACACTCCCTTCTACATTTTAAATCATGCAGTATTCCCTTGCTATCTGTTTACACAACTGACTCTTGGTCCATAGGTTCCACATGAGCACAATTAAGTGTCCTGGGATTCTCATTCATCTCTATGTCACCTATGACTTGTTATGATCCATACAGTCAGATGCCTTTGCATAGTCAATAAATAGACATTCTTCTGGTACCTGTTACAGAATCATTGTGCCACAAAGATCTCATTGACACTGAAAAATTTCAGGAAATTCCATATCAACGGGAGCCAATGGTAATGAAGCTGCCTTGAAGTCATTGACAAAAAATAAGGTCCCATGAATAGACGGGATACCAACTGACTTGTTTTAATTAACAGATGTAGCCTTGGGTGCGTTCACCAAATCTATGCCAGAAAATTTGGATGACAGTTATCTGGCCAATGGATTAGAACGGGTCCATATTTGTTCCCATTCCCAAGAAAGGTGATCTAACTGAATGTGGGAATGATCGAGCAATATCATTGACATCACATGAAAGCAAATATACTACTGAAGATCATTCAAAAACACCTAGAACACTGCATAGATAGGGGATTGTCAGAAGTTCAAGCAGGATTTAGAAGAGGTTGTGGCACCAGGGATATCATTGCTGATGTCAAATGGATCTTGGCTGAAAGTAAAGAATCCCCAATACATGTACCAAATTTCCTGTTCAGTATCTTCACAAAATTGTTGTGAATTTCTCAAACTTAACGTGTTTCAAAAACTCTCCAAAACAAATATGTGATCCACGAAAGCGACAACTGGTCCTTTCTCATGTCCCTCATGTCAGCTCGTGGTAAATTCATTCTTTATTCTATAGAGATCTCCTGTCTCCTCTGCCCTCATATATTCAGAAAGTGACCACTTCTCATTACCTTCACTGTTCCACTTAATCTGAACCTTCATAATTTGCATGAATTATTTTAATAACTTCACTGCCTGCCACAACTGATTATTTGACACAAACGCCATAGAGAAGCCTTAGAAGTATGGACATCAAGTTACTTCTCTGCTCAAAACCCTCCAGTGGCTTTCACTTGCATGGAGAATAGAATCCAAGCTTTTTTTTTAAATATATATATATATTTTTTTTATTAATTAATTAACTTATTTTTCATTTCAATGAACATCTACAGAGATTTTGGAATTCCGTTCATTCATTGTTGCACCCTTCTCCCCGTCCCCTCCCCACCCCGGTTTGCTCCTCTCCTTGAAAAGCAAAAGAAAAACTCCCTCATTGGTACACAATCGCCCTCGCACATCCCCCAACCCCACCCCCAACCCCAAATATAATCCACTCTGCAACCCTTATTCCATACTCTTATGATAAACATAATGCCCTAAAATATAATACTTTTAAACTATTCTCTCCCCCATAGACTTCAATGAATTATGTTTACTGCATTGAATCCAAGCTTTTTATTGTGACTCTCTGATAGACTAGTGATAAGTAACTGCACTGCAATTCCCAAGCCACACAGTTCAAATCCACAGGCTGCTGAGGGAGAGGGTTGGTCAGTCTCCTTCTATGTGATTAACTACCCCTAATAACTTGCTGAAGGATCACCTATGAATCATTTCCAATTCAACAGCATATAACAACAATAGCCCTATATGGTCTATCTCCTGACTGCCTTTCTGAAATAATAGCCTATTACTCTCTCCCTCACTCACTCAGCTTTAATTACATCAAACTTATAAAGCATACCAACTTCATTCCTACCACCAAGTCTGTGTTATTTATTCCAAAAGAACACGCTGCACTATATTTTTTTTTTTGCTGCACTATATTTTAACCACAATTCCCATTCAAGCCTCTGCTCAACTCCATTCAAGTCCCTAATCACTTTATCTCAAGCAATTCTTTCTTTCTTTCCCTTACAGAGCTCATATTTCTCTTCAGCATTTATCACCACATGCTATTTCCATTTTCAATCTACCTAAGAGACACAAATCATATTAGATATTAAATAAGAAAAAGTAATATAAAGAAATATTAATTGGGAAGAGATGCTTAAGGAGGGCTTGTACAGTGCCTAAGTGCTTGACTCTTAATGAAAAAGTTGCCACTTCGAACCCATCCAGTAACTTCATAGGAGAAGGAGCTAATGATCTGCTTCTGTAAAGATTATAACCTACAAATTCCCATGGGGCGGAGCTCCTTGATCACATGAAGCTGCTATGACTTAGAATTGTCTCTCCAGTCTCTATCTAACAACAACAAGCTAATCTGTTGGGGTGAAAAGGGGTCTAGACACAGTGAGTAAAAAAAGGATTATCTACTTCTAGACTGAAGAGGAGTGAACAGTAAAAAAACCTGAAAAACACCCAAACCCCTCCAAAGCAGAGAGGCAGACCACTTCAGAGAGGACATGGCTATCACAGGAACAGGCAGGCTGCCCTTCATAAAATAATTACCACAAATCTTTAGAAGTTATCTTCTCTTGACAGGAAGAATCAGATCTGGTCTGTAGAGTTGGTCCAGTACTGCCAGAGACTGTAGTTAGTCCCGTTTTCCCTACATAGGGCTGCTGGAGGTTGTAGGCAGGCCAAATGCAATGGGTGGTAGGGGGGAAACGGTTTAAGAGGGCAGAAAGGAAATGCTTGGTGAAAATAAGGTGGTTTACATGGAAATAATCCAAGACTCCAGATTGTCATCTTCAAAATTTACTTTCTTTCATTTTAGTTGTTTTTTTGCTTTGTTTTGTTTTGTTTTTAATACATTTCATTCTCATTTCCCCAGAGGAGTTGAAGGTATGGGAAAAAGTGAAAAAGAATTTGCATCTTTACACAGTGTATAACATAGTAAAAATATTTCCATCAAGATGACTTCTGATTCAATTTCTTCATAACATCTGTTTCCATTGAACAAAAATAATATGCTGTCATGTATCTGGGACATACTCACACTTTTTATTTTCATATTAACAGCACAAAAACTGTCATTGTTAACTTGATATAACTGCTACCACTACCACCTCCAACACACGGACAGACATGCTGCATACTGTCAGCTTCATATTGCCTTGGAATGTTCTGCAAAAACAAGCCATTTCCCTGGCTCATTTCAACCTGTTTTCAATCTCATAATCTGAATACAAAGTGATGTTTTTATTCAAACAGACACTATAAAATGTCTGTGTAATGTAAAGAAACATCTTTATTTTTCCTTGGATTTTCTTCTCTAAGTAGATATTAGTCTTCAAAGAAGACAAACAGAATTTCAAAATAAGAGATATTTTCAACAAAGTAGTAAAAAATATATCTAAGACTAGAAGACCTTTTATAAACTCTTCCTAATTCCGCACATCCCAAACGTAACACATAAAGCTAAATAGCCAAAATTCTAATCATGGCAATAGAGACAGAAATGAAATACTCTTTTCCTAACTAAGTTGGCATAATGTATTGTGCCATTTAATGGAAAGGTCAGTGATTTGAACCCACCAGTTGCTCTGCCAGGGAAAGGTGAGAAGTCTTCGCCTATTGAAATTTACAGTCTGGAACCCAATCACAAGTCAGCGCGTCAGCTTGAAGACAGTGGGCCTGGGTTGTTTGTAGCTCTCTCTTCCATTCACTAAGAGTGGAAAGGGAGGGGAGCTGTGGTGGCCTAGTGGCAAGGAGCTGCAACTACAATCCCAGAGGCACACAGTTCGAATCCACCAGACACTCTGCCGGGGAAGGAGGGACAATCTCCTCCTGTACCAGTCAGATCTGATTTGACAGTACACTCACACAAAAATAATAAAATAAAATAAATAAATAAATTTAAAGAGTGGAAAGGGAGAAGAAGTCTTCACTCTTTATCCTGGCGCTCTTCTTCAAAATTCTCTTCAAGCACTTAAAACTAGAATCCTAAAACCCCTGCTTTCCCACCTGCATTCGTCAGCACTCAGATCATTTCAACATTAACCTCTCAAACCAACGCTCATTCAGCCACTCTCTACTCTTGTTTTCCATATCCATATCGTTGCTACAGGTTGTGTTCAACTCCCAACTCAATGGCATCTAACAGCAAAAACAACAAGAACTTTTAACTGTTGCTCCTACCATATTATTCCCCATCTACTAACAAGTTTATTTCTAAGGAATTATTTTTAAAAAATCTAACTTTCTGAAAATCAAATTTTTAAAGATAATTTACCTAATGACCGATGTTACATTTTAAAAATTTACTCAATCACAAAACAGTTTACTTATTATGAATCAATTCACAAAAATTCAATTCCCCCAAGGTCAATACATTGAAAGCTTACAAGTCATGGCATGGGGGTGGGGGGGACGGGTGGATGAGGAATCACCAAACTATTTCTTTCAAAGGCTTGGTTTCTAGGAACCATTAAAATTTTATAAGAAAATTGCTTAGGAAATGTCAGGAGGCTTTAAGGCTTTGTTCTGAAGTTTCAGTTTATGTTTCTTTTTATATTTATTTTGAACTTTTATTTCACTGTAGCTATTTCATCCACCTGATTATACAATACATTCCTCAGTCACTCAGAGTTAGATGTTAATTTTATGTATGGCTCACATTTCAGATGCTAAGCACTTCCCCACATTTTTGAACTGCATACAAAATATTTTTAATTGAATTTCTGAATATTGAGAGATATAAAAGGCAATAGTCTAATGAATATGCTTAGCAAAATCTATTCAATTGTGTATAAAATCTTTGTCCTAAAGATATGCATAATATTTTAATTCAAAACACACTCTAACTGGACATTTATAAAAACCATATACCAAAAGGTCCAGAAAGTCCAGACACTAATGAGTTTTGTCTGGCCACAGTGAAATGGTTGCAGCCAAAGTAAAATTAAGCTACAGTTGAACATCACAAAAGTCAAATAAAACTTCATAGAAATCTTCAAATACTGTTAAAAGCATTTTTTTCCATGGAAATGGCCTAAAATTTTATAGTTGGAAATAACTTTTTACAAATTAATAAACTTGGCATATTAGGTCAACTGGGCATTTGATGCAAACCAGGCATAACAAGGAAGTATGCAGCTGGTGTTAGACCTCAACTTGATTCACAACAGGGGATTATAACCACACTCCTTGGGAAAGTTACTTCATCATCAGCCAGTGTGAAAAGAAAGGCTGGATGTGTACATTAAGAAAGCCTTCCACATCCAGAAATATACATTTGGGGTATAAACAAATGATAAAAACTTTTAAAAGGAAATTATGTACAAAATTACACAAGTAGAGTGAATAGTACCTATCAGCAAGGACAGGTCAATTGGATGCAAGACTAGAATTTTCCTAGAATGAGGTTTTGGGTCAGGTCTCTCAGAATTAAACCAAACGGATATAAAAATCTAGCTGGTAAATATAATGACATTGTTGTTCTGTACCATCAAATCCTAACTGACCCATTGCTGACCCTCTGGCGGGTTTTCAGAGGCAGTTAATCACATGGAAGGAGAGTCTTCAACCTCCCATGGAGCAACTGGTGGCCTTGAACCACGTGCTTTTGGGACTGCAGCCCAGCTTCTTGCCTTGAGGTCACCAGAGCTCCCTAATAACTATGTTATTAGCTACTATTTACTAAAAGGAATGTTTGTGACAATTTGGGTTAAGTTGTTAATGGAAGGAAGAGTAATTTGAGCCCACTAGCCTCTCTATGGGAGAAAAATGTAGCAGTCTAGTAGTCTACTTCCATAGAGATCTACATTCTTAGAAATCCTAGAAGGACTTCTACTCTGTCCTACTGGGTTGCTATGAGTTAGAATTTAATCAATAGCATTGGGTTATTCATTACAAGTCCACCAAATACCTTGTCTTGGCTAGCAAAAAAAATAACACTGAAATATATAGTAAACAACATATAACGTTCTTAAACTTTGAAATCTGAAGTGGTCAGCATCACAAGACAATCCCAACAGACTCACAGGTAGTTAATATTTTACTGCAGAACAAAAAAGTAGTCAATTACAATTAATATAACATTTTCAAAGCATCTGTTTATAGTCTTGCTGATATTAGTTGTTGTTGTTAAGTGACATCAAGTTGAGTAGGACTCAGTTGAGTAGGACTCATAGAGATCCTATGAACAAAAATCTGAACCCTGTTCTACAACTATCGTCATTTCTCTAATGTTCATAGAGTCTCCAAAGATCTGTTGTTTTAAGAAGTGAATGCCAATCCTGCTTCCAAACTCATGTGAAACTTATACCTAGAACAAGAGGCTATTTTCTGAACAGAGCAAGGAACCACTATATGGTTTTAAAGCAGAAAAAAGTGTGTGTCAGAGTCGTATCCTCTCTCCATACCCATTCAATCTATATACTGAGCAAATCATTCGAGAGTTGAACTTTATGAAGAAAAATGTGGCATCGGGATTAGAGGTAGACTAATCAAGAACCTACATTATGCAGATGGTACAACCTTGCTTGCTGAAGGTGAGGAAGACTTCAAGCACTTGCTGCAGAAGGTTAAAGACTACAGTTTTCAATTTAGATTGTTTCTCAATATGAAGAAAACAAAACTTCTCACCACCAGCAATATCATGATAGATGGAAGAAAGCTTGAGTCTGCCAATGAATTCATCTTACTTATATACACAAGCAGCACACTTAGTACCAGCCATCAGGAGATCAGGACAAATACTGAATTGGGAAAATCCTCCATCAGGGATCTCTTCAAATTACTGAGGAGCAATGATATAACTTTGAAGATTCACTTTGTGATTCAGACTCTGTCCTATGCATCTGAGAGCTAGACAACAAATAAGGGTAACAGGTTGATTCACTTAAGTTGTGGTGTTGGAGAAGAGCACTGAATATATCTGGCACCACCAAAAGAACAAGCAGATATGTCTTGGAAAAGTGCAGAAAGAATGAAGCTTTGTCTCATACTTCGGTCATGTTGCTAGAAGAGGCTATTCCTTAGGTAAGGATATCATGCTTGGAAATGTGGCAGGTCAGTGAAAGAGAGGAAGACACTCACAAGATGACACAGTGATTAAAACAATGAGAGCAAGTGTGTCAGAGAGAATGAGGATGGCCAAAGATAGAACAGGATTCAGATCTGTTGTTCATAGGGTCGCTATGAATCATACTCAATTTGATGGCACCTTAAATAACAACAGAAGCAGTAGTGGGTATACTAGTGTAATTCTTTATAAACCCTTCCATAAATTCTGGGTTTAGTTTTAAAAATGGAACTTCCTAGGCAAAGACAAACCTGATTCAAGTGTTCATTTGTTTGTTTGCTTGTTTTTAATTTATCTTATCTGATTACATAGGCATTGGTGGTTCAATATAGAATTCGTAACCTCCATGCCGAAGACGTAGAAACTTTGATTTCCAATCAATGTATCTCTTACGCAGACAGTCTGGGATCTGTCGGGGCATGCTTGCTTGTTGCACTTGTCCTCAATTGATTTCAACTGAGCTTCCAGAGTTAGCTAACTAGAAAGGGAGGCTTGGCAATCTATTTTCAAGAATTAATTCTTGAAAACCCTATGGATCACAATGGATGGAGCTTCAGTGGATCATGAGGATGACATAAGACTAGACAGCTTTTGGTTCCATTACATTTGGAGTCACCACAAGTCAGCAACCAACTTGACAATATCTAACAACAGCATTACCTACATATCTTCCCAGCATTAATGCTCAGGTCTACATACTTTGTTCAGTGTCCATTTCATTCATTTACAAAAGTAAAACTCTGAGGAAATGGGCTTTATGTCAAAGGTGTAGGATTGTTTCTAAAATTGAGTGGAGTGATATCGAAGCCACTTTATAAATTACCCTCTAGAGTTGAACTTTTCACAAGTGCTCTGAGGTATTAGCTTCAGTCATCAGTTCCATCTCTTTCCTCCATTTAACAGTGATTTCTGATGGCATCACATCACAAAACAGCTTTTATCAATCATTTCTCTAGTAAGTGTCATGGCCATTCAGCCTTAAAAGGGTGAAAGAAAGTAGACAAGTGCAACATGAACATAATGTGACTCTTCTTTGCTCCCTAATCCCTCATCAACTTCCACTAATCAACTTCCGTGGCCTTATTAGTGGAAGTTGATGAGGGATTGGGAAGCAACATGGTGAACTCCCTGCACTTAGTGCAAAGAAAAGAAAGGAGAGTGTTTGTTTAAGTGAGAGGAGAAAGGGTTGTCACGGATTTAATTATATTTCCCCAAAAAGTATGTGTTTTAGGTCCTAACCCCATTTGGTAACAGGCTATCTTCATTATGTTAGTGAGGAAGGATTAGAATTGAAGGATTAGTATTGAAACAATCACTCTTGAGAAAGAAAGAGATTAAGAAAGCAGTGACGTTGTTTTGCATGGAGATCTTCAGGAACCATGAGACTGGCTCAAGAGACAGCTAACAGAGGGAGAAAGTTTTCTCTTAGATCTAGAGCCTTGAATTTAGCCTCCTAGCTTAAACAGAAACTCTGCTGGCCTAGTGGTGAGAAGCTATCCTGCAATCTTGAAAGCATAGGGTTCAAATCCACCAGCTGCTCTGAAGAAGGACGAGCAAGCTCATCTCTTGCCATTAACTGTCTCTCAAAACTGGAGTGTCAGCTATGCATGAGTTCCGACTCAACAGCACACACGCAGCCATAGCCTCCTAAACCATGAGAAACCACGCTACACTAGATAAGTCATTGGAAAATTGCACTATATTTTCAATGACTTCATATGTATGTAAAAATGAGACAATGAATAAAAAAGAGTGAAGAGGAATTGAGGTCTTTGAATTGAGGTGTTGACTAAGAATAATGAGTGTATTGTGGTTTGTCAAATAGCAAACAATTCGTCTTGGAGTAAGTGCAGCCAGAATGTTCTTTAGAAGCAAAGATGAGACACTGTCTCATATACTTTGGGCATGTTTCCACAGAGGGCAGTCCTTAGCAAAAGACATGACAAAGGGAAGGTCACCAATGATAAGGAAGGCTGCCAAGGAGATAAGTTCATACAGTGACTGAAAGAATGGACTTAAGCAAAGAGATTGTGAAGTTGGCCCAGAATCAGGCAGAGTTTCATTCTATTTGTATATAGATCACTACGAGCCCAAAATGACTAATCAGAACCAGACAACAGATAACTAAGAAGAGAGTGGGAGAGAGTGGTTCTGACTACTTTTCAAGTATGTTATTTCAGTTATAAATAACACTTGCTTTTAACATCCAGATATTATTCCTAAAGAGGCATATCCTTACCTTGGGTTCATCTCATTGGATGTGACCGAATATACCATGAAAGCTTGTGAACCAGTCTTAGATAGTTGTTGTAGACTTGAGTTCGTCAGATACTTCCTGAACAATGTCAGCTTGTTTAGACTAGATAAGGTTTGTACACATTCTAAATTGTCCAGCAACAGCATGATCAAAATAGAAAGAACTCTAGTAAAGATTTTCCAGTCCAAATAAAAACTTTATTTCTGCAAGTTAATAAAAAACATCTCCAAATTGTACTCTAAGGCAATTGATATCTTATTATTACAATCAGATTACTGATTTTCCTAAAACTAAATTTTTTTAAGTGTCTGTGTTCATTTGTTGTGAACTAGCTCTGGTAGCCTAGTGAGTAAGGAGTTACACTATCAACCCAAAGGCAGGTGGTTCAAATCCGACAGATCTGAGAAAGAAAAGCTCTGAGGTAGAAAGCATTTACAGCCTCGAGAAACCTGCTGGAGGGTCAGGCTATCAGTTGGTTCCAATTCAAAGCAATGAGCTTGAGTTCTGAGTTTGATACATTATTTGCAATAAGTTTTATTTTTCATGATCAAGTCAACTTTCATGTCCTCTTAATTAAGTAATTTATTAATTAAGACTTGCCAGTGATTTGAAGAATTAAGTGTATATGTGCACACTATTATCCTAACACTTGTATTTTACACTGTTCAGTTGACTGATTAACTTGGCTTTTTTTCAAAACTCTACTATGCTTCTAAGGACTATAAATAATCATGACAATAGCTAATAAAAATAGATGTCATATCAGGAAACCACAGCAGAGTTTAAACTTAGTTTAGCAAAATCAACAACTTCCTCACAAGACTGATGAACTGCAGTTACGCGTTTTTAACAAAAGCATTTCTAGCAACCAGATAAGCAAGTGTCGTCCTGACATAGATGGATGATAGCACATGTGCCAGAAGCCGGTGGAAAATAGGAGCTGTCATCTAGAAAATGACAGAGCCATTTCGAGTCCCTCTAGATTAGCACTCCATCTTCGCCTGAGCAGATATACTGTTAGCTGAAGGTCTGCTGCCAGCAAATCAGAAGCAAGAGGGCAAAGCCCTATCTTCTGGAGATGACTGGAATCATCAGAGGCTCAGAGGCAGACAACACATGCCATAGCATCTCAGCTGCCTGAAAGGCTGGCACTGTAAGAAATCAGCCAAATAAACGTACTCCTCTGTGGGTCAATAAAAACAGTAATTAAGCTATTCACCATAGAGAAAAATCAAAGGTCAATAAGTTGTTTAAGCTAACATAAACAAATTGTTTTTTATACCTTGTCTCATTGAAAATTGTCTTTTAGACAGCCAATTGCTTATGACATCACAAGCTTTGCCATTTATTTGCCTTTAAACAAGTAAGAGTTCAGAAATTCATCTTGTGATTCTCACTGACCAGTAGCAAGTAGGGTGTCTCTTGAATTAAAAAGAAACTACAGAGTGCACCGTATTTATCAAAACAACATTTTGAACATAATTGGTTTTGTCTTCGGCAAAGGCTTCCCCACCATGTCTTAGGGCCCATGGGGGGCCCTCTCCTTGTAGCTGTGCTTAATGGCTGAGGCTAATACGCTACCCTACGCATGGTCCTCTGGCGGAGATGGAGCATTGCTGTTCTGCTAATGGCTTTGCACTGCGAGGCACACTCTTCGTAACACACACCCAGTGCCTCTGGGCACTGTTGGCCTGTGCAGGGACAGACCGTGTTCTCATGGTCAGCTGTTTAGGCCGATCTAATTTCTGAGGATCCAAATCTGGCAAATCAGAGAGGTCAGCTCAGAACTGTGTAGCCTTGGGGACAGCCTCATTCAACTGCTGAAAGTGAAAGTTGTCTCTCAAAGGGATGCCAACAGATTTGCCAACAGCTTTGCTACAAACCATACACACACACACACACACACACACACACACACACACACACACACTAAAGCAACTGCCAAATATGCCTTTTTAAAAAAATTGATGTTAGCAAAAGAGAGGAAAAAATGTTATCAAGTGATCCTGGCTGTTGCGGGGTCATGCTGAACTGATGCTGACTCACAGGAAACCCCCCATGACAAAGTAGAACTGCCTCCATTTGGTTTCTAAACTGTAGTTACCAAGTCTTTCAACTGCAGAGCCACAGGGTGGGTTCAAACCACCAATCTTTCACTTAACAGCAGTGTGTGCAAGCATTATGCCACCCGGACCCTTTAAAAATAGTTCAAACCAATAAAGAACCAAGTCATTGTCCCAGTTAAACGACTGCTTCTCCTACTTAGGGAATGAACAAAGGCATCTTTAGCTCTGACTTGGAGCTTCTTTGGGTGACGTTTGCATCCATAGTTCCCTTGTATTGCCTTGTATCAGGTCAAAATACACTGCTTTGATATTTTTTCTTAATACTAAAGGCTAATAGAAATCTATTAATACTGATGGGATCATTTCTAAAAGCATATTTTCCAACTCTGTTTTTCACCTCGCATGACCAGTTACTTGTCTTTTATGTAATGGACACAGAAAAAAAATCCTTCTGAAGCAGTATAATTTGATTTCAGGTCTGTCTGAAGTAGAAGGGTATTCATAACACACAAAAGCTGCCTTTCCCCCTCTCTCTCCCACTCTTTTCTCTATCAATGACATTCTCTGTGATGAGCATTCCAAAAGAATAGCGATTGCCTCTCGTCAGTGTGGTTTTGTCACTGAGCTCAGGGTCTTGCTTTGCCATTTTCAAGGTCTCTTTCAATCCCTGGATCACAGCTGGTGCTTCAATCAGGAGTTCACACCGTGAAGAAGCAGGCAGTTGATCCCCAACCAACTCTGTGGAAGATATATAATCTCTTTCACAGCACAAAGTGGAATACACCTTTCATTTCATCCCTGAGAAAGACTGCATCATTCACAAGTCCTTCTTGACAAAAATATTAATAATGTCCCAGTTTCCTAAGGGACAGGAACATTTTGGGGTTTGAACTGAAGCGACCTTAGCTTGTCAGAATGATTTGACTGCGAGAAACGCAACAGTGAATCCTGTTTTCTAGTTTGGTTTTAAAATCTGGCATAGTAATAAATCTAAAGGAGTTTTAATAATGTCTATCATGACAAAATGTGTCAGTTAGAATATATAAGCATAAAGTTTGCTTTTTTAAAAAAAAGAAATACGTTCATATGATGGAATTATTAGTTTCTCCCGATTTTAGTCATCTTCTAGAGTATATTACATGAAAGAATGTGTAAAGCACAATGTACGTAAATTAAACACAATGGCTAGGAATATTGTATGCAAACCAATATAAAAATAATTTAAAAACAACAAAAAAGAGTATATTACAATGAGATCTCTTTTAAGATAATGTTGACAATGTTTCAAAACTAAGTCATACATGGTAGATAAAGATTACTTAAAAACAATTAGTAACGATTTACAAAGAATCAGAATAGACAATACCATGCAATTGTGATTTTAGGATTTCTATTTTTTCAACTCAAATCAGCATTCAAAGTTATCAAACAAAAAAACTAGAATGGAACACAGTCATATACTACAAAAATTAAAAATTTGAAGTTAAATTCTCATTTCCTTTGTCATTAGTATCTAAACCTGCATTTGATGGTTTTACTGTGGTACTGTCTCAAAGTTGTAACTTATTCAAAGGAAATCCACCTCCTTCAAATACTAACACAGGCTGAATCTAAATATGCCAAATGAGGCAAAGAAATGGTAGATTAGATGCCAAAAAATTGCTTTGACCTCAATCATCCAGACAATATTTCAAGAATCACTTTGCGTGGCAAAAGAGCATGTAATCTACTTGTCTCCAACATAATCACCATCTTCTAGGAAAACCATTCTCACCGACTTTACCATCTTCCTCTCTCAACCTCATCAGAATCCCAAGTTTCCAAAACACTCATCCAATGACTTATGGTAAGGATAAGCTTTGAGCTTTCATGTTTCTGGGGTAATTACCTATATTATCAATGCTGTATAACACAGGAAATGACTGAGTATGTCATGTATTTAATGGACATAGGCTTTTTTCCTGTGAAAAATAGCTATTGTGTAAAGATACTCTAATAATAACCAATGCATGTTTCTGTGTTATGGCTTCTGAAAGGAAATGCAAATAAATAAGGAGATAAAACAGAAGGGGTCCCCCGGCCCCCACCCCAGGTATAGGAGATTGGGCCAAGTGAGACACATTATATAATTGCCAAAATCCAGCTAAAATGTGTCCAAAATACTAGAAAATGTTTGTGTCTCAGAAAAAAACAAAACCCATAAGATAATCAATGCCTTTGTCACCTTGAAAGTTTTCCATTTACTCAAAATAACTGAAATCACCTCTTAGAAAATGCTCTCACAATGAAAAGTGTGACTGGGCAACCTATGAAAAACACTCATCCAAAGAAAGAGTAGATCCTTGACACCATCAGTGTTTGGAACATTCACAATGAGGCCAAATTTCTAAATATCAGATATTCAGCAAAGGAGAGAATCCCTTAACCTAAAGGAGAAGAGAGAGAAGTAAGACTTGTTGAGCTTGGACTTATGCTCCACTTACTGTTCTTTTTTTATCCTTTAAAGTATTAGCCCAATATTTCTAAGTGAAAAAAATTGTATCCAAGCAGTTGAACTTGCCCTGCAGAAGAAGAATTGATGTCTTTGAGTTGTGGTGCTGGAGAAGAGTCTTGAACACACCATGGACCTCTGTGAAAACAAATAGATCTGTCTTTGGGAGGATGAAATCAAGTTTCTCCTTGAAAGTTAGGGTTTTGAAGCTCCATCTCACATACTTTGAGAATGTGGCCAGGAGGTACCAATCCTTGGAGAAAGACATTATGCTTGGAAGGGTGGAGGGACAGTACAGAAAAGAAAGACTTGGATGAGATGGATTGATATAGTAAGCAGAGCAATGTGTGTAGGTGTAACAGAATTGGTGGGACTGGCTCAAGATAGAGTAGGTTTCAGAGCTGTTGTACATGGGTCGCTATGAGTTTGCAGGTGACTTGACAGCACATAACAACAACATCATTAGAATTAGGCTTGCAATTCATAAAGTCTATTTCAGTTCAATTTCAATTTTTTGTTCCACCATTTTGGAAGGTCAAAAGTGAAATTTAAGGATCGAATCTCCATGGATTTGAATGGTGATGTAAAAAAAAAGTGTGTTCAAATCCTAATCTGTATGTACATGTTGTTTGCTATGTACCTTTGAGTTCGAACCAACCCTCCATAGCTGACCCTCTAGTGGGTTTTCAGAGGCTATAAATCACCCAAAAAGAGATTGTCCGTCTTCCTCCCATGGAATATCTTTTTTTCTTTTTGACTCCATGCCATTGGTTAGCAGCACAGCTTCTTACCACTACACCATCTGAGCTCCCTTTATATAAATGTTGTTGTTGTTGTTATATGTCATTGAGTAAGAATTGATGCATAGCTGATCCTCCAATAGGTTTTTGGAAGCAGTTCATCACATAGGAGATTGTCCATCTTTCTCCCGGTGTTCAGCTGTTGGATTCAAACCACCTGCCTTTGGGATTGTATTGCAGCTTCTTATCACTAAGCCACTAGAGACATAGATAAATCTTAATATGGAAATAGAGATTGTAAGAGGAGCAAGGGTAAAGTGGGGATGGTTGAGTCTGAACTCTATTAGATCCACAAAAAGGAATTGTCTCCATCAACAACATTCACAGTACCTAACTGATCACTATAAGTTCAAGGATGGCCTCCTACTCTGCTACACCTATTTCTACTAATTGTTGTTGTTATGTGCTGTCGAGTTGCTTACCACTCAAAGAACCCTATGTACAATAGCTGAAAACTGTTCTATCTTAACCCAACTTCATTGTGCGGTTTATAAAACAGATAGATTGGGAGGGGTGATGCAAAGCACTTCAGACAAAGTCCAGATTCAGTAAATAGCAGTCCCAAGACAGTTTTTACATAAATCATCCAGCAAGCAAAACCTCTTGCTCTGGTTCCATCTCAAGGACTCTGTCCTGACCTCTGTCTCAAAGACTCTGGCCCAGACTCAATCTGGCTCCATCAGGCTATACCTTGCAACAATCTGTCTACAGCCTAATTAACTCCCTCTCTTCTACTGGTTTCACAGCTATTAATTATGAACACTCTGACCAATGGGAGCCACATGACTGCAGTTATGGCAGCTGAAAACCACAACCCTACAGCTGGAGGGTGTGAAGGGCAAGGCAATGAACAGAAAAGTCATTCTCAAATATCCTAACACCACAGAGATTTTTTTTTGTTTTGTTATATTAATGGAGCCACTGCAATCTATGGTAAAAACTAAATCTAATCACTCCTCAATTATAAGGAGAAGCATAGATGCAAAGAGAAACAAATACGAATTAGGAAAACAAGATGTCATGCATATATATGCAAGAAATCAGTTAATGTCAGGAAAACAAAAGATGAAATAAGGATTTTTTTTCTCTTTCTCTATTAGATCTGTATTTGTTTCCATCCCCCCCCAAAAAAAAACCAGAATCAGGCACACCTTAGTCTCTAGACGGACATCATTGCTTCTTTGTACTCTGAAAAGTTTCCTGACAACAGATTTATCTAACACAATTTATCTTTTGATTTCCTGACTGCTGATATCAAGAGTGTTGATTATATAGCCAAGTAAGCTGTAATTGTTAATCTCTTCTGCATCAATCCTGGTGCTGCCAACTGGCCTAGTGGTGAGAATCTTTGTCTTCTTGACGTTGAGCTTCAATCTATATTGAAGACTACAGTCCTTGACTTTCTGCAGCAATAGCTTCACGTCCTCCTCAGTTTCAGCAAACAAGGTTGTGTCATTTGCATAATGTAGGTTGTTAGAGAGTCTTTCTCCAATCCTGATGCTACGTTCCTTCTCATAAAGCCCAGCTTCCTGAATGATCTGCTCTGCATATAGATCGAAAAGGTATGGAGACAGGATGTATTCCTCATGCACTCCTTTCCTGATTTTGAACAGTGCAGTGTTTCCCTCCTCCGTTCTGAGGACGGCTTCCTGTTTCAAATAGAGGTTTTGCTTATGCACTATCAAGCATTCTGGGATTCCCATTCTCCTCAAGGTTAACCGTGATTTGTTTTGACCCACACAATCAAATGTCTTTGCATAATCAATGAAACACAAATAGATTATCCCTCTGCTACTCTTTGCTTTCTGTCAAGATTCATCTGACATTGGCATTAATGTTTCTAGTGCCATGACCTCTTCTAAACCTAGCTTGTATTTCTGATAATTCTCTGTCAATGTGCTGTTTCAGTCATTTCTGGATAATCTTCAGCAGGTTTTTGCTTGTATGTGATATGAGTGATATTGTACAATAATTTCACCACTCTTTTGAGTCATCTTTTTTTTAATGGGAATAAATATTAATCTCTTCCAGGCAGCTGGCCAGGTAGTTGTCCTCCAGATTTCTTGGCACAACCTGTTGAGCACATCCAAGGAAGCATCTGTTTCCTTGTGCCCTTGGTTGAACTATTGTTGGCCAGCTTTGGTAATTTACTTGTCTTGTGAACAAGATCAGGCCTCTGTCCTCAAGAAGCTAACAAGCTAATAGTTGACAGGTATGCAAATATAAAAGATCAGCCACAATGGATAACGGGGACTTAACCAAGGTTCTATGCTGAGGGAAGTATTGGGGGAGGGGAAAAATTCAAAAGAGAGGAAGAAGTTATGGAAAAAGAGTAGGTGGGCAAACATGTACAATCAAGTGCTGTGAGAATTGCAAAGATGGGCTCCATTTCTAATCTCTAGTTGTCTCAGTTCAAATGTAGAGCACCTCTGCATTTGTGAACAAAATTCCTAAAATTTTAGAGAAGTAAAATAGAACCAGAGTTCTGCTCAGGAGGGAAGGCTCAAAGATTTGTATTTATAAAGATCATAGTCTGGGAAGTCGTACTATTGCATGTGGGATTGCTTTGAGTCAAAATTGACTGGACAACCCACAAGAGTAATGAGAACAACAAGTATACCTCACACACTAATTTTTGCTTTACTAGTGAGTAGGCTACAGATATTTTCTGTGCCATCATTGAGGACTAAATAGGGTTCTTATAGAGAGACATCATCGTACTAAGAATGGTAGAGAGTGAAAGAGAAGAAAATCCCCAGAGGCATGGTCTGACACAGTAGTTATCACAATGGGCTTGACACAGGTCAGAAGGTTGGTGCAGGAGAAGACAAGGTTCAGATCTGTTTTTCATAGGGTTGTTACGAATCCTAATTGACTTATAGCACCTAACAAAAACAATGTTGTGTGGGAAATGATTTCCTAACTTCTCTCACCAAAAAGAAGATGTTGTTGTTGTTGTTATGTGCCGTCGAGTCG